>NC_000069.6:98763725-99426225 GCF_000001635.26 Mus musculus | reverse complement strand
GGAATGGATACAGAAAATGTGGTACATTTACGCAATGGAGTACTGCTCAGCTATTAAAAAGAATGAATTTATGAAATTCCTAGGCAAATGGATGGACCTGGAGGGCATCATCCTGAGTGAGGTAACCCAATCACAAAAGAACTCACATGATATGTACTCACTGAGCAGTGGATATTAGCCCAGAAACTTAGAATACCCAAGATACAAGATACAATTTGTAAAACACATGAAACTCGACAAGAACGAAGACCAAAGTGTGGACACTTTGCCCCTTCTTAGAATTAGGAACAAAACACCCATGGAAGGAATTACAGAGACAAATCTTGGAGCTGAGAAAAAAGGATGGACCATCTAGAGACTGCCATACCCAGGGATCCATCCCATAATTAGCCTCCAAATGCTGACTCCATTGCATACACTAGCAAGATTTTGCTGAAAGGACCCAGATATAGCTGTCTCTTGTGAGACTAGGCTGGGGCCTAGCAAAAACATAAGTGGATGCTCACAGTCAGCTATTGGATGGAACACAGGGCCCCCAATGGAGGAGCTAGAGAAAGTACTCAAGGAGCTAAAGGGTACTGCAACCCTATAGGTGGAACCGCAATATGAACTAACCAGTACCCCCTGGAGCTTGTGTCTCTAGCTGCATATGTATCATAAGATGGCCTAGTTGGCCATCAGTGGAAAGAGAGGCCTATTGGTTGTGCAAAGTTTATATGCCTAAGTACAGGGGAAAAGCCAGGGCCAAGAAGTGGGAGTGGTGGGGGAGGATAGTGGAGGGGGGCATAGGGGAGTTTTGGGATAGCATTGGAAATGTAAATGAAGAAAATACCTAATTAAAAAAATAAATATTGAAGGGGAGAGTGTAGTAACCATGTGAAGGTTTGGGAGTGGCCCCACCACTGAGCTGCCTAGGGCATGTTAAATATAAGGCTGCATGTGTAAGCCTTTCATTTGAGAATCCATAACATTGAGGCAATATCACAAGTAGAGTGAATTAATCAACAGCAACAGACATGGGACCTGAAGTGACTACCTCCAGTAGCCAGACAGGAGCCCCAGGACATGGGGACACCCACCCACCTACAAAACTTTTGGCCCAAAATTGGTTCTGTCTAAAAGAAATGCAGGGACAAAGATGGGGCAGAGAATAAAGGAATGGCTGACCAGTGACTAGCCCATTTTGAAACCCATCCCATGGGCAGTCACCAGACCCTTACACTATTAATTATACTATGCTGTGCCTGCAGACAGAAGCCTAGTATAGCAGGCCTCTGAGAGGCTCGACCCAGCAGCTGACTGAGACAGATGCAAATACCAGCTGACAAATATTAGAGGAAGATTGAAGACCCTTATGGAAGATTGAAGGCCCTCAATAGATGGCAACCCCACAGGAACACTTACAGTGTCAACTAACCTGGACCTCTGGGAACTCCCAGAGACCCAGCCTCCAACCAAAGAGCATACACAGGCTCATCCAAGGCTCCAAACACATATTTGTCAGAGGGTTGTCATGACTGGTCTCAGTGGGAGAGGATGCCCCTAATCCTGCAGAGACTTGATGCACCAGGGTTGGGGGATAGGGTAGGGAGTTGGCCTCTCAGAGAAGAAGGGCAGGAGAGATAATGAAGAAATTCTGTGAGAGAGGACTATGAGGGGGCAGCATTTAGGATGTGAATAAATAAATAAATAAATAAATAAATAAATAAATAAATAAATAAATTTAAGGCCTCCATATGCCAGAGGATATTTGCCTTGTCTCTAGGTTTCTCCTAGCAACAAAAGCTGCACAAGAGCTCTTGGTCAGAAGCCAGGGGAGCTAATGAGACTTCCACAACCAATCATTCCTTCCTAAGCTAGGTCCCTGGGCAAGATGCTAATGAGCAGTCAAGAGACCAGAAGGTAATGAGGAGGTGGGGGAAGAGTGTATGGATTGTCTATGACCTGTATAATCAGACCCTAAAGATTTTTCTTCACAGATCCACAGAATTCCCTTTCTACTTAAGAGTGTGAAGGCAATTTTGAGGAGATGCTGAGGTACCAGATGAAACATGGCCTTGTTAGGAATCTGCAAGCATTGATACAGCCTCTACTAAAAGTGCCTTTGGGGGCACTGAGAGAGGTACTGAGTGCTTGTCAGTGGGCTCTCTGCCTGTGGGGTTTGTATATAGCTCACTCAGTCACAAAACTATTGTGTTTCAGACAAGTTTCTGAAAATCATTTCTGTTTGTCGCTCCCATGGCTTTAGTCTGTGCATTTCCCCCACAGAGAAGTAATTGATCAATGTCAGACACAGGGAGGGTTGAAGCCGAGTTCCCAAAATTGACACACATTTTAATGTGTACAATATGTGTACTTCTAAGCAATAAAATGACTTTGTTGAAGGTTGAATTTGGAAGAGATGTGCAAATTCACAGCTATATGTTGGCCTCAGGGTATGAGAGATTCATACATGGATTTTAGGAATCAAACACATTAGGTTAAATCTAGGTCTGTGTCTTACCAGCTATGTTACCTTGGAAAAATCACTATCTCTAAGCTTTATTTCCTTCAGCTTTTAAACAATAGGAGCTTAGATAAGATGCTTGGTACACCAGGGAGCTGAAGGGGACTGGAGCCCCATAGAAGGTACATCAATATGAACTAACCAGTACCCCAGAGCTCCTTGGAACTATACCACCAATCAAAGAAAACACAGATGGAACTTGTGGCTCTAGCTATATATATAGCAGAGGATGGCCTAGTCGGTCATCAGTGGAAGGAGAGGCCCTTGGTCCTGTGAATGCTCTATGCCCCAGTATAGGGGAATGCCAGGACCAAGAATGGGAATGGATGGGTTGGGGGGCAGGGGAAAGGGGAAGGGGATAGGGGATTTTCAGAGGGGAAACTAGCAAAGGGGATAACATTTGAAATGTAAATAAAGGAAATATCTAATAAAAATTTTTTAAAAAGATACTTGGTACAGAAAAGATGCATGGCAGTTGCCCATCAAATGATAGAAGATGGTAATGGGGTGTTACTGGTAATGATTGACTTCTACTGAAATAGCCATGACTACCATAAGGAAGTAATGAGTAGCCAAAGGTTGCCACATCAAAGGACTCATCTAAATCCCAACAGACTTAACTGTTGAGCCACTTTCACGGAAAGGAATTGAAAATAAAATATACACTACAATTTCTTATTAGAAATATAAGATGAATTGGTACAGAAACTTTAACCTTCTCTCTTAAATGTATAATTGTTTGTAAGTTTAAGAAAAACTTAAAGAGCTGAGAGTGGTGGCATAATTAGTCTCAGTACTCAGGAGGCAGAGACAGATCTCTATGAGTTTAAGACCAGCCTGATTTACATAGCAAGTTCCAGAAGACCCAGGTCTGCTTAGTGAGAGTCTGCCTCAAAAATAAAGCTATAGAAAAAAGTATAGAGGAGTATAAAGTTGAACTTTAAAATTAAGTTAACTATAAATTTAAAAGTATCCATACCTGTGGTGGTTTTAATAGGAATGGCCCTTACAGACTCTTTTGTTTGAAATCTTCTGTAAGGCAAAGGACATTGCCGATAAAACCAATCGGAAACCTACAGATTGGAAAAAAAAAAACCTTCACTAACCCCACTTCCAATAGAGGGCTAATATCCAAAATATATAAAGAACTCAATCACAAAACACAAAATAACCGAATCAAAGAATGGGGTATAGAACTAAACCGAGAATTCATAACTGAGGAATACCAAATGGCTAAGAAGCACCGAAAGAAATGTTCAAAGTCCTTAGCTGTTATTAGCGTTCTCACGCCCGGCCAGGAAGAACACAGCAAACCAGAATCTTCTGCGGCAAAACTTTATTGCTTACATCTTCAGGAGCAAGAGTGTAAGAAGCAAGAGAGAGAGAAAACGAAACCCCGTCCCTATTAAGGAGAATTATCCTTCGCCTAGGACGTGTCACTCCCTGATTGGCTGCAGCCCATCGGCCGAGTTGACGTCACGGGGAAGGCAGAGCACATGGAGTGGAGAACCACCCTCGGCACATGCGCAGATTATTTGTTTACCACTTAGAACACAGCTGTCAGCGCCATCTTGTAACGGCGAATGTGGGCGCGGCTCCCAACATCTCCCCCTTTCCTTTTAATAAGAGCAAATAGGCCACCCATATTAATGAGAGTGGAGATAGAGGTCAAATCCCCAGTGTGTAGGTAAAGGAGCCATGTACAGGATTAGCTCTTAGGCTCACAGGCTTTTACCCAGAGCAACCCTGACCTGCTCCCGTGTCGTTTTGCCTGGAGAGAAGGACACTTGGACACTCAACCTTCTTGAAAGATGACATGTCTCCCTAGAATAGGCTCATATATGCCGCAGAGCCTTTCTACTGCAGTGCTTAGCCGTGCAACTCTCTCGGGCTGCTGAAGCACACTCACTCTATCCCGTGCAATGAGACTAGCCTCATGGGATATAAGAGCTGAGTGGCCAGCGACCTATTGCCTAAGCATAGATATATCAGGGGAAGCTCCATGTTCTAGTCCTGCAAGCGCCTGGGCAATAACCACCTTGTCTCTCCTAGTTTGGGCCTTAAGCTTACAGACCAATCAAAGAAGCAACACTAATCCACAGCAAAGTGTATCTCCAAATAATATTAATCCCACCCATTTTTTAAAGAAAGAAAATGCTGAGGAGATCCAATTGGGTAATCCTTTGGTCAGGGACAGGTCCAAGCGCGTGGAGTTGACCTGAAGTCTCAATTCCCGAAGGATCTGTTCAAATTCAGCCATCCAATTCTGTAACATATACTGAAAAAGACTTTTTGACAAATTAGCTGCCCTAGTAAATTTAACATACTGAATGGAAATAACACACAATCCCGGAAACTTTTGTTCACATCCCTGCTGAGTTATTTGTCATAATACATCTAGTTGTATCTGGACAAGATCTATGAGTTGATTAACCAGCATGAGACCTCTCTGTATCTTGACATTAGCTGAGGCCTGTTCATCTATGACTGTAGTCACTGAGGCTGACAAAGTGTTAATGGTGTCAGTCGTCTGGACCTGTCCAGACAGAGCCAAGGCTGTCTGAATTAAGGCCAAACCCAGTTCCCAGTTAGTGGTAAAAAAGCAGGAGAATACTTGAGCATTATACATCACCGTCATTGGGAGTGGAAATGTCGACATTATCCCCCAACGCTGCTCTCTCTTTATTATTGACGCCCTGGACATCACCAAGACGAGGGACATCAGTATTCCCTTGGTCAGTCTGGATTTTTCGGGTGAGTCTTTCTGGTATCCAAAATGGGTTGTCTTCATTCTGTGGGAAAACACAGATAGCTCCCCTGGATCTTATCAAAATAGGATCCGGGCCATACCATTTATTATCAAGGACATTTTTCCATTTAACCATCTCATTGGGCCTATCTGGCTCTGAACAATGACGTTCAGCCGCAGTATGGCCATGAGCATCAATATTTAAAAAATTTAGTGTAAAGAGTGCCATAGACACAGACACTCTTGGTGCTCGGGGTAAAATCTCTTCAATTCCCCTCTTCTGTTTTATAAGATAGGTTTTGAGGGTGCGATGCGCACGCTCAACAATACCCTGTCCTTGAGGGTTGTATGGAAGTCCAGTCAGGTGGGTCACGTCCATCTGACGGCAGAACTGTTGGAATTTTTGAGACGTATAAGCTGGTCCATTATCAGTCTTAAGGAGTCTGGGTTTCCCCCAAGCACTCCGTGCCTCAAGACAATGTTGAATCACATGTGAGGCTTTTTCTCCGGTTAACGGAGAGGCAAACATGATGCCAGAACATGTGTCAATGGACACATGGAGATATTGAAGTTTTCCAAAGGAAGAAACATGTGTAACATCCATTTGCCAGACCTGTAGAGGTCGAATACCGCGTGGGTTAATTCCCACATGAGGAACTGGCAAGAACTCACAGCAGCTTTGACATTGAGTAACAATGTCACGGGCTTCTTTTCTTGTCAGGGAGAAACGACTGCGTAATGTTTCAGCCGTCACATGAAAATTGTTATGAAAATTTCTTGCAGCCTCTACCGGGGATGATAGGGCAGCAGCCACCACTTTAGTGGCCTTATCTGCCAAATCATTTCCCAGAGCCATGGGGCCAGGTAGGCCTGAATGGGCTCTAACATGAGTAATATAAACAGGAAATCTTCTAGATAACAAAACTAATTGTATCTGCTGAAAAATATTGGCAACTCTACTGGAAGGCTTAATCACTCCAGCCACTTCTAAAAGATTTACTGCATTAACCACATAACAGGAATCTGACACAATATTAAGGGGTTCTAAAAAGGTTTTTAAAACTTCTAAAACCACTAAACATTCTACCACTTGAGGTGAATTTTCATTATATTGTTTGGATACCACTTTACCATTAGCCACATAGGCACCTATGCCAGTTTTTGATCCATCAGTATATACCACAATCCCATTTTTAAGTGGGTTTCTTACTGTTATTTGTGGAAAAACAACAGATTGATTTTGGGCAAACTGTAAGATTGGATGTTTTGGATAATGGTTATCTATTTTTCCTGAAAAGGAGGTAACTAAAACTGCCCAATCATTAGATGTGGCTGCCAAGGTTTGAACCTGTGCAGCGGTATAAGGTACAATTAAAAGATATGGACTTCGCCCAAAGTGGGTGATTGCTGCTTTTAGACCTTTAAGGGCAAGCTGTGCAATTGCATCAGGATACCAATCTATTATTTTAGCTGGGGATACGTTTGGATGGATCCACAACAATGGCCCATTCTGCCACAAAACTGCAGTTGGCAATTGTGCTGTCTTAAAGACACACAAACTGAAAGGCTGCGAATCCTCAATACGTTGTAATTGTGCATTCTGTAAGGCTTTTTCCACTTTTTGTAAGGCCTGGTTAGCAGCTAGAGTAAGAGTCCTAGGGGAGGAGATATGAGGATCTCCTTCTAAAATACCAAACAAAGGCCTTAACTCAGCGGAAGGAATCTTTAAAAAAGGTCTGAGCCAATTAATATCTCCCAACAGCTTTTGAAAATCATTTAAGGTATGGAGGTGATCTCTTCTTATCTCTACCTTTTGGGGCACAATCTTATCTGGGGACACCACAGAGCCCAAGAATTGTCCTGTATCAGAAATTTGGACCTTTTTTGTGGCTATCTGTAAACCCCACTGACTTAAAGTTTTAAGTAGAAAAGGATATGCCTTTTGTAGCATGGTAAGGTCTTTATGGCACAGGAGGATGTCATCCATGTAAAGGAGCAAAATTAAAGAGGGGAATTGTTCCCTCACTGGCAAAAGAGCTTCTTGCACATAAAGTTGGCACATTGTAGGACTATTGGACATTCCCTGTGGTAAGACCTTCCATTGATACCTCTTATCAGGTTCCATGTGATTAATAGAGGGGATGGTAAAGGCAAATCTGGGCCTATCCCTTGGACACAAAGGTATAGAAAAGAAACAATCTTTAATATCTATAATAATTAAATTCCAGCCACGTGGTAAGGCGGAAAGTACAGGGAGACCCCTCTGTACTGGGCCAAATAAGTTCATTTGCTCATTAATGGCTCTGAGGTCATGGAGCAGTCTCCACTTTCCTGACTTTTTCTTAATTACAAAAATTGGAGTATTCCAAGGTGAGGTAGATGGTTCAATATGGCCTAGTTTTAATTGTTCCTCTACCAGTTGAATCACAGCTTCCAGTTTTTCAGAGGATAGGGGCCATTGAGGAACCCACACTGGATTCCCCGTTTTCCATGGTATGGGCCGTGCTGCCCCAATGGCCGCTATGGAAAACCCAGACCCTGTCTGTCTTGGTTTCCATTAGGTGAGATAGGCTCTATCCTTCCCTGTTCTTGATGTCCTAACCCTTTTCCTTCTTTATAACCCATCTTTGCCATGATATTTTTTGCTTTAGTTGAATACCCTCCCGATGGGGCGTTTTCATTGGACAAAATAAGGCCCAAATGCTGCATAATATCCCTTCCCCAGAGGTTAACCGGGAGTGGGAGCACATAAGGTATGAATTTCCCTTGCTGTCCTTCAGAGGATTCCCACGTCAAGGCAACAGAGCTTATAGTGGGACATGATTGATAACCTAGGCCCTGTAATGAATGAGATGACTCTGTGGTGGGCCATGCTTTGGGCCACCAATGTGTAGAGATTATACTTTTATCTGCTCCGGTATCAAGGATGCCTTCAAACTCTTTTCCATTAATCTTAAGGCGGAGCTTAGGTCTATCATTTAAAGATACAACCAAATAGGCAGAATCATTTCCTGAGGAGCCCATTTTCTTTATCTCAGGTCCTGCAGATTTCTCCCTGGTATTATCAGGGAGGAGCAGCAGCTGAGCTATCCTATCTCCTTTACTAATAGAAAAAACGCCCTTAGGGCTTGAGCACAGGACCTGTATTTCAGGGGAATGTTGACAATCCATAACTCCAGGGTGGACTACTAAGCCCTGCAAGGTGAGTGAACCCCGGCCGAGAATAAGGCCCATGGTTCCCGGGGGCAAGGATGGTATAGGCTCCACCGGCACCGGCTGAATACTCATTTGAGGCATTAATAGGAAGTCGGAGGCGGCACGCAGGTCCACCCTTGTGGGACTTCCTGGGTCGCCTCTCTGACTGCTTCCTGGGTCCTGACAAACCGGTTCCCATATCTTTGAGGGCCCTGGGACCGAGGGCCCGATGACCCGTTTTTTGGCACATCAGTTGATTGACTATCAGGTGGGGGAAGGATTCTGCCCTTTATATCCCTCACAGAGCGACACTGGTCAGCTCTATGATAACCCTTGCCACACTTAGAGCAAAGAGTGAGAGTCCCCCCCTGTTTATCTGGAGCTCTGCAATCTTTCTTAAAATGCCCAGGCTTTCCGCAGTTAAAACATGTCCTCTGATTATTTCTGCCCATGGAGCGGTTTTGGGATTGAAGGATGGCAGCCGCTAAACCTGCATTGCTGAGAGGTCCCCCAAGCTCTCGACAGACCCTGAGCCAGTCTTGTAAGCCTTTGTTCTTTCTTGGGGCTATGGCCGCTCGGCACTCCTTTGTGGCTTGCTCATAGATTAGCTGTTCTACCAGAGGCGCGGCTTGCTCTGAATCTCCAAAAATACGCTCTGCTGCCTCTGTCATTCTGGCCACAAAATCTGAGAAGGACTCCTGAGGTCCCTGGACAACTTTTGTTAATTGACCAGTGGTTTCACCTGCTCGGGAGAGCGCCTTCCAGGCCCTAATAGCCGTGGAGGAAACTTGGGCATAAGCTCCCCAATGGTAGTTTGTTTGATCAGCAGAATAAGCTCCCTGACCCGTTAACAAGTCAAAAGTCCAATCTCTCTGCTCTGGAGTCAAAGCAGCTGCGTTTGCTCGGGCCTGCGCTTGTGCAGTTTCATGCCAAAGAGCTCTCCATTCCATATATTTGCCCATACTAGGGAGAGCGGCTTTTACAACCGTTTGCCAGTCGGCAGGAGTTAGTGCCATGCCGGCAAGCCTGTCTAACTGCACCAAGGTAAAATTAGCATTGGTTCCGTATTTACGGACCGACTCGGCGAGTTCTTTAATCTGTAAGTATTCTACCGGAGTGTGGACACGCCCACCCTCGGCTCCTTCAAAGACTGGAAATGCCTGTTGTATTTTCCTTTGTTCCTCTCTGGGAATGAATGAGTCTGCGCATTGCCTCTCTGCGCATTGTCTCTCTGCGCAGGGCTGACGCACTACGCAGGGCGGGGGCTCCGCATAGGGCGGACCTTGAAGCCGACTGCCCTGAGGCCAATCAGCAAACTGGCCTTCGCCAGCCGCTTTTGGCTTCCTTAACTGATTAGCTAGCACTTTACCTGGCTGGTACCCTTTTTTCTCATAATGAGCTGCTTCTTCCTCCCAGTCTGTTTCTTCAGAGGAGAATTCATCATCTGATTCAGAGCTACCAAGAGCTGGCTCCCCGAGCCCATCCAGCGATGAGCACAGGCTCCTTTTCCTAGAGACCTCCGCTAATTGATCTTTCTTCTTTTCCCTTTTTCCTCTTTTTCTTCTAATCTCTCTCCAGGTATTCCTACCTAACCTTAACTTTTCCTCGGGTTCAAGACCCTTGGAAAGGCCTGTATACTTATTTTGTGTACCATATTTCCTCTTTGTTCCTACTCTCTCTCCCCACTTTACTTCTGATAGCTTGTCCTGAATTTCCTCTAGAATTTTCAGCCCTATCTTAATCACTTGATAACATGTGAAAAGGAACAAAAGGGCTCCTAACACCAGAAAAAATTCAAGGCCAAACATATTCCACTTTACTTCTGATAGACTGTCTTGAATTTCCTTAGAAAGTTCAAGACCAGACTTACCTCGTAAAGCTGTACTCACTGGTACTCTCGTTCCCCAGCTGAAAAGTTCTGAATTCATACAGTTGAATCCTTCTTAACAGTCTGCTTTACGGGAACCTTTATTACCGCGACCCGCAGTTCTGGTTCTGGAATGAGGGATCTTCCTTGCGCCAGTCCCGAGTTTTTTCTCGTCCCGGAATTCGGCACCAATTGTTATTAAACGCGTTCTCACGCCCGGCCAGGAAGAACACAGCAAACCAGAATCTTCTGCGGCAAAACTTTATTGCTTACATCTTCAGGAGCAAGAGTGTAAGAAGCAAGAGAGAGAGAAAACGAAACCCCGTCCCTATTAAGGAGAATTATCCTTCGCCTAGGACGTGTCACTCCCTGATTGGCTGCAGCCCATCGGCCGAGTTGACGTCACGGGGAAGGCAGAGCACATGGAGTGGAGAACCACCCTCGGCACATGCGCAGATTATTTGTTTACCACTTAGAACACAGCTGTCAGCGCCATCTTGTAACGGCGAATGTGGGCGCGGCTCCCAACACTTAGCGATCAGAAAAATGCAAATCAAAATGACCCTGAGATTCCACCTTACACCAATCAGAATGGCTAAGATCAAAACCTCAGGTGACAACACATGTTGGAAAGAATGTGGAGAAAGAGGAGCACTCCTCCATTGCTGGTGGTATTGCAATCTGGTACAACCACTCTGGAAATCAAGCTGAAGGTTCCTCAGAAAATTGCATCCAAACGCTGACACCATTGCATACACTAGCAAGATTTTATTGAAAGGACCCAGATGTAGCTGTCTCTTGTGAGACTATGCCGGGGCCTAGCAAACACAGAAGTGGATGCTCACAGTCAGCTAATGGATGGACCACAGGGCTCCCAATGGAGGAGCTAGAGAAAGTAGCCAAGGAGCTAAAGGGATCTGCAACCCTATAGGTAGAACAACATTATGAACTAACCAGTACCCCGGAGCTCTTGACTCTAGCTGCATATATATCAAAAGATGGCCTAGTCGGCCATCACTGGAAAGAGAGGCCCATTGGACTTGCAAACTTTATATGCCCCAGTACAGGGGAACGCCAGTGCCAAAAAGGGGGAGTGGGTGGGCAGGGGAGTGGGGGTGGGTGGGTATGGGGGACTTTTGGTATAGCATTGGAAATGTAAATGAGCTAAATACCTAATAAAAAATGGAAAAAAAAAAGGAAATAGATCTACCTGAAGACCCAGCTATACCATTCATGGCAATATACCCAAAAGATGCCCCACCATGCCACAGGGGCACGTGTTCCACTATGTTCATAGCAGCTTTATTTATGATACTCAGAAGCTGGAAACAACCTAGATGTCCCACGACAGAAGAATAGATACAGAAAATGTGGTTCATTTACACAATGGAATACTACTCAGCTATTAAGATTGAGGACATCCTGAGTTTTGCAGGCAAATGGATGGAACTAGAGAATATCGTCCTGAGGAGGTAACTCAGACCCCAAATGACATGCATGGTATGTACTCACTAAAAAGTGGATATTAGCCAAAATAATACAAAAAAAGGACAGAATTCCCAAGATACAGTCCACAGAACTAAAAAAGGTCAACAAGCTTAAGTGCCCAAGTGAGGTAGCCTCAGTCCCACTTGGGAGGGAGAAGAAAGCAATCACAAGTGGGGAGGGAGAATGGGACCTGGGAGGGAAAGTGGAGGGGGCCAGGGTGAATGAGGGGGAGAGGGGAACCTGATCTGGTATTAGGTGAATGAAAAGGACTGAAGCCCTGAGGGCCAGCAGAAAGAATGGAAACAGGCAACCTAGGGAAATAGGAGGTTGGGGAGACCCTCCAGAATGCACCAGAGACCTGGGAGGTGAGAGACTCTCAGGACTCAAAGAGAGGGACCTTAGACGAAATGCCTGACAGTAGAGAGAGGGAACTTATAGAGCCCACCTCCAGCAGGAAGACAGGACATCAAGTGAGTTATGGGGTTGCCATCTCACAGTCACAACTCTGACCCATAATTTTTCCTGTCTGAAAGAAATATAGGCATGGAGATGGAGAGGAGCCTGAGGAAAAGAAGGTCCAACAACAGGTCCAAAGTGGGATCCAGCTCAAAGGGAGGTCCCAAGGCCTGACACTATTACTGAGGCTATGGAGTGCTCACAAAAAGGAACCTAGCATGACTGCACTCCGGAAGACCCAACAAGCAGCTGAAAGAATCACATGGAGATATTTGCACCCAACCAATGGAAAGAAGCAGGTAATCCCTGTGGTTTAATTAGGGAAGGTTGAAAGAAGCTGAGGAGAAGGGCAATCCTGTCTTAATCATCAGTCTCAATTAATCTGGACCCCTTAGATCTCTCAAACACTGGACCACCAAACAGACAGCATACAACAGCTGATATGAGGCCCCCAACACACATACACTAGAGAACTGCCAGGTCTGTGTTCATTCAGAGATGGTGCACCTAGCCCTCAAGAGACTGGAGGCCCCAGGGAGTGTAGAGGTCAGGTGGAGTGGGGGTTGGGGATATCCACACGGAGACGGGGGAGTGGGGAGGAAGTATGGGATGTGGAACACTCAGAGGGTGGATGAGGGTGGGGGGGAAGGGAATAAAATATGAAGTGTAAAAAAATGAAATTAAATAAATAAAGATATTTTGCCTTCAAAAAAGAAAAAATAATTTTAAAAAATTAAATCTTTTATCTTTCTATTTAAAAGATAAACTGGATAAATTATTATTGTCAAAAACAGATTATTTTTTTAACCCTGCCTGTCCTCAGTGCATGCATATAGATGCATCTGGCCACTTAGATCAGGCTGCCAGAGTTATCATCTCTTCAGAATACAATCATTTTACATGCACTAATCTCTGTTGTTAAGCCTAATTCACAAAACTTAGTCAGAAGTTTACAAAACTAGTCACCATTCACATGCAGACGCTTTGACATGCATGTAGTTGCTAAATTTAATGAATGAAACATGAGTTTTTCAGTCATGTTCTGTTTGGGTAACACTGGTACAATGCCTCAAGAATTCTCATATGTAAGTTCTAATTCAGACTGACTAGTTAGTAGTGTCTTCTTTGATATATATATGGTGTTTCTTGTCATTATTGTAGAAAAGACTTCCCTGAAAATTACAGAAAAAAATATAAATGATTTATGTTTTAAATTCTGAAATTGAGTCAGAGATTTCTGATTTAGTTATACACCAGCCTCTTGTATTTGTGTGTGTTGCAACTACGAATGTGTCCATATCAACTATATGTGTGTACACAGATATCAAACCTTGCATTTCCCCCATGCTTGCATCTTGTCATTAAACTCTTGGTCCCTGGCTTTTGGACAGGAACGTGGGTACACAGAAATGTAAGCTTTATAGGTGGAAGTGTCTTAGACCTGAGTGGATATGGGGAGAGGCCTAAGGGGTGCCACTTAGAGTAAATGTCTCAGACAACTGTTTATATAATATTTTATTGTTTCTTTAAGAATTTTACACAGAGCCTCTGAGGCGGCGCCATTTCCGGCTCCAGACAACCGGCCACCTTCCTGGTGAGAGCACAGGGGTCCACCCGGCCCGAGAGGCTTCTGCCTCACGTTCCGTGGGGGCCACCTTGGTTCCGGGACTCCGCGGCGGGCGGTCTGCGGGTGAGAGTGTGGAACACAGAGGCCAGCAGCTTCTGGAACGGGCGAGAGTCACAGAGCCTCTGAGGCGGCGCCATTTTCAGCTACAGACCACCTGCCACCTTCCTGGTCAGAGCACAGGTGTCCGCACAGCCCGGGAGGCTTCTGCCTCACATTCCGCGGGGGCCACCTTGATTCTGGGACTCCACAGCGGGCAGTCTGCAGGCCAAAGCAACACAGCTTCTGGGAAAGATCCTGTTTTGGGCCTTCATCTTCGGCCAGGAGGAGGTCCAAACACCAGATAACTGTGCACCTCCCTGAAAGAGGAGAGCTTGCCTGCAGAGATTGCTCTGACCACTGAAACTCAGGGAAGAGAGCTAGTCTCCCTGGTCTGCTGATATAGTGTAACAAAATCACCAGAGGAACAATCTCTAAACAGAGACAACTATAACAACTAACTCCAGAGATTACCAGATGACAAAAGGTAAACTTAAGAATCTTACTAACATAAACCAGGACTATTCACCATCATCAGAACCCAGCACTCCCACTTCGCCCAGTCCAGGGCACCCTAACACACCTGAAAAGCTAGACCTGGATTTAAAAGCATATCTCATGATGATGGTAGAGGACATCAAGAAGGACTTAAATAACTCACTTAAAGAAATACAGGAGAACACTGCTAAACAAGTAGAAGACATTAAAGAGGAAACACAAAAATCCCTTAAAGAATTACAGAAAAACATAACCAAACAGGTAGAAGACATTAAAGAGGAAACACAAAAATCCCTTAAAGAATTGCAGGAAAACACAACCAAACAGATGATGGAATTGAATAAAACCATCCAAGACCTAAAAAGGGAAGTAGACACAATAAAGAAAACCCAAAGTGAGGCAACACTGGAGATAGAAACACTAGGAAAGAAATCTGGAACCATAGATGCAAGCATCAGCAACAGAATACAAGAAATGGAAGAGAGAATCTCAGGTGCAGAAGATTCCATAGAGAACATCGGCACAACAATCAAAGAAAATGCAAAATGCAAAAAGATCCTAACTCAAAACATCCAGGAAATCCAGGACACAATGAGAAGACCGAACCTACGGATAATAGGTGTGGATGAGAATGAAGATTTTCAACTCAAAGGACCAGCAAACATCTTCAACAAGATTATTGAAGAAAACTTCCCAAATCTAAAGAAAGAGATACCCATGAACATACAAGAAGCCTACAGAACTCCAAATAGACTGGACCAGAAAAGAAATTCCTCCCGACACATAATAATCAGAACAACAAATGCACTAAATATAGAATACTAAAAGCAGTAAGGGAAAAAGGTCAAGTAACATATAAAGACAAGCCTATCAGAATTACACCAGATTTGTCACCAGAGACTATGAAAGCCAGAAGAGCCTGGACAGATGTTATACAGACACTAAGAGAACACAAATTCCAGCCCAGGCTACTGTACCCAGCCAAACTCTCAATCACCATAGATGGAGAAACCAAAGTATTCCACGACAAAACTAAATTCACCCATTATCTCTCCACGAATCCAGCCCTTCAAAGGATAATAACAGAAAAAAACCAATACAAGGACGGGAACTACGCCCTAGAAAAAACAAGAAGATAATCCCTCAACAAAACTAAAAGAAGACAGCCACAAGAACAGAATGCCAACTTTAACAACAAAAACAACAGGAAGCAACAATTACTTTTCCTTAATATGTCTTAATATCAATGGTCTCAACTCCCCAATAAAAAGACATAGACTAACAGACTGGCTACACAAACAGGACCCAACATTCTGCTGCTTACAGGAAACCCATCCCAGGGAAAAAGGCAGACACTACCTCAGAGTGAAAGGCTGGAAAACAATTTTCCAAGCAAATGGTCTGAAGAAACAAGCTGGAGTAGCCATTTTAATATCGGATAAAATCGACTTCCAACCCAAAGTTATTAAAAAAGACAAGGAGGGACACTTCATACTCATCAAAGGTAAAATCCTCCAAGAGGAACTCTCAATTCTGAATATCTATGCTCCAAATGCAAGGGCAGCCACATTCATTAAAGACACTTTACTAAAGCTCAAAGCACACATTGCACCTCACACAATAATAGTGGGAGACTTCAACACACCACTTTCATCAATGGACAGATCGTGGAAACAGAAACTAAACAGGGACACAGTGAAACTAACAGAAGTTATGAAACAAATGGACCTGACAGATATCTACAGAACATTTTATCCTAAAACAAAAGGATATACCTTCTTCTCAGCACCTCATGGGACCTTCTCCAAAATTGACCATATAATTGGTCACAAAACAGGCCTCAACAGATACAAAAATATTGAAATTGTCCCATGTATCCTATCAGACCACCATGACCTAAGACTGATCTTCAATAACAACATAAATAATGGAAAGCCAACATTCACGTGGTAATTGAACAACACTCTTCTCAATGATACCTTGGTCAAGGAAGGAATAAAGAAAGAAATTAAAGACTTTTTAGAGTTTAATGAAAATGAAGCCACAACGTACCCAAACCTTTGGGACACAATGAAAGAATTTCTAAGAGGGAAAATCATAGCTCTGAGTGCCTCCAAGAAGAAACGGGAGAGAGCACATACTAGCAGCTTGACAACACATCTAAAAGCTCTAGAAAAAAAGGAAGCAAATTCACCCAAGAGGAGTAGAAGGCAGGAAATAATCAAACTCAGGGGTGAAATCAACCAAGTGGAAACAAGAAGAACTATTCAAAGAATTAACCAAACGAGGAGTTGGTTCTTTGAAAAAATCAACAAGATAGATAAACCCTTAGCTCGACTCACTAAAGGGCACAGGGACAAAATCCTAATTAACAAAATCAGAAATGAAAAGGGAAACATAACAACAGATCCTGAAGAAATCCAAAACACCATCAGATCCTTCTACAAAAGGCTATACTCAACAAAACTGGAAAACCTGGACGAAATGGACAAATTTCTGGACAGATACCAGGTAAGAGAGTTGAATCAGGATCAAGTTGACCATCTAAACAGTCCCATATCACCTAAAGAAATAGAAGCAGTTATCAATAGTCTCCCAGCCAAAAAAAGCCCAGGACCAGACCGGTTTAGTGCAGAGTTCTATCAGACCTTCAAAGAAGATCTAATTCCAGTTCTGCACAAACTATTTCACAAAATAGAAGTAGAAGGTACTCTACCCAACTCATTTTATGAAGCCACTATTACTCTGATACCTAAATCACAGAAAGACCCAACAAAGATAGAGAACTTCAGACCAATTTCTCTTATGAATATCGATGCAAAAATCCTCAATAAAATTCTCGCTAACCAAATCCAAGAACACATTAAAGCAATCATCCATCCTGACCAAGTAGGGTTTATTCCAGGGATGCAGGGATGGTTTAATGTACGAAAATCCATCAATGTAATCCATTATATAAACAAACTCAAAGACAAAAACCACATGATCATTTCGTTAGATGCAGAAAAAGCATTTGACAAGATCCAACACCCATTCATGATAAAAGTCTTGGAAAGATCAGGAATTCAAGGCCCATACCTAAACATGATAAAAGCAATCTACAGCACACCAGTAGCCAACATCAAAGTAAATGGAGAGAAGCTGGAAGCAATCCCACTAAAATCAGGGACTAGACAAGGCTGCCCACTTTCTCCCTACCTTTTCAACATAGTACTTGAAGTATTAGCCAGAGCAATTCGACAACAAAAGGAGATCAAGGGGATACAAATTGGAAAAGAGGAAGTCAAAATATCACTTTTTGCAGATGATATGATAGTATATATAAGTGACCCTAAAAATTCTACCAGAGAACTCCTAAACCTGATAAACAGCTTCGGTGAAGTAGCTGGATATAAAATAAACTCAAACAAGTCAATGGCCTTTCTCTATACAAAGAATAAACAGGCTGAGAAAGAAATTAGGGAAACAACACCCTTCTCAATAGTCACAAATAATATAAAATATCTTGGCATGACTCTAACTAAGGAAGTGAAAGATCTATATGATAAAAACTTCAAATCTCTGAAGAAAGAAATTAAAGAAGATCTCAGAAGATGGAAAGATCTCCCATGCTCATGGATTTGCAGGATCAACATTGTAAAAATGGCTATCTTGCCAAAAGCAATCTACAGATTCAATGCAATACCCATCAAAATCCCAACTCAATTCTTTCACGAATTAGAAGGAGCAATTTGCAAATTCATCTGGAATAACAAAAAACCTAGGATAGCAAAAACTCTTCTCAAGGATAAAAGAACCTCTGGTGGAATCACCATGCCTGACCTAAAGCTTTACTACAGGGCAATTGTGATAAAAACTGCATGGTACTGGTATAGAGACAGACAAGTAGACCAATGGAATAGAATTGAAGACCCAGAAATGAACCCACACACCTATGGTCACTTGATCTTCGACAAGGGAGCTAAAACCATCCAGTGGAAAAAAGACAGCATTTTCAACAATTGGTGCTGGCACAACTGGTTGTTATCATGTAGAAGAATGCGAATTGATCCATACTTATCTCCTTGTACTAAGGTCAAATCTAAGTGGATCAAGGAACTTCACATAAAACCAGAGACACTGAAACTTATAGAGGAGAAAGTGGGGAAAAGCCTTGAAGATATGGGCACAGGGGAAAAATTCCTGAACAGAACAGCAATGGCTTGTGCTGTAAGATCGAGAATTGACAAATGGGACCTAATGAAACTCCAAAGTTTCTGCAAGGCAAAAGACACCGTCAATAAGACAAAAAGACCACCAACAGATTGGGAAAGGATCTTTACCTATCCTAAATCAGATAGGGGACTAATATCCAACATATATAAAGAACTCAAGAAGGTGGACTTCAGAAAATCAAATAACCCCATTAAAAAATGGGGCTCAGAACTGAACAAAGAATTCTCACCTGAGGAATACCGAATTGCAGAGAAGCACCTGAAAAAAATGTTCAGCATCCTTAATCATCAGAGAAATGCAAATCAAAACAACCCTGAGATTCCATCTCACACAAGTCAGAATGGCTAAGATCAAAAATTCCGGTGACAGCAGATGCTGGCGTGGATGTGGAGAAAGAGGAACACTCCTCCATTGTTGGTGGGATTGTAAGCTTGTACAACCACTCTGGAAATCAGTCTGGCGGTTCCTCAGAAAATTGAACATAGTACTACCGGAGGATCCAGCAATACCTCTCCTGGGCATATATCCAGAAGATGCCCCAACTGGTAAGAAGGACACATGCTCCACTATGTTCATAGCAGCCTTATTTATAATATCCAGAAGCTGGAAAGAACCCAGATGCCCCTCAACAGAGGAATGGATACAGAAAATGTGGTACATCTACACAATGGAGTACTACTCAGCTATTAAAAAGAATGAATTTATGAAATTCCTAGCCAAATGGATGGACCTGGAGGGCATCATCCTGAGTGGGGTAACACATTCACAAAGGAACTCACACAATATGTACTCACTGATAAATGGATATTAGCCCAAAACCTAGGATACCCAAGATATAAGATACAATTTCCTAAACACATGAAACTCAAGAAAAATGAAGACTGACGTGTGGACACTATGCCCCTCCTTAGAAGTGGGAACAAAACTCCCTGGGAAGGAGTTACAGAGACAAAGTTTGGAGCTGAGATGAAAGGATGGACCATGTAGAGACTGCCATATCCAGGGATCCACCCTATAATCAGCAT
Source organism: Mus musculus (assembly GCF_000001635.26). NCBI lineage: Eukaryota > Metazoa > Chordata > Mammalia > Rodentia > Muridae > Mus > Mus musculus. The sequence continues at coordinate 99,406,563 of NC_000069.6, read as the reverse complement.
CCAAACGCTGGCACCATTGCATACACTAGCAAGATTTTATTGAAAGGACCCAGATGTAGCTGTCTCTTGTGAGACTATGCCGGGGCCTAGCAAACACAGAAGTGGATGCTCCCAGTCAGCTAATGGATGGATCAGAGGGCTCCCAATGGAGGAGCTAGAGAAAGTACCCAAGGAGCTAAAGGGATCTGCATCCCTATAGGCGGAACAACATAATGAACTAACCAGTATCCCAGAGCTCTTGACTCTAGCTGCATATGTATCAAAAGATGGCCTAGTCAGCCATCACTGGAAAGAGAGGCCCATTGGACACACAAACTTTATATGCCCCAGTACAGGGTAACGCCAGGGCCAAAAAGGGGGAGTGGGTGGGTAGGGGAGTGGGGGTGGGTGGGTATGGGGGGCTTTTGGTATAGCATTGGAAATGTAAATGAGCTAAATACCTAATAAAAATGGGAAAAAAAAGAATTTTACACATACGTACAATATATCTGGTAATATGCACTCCCATCTTCTCCCCATAATACCCCTCAGATCAACCCCCAAGTCCTCACACCTTCACAACTTCATGTCTGTCTATACTTTTTAATCTCCTACTGAATTCTTATACTCATAGGCCTGTGACCATCCACTGGACTATACACTCTAGGATACAGGTACAGTACCTTCCTTTGGCACAGGACGGTACTCTGCATGCTCTCAAAAGAGAAACACAAACACCAAGAAACTCTTTGATCTACAATGGTGTCCTGCCTGCATCAGATGTCAGGTCAATGGTGCCACAAAGTTTGGGGAAGTAACCAACCAATATTTGATATGAGTTAAGGTCAACTCTGTGAGATAAAAACCAATACCTAAGACTGCTTGAGTGAACCAAACGACAGATTATATAACCCAAAGATCTACAGTAAAACCAAATACTACTATTCTAAAAAATAATAATAATAATAATTTTAAAAGTAGCAATAAAAAGACTCCAATAGGAATTAATCAATTAATTAATTAATTAATAATATTAGCTGACTTGATTGTATGCAGATCTTGTGCAGACAGCCATAGCTTTGTAAGTTCATGACTGTGATTATTGTGACATGTCTAGAAGATGCTCATTCACCCCAGTCCTCCCCAACCTCTGACTTATAGGTATTTACAGCATATCTGCTACAATGGTCCCTAGGCATTGGGGGAATGGAATATGGATGTTCTGTTTGTGGGTGAGCACTCTGCAATCACTCATTCCCTACATTTTGACCAGTTGTGAGCTTGTTCATTAATTATCACCCACTGTACAACAATGTTCTCTGATGAGGACTGGGAACTACACTAATCAGTGTAGAGATACAAAATTAGAAGTCAGCTTCATTCTGTGTCCATTACCTTTGGGACCTAGGAGCACCACAACCATGAGTTCTTGGCCAGATTTAAAAGTGTTAAACATAGGTTTTCTCCTTTGGGACAGATATTAAATCCAGTCAGCAAGTGGTTGGTTGTTAGCCCTTTAACACTCTTGCCACCAGTACATCTATGGGCACATGCCAGTAGTTAATACAGTGCACAAAGTTTACAGCTGTGTAAGACTATTAATGACCTGGGCTCCTATATCTACTTTGACAACAGAATGCAGGGCAATGCCCCAATGGCCCAATGGCCCAATGGCCCAATGGCCCAAATCCATTTGTTAGGTAGGTGTTCAAGCTTGTATTACCAGTAGCCTCCATCTTACTAGCTAGGATTCAACATTGAGTAGGACCAATGAATCTAGTCACATGGAGCTGAGGTCCTTCGCTAAAATATATACCTTTTGACCAATAATAATTTCTAATAATAGAATAAGATGAATAGTATATCTATTGAAATATTTTAGTAATGTTTGCTATTATTAAGGATGTAGGTTTAAAAACTAGGCCCTCTACACATATATAACAGTTATGCAGCTGGATCTTCATGCAGGACTCGTACCAGCAGGAGCAGGGACTGTCTCTGACTACATTGCCTGCCTTTGGATCCCTTTCCCCTAACTGGGATGCCTTGTCTAGCTTCAATAGAAGATGTGCCTAGTCTTACTGCAACTTAATAGGCCAGGTCTGGTTGATATCCATTTGAGGCTTCCCCTTTTTTGAGAATGGGAGGAAGTCAGGTGTGAGGAAGGGACTGAGAGAAGATGGGAGAGGGAAAGTTGTGACCTTGACTAAACAATAATAAAAAAAATTCATGTCTTTCTCTAGTCAGAACAATTCTGCCATAATGAAACCTACAACTTTGCTTTATAACTTAAAAGATTAAATTAGAGATTAAAAGATTAATAATTTAAAAATCCAGAAATGTCCACGTTTTCATATTCTCTGTGAAATTCATTAATTCCAGAAAGATAGACCTTGTAATGACCTACATATAAGGAAATATTTAGGTGGTTTTTCTTTGGGAGAAGCTTATTATAGATTCATGTGAGGGGATGTGCAGAGCAGTGGATATGAGCACGAGACACACAGCAAGAAGGACCTTATAAAACCGGATAGCATCAAGCTGTTAGTCTGGGGCCTTTTTAAAGGGCACAAAGGCAGAAACTGCGTGATGCATGTGATTGATGAGGTCAGTCCACTTGGCCCCATCAGGCATCCAGGAGCCTCCTTTCGGTTGTTTCCTGATAGAGTTTCTGGGCAAGGATAGTCATTTAGGAGATATCAAATTAGGAACCAGAGCCCCCTTCTGCAACCCTGGCCTCCAGCGAGTGCATTCTCAGAAGCGTCCCCTGGACTCTCTGCCTTAGCTGGCCAGGTTATGTGTGCAAATATCACCATATTGGTTGTAACTCTTGCAATCATGAATAATAAAGGACTAAGTAAATAAACAACACAGGGGCTGGTAAAGAACATCCCCCTAGCCTACTAATCCAAGTTTGATTCCTGGTACCCCAACATGGTTTTAAAAAATGAAAGAAAAAAAAGAAAAAGAAAAGAAATGACTCCCGCAAATTGTCCCCTAATCTCCACATATATGCTATGATGTGTATGTGTGTATGAGTGTGTGCCCCTACACGCAAATAAAACAAATGTAATAAAAATGTAATGACCCAGGGAGAGGGGTGACTTCAGCCTTGCTATAAATCACTCTTCAGGAATCCTCTCCTCAGAAGATACTCACTAAGCCAAAACTCAGATGGAGGCATTTCTTCAGATTTAATACAAATGTTTTTATACTCCTTGTCTGAACTATTTTTTAATAATTATCCTGTGGCTTAGATAAAGGAATCGTTAATATTATTTGTCCCACCAGCATCCTAAGTACCTAGGGCTAAGGGTCTAAAGTACCTGTCTCCAATTTTCACAGCTGGAGTGTAGGGGTTAAGGACACTGGCTAGAATTATACACATTGACTCAAGCTCACTCTCTGATGTGTGACCATAGGCTTAGCTGTGCTCCCTGGCAATGGAAGAAAACAATCATCCATACTTCATGTGATTGCTGCTGAGATTAAACAAACCAATGCAGACACAGAGAACAGTGTCTGCCAGCCAGCGAGTGCGTAATAAACCTTCACCATTCTCATCAAACTTGTCTTCTGGGGCTGAAGCCCCTGCCTGCTGCTTTTGTACATAACTTCTAATTATATTTAGCTCGGGGCTTTTCCTCTCTCCTATCAGAAGCATTTACGTGTCAAAATTCTCAAATTCTGACTATCCTAATCAAAACTACAATGATAAAGCCTTAAGACGGGTGGCTGTGACCCAAGACAAACAGGTTGGCACTTTGCACAGGAAAGCAGTTATGTTTTCCAAGTCCTTCTACCACCCCCCTCGTCAAAAGCAAACCACCTGAGACTCTGGCAAGCATGCTGCACTCAGCCTTGAAGCACTAAGGTTTTTCTCTGGGTGTAATAGAAGTAAACTTGTTTTAAGGAACTGAGACATGCTTTATTATAGATGCAGACAGGGATCTCTTGAGAATTTAGAAAAAAAACAGTTTCATTCATTCTAGTTAAAGAAAAATGTTGTGGCTCTTGTTTTCCACCCTGGCCCCTTAGCCCACAGGGAGTCAATACCCTCTTGCTGAGCTCTTGCCTCATACAGCAAACCCTAGAGATTCCAAGGTAAGTGAGAGAGGATTCCTTACACCACAACCAGAGGAAAACTTGAGAAGCATCTACCCTCTGAATGGGTAGTCTTCGCCCCTGGAAGTTTGTTTGTTTGGAGAAACCTGATTTGGAAGGGGTGTTTAAAAACAGTGGCCTGAACTCACTTGGCAAGTGGTGGTGCCAAGAAGTCAATCAACCTGTGACGAAAAGTCCACTGCCAGTCAACACCAGAGATACAAGGACTAACCACACCAACTCCAGAGATATAAGGGCCACACCATCTCCAGGGATGCAAGGACCACACCACAGGGAAAAAAAAATCTGCATCCATTCTATCTGTAAAAATCACAGAACTGGGGAGAACTCCGGCAATTTCGAGTCCAGAATACAAAGACGCTTTTCTAAGTGTGAAGCCTGTGAAACTGGCAGGATACTCTTGCAAAAGAGATCACAGCAGAGCTCAGAAGCCTTGTTGGCAAAATAGTTACTTCCTGCTTCAGGGTAAATAGGATTAAAAGTCTTATATAAATGGCCCTAATGGTTAGTTGACTACCCTAATGCTTACAAAAGGTATTGATAACGGCGAAAGACTCAGAAACAAAAAGATTAAGTTGCCCATAAAATACTCAGTTTACAAGTTAAGCACACACACACGCATGCATACACACATACGCACAAAGTTTTAAAATACCAAGAAGGGAAAACAAATTTGGCAGTTATCCAAGGTAGAAGAACTCAGAAGGGCTCACACTGTTCTGCCAAACTACCAACTCTGCCAGGTCTTTTGCCTTCTACAGCTGTGAATCCTTATGTAAAGCTGGTGTGCTCCCATATAAACCATGAAGAACAACTAGGGTCTCCTTATCATGGAGGCTGCTTCCCCTGTCTCTAATCACCACTGCCATGAGATGCAAGATGCACTGTTGCTTCTGAAGATGCACGTGCCTGAGAGCTTGCTCTCATCATCCTTTCTGCCAACAGATGCTTCTTGCTACTGAAATAAGCCTTCCACCACTCCCCCCACAAGGCCCACTGTCAATGCCAATGTGTCTCTTTACCCTTTCTTAATCCCACCCCATCATGTTTGACAACTGCACTTCCAGTTCCATGCTTCCACAGATGACACCAAAGAAAAACCATAGCCTGTCCACCAACCAAAGAATGGATAAAGTGGAATGAGACCCACTGCTAAGTCCATACTGCATTGTCTCTCTGTTACACACCCATGGAGACACCATTAACATTATAGTTTATGAGAATGGCACCCTTGACAAAAACACACAAAGCGCCTGATGTTTCCTGGTATCCTGCTTCCCTGGCTCAAGGTCCTACCTCCACACACTCTGCTGAGAGAGAACACCACAGGTACAGACACTAAGACTACAAATCTGAAACAGGAAGAAATCAGGACCTGACGACTACCGGGGAGAATAACCAAGAGGTACAATGTTTTGCCCTAAATTTGACATAGGCCAATAAGTACATTCTGTGGAAGGTTTGAGCTATTACAAAGAAACATGGTTCTCTGGTTAATTTGATGCAGGATTTCTTTATAATTTATTAGTATATGCAATGTGCTTGTCTGTGTTATGAACTTCTAAAGGTCAAATGAGAAGAAAATAATTGGTGACCACAGATTCATGGCTCATTTGACCATAGGACCTATCTTCATAAAGCATCAGGGGACTTTCTGAGAAACACACAAAAGAAGAAAGGGACTTTTTCCTGTCTTTATCCAACCAAACGGAAGCACTCACTTCAGTCTGACTGCCTCACTTCTAAACCATAATGGTTTCTCTCCACTAACTGACTATATGAGACCTATAAGTTTGTATCTATATTGATGCATAGTTCACATCTATTTATTTTCAGAAGAGGAGTTTTTAAATATGGGGAGAAAAAGGGTTCTTTAAGAAGGGCAAATTCTCTATCAGGCTTGCCCTCAAAACCTTGGTGCAATTTAGAGAAAGGAGGAAAGGACGTCTTCTTGTGTCAGGTAAATAAGAATACAGAAGCAAACTCAGGAACACGTTTACCTTCATAGTATTTTCCACTTGTCCATATCAAAGTGAGTGATGTTAATTTAGACTCCAGACTTTTCTAGGCAGGGTGTTGAATTCTCATTTTGAAAGGTCTGGCTTGACATTGAGTCTCATGATGAGAATTCTGCTTTCCAAGGCCCTTGTCTTCCTCCATCCCACCTACAGGCTGTCTGGCAAGGGCATAGGCAGCAAATCCAATGGAGAGGCCCAAATGCCTTCAGGCACCACAGAAATGGATCCCATGGTACAGAAAAGGGATCCAAGATAAAACGAGAGAGTTCAAAAGATCAGGATGCTGTTTCATTGATCTTGGACTTGTAAGAGCTGCACCATCAATCATAGTCGCTCAAAAATTTCTATTAATGGCCTCAAGTGCTGAGGTTCCCATATGGTTTGTCTTTGTAACATTTGGTCTTGGGCATCTCTTTGGAAGCAACATGAGAATCTGTCAGTGTCAGATCCAGACCCATATTGACCACCTCACTCCCTACAGCAGGGAAAGAGGAATGTGTGCCTATATACATCCTTCAGTAGATGGCTAATTAAGGTCAGCTAACGAGCCTGGAGACTGACAATCCCTTGCCCCTGCAAGAAAACTAAAGAAAGAGTTGGTCAAGCAAAGGTGCAAATCTGAAAGGGAATTCTCTCCCATTCTTATCTACCTCAGCTGCCCAGGGATGGGGTCTGGATCCTTGGTAGAGAAGTAAGGAGTGTGTGGATGGTATTGGGTTTACCACAAATCAAAACACATTTAGAGAGGCAGGGCAGTATAGCTATTAAGGGGGGAAAGTCTTTCCTTCTTGCTCTTTCTTTTGACCTTCCTGAAGCCTTGAAAGTATGCCAACAAAACATAGCAAAAACTAATAATAACTCCATTGTGATATCATCCAGTATGGAAGCCACTTGTCATGTGTGACAGACAAGGACCCAAAATATCTAAGAGTTCAAAAGGTATTCCACATACAAAATACATACTGGATTCAAAGAATCAAGACAAAAAATGTATTATAAAACAGTGTTATTATCTCTACATGGATTATATATTAAAATGATGGCATTTCTTAATGGATGAAATTAAGTATGTTCCTAGAATTGGTATCCTTTGTAATATTACTACTGAAATATTAAAAAGCACATCATATTTCTGTCAGAGAGCACTGTTACAATGTATGTCTCCATCAACTGGAGTGGCATTGCTGCCCTAAAACTAGATGAGTTAAACAAATATGTATTTACTTCTTTTCTCGAGTTCCATAAACACCAAGCCCATATTAAGGTATCAGGGAGGTTGGTTGCTTCCAAAGCCTCTGGGGAATAATGTATTCCATGCAATGTTCTCAAATGTTGGTGTTTGTCTGCAGACCAAGAATCTTCATGATTTTTAGATACATCACTTCCATCTCTGCCTCCATTCACACAGCATCCTCCATGCATCTGTATTTCTTTGGGAAGAACAGATTTGTTTTATTTTTTAATTATATGTTTGTAGGGGACAGTTATGTGCTGTGAGTGCATGTAAGTTCCCGAGGAAGACAGAGGTATTCGATTCCCTGGATCTGAAGTTACAGGTGGTTATGAGTGGCCAGATGTGGCTTCTGGAGACCCAAACTTGAGCAGCAAAGCTCTTAGCTGCCTCACCATCTCTCTAGAACCTCTCTTTTCTACTCATAAAAGAGTGGTAATATTGGTTTAGAGCCTGATGATCTAGCATAACATCACCTTAAATAACTTAGTAGAGATACTATTTCCAAAGACACACTCTTGAGGTCTCAGAAAGGATGTGAATTTGGAGACACTGTTGATCCAATATACTGGCCAAATAGTCCTTTTAAAGAAAAAGGGGATAGGCCTTGTAGTAGCCATTCCTGGTTGTCAACTTGACTATATTTGGAATGAACTACAATCCAGAATTTGAAGGCTCACCAGTGACCCTTATCTGGAGGCTTGGAAATAGAAGTTTTTGATCTGGATCTTGGTATGGAGATCTTGAGGCATAGTGGCTATGGATTCCAGAAGATTAAATCTCCGAGTTCAAGGTCATCTGGGATTAAAGGTGTGGTAGAACACACCTTTAATCTGGGCTACACCTTTCATCTGGGATTAAAGGTGTGATGGAACACACCTTTAATCTGGGCTACACCTTCTGCTGGAGACAATATAAGGACATTGGAAGAAGAGAGTCTGGCTCTTGCTCCTTCGCCTGCTTGCTGTGTGAGACTGAGTAACTGCTAGATCCTTGGACTTCCATTCACAGCTACAACTGAACCATTGTTGGGAATTGGGCTGTAGACTATAAGTCATCAATACATTCCTTTACTATATAGAGACTATCCATAAGTTCTGTGACTCTAGAGAACCCTGACTAATACAGAAGTTGGTACATACGGGGCCTAGCAAACACAGAAGTGGATGATCACAGTCAGCTATTGGATGGATCACACGGCCCCCAATGGAGGAGCTAGAGAAATTACCCAAGGAGCTAAAGGGAACTGCAACCCTATATGTGGAACAACAATATGAACTAACCAGTACCCCGGAGCTCTTGTCTCTAGCTGCAAATGTATCAAAAGATGGCCTAGTTGGCCATCACTGCAAAGAGAGGCCCATTGGACTTGCAAACTTTATATGCCCCATTACAGGGGAACCCCAGGGCCAAAAAGGGGGAGTGGGTGGGTAGGTATGGGGAACTTTTGGGATAGCATTGAAAATGTAAACGAGGAAAATACCTAATAAAAAATAAATTAAAACAAACAAAAAAAGAAGTTGGTACATATAAATTCCTAAATATAACCTGTTCATTCCTTATAATGCCAGCTATACACAGGTCTTCAGGGCTGTCTGTCTTTTAATAAATATCTATTCAGGGATTCTAAGAAAACAGCTGGCAAGTGCTGCCCTGGAGTATAAAGAAGCAAAACCAGAGTACTGCTTTTCTCAGATCACAGATTTCAAAGCCTCACTCAATGAGAGGTGATCATCCCATTGCCCAGAACCCTTCCTGAATTACTGGTGTTGGTCAGAAACAGATTTTGCTTGTTAAAAAAGACAAAATGGGTTGGTAAATGGCTCAGTGGATAAGACCATTTGCAACCAAACCTGAGAAGCTGAGGTCATATCCCCAGGATTGTCATGGTATAAGGAGAAAACTAACTCCTGAACATTGTCCTTCAGCATCCACATACTTTCACATGTGCACTGTGGCATCCCCACATATGTACACATATACACATACAACTAAGTAAATGTAATTTTAAGGGACCTTAGATAAAATACCCAACAGTCAAAAGAGGGAACTTGTAGAGTCCATCTCCAAATGAAAGACATGGCATCAAGTGGACAGATGGGGTTGCTATCCTACAATCAAAAATTTTGACCCAGAATTGTTCCAGTCGAAAAGAACTGCAGGGACAAAAATGGAGAAGAGACTGAGAGAAAGGAGGTCCAGTGACAAGACAAAATTGGGATCCAGCTTAAGAGGAGGTTCCAAGGCCTGACACTATTACTGATGCTGTGACAGGAGCCTAGCATGACTGTCCTCCTAGAGGCCCAACAAGCAGGTGAATGAGTCAGACAATGATGCTTACATCCAACCAATGGAAAGAAGCTGGGGACCCCTGTCATTGAATTAGGAAAAGGCTGGAAGAAACTGAGGAGGAGGGTGACCCTATAGGAAGACCAGCAGTCTTAACTAATCTGGACCCCCAAGATCTCTAAGAAACTGAGTCACCAACCAGACAACATATACTAGCTGGTCCAAGGCCCTCGACATATACAGCAAAGGACTACTTGGTCTGGCCTCAGTGAGAGAAGATGTGCCTAACCCTCAAAAGACTTGAGGCCCCCGGGGAGCAGGGAGACTTTGTGGGTTGAGAGTAGGGGGTGGGGACATCCTCTTGGAGACAGGGGAGGAGGAATAGAATAAGGGTGGACCAGAATGGGGACAATGACTGGACTCTAAAAAGAGATTAGAGATCATTGAAAAATAATAAATCAATAAAAATAAGAATATAATTCAGTAAAAAAAGTAATTTTAAATTTTAAAAATAAACAGTTAAAAAACAAACAAACAGATGATGTGGTTGTGTACAATGTCTTACCTGGTCTAAAAGTAAGATGGGGTTTTTACATCAGGGTAGACTCAGCCAAACTCCAGTCTTCTGTATTCTTTCCTGTCTTTATTCTCCCTCATGATTGACCTAAGAGCAGATTTTCGATCCCTCACCAGAAGTTGGAGGCTTGAGCAAGTTGGCTAACTACTGTCTCTTAGAAACATTTTAAAGAAAGAGAAGTTCATTGGCTCAACACATAATATAGACATGTCCAGAAGCTTCAAAAATTAAAAAAAAAGCCACATAATTTAGAAAACAAGGTAGGCAAGGACCCTCAGGGACGGTTAAATGACCTCCACAAAACTAACAAGTGTAAAACATTACAACACCACTTAGAAGTAAGAACAAATGGGGACGTGCTGAGAGATGGGAATAGAACTAGACTGCCCAGAGGCACAAGAAAAGACAACCAAGACCTTACTACTTAATAACTTCAAGATTCATGACTATTTTCCTCCAGGTTGTCACCAGCTTTCATGCCATGAAATGACAGAGCATCTCTTAGTCACCGTGTCAAAAGCTCAAAGTGCGAGGTCAAAGCTGAGCAGGGACGAGAACGGTGCTGATGAATTTCCCTGCCCAGTCTAAGAGGATCCGTATGCTCTCTGGAAAGTAGCTGCACCCGGGGGCAGGAGCGCTATATATGTGCCTCACTCATATTGCCTTACAAAGGATTTTCCAGACAAATGGATATTTGATCCAACCCTCAACAACCCCAGCTCTAGGAAAATCATACTGGTCACTAGCTCAGCTCAATATGCCTTCACTATACTTTATCTAAATAACTGGGATCAGAAGCCTACAAAGACTCACGGTGTCACCTGATTAAACAAAATGGATATCAGTTTGTGGGTTTCAGCTGGGCCAAAACTCAGGATTTCTCCAAGCTCAAAGGAAGAGCAAGCTGCCTGAAAATTGATAAGTATTGTTTGACATGACTTCTCAGGGAAAGCAGTGGGCTGGTGTTCTTTCAGTAGCTAGCACTCTGAGTAGAAAGCCCAGATGTTGCCATTAACATAGATGCTGGTAAGAAACTGGTGTAGGGACATCCTACCCCCTCACTGTATGCTCTCTCAACAAGACTCTGGCTCCCAATGGCTCAAAGGTCACTTTTTAGTAAAATGAATGACAACATCCACAAATCCAGACTAGCTTCTATGGCACTGAGTCTCACAGAGAGAGTCATTTCTTTCCTGTATTATTTGCTGAATAATTGTTGTTTTAACTTATTCTCCCAGAAAACTTCCTCCAAGTTCTATCTGATTGTATGTGCACCAATAACTCTGCTGTTACCAGGCCTGGCTTCATGAGTCAAATGCATAGGAGTCTCACCCTTGGTTTGGTCCTCTGCTATTATCATCTCGAAATTCTTGATAAATTTGAACGAGGGACGCTAGATTTTCATTTTCCACTTTCATTTTCCATATTACATCATGGTTCTTTCTGCAACAAACAACCATACTCTCTGGCTTTGAAGAAATTTTCTTTTTCTTTTCTTTTCTTTTCTTTTCTTTTCTTTTTTTTTTTTTTTTTTTTTTGGTTTTTCAAGACAGGGTTTCTCTGGGTAGCCCTGGCTGACCTGGAACTCACTTTGTAGACCAGGCTGGCCTCGAACTCAGAAATCCGCCTGCCTCTGCCTCCCAACTGCTGGGCGTATGTGCCACCATGCCCAGCTGTTTTTGGTTTGTTTTGTTTTTTTTTTAACCTGGCTAGTGGAGAAGGCTGAGCATTGGTGAGCACACCCCACCATCAACACAAGTAATTCTTGGATAGTAGTGGATCATCTACTAAAGACCATTCCTTTATTTTTTATTTTTTTTAATTAGGTATTTTCCTCATTTACATTTCCAATGCTATCCCAAAAGACCCCCATACCCTTCCCCGCCACCCCCCAACCCACCCAGTCCCACTTTTTTGCCCTGGCGTTCCCCTGTACTGGGGCATATAACGTTTGGATGTCCAATGGACCTCTCTTTCTAGTGAGGCCATCTTTTGATACATATGCAGCTAGAGTCAAGAGCTCCAGGGTACTGGTTATTTCATGATGTTTTTCCACCTATAGGATTGCAGATCCCTTTAGCTCCTTGGGTGTTTTCTCTAGCTCCTCCATTGGGGGCCCTGTGATCCGTCCAATAGCTGACTGTGAGCATCCACTTCTATGTTTGCTAGGCCCCTGGTAGTCTCAATAGAGACAGCTATATCAGGGTCCTATCAGCAAAATCTTGCTGGTATATGCAATGGTGTCAGCATTTGGAGGCTGATTATGGGATGGATCCCTGGATATGGCAGTCTCTAGATGGTCCATCCTTTTGCCTCAGCTCCAAACTTTGTCTCTGTAACTCCTTCCATGGGTGTTTTGTTCCCAATTCTAAGGAAGGGCTAAGTGTCCACACTTTGGTCTTCATTCTTCTTGAGTTTCATGTGTTTTGCAAATTGTAACTTATATCTTTGGTATTCTAAGTTTCTGGTCTAATATCCACTTATCAGTGAGTACATATCATTTGAGTTCTGTTGTGATTGCGTTACCTCACTCAGGATAATGCCCTCCAGGTCCAACCATTTGCCTAGGAATTTCATTAATTCATTTTTTAATAGTTGAGTAGTACTCCATTGTGTAAATGTACCACATTTTTTTGTATCCATTCCTCTGTTGAGGGGCGTCTGGGTTCTTTCCAGCTTCTGGCTATTATAAATAAGGCTGCTATGAACATAGTGGAGCATGTGTCCTACTTACCAGTTTGGACATCTTCTGGATATATGCCCAGCAGAGGTATTGCGGGATCCTCCGGTAGTACTATGTCCAATTTTCTGAGGAACCACCAGACTGATTTCCAGAGTGGTTGTACAAGCTTGCAATCCCACCAACAATGGAGGAGTGTTCCTCTTTCTCCACATCCTGGCCAGTACCAGGACGTTTTTTATCACAATTGCTCTATGGTAAAGCTTTAGGTCAGGCATGATTCCAAAAGAGGTTCTTTTATCCTTGAGTAGAGTTTTGCTACCCTAGGGTTTTTGTTATTCCAGATGAATTTGCAGATTGTTCTTTGTAATTCCTTGAAGAATTGACTTGGAATTTTGATGGGGATTGCATTGAATCTGTAGATTGCTTTTGGCAAGATAGCCATTTTTACAATGTTGATCCTGCCAATTCATGAGCATGGGAGATCTTTCCATCTTCTGAGATCTTCTTTAATTTCTTTCTTCAGAGATTTGAAGTTTTTATCATATAGATCTTTCACCTCCTTAGTTAGAGCCACGCCAAGGTATTTTTATAATATTAGTGACTATTGAGAAGGGTGTTGTTTCCCTAATTTCTTTCTCAGCTTATTTATTCTTTGTGTAGAGAAAGGCCATTGACTTGTTTGAGTTAATTTTATATACAGCTACTTCACTGAAGTTGTTTATCAGGTTGAGGAGTTCTCTGGTGGAATTTTTAGGGTCACTTATATATACTATCATATCATCTGCAAAAAGTGATATTTTGACTTCTTCCTTTCCAATTTGTATCCCCTTGATCTCCTCTTGTTGTCGAATTGCTCTTGCTAGGACTTCAAGTACAATGTTGAACAGGTAGGGAGAAAGTGGGAAGCCTTGTCTAGTCCCTGATTTTAGTGGGATTGCTTCCAGCTACTCACCATTTACTTTGATGTTGGATACTGACTTGCTATAGATTGCTTTTATCATGGTTAGGTATGGGCCTTGAATTCCTGATCTTTCCGAGACTTTTATCATGAATGGGTGTTGGATTTTGTCAAATGCTTTCTCCGCATCTAACGAGATGATCATGTGGTTTTTGTCTTTGAGTTTGTTTATATAATGGATTACGTTGGTAGATTTTCATATATTAAACCATCCCTGCATCGCTGGAATAAAACCTACTTGGTCAAGATGGATGATTATTTTGATGTGTTCTTGGATTCGGTTAGCGAGGATTTTATTGAGGATTTTTGCATCGATATTCATAAGGGAAATTGGTCTGAAGTTCTCTATCTTTGTTGGATCTTTCTGTGGTTTAGGTATCAGAGTAATTATGGCTTCATAGAATGAGTTGGGTAGAGTATCTTCTGCTTCTATTTTGTGGAATAGTTTGTGCAGAACTGGAATTAGATCTTCTTTGAAGGTCTGATAGAACTCTGCACTAAACCCATCTGGTCCTAGACTTTTTTTGGTTGGGAGACCATTAGTGAATGCTTCTATTTCTTTAGGGGATATGGGACTGTTCAGATCGTAAACTTGATCCTGGTTTAACTTTGGTACCTGGTATCTGTCTAGAAATTTGTCCATTTCGTCCAGGTTTTCCAGTTTTGTTGAGTATAGCCTTTTGTAGAAGGATCTGATGGTGTTTTGGATTTCTTCAGGGTTTGTTGTTATGTCTCCCTTTTCATTTCTGATTTTGTTAATTAGGATGCTGTCCTTGTGCCCTCTAGTGAGTCTGGGTAAGGGTTTATCTATCTTATTGATTTTCTCAAAGAACCAGCTCCTCCTTAGGTTGATTCTTTGAATAGTTCTTCTTGTTTCCACTTGGTTGATTTCGCCCCTGAGTTTGATTATTTCCTGCCGTCTACTCCTCTTGGTTGAATTTGCTTCCTTTTGTTCTAGAGCTTTTAGGTGTGTTGTCAAGCTGCTAGTGTGTGCTCTCTCTAGTTCCTATTTGGAGGCACTCAGAGCTATGAGTTTCCCTCTTAGAAATGTTTTCATTGTGTCCCATAAGTTTGGGTATGTTGTGGCTTGATTTTCATTAAATTCTAAAAAGTTTTTAATTTCTTTCTTTATTCCTTCCTTGACCAAGGTATTATTGAGAAGAGTGTTGTTCAGTTTCCACGTGAATGTTGGCTTTCCATTATTTATGTTGTTATTGAAGATCAGTCTTAGGCCATGGTGGTCTGATAGGATACATGGGACAATTTCAACATTTTTGTATCTGTTGAGGCCAGTTTTGTGACCAATTATGTGGTCAATTTTGGAGAAGGTCCCGTGAGGTGCTGAGAAGAAGGTATATCCTTTTGTTTTAGGATAAAATGTTCTGTAGACATCTGTTAAGTCCATTTGTTTCATAACTTCTGTTAGTTTCACTGTGTCCCTGTTTAGTTTCTATTTCCATGATCTGTCCATTGGTGAAAGTGGTGTGTTGAAGTCTTCCACTATTATTGTGTGAGGTTCAATATGTGCTTTGAGCTTTACTAAAGTTTCTTTAATGAATGTGGCTGCCCTTGCACTTGGAGTATAGATATTCAGAATTGAGAGTTCCTCTTGGAGGATTTTACCTTTGGTGAGTATGAAGTGTCCCTCCTTGTCTTTTTTGATGACTTTGGGTTGGAAGTCAATTTTTTCGATATTAGAATGGCTACTCCACCTTGTTTCTTCAGTCCATTTGCTTGGAAAATTGTTTTCCAGCCTTCACTCTAAGGTAGTGTCTGTCTTTTTCCCCGAGATGGGTTTCCTGTAAGCAGCAAAATGTTGGGTCCTGTTTGTGTAGCCAGTCTGTTAGTCTATGTCTTTTAATTGGGGAATTGAGTCCATTGATATTAAGAGATATTAAGCAAAAGTAATTGTTGCTTCCTATTTTTTTTTGTTTTGTTTTTAGAATTGGCATTCTGTTCTTGTGGCTGTCTTCTTTTTGGTTTGTTGACGGATTACTTTCTTGCTTTTTCTAGGGCGTGGTTTCCATCCTTGTATTGGTTTTTTTCTGTTATTATCCTTTGAAGGGCTGGATTCGTGGAAAGATAATATGTGAATTTGGTTTTGTCACGGAAAACTTTGGTTTCTCCATCTATGGTAATTGAGAGTTTGGCTGGGTATAGTAGCCTGGGCTGGCATTTGTTTTCTCTTAGGGTCTGTATAATGTCTGTCCAGGATCTTCTGGCTTTCATAGTCTCTGGTGAAAAGTCTGGTGTAATTCTGATAGGCCTGCCTTTATATGTTACTCGACCTTTTTCCCTTACTGCTTTTAGTATTCTATCTTTATTTAGTGCATTTTTTGTTCTGATTATTATGTGTCGGGAGGAATTTCTTTTCTGGTCCAGTCTATTTGGAGTTCTGTAGGCTTCTTGTATGTTCATGGGCATGTCTTTCTTTAGGTTTGGGAAGTTTTCTTCTATAATTTTGTTAAGATATTTGCTGGCCCTTTAAATTGAAAATCTTCATTCTCATCTACTCCTATTATCCGTAGGTTTGGTCTTCTCATTGTGTCCTGGATTTCCTGGATGTTTTGAGTTAGGATCTTTTTGCATTTTCCATTTTCTTTGATTGTTGTACCGATGTTCTCTATGGAGTCTTCTGCACCTGAGATTCTCTCTTCCATCTCTTGTATTCTGTTGCTGATGCTTGCATCTATAGTTCCAGATTTCTTTTCTAGGTTTTCTATCTCCAGCGTTGCCTCACTTTGGGTTTTCTTTATAGTGTCTACTTCCCTTTTTAGGTCTTGGATGGTTTTATTCAATTCCATCACCTGTTTGGTCGTGTTTTTTTGCAATACTTTAAGGGATTTTTGTGCTTCCTCTTTAAGGTCTTCTGCCTGTTTAGCAGTGTTCTCCTGTATTTCTTTAAGTGAGTTATTAAAGTTCTTCTTGATGTCCTCTACCATCATCATGAGATATGCTTTTAAATCTGGGTCTAGTTTTTCGGGTGTGTTGAGGTGCCCAGGACTGGGTTGGATGGGAGTGTTGCGTTCTGATGATGTTGAGTGGTCTTGGTTTCTGTTAATAAGATTCATACGTTTGCCTTTTGCCATCTGGTAATCTCTGGAGTTAGTTGTTGTAGTTGTCTCTAGTTAGATCTTGTTCCTCAGGTGTTTATGTTAGCCTTATCAGCAGACCTGGGAGACTAGCTTTCTCCTGAGTTTCAGTGCTCAGAGTACTCTCTGCAGGTGCCCAGATATCTGGTGTTCGAACCTGCCTCCTGGCAGAAGTTGTGATCCACTCACAGAGGTCTTAAGATCCCACGGAGGGTCCTGTGTATACCTTATGGGTGTCCGCAGACTCCACGCCCAAGCTACACCTGTGCTGGCGTGGACCGGAACGGACTTGTGCCCCTGATCTGGCCAGGTTTTCTGCTTCCTTAATTAATGCAGTCTCAGGTCTTGCACCATTGGATTGGAGCAGACTCTGTTTTCCACTCACCAGAGGTCTTAAGATCCTGTGGCGGGTCTTGTGGGTAGCTGGCGGGTGTCAGCCGACTCTATGCCCTAGCTACCCAGGTGCTGGCCGGACCGGAAGGGACTTGTGCCCCTCCGGCTGTTTTCTTACTTTTTCAATGTGGTTTTTTTATTTTAATTATTCATATATTTTGTGTATATGAACATTTAGTCTTCATGCCTATCAGAACGGGGGGATCAGATCCCATTACAGATGGTCATGAGCCACCAAGTGGTAGCTGGAAATTGAACACAGATTCTCTGCAAGGGCAGCCAATGCTCTTAACCATTAAGCCATCTCTCCAGATCCATGTTCTTACATTTTCCGTGGGAGTTCACATTTATTTTCTCATTTGATGTTCATGAGAAATAAATGGGGAGAGATTAAGAAAAATACGAAGCCCTCAAGTTAGGAAAGTCCCGCTTCCAGTTCAGAATCTACAGACATTATGTCACCTTGGACTAATTATATAACTTCTTTGGCTCCTCCCTCAGGCCAGGGCAGGTGTGCATACACTTCTGTCCCCTCCCTTTCTTCTAGCTCATCTTTCTATTTTCCAGTTTATAAAGTAGAAAAATTGAAGCCAAAGGGCAGAAAGTTTTCTCAGTCTTAATCAAAAGTCAAGCTTGGATTAAATATGTGAGGACTTATTAGAGCAAATGGTTGCACAAGTAAGTAAAATGAGAAAGACAGGAGAATCATCAAACAAGGAAGTCTGACCCTGACTGAGGGAGAATGGAAAGCTGAGGAAATGTGTTCTAAAATGCTGTGCTATCTAAGAGAGGATTTGGAAAGGCCATTAGGGAGTCCACGAGCCAGCCAGGCACTTCTCTGAGGAACCCCACATCTCCTAGAATGAGCTTACCTTAGTGTCTCAGCTGCATCAAGTCATTGATGCTGGAGGCGCTCACTGGGGTACAAACACTTAACAGAGAGCGCAGTTTTCAGGGTGTGGCTCCTGGCTGCTTGCCCTACCCTGCCTGAATTTGAAGGTCTGTGGTATACATTTTCACTGCTACCACATCCAGCTTCATGCAGAGTTGGTGACAAAGACAGATCCACCCCATCCACTCTTACTTGCAAAGAATTCCTTTAGCCCAACGCCATCCTATAATGAAAAGAAAATTTCTCTTGAGTGAGTGATTGCTTTGTTCAAGGACAGAAGGGAATTTGTTGAAACTGGCAATTTTACCTGGCCTGAGAGACAGAGTCTGTCTGCTGAACAGCCCTTTGTTCTGTCTTTCTGAGGAGCTCAGCTCTGGGGTGCAGTACATGAGCGTTGTACAACCTCCAGTTGTAGACATTAAAGGTGGTCCAAAGGAAGCTCTGAAAAGTTAACTCTCCATTGCTTACCATGATCCATGAGATATTTTTAAAGGAAACAAAGAGAAAATGAAATGTTAAAGGAGGTGGACCTGAGGAAGAAAGACACCTTTTGCTAGCAATGGACTTTCACATACATTACAATGCCGGTGCATCTGTTGAGGTAGCTGATTTTATTGGCTGCTTTTATTAAAAGGTGGAAACTGAAGCACAGAAATTTTAGACCAATTATCCACATTTTCATAGTTTCAAGAAAGGCAGAAGTGAGCCGGGCGTGGTGGCGCACGCCTTTAATCCCAGCACTCGGGAGGCAGAGGCAGGCGGATTTCTGAGTTCGAGGCCAGCCTGGTCTACAAAGTGAGCTCCAGGACAGCCAGGGCTATACAGAGAAACCCTGTCTCGAAAAACCAAAAAACCCAAAAAAAAAAAAAAAAAAGAAAGGCAGAAGTGAAACTCCATCCTATACCCTCTGCCTTCTTCCAGCACAGTAGGGTTCCCAGAACATCAACAGACTCCTAGTCAAAGAAAATGTTAGTCCGGGATCTGTTCTGTCACGTGGAGGCTTTTTTTTCTGCTCTCAACACTTCATAAGCCTTTTTGGGAGGCTCAGGAGCTCAGGTTACATCATCTCTGCCAGCATTTATGGGGATAGAGAAGGAGATAACAAGAAATCACGAAGTTTACTAACCAAGAGTAAGCAGATATGTACAGAGAAGGAGGAAATGAGGAATATCCCCAATTAAGGGAATTTTTAAATAAATAAACTTTGTTGTTATCATCCAAATAATGTTATAATGCACATTTCAGAAACAAAAAGTATTTGTAAATGTCTGTTTCTCAATAACTCAAATTTCCCTATTTCAGAGTTTTAATGCTTAGGAGCTGACCTAAAATTTGACTTTCATTTCTCACAGTTAGCTAAGGAAGATGGATTAAACCAATTGCTAGTAAAATAATAATATAAATAATATGGGGAACTTTATACAGTACCACTTGAATGAAAAACAAAAGCCATCTACACCATTTACAAGCATAGATTTATTTGGAAAAAAAAAACCCTCTATACAGTAGGTCAGACATAGTCATTAAAAGTAGACCTGGAGAGGAAATAACATTAATCTGGTTGAAAACAGTAGAATAAAATCCATTTTCTTCTTTTAACACATTGCTGTGGTCATTCTTAAGAGCCAGGCCAGGCCAGGCCAGATTTTTTTTTTATATCCTACTTCCTCTCCACCGACACCTCCACAAATTCACACTTACACACCCTGCCCTGTTTAGACATTTTATTGTGTTTGCATGGGAAATTTTCAAAGCCTATTTCCATCCATGATGCCAAGTGAAAAAAATGAATGCCAAAAACAAAGAAAGTTTAAAGGCACCATGTCTCTTTTATCTCGCATCAGAGCATCAAAAGCTTCTATCCAGCTGGAGGTCCCTCAACAACAACAACAACAATGACAACTGTTGTCTCCAATAGCTCCAGTTTCCAGGAAATCACTTCATTATACCAAGTTTACAAGTCAACTATTCAACAAGGTCAAAGAGATTATTATAGCATGCATCTATCCTAGACTTGCAAGATCATATATACTTCTATTGAAGCTTCTCGATCAAGGTCCCATTTCATATACATAGAACCACAGGGCATTAATAAAGGCCACCCTCTTTTTGAAGTATATAGTTTGTTATCATTATTTCTAAACAAACAGATTTAAACTATGCTTCTGTGCACCTGTTTTCCTTTCAAACAGGGGTGAGCTGTATCATCGACCTTGTAGGTATGCATTAGAAATTAAACAAAATAACTTAGATTGTGAGTTCTTTCAACACGTGTGGCTTACCCATCCTCTTGGACACACAACTGGAGTGGATCTGGACTCTTGTCCTTAGGAAAAGCCACATGACTGAGCTGTAGGTAATGCGATTTGAGCAGGTATGACACATACCACTTTCAGACTCATTCTCCTTCACCCAAAAGTTTCTCATGTGGGCTTCCCTGTCTTTCTCCATCAGCACCAAGGATCTAGAAGTGAAAATCACAAAATAAAAATCTCAAGATTCTGCATTGCTGCCTCCCTCTCCCCCTAACAGTCCCCTGATCTATAGAGAGTACAAGATAGGCAATGGTAATTTATATACATTACATTATATTACATTACATACTTAATATTATATTAAGTCCTTGAAGTTTGGAAGTTATAACAGTCATTCCCAACATGGCTGTGTATTTTTGGCTGATACGAAAAACATTGTGCCAAGCACAAAGAACTGCTTGATGTCTGTTAGTGATCATAGCCACTAATAGTGACCCATCACTGCCAATACCACACAGTCTGACTGAAGTTCACCTGACTTAATCTGAATTACTCTAGCCATTCCCAAATAGAACTGAACGCGCAGTTTTGGGCACACAGGTAATTTAGTTACTTTATTTTTTGACATTAGGTGTTTGAATTCATACACATTCTGAATATCAAGCCTCAGTTCAATGAACAGTCTAAAAATACTTTGTCCCATTCTGGAAGTTGTCTTTCTCTCTATTGATTGCTTCTTTTTCTGTACATATATTTAGTTTCATGAAATCTCATTAACCTTTTTTTGCTTCTGTTATCTACCATTAGGGTACATACGTAGAAAACCATTTCAAGGCTAATGTGCTGAAGAATTTCTTCCATTATTTTTCCTAGTAGTTTTAATACCGTCACTTAAGTGGTTGGTCCATGTTAGCTGATATCTGTAACTCGGAAAAGATAAAGATCTGTGTTCATTTTGCTGTGAATGGGTGTTTTCTCTGGCATTATTTATTCAAAAAATGGTGCTTTCCCCACTGTTTGTACAGGGTAACAAACACATACACACGTGTGATTTTATCCACGTGTGCATATATATATATATGTGTGTGTGTGTGTGTGTGTGTGTGTGTGTGTGTGTGTGTGTGTGTCAGTTGAGTATGAATATCATGTTATTTCTAGGTTCTCTGCTATGTTTTATTGGTCTGTGCTATCTGTTTTTATGACAGTACCATGATGTTTTGACTACTATAACTTTTTAGTGTATTTTGAAGTCAGGATATGGATAACTCTGTTCTTTGTTTGAGATCACATTGGCTACTTGAAATCAGTTTTGATTCCATATTAACTTAAATATTGTTTTTCTTTTATCTGAAGGATGTGGTGTAAAAAAGGAGATTGTGTGTAGTGGAAGTATCTCACCTTCAAGTTCTAAGGGGCAACTAAGTGAAGTAGAAATAGCCCATTTGTTTTAGGAGACTCTTACATTCTCCTGACCAACTCACTCTCTCGTGTGTGTGTGTGTGTGTGTGTGTGTGTGTGTGTGTGTGTTTGTATGCACGCATGTATGTCTGTGTGCATGTGTATATGAGTGTGCATATGGGGATATGTGCATGCCTGTGTGTTTATGTGTTCATGCACATGTGTGCATACATGTGTAGGTGTGCATGTTAGTGTGTATATGTATGTGTGGGTTATAATAATTAAAGAAGAGTTACGAATATGGGAGGAAGGGTAGAAGTAATATAGATGCAGTGCTCACATGTAAGGTTCTTTTTTTTTTTAATTACATATTTTCCTCAATGACATTTGCAATGCTATCCCAAAAGTCCCCCATACCCCCCCAATTCCCTACCCACCCATTCTCATGTTTTTGGCCCTGGCGTTCCCCTGTACTGGGGCATATAAAGTTTGTGTGTCCGATGGGCCTCTCTTTCCAGTGATGGCTGACCAGGCCATCTTTTGATACATATGTAGCTAGAGTCAAGAGCTCCGGGGTACTGGTTAGTTCATAATGTTGTTGCACCTACAGGGTTGCAGATCTCTTTAGCTCCTTGGATACTTTCTCTAGCTCCTCCATTGGGGGCCCTGTGCTCCATCCAATAGCTGACTGTGAGCATCCACTTATGTTTTTGCTAGGCCCCTGCCTAGTCTCACAAGAGACAGCTATATCTGGGTCCTTTCAGCAAAATCTCACTAGTGTATGCAGTGGTGTCAGGGTTTGGAAGCTTATTATGGAGTGGATCCCTAGATAAGGCAGTCTCTAGATGGTCCATCCTTTTGTCGCAGCTCCAAACTTTGTCTCTGTAACTCCTTCCATGGGTGTTTTGTTCCCAATTCTAAGAAGGGGCACAGTGTCCACACTTTGGTCTTCATTCTTCTAGAGTTTCATGCATTAGGCAAATGGATGGACCTGGAGGGCATCATTCTGAGCGAGGTAACCCAATCACAAAGGAACTCACACAATATGTACTCACTGATAAGTGGATACTAGCCCAAAACTTAGTATACCCAAGATATAAGATACAATTTGCCAAATACATGTAAGGTTCTTATATTTTTTTTCAGAGATTGTTTCTATTTGCTGAAGAACAAAGTGAGTATTTTTGATAGATCAGGGTGTTGTTTAATCTGTGTAAATATTAAACCTTTCTATCCATAAACATAGGATATTTTCCACATACTTGTATCATCTTTAATTTATTTCATCAAAGTTTTCTAGTTTTGTTCCAAAGATCTTTAACGTCCCTTATTGATAGTGTTCTTATGTATTTAAATTTTTTATAACTATTGAATATCAAACTGTTCTATTGACTCTTTTCAGTAAACCACTTGTTTTTTACACGTAGAAAAATTGTCAGATTTTCTATTATACTACTTTATTAAATTTCTTTATTTGTTACAATGGTTTTTTGCAGGTTATCTAGGGTTTTCTGTATATAAGTTCATTGCATTTGCAAACAAATATAGTTGTACTTTTTCTCTTTCAGTCTGAGAAATCTGTTTCATTCCTTGCCTAATTTCTGTGGCTAAGCCTACCAGGGCTAAGATCAGTAAAAGTGGTAAATGTGAACATCCTTCCCTTGCTCTGGATTTTAGAGAAAAACTTTCAACACTTTGGCATTTGATATTTTGGCTGTAGGTATATCATATAAGGCCTTCAGTGTATTGTCCCGCAGTGATTTAGAATGGTCTACTCAATCAATATTTGAGCTTTATAAACTTTAACTGAATTGGCATTCAATCATGTATGTTAGGTGACTTTTCCTGGAGAAACATGGACAAATGTCTCTTTACCATAGATAAGAGTATTAATGAAAGACCAAAAAAAAAATTTATTCCAACCAAGGTTAAGTTAGAAAAACAGTGAATTTTATTGAGGTTACTTATAGGAGTGTTGGTGAGGAATTTTCTAGCGTCATGAGAAACACAAAACTCTACCTGAGCATGGCTGGCAACTTACAAAATCTGCTTCTTTGGAACTCTCTGTAGAAATTGCAGATAGCTTTTGGTCAGTTAGAAAGCTCCTTTTCCCAGTACTGTATACTGTTTTCATAATCTTGGAGAGGGGCTTTGTGAATCCTGTATCTTCCGGACCCCTATATGTTTCATTACTTATGAGTCTCCATGAGTCTTACAGTAGGAAATACTTCAATTTGAATGAAATTACTATAGAACATGGGTCACTAACTTGTCCACAAAATTATATGAAGTGTCACATTGTGTAATCAACCAAGTCACAACATTTTCCTAGTCAATTATTATTTAGTAATATTCTCAGATAGGTTTTGATATGTTGCTTAGACTGGCTTCAACCTTGCTGTGTAGCCAAGGCTGGTTTCAAACTTTCAATCCTCCTGTCTTGACCTCCTAAAACTAGGATTATAGACATGTAGCACCAAATCTGTACATAGATAATAATTTTTGACAACAAACAAACAAACAAACAAACAATGGTAGTTGCTTGGAGCAACTTTTTTGAACAATCCTTTACTGACTCTTTGGTAATTATTTCTGTCTCCTTAAAAACACTCTCACATCTTGGTCACTAATGTATTCCAGAACATTCCTTGGATTTGACAAATCTGCATTCTATCTCCCATCTCTTATGTTGAAATAATACATATGTCTACCCTGATTTTTCTGGCACCTCTCAATATCTGTTGTTTCTCAATACCATCAAGAATTTCTTCATCTCATCTACAGATTTTTTAAAATAAGAATCATCTTTTTTCATTTTTAATTTAGAGTCTGGGGAGGTGGCTCAGAGATTAAGAGCTCATACTTCTCTTACAAAAGGCCTGAGTTTAGTTCCTAGCACTCACATTCAATGGTTCATTACTACATATAACTCCAGCTTGAGAGGGTCAAACAATGTATTCTGGTCTCTATGCATAGATGTACTCACATACACAAACCCACACATAGACACATACAAGTTAAAATAAAAATATTTTAATTAGTGAAATCTGAAGCCCTCCCCATTTAATACATATACCGCTTTCAGCTACCAACAGTTGAAACCATGACCACCAATAATTTTAATAGATCAGGAAAGTTTATTTTATTTATGAAAGTTGCACACCTATCCAGCTGTGCAGTAAACGCCTCTTGTGTCCCAACACTTAATAATAGATATAAGACACTTAATTGTAATCAAATTCCTACCAAAAAAATAGAGAGAGGGAGGAGCCAAAGAAGACTGACCAAGGCTACACAGATAGTCAGGTGGAGACAGGAGTCAACCCTGAAGCACAGATTCTCCTTGCTTAGTCAAATCTATCACACAGGTCACCACACAATCTGCTCACCCCTTCTTGATTTTGATTTTCGTTTACATTATGTTTGCACTACAGTTTTCAGTATTGAGATACTTCTTGATGAAGAAAGAGGACAAGACAGACACTTAGATGCCTTCTCCACCTCCATAGCCTTCAGACCTCATGAATATTCATCAAAGAGTCAGGATGTTCCAGAAAATAGGATTTC
Organism: Mus musculus; assembly: GCF_000001635.26. Classification (NCBI taxonomy): domain Eukaryota; kingdom Metazoa; phylum Chordata; class Mammalia; order Rodentia; family Muridae; genus Mus; species Mus musculus. The sequence goes on along the minus strand of NC_000069.6, from coordinate 99,381,106 downwards.
TCATTTCTCACTAGCTTCAAGTATCCTGTGTTTTTACTCTAGCTTCACCACCACCCCCTCTATTTAGCCTATAATCCCTCTAATCAGGCTGCAGTTCTCAGTTCCCTTGTGTGCTCAGGACACTCTCCCTGTTCCTCAACTGTATGGCATCTTTCTTCTCTCTGCATTGTTCTTTGAATTTATTTTAATATGTAATATCTTTATTTTTGAAATTTTAATTTAATTAAATCATGTCACCTCCCCTTTCCTACCTCCGGCCTGATGTGGTGAGATAGAGTGACTCCAGACACAAGCTAAGGGGAAAGATCACCTATAGCCAAATATTGGCTCTGCCACTAATGTCCTTAGCAAACTAGAGTAATTTATTTGGCCTCTCGACATAAGTTTATTAATCAGAATGATGGCTATTCAAAATCTGCAAGGAAAAATAATACTGGAACTGGAATTTTGTCCTTTGTTAGATGAATCAGAAATGCTTAAAGGCTGAGGACCCTGAAGGTTCCACAAAATTCACATAGTACTTGTGCTTGCCTCTTCTGCTTGAGCAATATGCAGAGAAAGCATTTCTGAGTGGTCAGTATTATCACATCTAAACAAGAAGATATAAACTCACACACCAGTGATACAGACCAAATGAAGTCAGTCCAATTTGAAAGTCCATGACCTTCCAAAAGAGGAAAAACCCACTCAGCTTCTTATAAAATAGAGGCTGCAAAATTATCCAAATCTGCATTTTATATAAAAGATACTAGAAATTCAAACCAGGGGAGGGGGACTCTATATTTTTAAATTTCATCCAGTTATTTTCCAGTGTATGATATTGTATGTGTCTGAGAACATACAATATTATGTCATTCTTCCCTTCAGGCTGGAAGCCTGAAGCCTGAAACTCTTCTCTCTGGTCATGAAACAGACTTGTGCCCTGAGCATGTGGGAACCATGGTTACAGATAACATGAGATAGGTCAGGAAACTTTATCTTATTTATGGAGCAAGTCCAGGCTTGGAAAACTGTGTGTCTACTCAGCTATGTGCTACGGTCACCACTTTTTGCCACAGATATTGGTTTACCACAAGACTACTCTTGTGAGTTCCCCCAGAATCTACAGGTCAAATTCCTGGCCCATCCCAAGATTCCAACCACTCACCGGTGATCTTAGTTATGGTGTCAATTACTAATGGTCCTGAGATTAAGAACTTGATGAAACAGATGGCAGGAAAGCTGTGGCTAAAACTGTCTATGTATGGTAAGAGACAGAGTACAGACTGCCCCTGCCTTGTGCATCTGTAGAAGAAAAGGGGAGGTTATTGGAGACAGTATCCAATTTGTTCATGGTCAAGTCAGCTGAAGTTCACATGATTACCTCTTTGGGGAAAGTAGAGCTGCTAGCAGCTGTTGGGTAAGCCTTAGTAATTCTAGGGCCATGAAAGGCACAGAGAAGCCTTGATAAGTTGCTAAGATCCATGTCTATCTATAGAATCCAAATTATTTTCCAGCAGCGATTATTTATAAGGAGCCAGAGCTAAGGCAATTTTGCAAGTAGTTAAAATATATATATTTGAAATTGTTAACTTGGGAATGGTAGCACATGCCTTATTATGATACCCTATTTGGAAGGCAGCAGCAGGATGCCCATCAGTTCAGTGCACTCTTGTGCTACATAGTGAGTTCTATGCAAGTAGTTTATGTAGAAAGATATTCTCAAAAATTATTTTATGGGAATGTAGAGATAACCCAGTGTTTGTTGAACTTATGTAAGACTTTGGGTTATCTACCAGCACCTAGATAGTGGCTCACAGACATCTCTATTTTGGGGGAGTCTGACACCTCACTTTGGACTCTGAGGGCACCAGGCACAACACACGTGGTGCCCATGCATGCATGCATACATGCAGGCAAGATGCTCATACACAGAAAATAGAAATGAATAAATATTTTTAAAAATTATTTTATACTGGAAAATTTGAGTTAATAAATGCCTATTAAACATCTGTCTTCAGAGAAAGAGATAAAACTTTGACAGATCATCCAATCCTGGTCTCTCACACCTGAAGGAGAATTGTTGATTTTTTTGATGTTAGCCTAAGCTATAGAATATGACTCTGTCTCATAAGACTCCCCAAAATTATGGTATGTATCTATTATAAATAGTATACAATTATCTGTGGAATGAATAACATTAATTTTAAAGGCTCATAGACTAATATGCATGCTGTTTCTTTTTAAATAAAGTGGATGGAAAGAAATGGAAATCTTTATTAGTGTCTGATATCAGGTCTCCACGCTTCTGTGGCAATCACTTCACCTGCTGAGCCTTCTGCCCAGCCTCCAGGCCTCTTTTGAATCAATGTCTGCTGTGATGTTTTCTGCATCATGAAATGGACAAAAGGTGGGAGAAAGATGGACAAGCACTAATACAAGCTGTACATGTCACATTCCTCTTGTGCCACTTCACAGAGCTGAGGTCTTTTGTTACATGTGAACACTATCCTTGACAATCTAGGAGCTGATGATAACCCTTCTTCTATTTTAAGAAAAGACTAATTCAAGCACTCAAATTCAGACATTTTTTTTAAAAAATAGTTATAGGACTTTTCCCCTTTATATTGCTTTCTGTGATGTGGTTGAAAAAAAGAAAAAACTGGAAAAGAAAAGGAAAAAAAAAAAACATTGGAATTTGTCCAAAGTCTGTAGCTTCTTTTGAAACAAAACATGCTAATAAAATGTCGGCTTCCAGAGAGAAGTTGATAGAAATCAAATCAGAGTGCATTTCATTCTGTCATCTCCTGGTCTGTAAAACTGAGAAGGCCAAACTCCTAGAGAGTCACTGCCCCAGGCCTTACAGGAGTCTGCTCATTTCTTGTTGTTCCAAATCTCTGGATTTGGTCCTCAGCTCTGCCTCTTTGCCTCTAACCACAGCAGCTCTCAACCCTGTGTTTATACAGCCTGTGAAAACAGCTCCTCTTTTGGAGTAAATGAAAAAAAACTCAGGCTAAAAACTCTACAGTCATTGGGCTTTGGGTTTCTTGCAGAGGGTATTTAGGAACACTGAAACAAACAATAGATGTCCATTCCAGCTGGAGAACTGGATTAGCAGTTAAGAAAATGTAGTACTGTTCCCAAGGACCCAAGTTCAGTTCCCAGCATCCTCATGGAATAGCTCACAACCCCTTGTAAACCTCCCTCCAGAAGATCTGATGCTTGTGGCTTCATTTGATGACACTCATTTAAACCTAGGGGTTATTCTACTAATTTGCAGCCTTATTTTTCTAATTTTTAAATTTTGGGGTGCTGGGGATTTTTCCAAACTCTCAAGCATCCTATACTAGATGTTGTATACTACATCTATGGTACATTCACAGACCTCTTTCCAGGAAAAGGGCAAAATATTCTCTGTTAAGTTGCCCAAGCTGGCTTTGACCTCCCTCTGTAGTCCAAATAGGCTTTGAAAATGTGAATCTTCTGTCCCAGCTTCTACAGTAGCTGGAATGACAGAAATTTTGTCACCAAGCTTAGCCCCCATATCCTTCTTAGCACCACCAACTTGAGAACAGGGTCTGAATGCAGTGAAAGAAAAAGTATAGTAAATATAGTGTGCTTGCATTAGGAGGTCCTGTTCAAATTGCACACGTGCTGCCTAGCTTGTCTCACAGAAATATTGCCCAAGAGATAACAGCTTGATGCATTCAATCCCTACCATTGGTTCTTCCTTAGTTATTACTCAAAACAGTAAGTATTATGTCATTGGAAGCATAAAATTCACCTTAAAAATGTTCTACAGCAAAGCCAATAGAATCAAGGTGTGACATCCCCGAGAACAGCCAACTCACAAAAGAGCTAGTCATACTGAAAGCCAAGCTAAATAGCCCATAATTTTGGATCTCTGGGTCCCACCAGCAACCTCTCAAGTGCAGGCCTATGCAATGCCTGACAGCCCTTATTGAGTCTTGCTTGACTTGGACCTCACAGGGGTAGCTCTTCGGTGATTTGGCTTTCCCTGTGGATCTCACACCTTCCCACAAGTGATCTTTGCACCCTGCTTGGATTTTCTAGTATAGGTTAAGTGTCTGAACACACTCACATCATAGGGTTCCCTGGGTGAAGATGACCTGGCCATACATGAAATTGTTCTCAAGATTCAAACAAACAAACAAACAAACAAAAACCAAGATACAATCTCTCCTCCTTATGGTTCTGAGAATATGGCCAGAGGTTGAGGGTGTTTCTTGTAGTCTCTCGAGTTGTTTATCAAACAGAACCTGCACCTATCTTACAGTGGGTAGTTGCTCAGACTATTCTCCACACTTCAGAAGCTATTTTGTTAGATGTGAAATTACCCAGTTTCAAACACATACAGCATGGCGCCACCATGAACTTCTACAAGTCTTTGGAGCATGACTATATATTTTGCTGTGTATAGTCCTTGGCCTTCAGCTTATTCTGTACCAGTATTAAGCAATCTTATTTCAACTTCTCAGTGTCATCTCCAGGTAACCTTACCTAAACTCTGAATTGACCCACCTGCACCCATAGAGTCTACATTTATTTCTATGGTGCCATTCCTCACAAATCTTTCCCATCTCTATACTTCATAATGATCTCCAGAATTGTTTATTTATTTATTTATTTATTTATTTATTTTTATTCACTTTACATCCCAGTCACAGCCCCCTCCCTCATCTTTTTCTAGTCCCACCCTTACAAATCCCTCCCTCCATTGCCCCACCTTCTCCTCAGAGAAGAGGAACCTCCATTGGGTACCACCCCACCCTGGACATCTAGATCCAGCAGGACTAAGAACATCCTCTCCCGCTAAGTCCATGTAGAAGGAAGGGAATCTAATGGCAGGCAACAGAGACTGAGATAGCCCCTGTTTCACTTGTTAGAAGAACCACATAAACACCAAGCTTCATATTTGCTACAAATGTATAGGAGATCTAGATCCAGCCCCTGCATGCACTTTGGTTAGTGGTTCAGTCTCTGTGAGCCCCTCCATGCGCCCAGATTGGTTGACTTTGTGGGTCTTCTTGTAGTGTCTTTGACCCCTCCAACTTGCTCACTTCTATTCCCAACTCTACCACAAGACTCCCCAGCCTCTGCCTGATGTTTGTCTGTGTCTCTGCATCTGCTTCCATCCACTGCTGGATGAAGCTTCTCAGGAGATATTTATGCTAAGGTCCTATCTGCAAGCATAGCAGAGTATCATTAATAGTGTCAGGGGCTGGCTATCTCACATGGGATGGGTCTCAAGTCAAGGATGATCTTCAGAATTTTATGGATTAGCTCCCACTTACATCTATGTTACCATCACTCAGTAATAAAATCCTATGTAAAATGGATGCCCAGTACATGTAGATGAACCACAGCTGAAGTCTTTTTTTCTCTTATTTTTTTATTACGTATTTTCCTCAATTACATTTCCAATGCTATCCCAAAAGCCTCCCACACCCCCCCCAATCCCCTCCCCACCCATTCCCATTTTTTGGCCCTGGCGTCCCCCTGTACTGGGGCATATAAAGTTTGCCTGTCCAGTGGGCCTCTCTTTCCAGTGATGGCCGACTAAGGCATCTTTTGATACATATGCAACTAGAGTCAAGATTGAATGAGTTAAAGTAAAAATTATTTCCAGACCTGTGAATTAATGATATTCCAGAAACTCTTTCAGTTGTAATGGAATATGAATATAGGCAGTGTTGACACTCAGATAGAAGAACATACTTCCAGATAGAATTGTCATTATAGGAATAATTTGTTCCTCAAAAAATAATTTTATTCAGCAAGACTTGAGGATAGAGAAACTGACATACACACCCTTGTTTTTGTAACAAGGAAGAGCTTAGCAGTTGTTGGCTGCTCTATATCCTCCAGAACATCTTCCTTAAACCCATACAGATGACTGTTCTGGGCTTCATGGACATTATAAAAACCAACTGTCTGGTATAATAGATCGACCACTCAACCCTGAACCCAAATTTCTGGTCATACTTCCGTGCTGGTTTGAGTAAGACTGACCATCATAGCTCATACATTTGAATGCTGGTCCCCAGTTTGTGGAACTGTTTGTGAAGGATTAGGATCTTGTTGACAGGTGTGTCAATAGGGGTGGGCACTGAGGTTTCTAAAGTCTTACCATTCACAGTTAGTGCTCTCTCTGACATGTGGTTGTGGATCAGATGTAAGCTCTTAGCTACTGCTCCACATTCATGCCTGCCTGCTTCCATGCCCCCTGTCATGGTGGTCATAGACTCTAAGTCTCTGGAAGGAACCATGAGCCACAAATTAACATTTTCTTTTAAAAGTTGCTTTGGTCATGGTATGTTACCATGGCAATAGAAAAGTAACTAAGATACTACCTAAAACCCCAAGCATGAGTCTGTCTTAGATGTGGACAGAGCCCCAGAGATTATCTTTGCTACTCTCAAATTGACACTTTGTATGAGACAGTTCTGCTCAGTCACACAACCCAGAATGTCTTTAAGAAGATTCTCAAGAGAATATTGAATCCTGTGCTTTCAGAAACTCTAAACCTTCTGTCTTTTTCCATGATTATTTTATCAGGACCTTACTCTAAATAGTGAAGGGAGGTCCTTCTCAAATCATGATTAAGGAGAATGAGCCATTTATTCAGGTGAGGTTTGGGGAACTTTAATGAGAAGGCTATGTAAGCCAAATGTCACGAAGATACAGAACCAGCATTAAAGAAAGGGAACTGAAGAAAAGTGAAACTCTCCTTGCATAGCCATCTGTGGGTATAGAAAATGCATTGTGGGTTAGTGTACCTATCTGCTCCTGTGAATCCTTCGAGGGAAAGGAAGACTAATTTTCTCCTGGAAAACTGACTAATTGATGAGAATCTCTGAAGTGCTGGTTTACAGTCAGGTTCCTGACTCTGTGTGTCTTCAGTCTGAGGAACTTCTGAGCCACAGGCTGGAGCACTGTCACAAGATTTGAGAAAACCCAATTCCAGAAAGTCGTTTTAGAAGCCATTTAGGAATGTGACTGCCAAACAGATTGGATCTTTGGGCAATGAGGAGTATAGTACTTGGGTATCTTTCCACACTACTGCTTTTGAATATCAAGTGTCATCTAAGGCCAGATAAAATGACAGTCAGTATAGAGCGTGATCCTGATACCCTAGAGCTGACAACCACATGGATTTCATTATTGGTCTGTTTCTGGATGTAATTGAATGAGAGGTAATTCCTGTTACACTAAAGTCTTTAAGGTACATAATATAACATGCCTGTAGTGCTGCCATTGCTTTGCCTAAGCAAAGCAATCTCATATAAATTAGCAGTGCAAGTTCTAAATCAAATGTTCAACAAGACTGTTAGCTTCTCAGCATTGGTATCTCTCACACATAAATAAAATAGAATAATTACTATTATTACTACTACTACTACTATTATTATATCAAATTTGAGACTGGTGAGATGATTCAGATGTTGAGAGTCCTTGCTGCTCTTGCATAGACTTATCTTTATCTCCTAGTATGATAGGAATATCAGATTAAGTTGACTCAAGAAAGATTGACTGAGAATCTCCTAAACTCACCCTGATGTCTATCAGATATGTTTCTTTTCTCCTGGACATTCAGGCTACATTTTCCCTTCCTTTTCAGTTGAGAGTGATCATTTGAATCTTAATCATTGGAACAGAGAACAAGTCATGTACCCATTCTATATGGCTTATAAACATGACCCCAGCTTTAGAGAGTATCAAACTATCTTCCTATAGTTATTGGTTTCTACTAATATGAACAAATAGAAAAAATATTTTCATTCTCAAACAAGGAAGTCATTCATTCTCTGTCAGCTGAAGGTAGACTTACCATTGTGTTGAAGATAGTGGAGCTATATGAAATGCAAAATGCCTGATTTCTAGAATCACTCTTCTACTCAGAAACCCCATGATGGAGTGATGGAAGGATGACAAATCAACATTGCTAGGATAAGATATGAAATTTCATTCATTACAGAGAGTTTAAGAGAGTTGGGGATGAATGTACATTGTAAAAGAGGGGGAGGACTACATTAATTTTGTCATGGAGTACCAAAGGCCCCCATTAAATGAGAACCATTCGAGGTTGCCATGGAAACCCTTTTCCAGTCCCATATCCAGTCTGGTTTCACGGAGTGAAAATAATGCTAATATGATTCACCCACCTTTGGTTTTCTGTGCCTGGGCAGGGCTTGCAGCAGAGTCCATAAAAGCAAATGTGTGAGAAGGAAGCATCCGAAGGGCGAAAAGCCGCTGGGCTCACCCATAAAAGATGAGTGCAATGGGTTGTAAAGTGAGCTCAGAAGGAAAATATGATGAATGTTTTCTTGGCATTCAGCAGCAAAGTCCCCTTTCACCATCCCACGTGGCTGGAGAAAGCAAGGGGCCTGACTCAGGGAGTGTGGAGGCTGAACGCTCCCTGGGGCCCTGGCGAGGGGAATGGGTGGAGGTGTTAGAGACATAGCTTGACTCCTCCATCGCCTCCCAGACACCGCAAGTCTTTTCAAGGTTGAGGTTTCCACTCAGACATGGAATGAAATTCTGAACTTCCCAAGTTGCACAGCCAAGATACCTCATGTAGGAAAAAGGAACCCAGAGTTATGCAAAGGCAGGGCGAACATGATTAACTTTGACTTGCTGGGGTGGCCATCTTCTCCCTCAACCAGAGCCCATTCATCTCACCATTTGTCTTCACTATGCTACCAATCTCCAAAGAAACATTTTCTCTCCAATTTTACCATTCATAAATTTTTCAAAGTAAAAGTCAAGGTATCTTTCCCATAAAGCCTTATTTATTTTATTCCCTATAACACTTGGTCCAGGCCTGAGTTGGAATCCCATCTTTGTTTCTTACAAGTTTTGTCATTTTGTGTGAGTTTCAGTTTCTGCAACTATAAAATAAAGACAACTCTTAAGGGTGGTTACAAGGATTCGAGGATATTGCCTTGCATAAAGAATAACAGGTAATAAACACTCTATAAAAATTAGTTTTCCCCTGAACGTCAACAGCGTGCATGCTCTTTATCACTAACTTAACATGTCTTTTTCACTTTCATATGACATTTTAACTCCTTGACCAAACTGACATCTTCCAACATAGAAATCTTCTGTATCCAAAGAGCACACAGATAGTCCTGAGAGGATTGTAGAATATTAAACCACCTTCCTATAGTTATTGTTTGTTACTAATATGAACAAGGAGAAAAAATTACTCTCATTCTCTACCTAGGATGTCATAAAGTACAGCTTCATGGAGACCTTGTAGGTTATAGATTCAGGTTTGAAGAGTCCTGAAAGTTTTTTTAAAGTAAGAATACTAGAAAGGAAGTGCAGGGACCAAAGCATCTGGCCTTGTTTGAGGCAAGATTATATGAGCACAGACTGATTTCCAGAGTGGTTGTACAAGGCTGCTATGAACATAGTGGAGCATGTGTCCTTCTTACCAGTTGGGGCATCTTCTGGATATATGCCCAGGAGAGGTATTGCTGGATCCTCCGGTAGTACTATGTCCAAATTTCTGAGGAACCACCAGACGGATTTCCAGAGTGGTTGTACAAGCCTGCAATCCCACCAACAATGGAGGAGTGTTCCTCTTTCTCCACATCCTCGCCAGCATCTGCTGTCACCTGAATTTTTTATCTTAGCCATTCTGACTGGTGTGAAGTGGAATCTCAGGGTTGTTTTGATTTGCATTTCCCTGATGACTAAGGATGGTGAACGTTTTTTCAGGTGCTTCTCAGCCCTTTGGTATTCCTCAGTAGCACTGCACCCCATTTTTAAATAGGTTTATTTGACTTTCTGGAGTCCAGCTTCTTGAGCTCTTTGTATATATTGGATATTAGTCCCATATCAGATTTAGGATTGGTAAAAATCCTTTCCCAATGTGTTCCACCTATAGGGTTGGAGACCCCTTCAGCTCCTTGGGTGTTTTCTCTAGCTTCTCCATTGGGGGCCCTGTGTTCCATCTTATAGATGACTGTGAGCATCCACTTCTGTATTTGCCAGGTACTGGCATAACCTTATACGAGACAGCTATAACAGGATCCCTTCAGCAAAATCTTTCTGGCATTGTGCAATAGTGTCTGGGTTTGGTGGCTGATTATGGGATGGATGGGGGGAGTAGTCTCTGGATAGTCTATCCTTTCATCTTAGCTCCAAACTTTGTCTCTGTAACTCCTTTAATGGGTGTTTTGTTCCCTATTCTAAGGAGGAATGAAATATCCACCCATTGGTCTTCCCTCTTCTTGATTTTCTTGTGTTTTGCAAATTGTATCTTGGGTGTTCTATGTTTCTGGGCTAATATCCACTTATCAGTGAGTGCATAACTAATGACTTCTTTTGTGATTGGGTTACCTCACTAAGGATGATATCCTCCAGACAGTATCTTTTGTCTTATAGAAGCTTTGCAATTTTATGAGGTCCCATTTGTCAATTCTTGATCTTACAGCACAAGCCATTGCTGTTCTGTTCAGGAATTGTTCCCCTGTACCCATATCTTTGAGGCTTTTCCTTACTTTTTCCTCTATAAGTTTCAGTGTCTCTGGTTTTATGTGGAGTTCCTTGATCCACTTAGACGTGAGCTTTATACAAAGAGATAGAATGGATCAATTCGCATTCTTCTACATGATAACAGCCAGTTGTACCAGCACAATTTGTTGAAAATGTTGTCTTTTCTCCACTGGTTGGTTTTAGCTCCCTGGTCAAAGATCAAGTGACCATAGGTATGCGAGTTTATTTCTGGGTCTTCAATTTTATTCTATTGATCTACCTGTCTGTCGTTGTACCAGTACCATGCAGTTTTTATCACAATTGCTCTGTAGTACAACTTGAGGTCAGGGATGGTGATTCCACCAGAGGTTCTTTTATTGTTGAGAATAGTTTTTGTTATCCTAGGTTTTTTGTTATTCCAGATAAATTTGCAAATTACCCTTTGTAAATCAGTGAAAAATTGAGTTGGAATTTTGATGGGGATTGCATTGAATCTGTAGATTGCTTTCGGCAGGATAGGCACTTTGACTATATTAATCCTGCCAATCCATGAGCATGGGAGATCTTTCCATCTTCTGAGAATTACTTCAATTTCTTTTTTTAGAGACTTGAAGTTATTGTCAAACAGATCTTTCACTTCCTTAGTCAGGACAAGGTATTTTATATTTTTTGTGACTATTGTGAAGGGTGTTGTTTTCATAATTTCTTTCTCAGCATGTTTATTCTCTGTATAGGGAAAGGCCACTGATTTGTTTGAGTTACTTTTATATCCAGCTGCTGCACTGAAGCTGTTTATCAGGTTTAAGAGTTCTATGGTGGAATTTTTAGGGTCACTTATATATACTATCATATCATCTGGAAATAGTGATATTTTGACTACTTCCTTTCCAATTTGTATCCTCTTCATCTCCTTTTGTTGTCGAATTGCTCTGGCTATGACTTAAAGTACTATATTGAATAGGCAGGGAGAAAGTGGGCAGCCTTGTCTAGTCCCTGATTTTAGTAGGATTGCTTCGAGTTTCTCTCTATTTATTTTTATGTTGGCTACTGGTTTGCTGTATATTGCTTTTATTATATTTAGGTATGGGCCTTGAATTCCTAATCTTTCAATGACTTTTCTTATGAAGGGGTGTTGGATTTTGTCAAATGCTTTTCCAGCATCTAATGAGATGATCATGTGATTTTTGTCTTTGAGTTTGCTTATATAGTGGATTACATTGATAGGTTTCCATATATTGAACCATCCCTGCATGCCTGGGATGAAGCCTACTTGGTCATGATGGATGATCGTTTGATGTTTTCTTGGATTCAGTTTGCGAGGATTTTATTGAGTATTTTTGCATAAATATTTATAAGGGAAATTGTTCTGAAGTTCTCTTTCTTTGTTGGATCTTTATGTGGTTTAGATATCAGAGTAATTGTGGCTCCGTAGAATGAATTAGGTAGAGTCCCTTCTGTTTCTATTTTGAGGAATAGTTTGAGGAGAATTGGAATTAGGTCTTCTTTGAAGGTCTGATAGAACTCTGCACTAAACCCATCTGGTCCTGGGCTTTTTTTTTTTTTTTTTTTTTTTTTTTGGTTGGGAGACTATTAATGACCGCTTCTATTTCTTTAGGAGAAATGGGACTGTTACAATAGTTAATCTGATCCTGATTTAGCTCTGGAACCTGATATCTGTCTAGGAAGTTGTCCATTTCATCCGGGTTTTCCAGTTTTGTTGAGTATAGCCTTTTGTAGATCTGATGGTGTTTTGGGTTTCTAGGTGTGCTGTCAAGCTGCTAGTGTATGCTCTCTCTATTTTCTTTGTGGAGGCACTCAGGGCTATGAGTTTTCCTCTTAGGACTGCCTTCATTGTGTCCCATAAGTTTGGGTATGTTTTGACTTCATTAAACTCTAAAAAGTCCTTAATTTCTTTCTTTATTCCTTCCTTGACCGAGGTGTCATTGAGAAGAGTGTTGTTCAGTTTCCACGTGAATGTTGGCTTTCTATTATTTATCTTGTTATTGAAGATCAGCCTTAGTCCATGGTGATCTGATAGGATGCATGGGACAATTTCAATATTTTAGTATATGTTGAGGCTTGTTTTGTGACCAATTATGTGGTCAATTTTGGAAAAGGTACCATGAGGTGCTGAGAAGAAGTTATGTCCTTTTGTTTTAGGATAAAATGTTATGTAGATATCTGTTAAATCCATTTGTTTCATAACTTCAGTTAGTGTCCATGTGTCTCTGTTTAGTTTCTGTTTCCAGGATCTCTCCATTGGTGAGAGTGGTGTGTTGAAGTCTCCCACTATTATTGTGTGAGGTGCAATGTGTGCTTTTAGCTTTACTAAAGTTTCTTTAATGAATGTGGCTGCCCTTGAATTTGGAGCATAGATATTTAGAATTGAGAGTTCGTCGTGGTAGATTTTTACCTTTGATGAGTATGAAGTGCCCCTCCTTGTCTTCTCTGAGGACTTTGGGTTGGAAGTCAATTTTATTAGATATTAGAATGGCTACTCCAGCTTGTTTCTTCTGACCATTTGCTTGGAAAATTGTTTTCCAGCCTTTTACTCTGAGGTAGTGTCTGTCTTTGTCCCTGAAATGGGTTTCCTGCAAGCAGCAAAATGTTGGGTCCTGTTTGTGTAGCCAGTCTATTATTAGTCTATTTCTTTTTATTGGGGAATTGAGTCCATTTGTGTTAAGAGAAATTAAAGAAAAGTAATTGTTGCTTCCTGTTCTTTTTGTTGTTAAATTTGGGATTCTGTTCTTGTGGATGTCTTCTTTTAGGTTCGTTGAAGGATTACTTCCTTGCTTTCTATAGGGTATAGTTTCCATCTTTGTGTTGGTGTTTTCCCATTATTATCCTTTGAAGGGCTGGATTTGTGGAAAGATATTGTGTGAATTTTGTTTTGTCATGGAATACTTTGATTTCTCCATCTATGGTAATTGAGAATTTTGTTGGGTATACTAGCCTGGACTGGCATTTGTGTTCTCTTAGGGTCTGTATAACAGCTGTCCAGGATCTTCTGGCTTTCATAGTCTCTGGTGAGAAGTCTGGAGTAATTCTAAGAGGCCTGCCTTTATATGTTACTTGACCTTTTTCCCTGACTGCTTTTAATATTCTATCTTTATTTAGTGCATTTGTTGTTCTGATTATTATGTGTCAGGAGGAATTTCTTTTCTGGTCCAGTCTATTTGGAGTTCTGTAGGCTTTTTATATGTTCATAGGCATCTCTTTCATTAGGTATGGAAAGTTTCTTCTATAATTTTGTTGAAGATATTTGCTGGCACTTTACATTGAAAATCTTCATTCTCATCTACTCCTATTATCCATAGGTTTGGTTTCCTCACTGTGTCCTGGATTTCCTGGATATTTTGAGTTAGGATCTTTTTGCATTTTGCATTTTCTTTAATTGTTCTTTCCATGTTCCCTATGGAATCTTCTGCACCTGAAATTCTCTCGTCCATCTCTTATATTCTGTTGCTGATGCTCACATCTATGGTTCCTGATTTCTTTCCTAGGGTTTCTATCTCCAGAGTTCTCTCCCTTTTGGGTTTTCTTCATTGTTTCTACTTCCATTTTTAGATCTTGGATGGTTTGGTTCATTTCCATCACCTGTTTGGTTGTGTTTTCCTGTAATTCTTTAAGGGATTTTTGTGTTTCTTCTTTCATGACTTCTACCTGTTTAGCAGTGTTTGCCTGTAGTTCTTTAAGAATCTACCTGTTTAGCAGTGTCCTCCTATAATTCCTTGAGGGATTTTTGTGTTTCCTCTTTAGGGACTTCTACCTGTTTAGCAGTGTTCTCCTGTATTTCTTTAAGTGAGTTATTAATGCCCTTCTTAAAATCTTCTACCACCATCATGAGATGTGATTTTAAATCCGAATCTTGCTTTTCGGGTGTGTTGGGTTATCCAGGTCTCGCCGTGGTGGGCGTACTGAATTCTGATGATGCCCAGTGTTCTTGGTTTCTGTTAGTAAGATTCTTACATTTGCCTTTCACCATCTGGTAATCTCTGGTGTTAATGTTCTAGCTGTCTCTGGCTGGAGCTTGATCCTCCTGTGATTCTGTTAGCCTCTGTCATCACTCCTGGGAGTCCAAATCTCACCTAAGTCCCAGTGGTCAGAGCACTCCCTGCAGGCATGCTCTCCTCTTGCAGGGCAGGTGTCCAGAAGTCTGGAGCTCTGATACACCTCCTGAATCCTGGGGTCAGAACCCTCCCTGTAGGTCGACTCTTCTCTGGCAAGGAAGGTGCCCAGGGGTCTGGGTCTCAGCTCTGCCTCCTGGTTGAGGATGAAGGCCAGATGGGACCCTGTCCAAGAAGCTCTGTTGCTTCTGTTGCCCACGGGCTCTCCAGTGATCACGAGGTCCTGGGTGTGCTAGGGATCCTGTGTCATGGAGAGTCCTCTGAGGCCTCGATGCCCTCTGCCAGGTTCACGCAGAAGATGGTGGGGCTGGCCCCTACTTGTGATCCTGAGGTCCTGGGTTTGCTAGGGGTCCTGTAGTGTGATCCTCTGGGGCTCTTGCTGCTCTAGGCTGGGTTCAGGTGAAAGATGGAGTGGCTGGCCTGGACAGGAAAGAATCCCAGCCTCTGGTGGGTTAGGGATTCTTTGTCACTGTTCCTGCTGGAACAAGACCCTCCGGGATTCTTTGGAGCAGATGTTGTGTTCCACTCACCAGTGATCCCGAGGTGCTCCCGAGGTCCTGCAGCATGGAGAGTACTCTAGGTCCCCTGGCGGTCTCCAGCCAGTCCTGGGCTTCTTAAAGATGGGAAGGTATGTAGTGACTCCCCACCACATTGTAGTGCCTAATGCAGCATTTGGAACAACAGTCCCTGAGTTGAACCAGATGATGAGTTGAGCCTGTCACGGGTGTGGAGACCAAATCTTCAACAATTAATGACCATAAGCAAAAGAGGTTTTTGATAAAGGTGCCTTTGGCCAGGCTTTCTTGAAGAAATCATCTTCTAATAAAGGCCAATCTGTACTATAGAACATCTCCTCTGGAGTCATCTAAGTACTAAGCAACTAGATAAACACTGGCATCAATCCAGTTGTGTCCTTGGTTGTCAGCCCTCATCACTCCCACCAATAAGAAAGGAGCTATAGCTTGGGGTAGAATGCATGAGGCTATGCATTTAATTCTCTACAAGAAAAAAAGGGGGAGGGGCTCATGAAGAGGAAGGGAGGGGAGGAGAGTGAAAGGAAGGAAAAGTACAAAGAAGTTTCAATATGTCTCTACCTTGATTAAATTGCCCACTTGCAGTTGAAATACTACATTTGTGATTTATTAAAGTTAATGTTTCATTCTTAAAGCCATTATTTCCTTACATCTACAAAAACTCTGAGCATTTTCCTAAGTTCAATGAAGTTCAACTTCATTAATGTAAAGAATCCAGATCTTATCCTCTTATCCTGGCATCTTCTCTGAATTTTTAGAGCTTTCAGCAGCATTTGTCACATATGAGTGGTTGACAAAAGGGGAGACTTTTACAGAAAGAAATCATGGGGACTGTAGAGAGGGCTCGATGAGTAAGAGCTATATATAAGTCAGATTCCGGCACCTACATAGCAGGCCAGGTGTGGTCTCTTGCTGACTGCCATCCTAATCACAAACCAAGTGGTTAAGTTCAGGGGATACTCTGACTCAAAGAAGAAGACAGATAGTAGTAAGCAGTGGTTCTCAACCTTCCTAACGCTTCGACTCTTTAATACAGTTCTTCATGCTGCAGTGACCCCAACCATAAAATTATTTTCGTTGCTACTTTATAACTGCAATTTTGCTACTGTTATAAATTGTGATCTAGAGCTGGCCACCATCCGGACCAGAGGACAGGTGTCCCCCTGGCTTGGGAGGCGGCCTCAGCCTCAGCAGCAGCGGTCGCCATCTTGGTTCCGGGACTCAGCAGAACTTAGGAAATTAGTCTGAACAGGTTAGAGGGTGCGCCAGAGAACCGGACAGCTTCTGGGACGGGCAGAAGCACAGAGCCGCTGAGGCAGCACCCTTGGCGGGCCGCAGACAGCCGGCCACCGTCCAGACCAGAGGACAGGTGTCCGCCTGGCTTGGGAGGCGGCCTCAGCCTCAGCAGCAGCGGTCGCCACCTGGGTTCCGGGACTCCGTGGGACCTAGGAAATTAGTCTGAACAGGTTAGAGGGTGCGCCAGAGAACCGGACAGCTTCTGGGACGGGCAGAAGCACAGAGCCGCTGAGGCAGCACACTTGGCGGGCCGCAGACAGCCAGCCACCATCCAGACCAGAGGACAGGTGTCCGCCTGGCTTGGGAGGCGGCCTCAGCCTCAGGAGCAGCGGTCACCATCTTGGTTCCAGGACTCCCTGGAACTTAGGAATTTAGTCTGCACAGGTGAGAGTCTGCACCACAGAAGCTGACAGCTTCTGGGAACTGCCAAAGCAACACAGCTTCTGAGAGAGGCCCTGTTTTGGGCCTTCTTCTTCGACCAGGAGGAGGTCCAAAAACAAGATATCTGCGCACCTTCCCTGTAAGAGAGCTTGCCAGCAGAGAGTGCTCTGAGCACTGAAACTCAGAGGAGAGAATCTGTCTCCCAGGTCTGCTGAGAGACGGTAACAGAATCACCAGAAGAACAATCTCTCAACAGAGTCAACTATAACTACTAACTCCAGAGATTACCAGATGGCGAAAGGTAAACGTAGGAATCCTACTAACAGGAACCAAGACCACTCACCATCACCAGAACCCAGCACACCCACTTCGCCCAGTCCAAGGCACCCCAACACACCCGAAAACCTAGACCTAGATTTAAAAGCATATCTCATGATGATGGTAGAGGACATCAAGAAGGACTTTAATAAATCACTTAAAGAAATACAGGAGAACACTGCTAAAGAGTTACAAGTCCTTAAAGAAAAACAGGAAAACACAATCAAACAGGTAGAAGTCCTTACAGAAAAAGAGGAAAAAACATACAAACAGGTGATGGAAATGAACAAAACCATACTAGACTTAAAAAGGGAAGTAGAAACAATAAAGAAAACTCAAAGTGAGGCAACACTGGAGATAGAAACCCTAGGAAAGAAATGTGGAACCATAGATTTGAGCATCAGCAACAGAATACAAGAGATGGAAGAGAGAATCTCAGGTGCAGAAGATTCCATAGAGAACATCGGCACAACAATCAAAGAAAATGGAAAATGCAAAAAGATCCTAACTCAAAATATCCAGGAAATCCAGGACACAATGAGAAGACCAAACCTAAGGATAATAGGAGTGGATGAGAATGAAGATTTTCAACTCAAAGGACCAGCAAACATCTTCAACAAAATTATAGAAGAAACTTTCCATACCTAATGAAAGAGATGCCTATGAACATATAAAAAGCCTACAGAACTCCAAATAGACTGGACCAGAAAAGAAATTCCTCCCGACACATAATAATCAGAACAACAAATGCACTAAATAAAGATAGAATACTAAAAGCAGTAAGGGAAAAAGGTCAAGTAACATACAAAGGCAAGCCTATCAGAATTACACCAGATTTTTCACCAGAGACTATGAAAGCCAGAAGAGCCTGGACAGATGTTATACAGACACTAAGAGAACACAAATTCCAGCCCAGGCTACTATACCCAGCCAAACTCTCAATTACCATAGATGGAGAAACCAAAGTATTCCACGACAAAACTAAATTCACCCATTATCTCTCCACGAATCCAGCCCTTCAAAGGTTAATAACAGAAAAAACCCAATACAAGAACGGGTACAATGCCCTAGAAAAAACAAGAAGGTAATCCCTCAACAAACCTAAAAGAAGACAGCCACAAGAACAGAATGCCAACTTTAACAACAAAAATAACAGGAAGCAACAATTACTTTTCCTTAATATCTCTTAACATCAATGGTCTCAACTCCCCAATAAAAAGATATAGACTAACAAACTGGCTACACAAACAAGACCGAACATTTTGCTGTTTACAGGAGACACATCTCAGAGAAAAAGATAGACACTACCTCAGAATAAAAGGCTGGAAAACAATTTTCCAAGCAAATGGTATGAAGAAACAAGCTGGAGTAGCCATCCTAATATCTGATAAGATTGACTTCCAGCCCAAAGTCATCAAAAAAGACAAGGAGGGGCACATCGTTCTCATCAAAGGTAAAATCCTCCAAGAGGAACTCTCAATTCTGAATATCTATGCTCCAAATACAAGGGCAGCCACATTCATTAAAGAAACTTTAGTAAAGCTCAAAGCACACATTGCACCTCACACAATAATAGTGGGAGACTTCAACACACCACTTTCACCGATGGACAGATCATGGAAACAGAAACTAAACAGGGACACACTGAAACTAACAGAAGTGATGAAACAAATGGATCTGACAGATATCTACAGAACATTTTATCCTAACAGAAAAGGATATACCTTCTTCTCAGCACCTCATGGTACCTTCTCCAAAATTGACCACATAATAGGTCACAAAACAGGCCTCAACAGATTCAAAAATATTGAAATTGTCCCATGTATCCTATCAGATCACCATGCACTAAGGCTGATCTTCAATAACAAAAAAAAATAACAGAAAGCCAACACTCACGTGGAAACTGAACAACACTCTTCTCAATGATACCTTGGTCAAGGAAGGAATAAAGAAAGAAATTAAAGACTTTTTAGAGTTTAATGAAAATGAAGCCACAACGTACCCAAACCTTTGGGACACAATGAAAGCATTTCTAAGAGGGAAACTCATAGCTCTGAGTGCCTCCATGAAGAAACGGGAGAGAGCACATACTAGCAGCTTGACAACACATCTAAAAGCTCTAGAAAAAAAGGAAGCAAATTCACCCAAGAGGAGTAGAAGACAGGAAATAATCAAACTCAGGGGTGAAATCAACCAAGTGGAAACAAGAAGAACTATTCAAAGAATTAACCAAATGAGGAGTTGGTTCTTTGAGAAAATCAACAAGATAGATAAACCCTTAGCTACACTCACTGGAGGGCACAGGGACAAAATCCTAATTAACAAAATCAGAAATGAAAAGGGAGACATAACAACAGATCCTGAAGAAATCCAAAACACCATCAGATCCTTCTACAAAAGGCTATACTCAACAAAACTGGAAAACCTGGACGAAATGGACAAATTTCTGGACAGATACCAGGTACCAAAGTTGAATCAGGATCAAGTTGACCTTCTAAACAGTCCCATATCCCCTAAAGAAATAGAAGCAGTTATAAATAGTCTCCCAGCCAAACAAAGCCCAGGACCAGACGGGGTTAGTGCAGAGTTCTATCAGACCTTCAAAGAAGATCTACTTCCAGTTCTGCACAAACTTTTTCACAAGATAGAAGTAGAAAGTACTCTACCCAACTCATTTTATGAAGCCACTCTTACTCTGATACCTAAACCACAGAAAGATCCAACAAAGATAGAGAACTTCAGACCAATTTCTCTTATGAATATCGATGCAAAAATCCTCAATAAAATTCTCGCTAACCGAATCCAAGAACACATTAAAGCAATCATCCATCCTGACCAAGTAGGTTTTATTCCGGGGATGCAGGGGTGGTTTAATATACGAAAATCCATCAATGTAATCCACTATATAAACAAACTCAAAGACAAAAACCACATGATCATCTCGTTAGATGCAGAAAAAGCATTTGACAAGATCCAACACCCATTCATGATAAAAGTTCTGGAAAGATCAGGAATTCAAGGCCCATACCTAAACATGATAAAAGCAATCTACAGCAAACCAGTAGCCAACATCAAAGTAAATGGAGAGAAGCTGGAAGCAATCCCACTAAAATCAGGGACTAGACAAGGTTGCCCACTTTCTCCCTACCTTTTCAACATAGTACTTGAAGTATTAGCCAGAGCAATTCGACAACAAAAGGAGATCAAGGGGATACAAATTGGAAAGGAGGAAGTCAAAATATCACTTTTTGCAGATGATATGATAGTATATATAAGTGACCCTAAAAATTCCACCAGAGAACTCCTAAACCTGATAAACAGCTTCGGTGAAGTAGCTGGATATAAAATAAACTCAAACAAGTCAATGGCCTTTCTCTACACAAAGAATAAACAGGCTGAGAAAGAAATTAGGGAAACAACACCCTTCTCAATAGTCACAAATAATATAAAATATCTCGGCGTGACTCTAACTAAGGAAGGGAAAGATCTGTATGATAAAAACTTCAAGTCTCTGAAGAAAGAAATTAAAGAAGATCTCAGAAGATGGAAAGATCTCCCATGCTCATGGATTGGCAGGATCAGCATTGTAAAAATGGCTATCTTGCCAAAAGCAATCTACAGATTCAATGCAATCCCCATCAAAATTCCAACTCAATTCTTCAACGAATTAGAAGGAGCAATTTGCAAATTCATCTGGAATAACAAAAAAACCTAGGATAGCAAAAACTCTTCTCAAGGATAAAAGAACCTCTGGTGGAATCACCATGCCTGACCTAAAGCTTTACTACAGAGCAATTGAGGTAAAAACTGCATGGTACTGGTATAGACAGACAAGTAGACCAATGGAATAGAATTGAAGACCCAGAAATGAACCCACACACCTATGGTCACTTGATCTTCGACAAGGGAGCTAAAACCATCCAGTGTAAGGAAGACAGCATTTTCAACAATTGGTGCTGGCACAACTGGTTGTTATCATGTAGAAGAATGTGAATCGATCCATACTTATCTCCTTGTACTAAGGTCAAATCTAAATGGATCAAAGAACTTCACATAAAACCAGAGACACTGAAACTTATAGAGGAGAAAGTGGGGAAAAGCCTTGAAGATATGGGCACAGGGGAAAAATTCCTGAACAGAACAGCAATGGCTTGTGCTGTAAGATCGAGAATTGACAAATGGGACCTAATGAAACTCCAAAGTTTCTGCAAGGCAAAAGACACCGTCAATAAGACAAAGAGACCACCAACATATTGGGAAAGGATCTTTACCTATCCTAAATCAGATAGGGGACTAATATCCAACATATATAAAGAACTCAAGAAGGTGGACTTCAGAAAATCAAATAACCCCATTAAAAAATGGGGCTCAGAACTGAACAAAGAATTCTCACCTGAGGAATACCGAATGGCAGAGAAGCACCTGAAAAAATGTTCAACATCCTTAATCATCAGGGAAATGCAAATCAAAACAACCCTGAGATTCCACCTCACACCAGTCAGAATGTCTAAGATCAAAAATTCAGGTGACAGCAGATGCTGGCGAGGATGTGGAGAAAGAGGAACACTCCTCCATTGTTGGTGGGATTGCAGGCTTGTACAACCACTCTGGAAATCCGTCTGGCGGTTCCTCAGAAAATTGGACATAGTACTACCGGAGTATTCAGCAATACCTCTCCTGGGAAAATATCCAGAAGATGCCCCAACTGGTAAGAAGGACACATGCTCCACTATGTTCATAGCAGCCTTATTTATAATAGCCAGAAGCTGGAAAGAACCCAGATGCCCCTCAACAGAGGAATGGATACAGAAAATGTGGTACATCTACACAATGGAGTACTACTCAGCTATTAAAAAGAATGAATTTATGAAATTCCTAGCCAAATGGATGGACCTGGAGGGCATCATCCTGAGTGAGGTAACACATTCACAAAGGAACTCACACAATATGTACTCACTGATAAGTGGATATTAGCCCAAAACCTAGGATACCCAAGATATAAGATACAATTTCCTAAACACATGAAACTCAAGAAAAATGAAGACTGAAGTGTGGACACTATACCCCTCCTTAGAAGTGGGAACAAAACACCCTTGGAAGGAGTTACAGAGACAAAGTTTGGAGCTGAGATGAAAGGATGGACCATGTAGAGACTGCCTTATCCAGGGATCCACCCCATAATCAGCATCCAAACGCTGACACCATTGCATACACTAGCAAGATTTTATCGAAAGGACCCAGATGTAGCTGTCTCTTGTGAGACTATGCCGGGGCCTAGCAAACACAGAAGTGGATGCCCACAGTCAGCTAATGAATGGATGGATCACAGGGCTCCCAATGGAGGAGCTAGAGAAAGTACCCAAGGAGCTAAAGGGATCTGCAACCCTATAGGTGGATCAACATTATGAACTAACCAGTACCCCGGAGCTCTTGACTCTAGCTGCATATGTATCAAAGGATGGCCTAGTCGGCCATCACTGGAAAGAGAGGCCCATTGGACACACAAACTTTATATGCCCCAGAACAGGGGAACGCCAGGGCCAAAAAGGGGGAGTGGGCGGGTAGGGGAGTGGGGGTGGGTGGGTATGGGGGACTTTTGGTATAGCATTGGAAATGTAAATGAACTAAATACCTAATTAAAAATGGAAAGAAAAAAAAAGAAAGATAAAAAAAAAAAGCTTCCAATCAGAACAATATGAACTAACCAGTACCATCAGAGCTCATGTCTCTAGTTGCATATGTAGCAGAAGGTGGCCTAGTCAGCCATCATTGGGAAGAGAGGTCCTTGGTCTTGCGAAGATTATATGCCCCAATACAGGGGAATTCCAGGGCCATGAAGTGGGAGTGGGTGGGTAGGGGAGCAGGGCAGGGAGAGGGTATAAGGAACTTTCGGTATAGCATTTGAAATGTAAATAAAGAAAATATCTAATAAAAAGTAAAAATAAAATAAAAAAATAATAAATTGTGATCTAAGTATCTGATGTGCAGGTTATCTGATATATGACTCCCCCCGCCTCCCAAAGAGGTCATGATCTACAGGTTGAGAACTGCTATAATAGAGGAAAACATTTGATTCTATCTTCTGGACACATATTATCTCTATGAATAAGTATTGTGTGCACACCTACAAACACATACATAATAAATAAATAAATAAATAAATAAATAAATAAATAAATAAATAAATAAAGGCACATATTTACTTTTTATGCTATTATTATATATAGTGGTGCTAGCTACTATACAAATTAACTTTGTATTTATCTCTAACATAATACTCTATGAAAAAAACACCCCTTAACTAATTTAACTCCCCTTATTGTGGGGTGAATTCAGCCATGCCATCATTTTGTACCATCACTGAAAAAAAATAAATTTCATCAACAAATTTGGCAGTGAAAATGCTTATGGATTGAGCATCTGTGATCCTAGGATCTGTCCTTGGGTTTGAGAATTTACAAATAAACAGAGCAGTGTTTCCTTTGGGAAAAAAAAATAGCCAAATGAACCATCTATCCTTTGAAGAAATGATATCCTTTTAAGAATGATCCTTCTATGAAACACTGTTTTATACATAAACAGAGTATAAAATATGATGATGTTTTATGATTTTTATTTGGAGATTATTTAGTTATATCATTTGTCCCTTCCCTTTCATATGCCTCCCCTTCTCTCCTTCAAACTCATTGCCTCTTATTCATATATATATATATATATATATATATATATATATATATATATATATATATATATATATATTCCTATATATATATATGTATATATATATGTATATATTCCTAAATATATAATCTGTTCATCCTGTCTAATATCATTTGTATGTGTGTTTTTAGGAATGACTGTTTGCCACTGGACAGGCAATTGCTGTGCTTTTCCACAGAGAGGACCACCTCTCCCACTACCAGCTCTCTTCATTTGCCAATAATTCTTTGTGTAGGGTTGACATCTCAAGAGCCTTTCTCCATCCAAGAGCTTGGGCATAAGAACATATTTGTGACGAATTCTTTTTAATTACATTTTTATTCACTTTATGTATGTTTTGACTGTGTCTAAGTATGTGCACCACAGTCATTAATGCAGTGCTCACAGAAGTCAGAAGAGGGTATCAGATCCCCTGCAACTAGAGTTTCCAAATGGTTGTAGACTACCATGTCTTCATGTGTGCTTCGAATTGAATCTGGATCCTCTTCGCAAGAGCAACAATTGCTCTTCACTGCTGAGCCATCTCTCCAGCCCCCTCTTGAAAAGGTCTTTATCCAATGTGTATTATCCTTTCTATTATATCATCAGATGAAATGAAACACATACCATAGTATGGGTATTAGTGGTTTAGGTTATTCTAAAAGAGCCAAAATTGTAGAAATATATTTTAATTAGTGCTCTAAAATTCAGAATCTAGATGATTTTTTTTTTGGTTTGTTTGTTTGTTTTTCAAAACAAGGATTCTCTCTGTATAGCTCTGGCTGGCCTGAAACTCACTCTGTAGACTGGGCTGAGATCTCAAACTCAGAGATCTGCCTGCTCCTGCCTTGCCCTCCCAAGCACTGGGATTAAAGCTGTGCATCACCACTGCCCTTTTTTTTCTTTATTATCATTCTTTCCAAATAAAAACATGGAAATGTCTATGCCAAGCTTGTTGAATGCCATATTATGATTATTTATTGCCCATGACCTCAGAGAACACTAAACCAACTAACAGCGCTTGACCTACTAATAAATCAGAAAGAAAGAACCAAATGCTTCCATGTAGTTAGTTTTGTTTCTCCTTTCTTGCAGAGGAATAACTTAAGGTTTTCAAATAGGAGTGTCTCTCATGTTTTGAGACAAGTTGTGCCCAAACAGTCTCAACTTCATGGAGATATTGAGTGGGCCATTGTCACTACTAGCTTGGCAGCATTTTGACAGCTAATGGGATTATCTAAAGTGACATGCCACTTTCTGAGTTATTTATACAATCAAAGCAATGATTAAAATTTTTGTCCCCCACCCATTTCTCCTACTGGGTTGCCTCATCAAGCCTTAATAGGAGAGGAGATGCTTAGTCTTACTGCACCTTCATATGCCATGGCTGGTTGATATTTATAGGAAGCCTACCCTTTTCTGAAGAGAACTGGAAGGGGAGTGTGGAAGGGAAGGGGGAGGGGAATTGGGAGGAGAAGAGAGAAGGGGAAACTGTGGTCATGATTTAAAAAGAGATAGATAGATGATAGATAGATAGATAGATAGATAGATAGATAGATAGATAGATAACTACCTAACAAAAGCAACATTAGATGAGAATTCTAAAAAGAAAGTCCCCTTTAGTTTGTTCTGCTGTTGCTGTATACTGCTGGGCATGCAGCCTAGCCTTAAGTGTGAGTTATGTACCCACTGAGAACCAATTGCAGAAAACTTATTTTTCCTTAAGGAGTTGTTTGTCAGCTGGAGATAGCTGCTTGGTTAGGGATATCAGCTCCTATTCCTCAGTCTCATTACTGGGATCCTGTCTGGCTTGAACTTGAGCAGGTCCTGTGCATGCTGCTACTGCCTCTGTGAATTCATATGTGCATCTGACCTGTCTTATCAGGAAAACATCATGACAAGATTATTCAATAGACGCCCCATCACATTCTGTAGAAATATACTACTACATTCATATTCAAATGCAATGCATATTCACTAAATAAGTTCATGCTCAAATGCAATGCACAACCTGGACAAAAAAATGTCCCCCAAACCTAGCTCCAATTCTAGTGCATGTGTGCAGTGGCCAGCATTCAGAGATGACCACATACAATGCTCATAAAGTGACTATGTGGGTGACAAGTGTACCTATCCAACAGGATATAATGCAGTATAGGTGTATGGGAGGGTTTTGTGTTCCTGCTCTGCTCTTCCCCAATCACATAAGCAGTGCTGGAAGCACAATTCATGGTCCTACTTCTCTCCACTTAAACAGTCAAAAATTTCTCCCCTATCCACCTTTTATGGGCATTGCTGGGCTTGCCTGAAGTATGCAGATGTGCTTAGAAATAGCATGGCCCTCACTCTTCACTGGTTTTTATACAGTTAACTTTTGAATACCAGATCAAAACTACCCTTGTCATGCTTCAAAGAGGAGTATAAATTTATTATCAAATACATAAGCCTCAGTCATTCATGCCTCAATCTTTCAAAATATACCTCTGTTTCTTACCCTCCGAACGGTACAGTGCACTGGAATAAGGGCACAGTGCTAATTGCACAGACATTAAATTAGTATACCAGTTCTATCACTAGCTACCTGAGGACCTTGGCCAAGTATTTGGCATTCTATAAAACTTCTTCCAGACCTACAAATATTTTTATGAAAATCACACCCATCTCTCAGAACTGTAGGACAATGGATTATTAGAAATAGTAGGGTACTGGCATACAACAACCTTAAAGGTTGCTATTAGACCATATTTGTGCAGCTAATATGCGAGTAAACATCCTGTTAAATATGAAAGCTAGCTCCCGGTCTTAGTTCCCTCTAGGACGGCTTGTGTGGTCCTGAATAATTCATCCAATTTTTGAGTAGCTCAGCTATTTTCGTAAAACAAGGATAATGGTGACTTTATGTTATCTGCATAAAATTCACGTAGGATAATACATGTGAAAGTGTTTGACTTATTGTAAGACAGAAAACAATACTTAATTTTTCTATATGAACAAACACACAGAAAACAATTGCAAAGATTTTATTTAGCGGCTTTCTGTGCTTGGCACTCAGAAACAGTTCCGTGCATAAGGGCAAATTTTTATACACCTTTTCTTCATACATATTTTACATACCCTTTTATTGCCCCCTTTTTAATATTCATAATATTGAATATCCAACTAGGCATATAAATACATTTATCTACATCACCTCAACACAAAAAAATTCTTAATAATATCTGTATTATCTTGGTATCATTCGAGTCTCCACACCATTTAAAAATTTTAGCTTGCACCCAGTTTCACTTGTCTTCCTATCATTAAAGGATTTGAAAAGAAAAGGAAAGAAAAAACATCCCCAAACTTCAGAATGCAATGAACTATTTAATCAAAATGGAGAGCTACAGGCAGATAGAAAAGGGGCAGAAGACCCTGCAATTCTCTTCTGTGTCTCAGGGTTTCTCCTGCATGGGCACCAGGGACAGATTGTCCAGGTCAACATTTTGGATCTGGCGTGTGAGGCCAGGCCTGTCGTCCATGACTCGTTTTTGGTATCACCTTGGAGATAAAACCATTCTCTTCATTCTTGACACCTGTTTCCCTAACCCTGCTCAGTTGCATGCCACAGAATGGAACTCCCACAAGGGGCACCTCTCTCCTGGGTCATTATAGTCAGAGCTATGGAATCAAGAAGCATTCCTTGTCCTAGCCCTTCTCATTGGTACCCTTGACTCTAAGCAGGGTCCCAAAGAGGCTTACTCTCCACTACCACCATCATTCTTTCTATAACTTTAGAGGCTAAACAAACCCAACCAATTCTCCTTGGTGGATTAAATCTCATTTGTTCACATCTTCTCAGTCTTGCTGTCCACTCTCTCCTGCCCTCGATTCTTTCTCTCTCCGAGCTTTTCTCACCCTGTCCTTCCACAGGCACCGCTGTAAGATCAAAGATGGCACACTGAATGAAGAAAGCCAAAGGTTAAAAAACAATCTTTCTCAGGAAGCCAAGTCCAGGTGTAGCACTGATGCCTTTCCATCTCTGTGGCAAGGAGAGGTTCTAGGTACACGGTTCATTCCAGAAACATGGCAAGGGAGAAAGGCTATTAGCTAATGATGGCCCAGTCCGTCTAGGATTGTAAACGGGCAAATTTTTTGGTGAAAGCACCCATTCTGGGCCTCCCTTCACAGAGTTCACCCAGTTCAGAGTCAGTGTGTATGATGTTTGTGTTTGTATTACTTTTTGTATGCGTGTGTGTACATGACTATATTCATGTAAGGGGTGTGTGTGTGTGTGTGTGTGTGTGTGTGTGTGTGTGTAAAACTTGTCTTGGCTGCTACATGCTAGCATTTCCTTCAACATTATTATAAAATGATTATTCAGTCTCTTCAAGGCCACTCTGTCATACACAATGCTTTTATAAAACTAAGATTTTGGAAGGCAGAAGAATGACCACTGAGATATGGATGATGGACTCCAAGGATCCTTCAGCGGTATCTATTGTTGTTCTCTGTTTTCCTTATCCAGAAAAAAACAAAAACAAAAACAAAAACAAACACACAATTCCTATTTTCCCAAGGCACATGCCTCCCAAGGAGGATGATCCACCCACAGAGATTCTGGAGTCTTGGCCGCCATCACCTCGATAGTGTGTGCACTGCTCTTTAAACCATGTGTACGGACATCTGAGAGGCAGAGCCTGGGACTGCCCCATACTGTCGGCCATCACAGGTGTTGGTAGCCTGCTGATTATTAGTTGAAGGGCTGATCATGTGCATGCTATGCTCCATCCCTGTAGGCAGGTACTGCCTCTCTCCAAAGGCCCCATTAGAAGGAGAAGAACAGAGTAAAGTGCTTTGAGACGCGCTCAGTTTCTCTGGGCTTGCAGCTAGCCTGGGGGAAGTGGGGAAATTGTATCCATACAGATTGTAGGGATTATGGAGGGAGAAGGCATTATAGGAGCTCTGCTGCATGTGGCTGCCACCAAACATGTGTGGCGATGAGGAACTGGAGGCTGCATTGCCTGCCTGCATGACATACTGAAACTGGGAAGTGGGGAAGGACCCCAACTGGCCACCATAGGCTTCCATCTTGCTGTTGCTGGGCAACGAGGGAGGTGTTGGTATTCCTGAGATCAGAGATGGAGTCCTCTGAGGCATGAAGGTTTCAGAGGGCTGAGTGGCTGAAGCTGTGCCACTCTGGAGCCGGTTGTAGCCACTGTCACTCAGCCCTGGATAGCTCTGTAAGGCAGCCATGTTGCTTCGGGCACATGGTGGATAATCAGAGAGGTTTAGATTACACAGCTGGCTTTCTCGACAGCCCACATTGAAAGTATTCGGGGCCAAATGAAAAGTTGGAGGAGAACAAGATGGAGATAAGAGATGAGAAGAAGCCGAAGGGGATGGTGTCCCAGTGCTGGAGGTGGTTGGAGAAGTACCTGTACTGCCCCCTGAAAAAGAAAACATAATTCCATTGATTAAGATGAGTCTGTCTAAGGCAAATGTTCTAAATTTTTATAGATCAATTCCTTCTGTTTACATCAGATGATGTCACATGTTTGAGCACACATTGCAAAGGAGAGGATAGGGATGGCATGAGACCAGTAGTCTTTGCATAAGTAGTCTTAGTCATACTTTTAAAAAATTAGAACAAATCTCTGGTATTCATTGCTTATATTCTCACCATCAAAGTCTCTTCCTAATAAGACATTTAATGATCAGCAGTAGGAGCCACTAGCTCAGTTCTTCCCATGATCAGGGCAAATGTGTAAAGTGCTTATTTTATTCAGTAACTTTTTCCTGTCTTGCAATCTTTAATAGAATACCAAAGCAGAAGACTAGCCTCATGGAGATGGAACAGGGTACAAGCCAAAAGTAGGACCTGAGAAGGCCTAGCAAAGGGGCCTGGGTAGTGGAACCTGGGACATTAAACTGGAGGTCTGTTATAGCAAAGACACATGATAAGCATAATTATAAGATGTAGGCGAAGTGAATCACGATGAACTTGAAACAAAATCACTGTCCGAAGGGTTGCTGATTTTCTTTTACAGGAGCCTGCCAAGTCTGAGACATTGAAATAAGAGTTGAATTTGGAATACTTGAAGGTGGGTGTGAAAAAAACCAAACTAGTCATAAACTAACCTGAATGAGAGCAGAATGGATTCTTCTCTGTGCTCTATACTCAACAGCCCTATTCCCTCCATTTTCCTCTACAGCATTCAGCTTCTTCATCACAGATGAAGAATCCAGTAAGAAAAGGATGCTTTTCCAGGATTTGGCTTCAAACCAACTAATGGAGAGTTTCTAGGCATGAGAATTCCACGGCAGCTGTCAAAGCACCTCTAATGTACACCTGGGGCTGAAAACTAAAGCTACAATACGAGCTCCTACTTCATAGTACCCAGACCAGTGATTCTGAAACCTCAGTGCACATGTGAGTTCACTGGAGGGCCCATGAAAACCAGCTGCTGACCCCATTTTTTTTCTGAATCTGGGTATATGAGACGGAGCTTGGGGACATACATTTTCAGTGCGAAGACTGCACTTTGCAATAGAAGACCTCCAAAGTCCTATTTCCAAATGACCTTGACTCCATCTTGCAAAGTGTTGATCATCAGTCGTGTAGATGACAGGCTGGATGAGTGGTTGAGGATCCCATGAACTGAGAACCAGTTCAAGTCAACCTTTATCAAAGATGCTCTCCAAATAATAAAATCATAAGTGACCTTTGTAAGACCCATTTTTCTCAGGGTCAGGAAGCATCTACTCCCCACCTCTTGCAATGGACTTTGAAGGTATCCTTCACTGAATTCTAGAACATTCAGTCGCTTTACCCTCTCTCAGATCCTTCTTGAGAGAATTCCCTTCCATGTATCAGTATAGAATTTCTCATAATCATTGACAATCATGGTCTTTCAAGGAGCAACATGTCTTAGGTTACTGATAATTCTTGTTGAGCCTCTAAGAAACTAAGCATCATTAAGAGGGAAGTATTTTTCAGATGAAAAGGGACAGGATCCTGTTTTGTTTTGTTTTGTTTTAATCCATGAAGAAAACCAGAAACATCCCAGAAATGTTGGAAAAATAGTTATAGTATTGTAGAAACAGAAGAATATGGCAGAGGAAACAAACAACAACAACAACAAAAAAAAAAAAACAAACAAAAACCTCACTCTAGATCCACAGGCAAAGTAGTATTCATGGTAAAAGTAAATATTTGGCTTTGTTAGTATTTTGTTCAGAGTTAAACTTTTATAGCTCAACTAATATCTCTCCCATGATCAAAGGAACTTTCCCCAATAAACTTTCAGATTCAGTTGGAATTTAAGACAACCCAATCAGCTGCTAATATCAGAAAATTCACCTTTGTTCATAATAAATTTCTATAAAAGAACTAAAACGATTTTTTTGTTTGACAGTCTGTGATATGGCTGACATTGTCAAAAACCATCAGCAGCTGGTGTTTATGGGAGATGCTTCTCTGCAGTTTACAGCCACACACTGCAAAGTCTGCCTCTGAATTCTCTGCAACTGTGGAAGGAGGGGTTTGAATCCATACGCCTCAGTTTTTCTCATTTTTACACTGTAGCTGTGTCTAACACTTAAAGAAAGTATGAATACCCAACTCCAAGTACTTTCCAAGAAATCATTTTAATATAATGAAGGAGTTCTGGAAGGGAAGATTCCAGAAACAGAAGTGGACCATTTTATGCTTCTTGCTGCTGGGTAGCTGCACAGCCTTCTCTTCCTCTCCATCCTACAGAAAGCTCAGAGATTTATTCTCTTCTCTTTGGAGCATCCTATATCTTTTCTTGTTTTCCCACCCTAAATGCCATGAACTTTACTACAGTACGTGCTGTGACAAAAAAAAAAAAAGGGGTGGGGGGTGGGGGAGAAACCTGACTCCGGCTGTAAAAGATTTGTCTTTTACGAGATATGAATATAGTCTCCTGTCTTTGAAAGCCAGTCTCGTTCTCCCTGGTCTGGTGTTTATGTGGCCCTGGAGGAGACCACCTGTTCCGCACACTGTCCTATCGTGTTGTAGGTAAGCTCCATCAGGCCCTGGCCTCAGCCCTACAGCCGGAAGTGAACGATGGAGCAGATGACTTGCTACAACTCTAAATGGTTTTCTCAGATGGTCCAAGATGGAACAAATGGTACTGATTTGAGGCCTCAATTTGTTTCACTAAAAAAAAAAAAAAAAAAAAAAAGAAAGAAAGAAATGAAGAAGGGAATTATTAACAAGTTACAGGGATTTCTGCTGCGCAGATGAGAGGCACATGTTAAAAAGTTTGTAGTCAGCTTGCTTTGGCTTTTAAATGGCATTCACTGGAAATGAGACTTGGTGGCCTGCTGAGTTTCAGGGGGTAGGAGACTCCATGTGAGCTAGGGGTATGAAGGAGAGAGCAAGTCCATCCAAAAGAGGATCACATTCTCCCATCCACTTTGAAGAAACATTGTTTTACACTTAAAGTGCTCAATGCAGATAATAACCAGTTCTCGAAGCCCACATACAGAGAGAGAAAGAGAGGACTGTGGCATTAATTTTTTTTAAAGTGCTAACTTAGATACTGAGAAGTCTTCGTTCCCTTATGATCTAATAGCTTGTCAAATGTTAAAAAGATTGAGAGTGCCAGCCAAGGGCTAAATAAGCTTAAGGAGACAGCCTTCATTCATTTCAACACTTGACTTAACAGAGGCCTCTCATCACAAAACAAGCCAGGGTAGCGTGGGAAGCCAGGCTGGACTGATGAGGGCGGCCACTCGGAGTAAAGCTTGTCTCTCTTGTTCAGTGCATCGCCTTTGTCCATGCAAGGTCATGGGTTCTCTGAGCATTTTCATATGGGTTTGCTTAGTAGACAAATGTGGACTGTAGACCTAAACAAACCTGGTTCCAATCCCTTGCTATCTTACAATGGGACTTTAGTAAATTAGCCTCTCCAAGTTTAGGGCTCCATAGTTATGTAAGTGGGATTTCTAATGTCTACCTTTTTGGGGATGTTTTGAGAAATTACAAAGTGATCATATTTTGGCATATAGGCAGGAAACATGCTCTTTTCTGAGAGAAGCAGTAAAGAATTGGAAAAAAACAGCCCTTGAAGATTGTCCAGTCTAATGAAGACGACTCACAAATGTTGACTCCTGTCCGGGGAGAGCAGGGCAGCTTGGAATCTATACACGCTAATAAGCATGACATCCCAAGATGTATGTGCCACACTGTTTCCAGCTAGAAGAACCTCCATGGTGTGGATGATGGAAGACAGAGCTAATTGACAGCTCTGGGCCCACCTGAGCTATGTCCCCAGAGGAGCTACAGTTCCTCTTTGGATGGTCTATCCTTCCTCCCTACCCAATGAGCCCACAAAGGAAATGAGCTGTTCCATGGCTTGCATTCTTCTTATCAAGAGAAGGAGAACTGGTAGGATACATGCACACTGGTGTCTTCCCCATCATCCTCAGAGATGCTAGCCCACTTCCAAAAGGGGATTAAAACACAATGTCATTAATAACTTCATACTCTCAGGTAATCCAGAATTAATCCAACACTCCAGCTCCCTAACTTCCTACTTTACTCAGAAACCAGAGTGAGAAGTACACATTAAAATGCATATCCAACATTAACTTGTGCCAATATTCAAGGCTAAGAGCCAAAGCAACCAAGAATGCATATTTAGCAGTGATCCCATATGAGGACAATAACCTAGAATACACTTGTGTACCATGAAGACAAGTTAAATGTGTCCGTGAAAATCCTGAATACCAAACCTGCTGACTTTTGCATCTTTAAATTGATCACTTCCAGACTGTAATATTTTCACATACAGCTTCCTTTTGAGTTTATTCTATTGTAACGCACACTCATACACACACACACACTAAAAGACAGTGAGGTAAAACCTCATCTGGATGAGTAAAGAGTAAGTTTCCATGTAATTACTTATTCTAGCGGATTGACTCTTCTTGCCTTATAACTTGAGAGTTTCTGTCCATGAAGAGAGCTGATTCCCAATGTATTCAGTCATGGAGGAGCTAAAATATCAGCAGCCCATGAACAGGTCCCAGTGAAGAAACTCATGGGCCATAAAGTTTAATGAACATGGAAACTGAATGTTATCCTCAGTTGAGATGAGAACCTTTCTCATGATGCAAATGTGAGCATCATAGTCCCAGTGAGAATTGTACAGTTCACATTCTAGAAAAATGGAAACCTTTCCCAGAAAATGCAAAGCCCTCTGTCTATCTCTAAATTTGCTCTTCTTCAAACAGCCTCATCCAATCACACTGCTCTGTACCTGGTTCTATGTTGCCCTGTCCCCTAGGGTCACCCCCCTCCACACTTAGCTTCCCTCTCTTGCTTTCCCTGTTCATTTCAGCCTTCCTTGTTGCCACCTGGCATTTAATCTGCTTCTCCTAGGACAACAATGTACCCACTGGAAACCCCCTTTTTTCTGCTTCCACACTTCACTTCCAGGAAAGGCATAATTCCTGGCCTGGAAAGGCAAGGCATCAGTTTCCCCAGCACTACAGTAAATGGTTCTTAGGGGGCCCAATTAGAATCAGTGAGAGTTGGTGAGATTTGCTAAAAGCCCTTGAGCAGAGGCACACGTCCTTTCCCCCAAGAGATGAAGCAAAATTATCAAGGGCCACGAATACTTTCAAAGCTACCACGGGGACAATTGAGAATAAAGTCACTGTGGAGGAAAGCCTGAGTGTAAAGAAATGGGACAGGTTCTAAGCAGGGTGATTTTGCTTAGGCCGCTGACTTAGATTTACCTAAGGAAGCTAGCTAATCCTGGCTGTTTTACAAGCCAATGAGTTGTTCTTTTAGTTTGCTGTTTTGTTTTGACTCTTTTCTACATATATAAATATTCTAATTGATATATGTCTCTGATTCTACAAGTTTTTTGACTATGAAGCTCCAAGTCTGAGAATACTAGAATAAATCTGAAGAAAAGCATAGAAATCAGTGAGGGGTGGTCTATGGACCATTCGTCAAGTGGAAACTGTGGCTGAAGCCCTTGACTATCAGTAACAAGGGATTTCAACTATTTGGGTACCTGACAGATACCTGGCTCTGCTAAAAGAATATCTGGTGAGCTATCTGCCTTTAGTCCAAAATATACAATCTCTCAAGTGGGGAAGCAAGTCAGAGGGGCTTCTGATCTTCCCTGGTTCTCCTCAATAGATCAAATTGAACAACAACTGGATACAATAAACAATTGGATACAAAGGCAGGCAGTTTTCAAAGGGAAAACTTTTCAGATGGGCACATTTATGTCAAATAAGGAATACAATGTGGAAATTAGAAAAACAGCTACTGAGAGAGAGGTGTATATGTGTGTGTGAGAGAGAGAGATTAGTTTCAACTCTCATGTGTATATATATACATATATATACATATATATACATATACATATATGTCTAAGAGTTGACACTAATCTCCTTTCCCTT
Organism: Mus musculus; assembly: GCF_000001635.26. NCBI lineage: Eukaryota > Metazoa > Chordata > Mammalia > Rodentia > Muridae > Mus > Mus musculus. Next base: position 99,345,837 of record NC_000069.6, on the reverse strand, counting down.
CAAATTTAAACATAAAGTTAGTGAGTCCTTGCCAAGCACATTAACAATGTTACCCTACAGCTGGGCGTGGTGGCGCACACCTTTAATCCTAGCACTCGGGAGGTAGAGGCAGGTAGATTTCTGAGTTCGAGGCCAGCCTGGTCTACAGAGTGAGTTCCAGGACAGCCAGGGCTATACAGAGAAACCCTGTCTCGAAAAACCAAAAAACAAACAAACAAACAAACAATGTTCCCCTACTATAGCACTCATTGTTATATTGGGTGTGCTCTTTCAATCCTTATTTGAGCTTCAAATTTGATTTGGATATCATGCCTGAACCCAATAATTTAATCATAAGGGGGAAAGTGCTGAGAAAAACAGCAGTGAGTGATATTAAACAAAGAACTAAACCAATGGGGGGGGGGGGGGGCAGGATACTCTAGAAGACTTAGCCTGCTAGGAAACACCCCCCCCCCCAGGAAGTGCTGCTTGGACTGAGATTTCAGAAGCCTGTACTTCTCAGTAAGCAGTGAGTCAACTTGAGTGCTCTAGGCAGGGGAGCAACATGTGACAGGAAAGAGCACAGCATGTCTGAACACGATAAAGGTGGCCCTGGTGCACGGGTAGAAGAGAGGTGGGATAGGGGACATCCTATCCCACTATAGGGAACTACAGGGAACATCCTATCCCACTACAGGGAAATATAGGGGACATCCTTGAGTACTTAGTAAATCCTAGGTGCTTTTGTAAATAGCTTATCTTAAGGTACCCATTTATCTCACCCTCATGGTAATTATCTCTTCTAGAGAGGTCTGTATGTTGAATAAAAATAAATCATGGCCACTGAAGAAATTTAAGTAAGTTAGGATATAAAGTTGGTATGAGTAGATATGTCTTGGAGCAGAATAGAGAGGCTTTGGTTGACATCATAATATCCAAGTGAGAAATAATGTTGTGTCAGAGCCAGGTGGTAGCATAGGAGATGTGAACAGATTCAAGGCATTAGTGATAGGCTATGAGGATGAGGCCAGGAAAAACGCCCTTGATGGCAAGTAGATGTGAGATCCTTCTCTCAGGAGAGGGTCTTAAGTCCCTTGAGCACATTAAACCTAAGTGACTTTAGGGCAGTGTTTATCAACCTGTGGGTCGCAACTCCTTTGGAGGTCGAATGGCACTTTCACAGGGGTCACATATCAGATATTCTGCATATCAGATATTTACATTATAATTTATAACTATAGCAAAATTACACCTATGAAATAGCAACAAAATAATTTTATGGTTGGGGGTCACCACAGCATGAGGAACTGTCTTAAAGGGTCACTGCATTAGGGGAAGGTTGAGAAGCACTGCTTTAGGGAGCAAAAGTACGACATGTTGTCCATTACAAGTTGAATATCTTTGATCTGAGATTCTTGAAACTAGAAGTTTTCTGAATTTGCAGTTTTTAAAATATATTTAGAATATTTATATATACACCTCTGAGACATTCCAGGAATAGAATCCTAACCTCAAAACATGAAAGTGTGTTTTGTTTCACATATAACCTAAAAGTAGTTGTATGCAATATCTTTTAATATTTTGTACAAGAGGACTTGCATCATTCCGCTACTCAGAAGGAGCTGTGTAAATCTGCCGTCTTTGAATCCCTGCAATGACTTCACAATTCAAACATTAATGTTCGCTGAACGTTTCTCTAGTTTCACAATATTTTTTAATATTTTGTCTTGAACTATGTGTATATATGGAATAGGGCATGTGCTTGCATGTGTGCAAGTGCTCTTTGAAACCAGAGTCAGATCTCCCAGAGCTGGTGTTTGAGAGAGTTGTGGGCCACACAATATGGAGCTGGGAACCAAGCTCAGATCCTCTGCAGGAGCAGCATATGTTCTTAACTGATAGGCCTTCTCTCCAGCCTCTCAATGTGTTATTCACATGATGTGTCAAGTATATCATCTCTCTCACTGGCCAGCTTCTAACTACAATCAAATGACTGAAAAGCCAGTCAACAATAGGGACTGTCCATAATTCTAGTACTTTAGTTGCCTGAGTTACACTGAAACACCCAGTGGTGTTGAGATCTACAATGATGTCTGCTAGCTTCTCAAATGCTAGGCCCATGTTTCCACAGAAGACAAAATACTAACTGTGGTGCAGCTGGGATCATTCCTTTCAGCACAACAGCTCTCCAATCACTCAGATCACCCCTCATAAAAGTTCAGTTTTGTCATAAAAATCCACTGCATATTTAGGGAAAGCAAGTCACAAATTTTATTTAAAACATCCATCAAAGAATGACAGGATGGCATTATGTTTGGCTATAACAGACCTGGATTCTTAGATTTCCATTTATCTGCTCTTAGTCACCTTCCCCAAGTGTGATGGACAAACTTAGCTGTCAAGTTGATTAGACTGAAACACTCTAGATTAGTTGAACATATTTTCAGGTCTCTGTGAGGTTGTTTCCTGGTCCAAAAGTCATGCGGTTTTGACCGAGCCAGTTATTTAATTTTTAGATGGATTCCAAATCTGAACAGACCATCCCGGTGTGGTAGGACCGTGGAAGAATGAGAAGGAAACGCTGGTTTGCATACTCTGACAATAGTCCTTGCCAGGAGTTGCTGCCTAATCATGTTTCAAATATTTAATCATAAGAAAAAACAATGATTCCCATTCCTATTAATGTCAGACATCCTTGCACAAAGGGAGTGGGAGGTCAGGGTGACCGTGATGGTGAAGGCATGACAACTATCTACTCTGGACTGAGAGCTTGTGAGGATTTAAGCACCTGTCTCCTTTAATATTTACAAGAATAGAGTATGTTCCTCCATAGCACATAGGAAGAAAAACTGAGTGGAAAGGAAACTGAGAAACTCATGAGGATTCCAACTCTAAGAAGTAATGAGAAGAACCTGATTCAAATTGTGTAACTGGGGTTTATGTTTGTTCATTTGTCAGGACTAGGAATTGAAGCTAAGTCCTCAAGCACCTTTTACAAATGCTCCACAACTTAATTAAATTTGTAGTGTGGTGTGTGTGTGTGTGTGTGTGTGTGTGAGAGAGAGAGAGAGAGAGAGAGAGAGAGAGAGAGACAGAGACAGAGACAGAGACAGAGACAGAGACAGACAGACAGACGGAGACAGGGATACAGAGACAGACAGATATGATCATTTTTGCCAACTTGACACAAATTTAGGTCACCTGGGAAGAGAGAGCCTCAACTGAGCAATTGCCTCTATTAGATTGGCCTGTGGGCATGCAGTGGGGCATTTTTTAATTAATTATTGATGTGGGCACTGCCACCCATGGGCAGGTGGTCCTGAATTATATAGCAAGGAAAACTGACCATGAGTTTCTGTATGAGCCAGTTAGCAATGCTGATGGTCTCTACCTAAGTTCCTGCCTCCAGTTCCTGCCTCCAGTTCTTGAGTTACTTCCTGCCTTGGTTTTCCTCCATGATGGACTTACAATCTGCCAGTAAACAAGCCCTTTCCTCCCCAAGTTCTTTTCAGTTGGTGTTTTATTATAGCAACAAAAGCCAAATGGGACAGAGTAAAAGCTGGCCTTGAACTTGCTGTGACCCAGTTTTTTAATCTGTGATCCTTGTTCCCCGAGTTTGCAAGCAGCTGTACTAGGAGGCCCCATATGAGTCTATGCTTTAATTATATCCATCTTTAAAACTCAAAGTATTTCAGCAATGTTGGTCATAAATCAAAACCAGTGTGCAAAGCATTAGCTTTTCTACTGAAATGGGTACATGGTATGGATACTGTAGAGTCCTAGAACGACGTCCCAAAATAAATAGAAATTTTAAAAATTAGGCTTTTGTCTCTGATGAGTATTTACTGAAACAGAAGAAACTCAAATCTTAACATTATGCCCAGTGTCACTTTGAGAGTACTGGAGAAGGAAATATCAATCATTCTACATGATGGGAAATTTTCACTCAAGAACCCAGGTGACTGGGCCTCAGAATATGGCAGGACTGACAGTAGGATTGAAATTCTGTGATCCTTCTGTCCATATCACCGAAGCTTTTCAACCTGAGCTACAAGAGAAGGGAGATTAGGAATTTTACTTTTTAAAAAATTCCAAAGGGGAAAAAAAAATCATGAAAAAGTGGGCAAAGAGGAAGAGGAAAGAGGAAGAAGAAGGAGGAGGAGGCAGCTAGAAAACATGCAGTGGAGTTCTGATGGGCTTGAAGCAGCCCCTTTTCAATGTGAGTCCTCATTTCCATTCCATTGAAAACCAGAGCTTTTGTCACTAAAAAACTAGAAAAAAGAAACATGCTATTGTTTCCATGAGGAAACATGAATACAGTATGATGGCCTCTTCAAAAGGCAAGGCCTGTATGAGTGCTTAGAGTAGTCAATGATTCCATTGCAATCGCTATTGTGGATAAATAACGACTGGGCTGCAGATGTAGTTTACAGAGCACTTGCCTAGCATACACAAGACCCTAGTTAAATTCCTGGTAGCACAGGGAAGGAAGGAAGGAAGGAAGGAAGGAAGGAAGGGAGGGAGGGAGGGAGGGAGGAAGGAAGAGAGGAAGGGCAGGAGGGAGGGCGGGAGGGAGGAACCAAACAGCCAAACAACCAATCAACTAGTCAACCATATGTGGTGGTTTAAATGAGAAATATTTCCCATAGGCTCACATATGTTGACAGATGGTCCCAGTTGGAGGTATTGTTTGGAGAGGTTGTGGAACCTTCAAGAAGTAAAGCCTTTGTAGAAGACATGCATCATTGGAATCTGGCTTTGAGGGTTTATAGCCTTACCCCTCTGCCTGCAATGTATCTTTGCCTCCTGTATCTGCTTGAGATATGATCTCTCACTTCCTGACCTTGCCCACATGCCAAGCCTTCTCTACTATTATGGACTCCAGTCCCCTAAAACCATAAGCCAAAATGAACTTTGTTGTTCCTTAAGTTTCTTTTGACCATGGTATGTTATCAATAGCAAAGGAAAGGAAATGTCACAGAAATCTTTGGCTTTAGGAAAAAATTATGAATGTAAATGACACACTGACTCTAGGTCCAGTTTATTTGCAGAACTGATGATGCTCTTATCATTCATGGAGCTGCAGTTTGTCTTTGTTCCCAGAGAACTGGTATAACCCCTGTGCTGGCTTAGGGCCCCCTGTGCCATGCTCAGTTCATCTCCCCCCATCCACTGCTGTCTGCAGAGCAGAGGCCTCGCCCAAAGCTTTACCTTGCTGCTTTTGCATGGTAGTGAAGTCCTCAAAGGTCAGTGTGCGAACAGGAGGTCTCCAGAATGCATAAGTCTCCATGATGGCTTCAAGTCCAGTTCTGGAATCAGAACAGTCAGAAAATCAACTTGTAGCTAATCCCAAAATGTCTCTGACATTGAAAGATAAAAAGTGAGTTGTCTGTTGGGGTGCATACTACATGCTGTAAGGGAAGTCATCCTGGGAAAGTGCAAGTTCCAGATGCTGCTACATAGCTGGAGGAAGGACAGAGGAAACTAATTCCGATCGTTCACAAGAAAGTCCTTAACCATGATGAAGTTGAACACTGATTTTCCTTGCAAAGAGGCTCAATGAGCATGATAACAAAGTGTACTTAAGGTCAAGGGTATCATGAGTACAGTTGAGCTGAATAGCACTGACTGATTCTCATGCCACCACCATTACCTCATCATGGCTGACACATCCTATCCCAGAGCCAACCCACATCCAGAGAGTGTGAAGGCTCAATGAAGCTGTCAAGCTGATGTGACTTTAAAGTTCTCGTAAGTCAACAGAGAAGAGTAAGGCAGCAGAAATAAAGGAGAGTAAACAAATACACTCAAGTTTTTTATTGTAGAAAGAAATATTTACCCAAAGTAAAAGAGGAACTATACAATGGGCAAAAAGGACAGTCCACATCTTTATCTTTGTTTGTAACCTTGTAAGTGAACATTAAGAACCATAAACTGTCAAATGTTTAGAAAATATCTAGTATTTTACAATACATGTGTTCACAGCTTCTATTTTACTCATGTTGTACAATCTGTAAATTGTATGCACATTGTTTCTTTACCATTCGCCTACTTCCTTGTATGAAGTGCTGAAATAATTGCCAAAATAACTATCAGAATATTGTTGATGATAAACAACATCCTCAAAACAACATCGGTTGGAGCTCTGCTGAAAGCTTTGAGTAGAGCTTCTGAGCATTTACTTCAAAACTGTTTCTTCTATGTCAGAAAGAGAGACTCGTGGACTGGGGTTGGTGGTAGAAGAACTGAGAACCACAATAGCATGTGTCTCTCCATTGAGAAGTCATCACAAAGGGCATGATATGCCTCTTAGGAAAAGGCAGGTCTTTCCTACTGAAAAAGTATGCTGTCTGACCTTCTACCTGAGTAATTCACTTGCTCAGCTCTGTTACATGCCAAGAACAAAGTGAGAGGTTTTATTTTAAGGGAGAGCAAATACCTTCTCCCTTTAACTGATCATGACCCCCCTGCATTCTTCTCAGATGAGCCATACACACATGGGTTGCCTTCGTGTGTTGGAAATTTTGCTTTCTGAATTGACTTTAGTCACATACTTCACTTTCTAAAGTCTTCCCTGGATGTTGGAGGCTTTAAATACACTAATGCTGGCAAACCAAACTCTGTATTTTAAGAAGAGGCTCACAGGAGAAAGCAGTGCATGGTGTTTATTAGCTGTTAATCTGTGAGAAGCAGGAATAGACAGTATCTCTACATCACTCTACATTGGTCCTGAATATAGTTCATGGAACTATTTGTGGATAGAAAGAGCTAAGGTAATTAGGAGAGTTCAGAATAATAAGGGGATAGGCAGATAAAGCCATGCTGAGCCTGGGCGGATAGAAGAAACAGATAAGCCCAGCTTAGATCTGACTGCCTTGTCCTGGAATGCTGGCAGCCCACCAGAAAAACCTAGGATTCCCTTTAATGGCACAGGAGGTGCACTGCAGATGGCAAGGGCTTCTTGTTTCACCTTCCAGTCCATGTTTTTCAGGGATAAGTGTATGTCATAAGGACAAAAGTTAGCACAAGGACAAATAACAATCCTTTCTCATTGAAAGTGCTGGCAAACTGGGAAGTTTCAATAGTACCATAGCATAATTCCTGTTTTCCTATTAATTTTATTTATTGCCTACTTTCTTGTTAATTCTATTTATTAAGTAAGTAGAAATTGGTTTGGATTCTTCTCCATAATACTATTTCAAAATATTATGGTATGGTATGAATTACTTTATAAGTAGCCAACTCTAAAATAATAACTATGTATCAGCTATCAAATATAACTTTAAAAACAGTAATGGAATCATATATTTAAAATCTAAGAAGATTTATAGATGTTGTGTATTCTGTCTCTTCTAGCATTCTCTTGAATGATTATCTAGCCTCTGTTGATGCATTTCTTTGAGAAGATAGTCTGAGTTTTTGTTAGATCTGTTATTAAGCTACTTCTGACATTTGGCTGATATCTTAGATGTAATTATTTTCATCCTCCAATGAAATGATGAAACTCTTATACATTGCCACTAAGCATCCTTCTTCCATGTTCTCCTCAAGGAGACCTTCCTTAGCCTAAAAATACAGCATGCCATACATAAACATATCCTGCCATCCAGGAGTTCACATAACAGGGTTTTTCTCAAGGCAAAGGTGTAGTGATAACATTTGTAGCCCACCCCCAAAATCAGTGGCAAAGAATATAACATTACTAGTCACACCTTATTATTGGGCTGTATACTTCATAGTTCAATAACTATATTTTTACTATATGGGAAAAATATAAATTAGCCTTTAATATGTATTCTTGTGTGTAGAATTATAGAAATGTCATGCATTTATATTATTCAGTCTTTTAATGGCTTCTGAATGTTTCTATTTTTGGAAAAAAATAATTCTATTTATTTGCTATATTTTGTCTCAAACTCTGTCAAGCTTCATTGATTAGATCCAAGTGCTAGAAATCACTTGCACTGTACCTCAGAATGTAGTATAGGGCCATGGCGCAATTTAATAATCCCCTTCTTTCTAGAGTAGCTTGTATGTATTTCAAGGGATTTGGATTCAATGTTTTCCTTTGCTCAAGTTCCTAGAAAAATGCTTGCTGCACAGTACGTCTCAGTTTATCTCACTGAATTAACAAACGGGTGTCACTAAGTCATAATTTTAACAATTTCCATTTTCTCAACTGATGCATGTTAAGTTAACTAAGTAGTGGAACTAATCCATAAATTTCAGCTAGTATCAATTCTCTTTCTTAAGTTTAATTTTTTTAAAACCAACTTGATATAAAAATAAAGTCTCTGAGGATAGAAAGAGTCCTCTAGTGTCAGATATCAGGGCTTTTTATTCTCTGTCTAATTGGGATTGTGTCTTTATTGACCTAGGTCTCAGGGAGGTTTCAGTTTCCCTTCTGCCTCTTTTGTCCTAGATTTAGGATTCCTGATCTTCCATTAAGCCTGAGTGTTCTAGCAGAGTCTAAGCATTTCTACCCATTGCCTTCTATAAGAATGTTTGTCAACTACCCATTAAGGTCTTCAGCTACTAGATGTCTATACGAGGTGTATCGTTCTAACCATTGTTTGCTCGATGTTATCTTGCCTTGATTTTGTAAAATTTTATCTCCAAGATTTACAAAATGGACTCATTGTTTCACAGATGCAAAAAGCTGCAGTGTCTGGTTAACATGTTCCACATGGTGGGCCTCTGTGGGCTACGGCACAGCAGAGACCTGGCGTCATCTCTGAAGCTTCCAATCAGAAACAGTCAAGTTGGCAACTGTTTCCTCTTGCTGACTTTTCCTCCTTAGTCCAGTGACAACAGAGGCCACATCTAAACCCCCTTTGTTTGGTCTTTTGGCTGTAACTTCCTCTCTGGTTTCCAAGCTGCTTCTCTTTTGTCTTGGCCAAGCCAAAAAATGTGCTGAAGGAGGAGAAGAGGGAGGAGGCAGAGCTAGCCAAAGAGCTCCTTCACAAACTAATGATGCCTCCAGATCAACTGATGGGGAATTGTAACCAGCTTGTAAAGAAATACCCTTCCAACTGCATTTCTACAAGAAACAAACAAACAAAGAAAACAAAACAAAAACTTCCTTAAAGTCCAGCAAAGAGATTGTAATAACAAATATCTAAATATCCATAATCTGGCTTAGGTATCCCTGTGTGCAATTTTCACATTATCAGTGGCTTCATCATTATTATCTATTTATTTTCTCTTTATCTCCAACTTCTTTATCCATTTAACTTCTCCCTATGCCGTGTACTGAGACTACCATGAACAGAGCATATGCGATAGGTTGATATGACCACTGGTCCTCTCTCGACAGAAGTAAATCCACAGCTAAATCTATTCTAAGGTAGCAGGAACTTTGAAAGCATAAAGGAGCATTCAGACAAAAGAAAAACTTAGGAGATATAAAAGCAAAAAAGACACAGGGCTTAAGTTGTGTCATTTTCAATTAAAAATGAAAGCAATATAAAAAGAATTAATTTATGAAATATATGATGCATTTGGAGATATGTAATAGGTGCTATGAGGCATTGAGCAAGAAGTATTTAATATACATAGGAAACGGAAGATTCCACAAAAAGTCATCTATAAAACCTCAATATTAAATGACACTCTAAGCAATCTTCTACTACAGATAAGTGGTAACTTTTGTAGCAGAGTCAACAGTATGTGCAAACACTTCCCAGTGTGGAAACAAAGGTATGCTATGGGCACTTGACAGAGAAGCTCTGCATATGACAAAGGTGTGTACAATGGACATCCAGTCCAGATCTAATTACCATATCTCAAAGTTCTTAATCTATCCCTGCTCTCTGGAGGCAAGGTCAAACCTTCCACCTTCTCTCCCTTTCATTACTTTGTGGAATCAGCTCTAACCTCCAGTTGCTTAAGACATTTTATGTTGAGATGCTCTAAAGGATCACAGATCAGAAGCCTACAAATTTAAACAAAAGCCCATCATGCAAAATTTGGCTTCATGGGGTACAACAATTATATCTACACAGTAAAGATGCTGGAATCAAAAAGCCTTTTTCACTGGTGTGGGAGAATGAGGAATTGATGAATATGTGTTTAGAATTGAATAAAAATTGCTCATTGCCTAGTGGTCCCCAGGTGTTCCTTTTCAACTACCCTTCTTAGAGTTTGGATAAGCTGTGACATCAGCTCCTGGGCATTTTCAATGTCTCATGAATAATAAAATTTGTAATAATACCAAGCAGGCTAACTAAAGCATTAAGTTCCTGTAAATTTGACTGAATACTCTGGCTTTGGTACAATGAAAGTCACTCAAGGGATAGATGAATACTTTAGCTGAGAGCTTAGACTCTAAAGATAGTCTGGCTTCTAATTAAGGTAAGTTTGGCCAAGGTAAGAAACTTCTTCATGCCACCAAAGTCTCCATAATTGTAAGATAGAGAAATCTGGATTTGTTATAATAATTGTGGCTTAATAAGCACAGCTTGATTGAAAACGAAGTTTATCAAGGCAAGTGAGAGAGTAAAATGAGAAGTTGGTCATCATTGTTCCAATTCAAGCAAAAGAAAATCTGCTCAAGATTCAGCTTGGTCTAGCAGATATGGCCTTACGTCCCTGGAATTCATGGTGCTATCCATATACTCTGGCTCTGGATAAAATGTAAAAGCAGTTCCATGTTACCTAATTCCATTTCTCATTTTCTCATCAGAGAACCAAAAACGTGTCCTTCAAGCCCCTTTAGGCCTCATTATCTTGCAGATACTTCAGACTCCAATATACTAACCATTAAAAAGACGTCACTGGGTTCAATGACACCATCCTTGGGCAGGAGCCATAGATAATAAAACAATTGCCAACTTTCCCTGGCAAATCCATATGGCCAGGAGGACAATGGTGGAAACAGTTTATGACAAGGGAGGGAGAACAAATAATAAAGCAGAGAGAAGCATTAAGTTCTGGCTAAACAAACAGCCATGGCTTGGATAAATAGGAGGAATACAATTGCCAATAGGAGGGGGAGGATGCCAAAATCTAGTATAGGGCCAGCTACCTTGAACGACAAATGCAACAGTCCCCGAGAAGTTCAACACCGATTGCTTCCATAGACCTGCTGAATGGCAGAAGTCACCCATGCCAGGGATAACAAGAAAGTATGCAAAAATCTAGAAAGGCTTGCAAGACTGCCAGGAAAGAGCAGGATGAGGTTAGCAGGGAATCTATAGCCAATGGCCCTAGAGGGGACAAATGAAAACACAGCAATTGAGCTTGAGGACACTTGGGATGGGATTGATGGTTGAGAAAAGGCAAGTGGTCAACTCATTGGCTCTGAGCTTGCTACTTGAGACTCATGAACAATGGGGAGCCAGAAGAGATTGGAAGCATGGTTTCTGCTGCCTGAACAGATATGTCTGCAGAGGACAGTGAAGTCACTCTCTGGATTCTATGACAGGCTGGATCTGCAAATTCTGAAGCCAGTAGCTCAAAATTCAGATCTGCCATCAGCTTAAAGGGAAGCTCTGTGAGGGTACCTTGACTCTGAGGTAAAAATAGGCAACTTGGGCCTCAGTTAATATATGAAGTAACTATTCCTATTATTTTAGACTGATAATTTGAGTAGCTAGAAATAACTATTAAATTGAATTGTACAAAGTCACTGGTGTTTTGTCTTTCTGACCTATAAATAGTCATTTTTTTCTGTTTAGCTTAATAGATGGGTAAGGATGCAGGCAAGGTTTGATAGTTGTATCTGAGAAAGCACTCTCTGACTAGATATCAGATGAAGTACATCTATTGAAGTACATCTTCCTCCCAACTCTCCAAGGAAAGTCATTTTAGATCTAAGCAAAGTTGCATTGGCCTGGGGTTGGTTTATAGCTGACTTCTCTTCGTCTCTCCATCCAGTTAATTGGGAAACTCCTAACTTTCCATGCCTCTTTCTATTGAGCATTGTGAACCTGTATCAGGGAAGAACTCCTGTCTGAAACTCAGGAGAATGGTTCTTCATTCTTCATGGCCTTGGGAGAGCAGCTGCTGACAGTGGGTTGTAGGAACATTTTTACTATCAAGTATTTTTTCTACCACCACTCAAGAAAATGTTCTTCTCTTTGATTGAATAGTGACTGCACTGAACATTCTTTTTCAAAATGTGAATGTTTTCTCCTCATGATAAAATGCCTGTTACCACATGAAATAATATGTGCATAGGAACAAACTATATGAAAGACTTCCACCAGCCACACCAACAGCACACATACTGCTAGCTCAGCAATATGAACAGTCCCAAAATTCCTCTTATACTTCATGTCTTTCTGCATATCCTAGGAGAAAAATCTGCTAAAAAGAAAGAAAGCTACTTTCATGTATAAATCAGCCTCCATGACACATGACCACTCTCTGACTACTCTTGAGTTTGGGATTCATGTGCCCAGACTCAAGCCTCCAAAGATGGACTCCACAGAGAAGAACATACACTCTTAAAATACTTCACTGGCTAAAAAAGTGTCAGTCTACCTGGGACCTGACATGGTACCATCAGCTGTAGCTTCTAGAATGCCGTGTCAACTAGGCATAGGTCATGGGGTCTTTCAGTTGCCTATAGATACAATGGTACTGGGAGTAAAGACCAAACCCAAGGCCAAAGGCAGAAGGAGAGTACCATAGGAAAGAAGGCAGGCTGTCACTATGTAGTATTTTTGAGAAAACTTTGAGAGGAACCCTTCGGTCCCATGCAGATCCTAATTTTTTTCCCAGTTTATTTATTTAATTTTTTTTCTTTTTTTATTTTTTTAATTAGGTATTTTCTTCATTTACATTTCAAATGCTATCCCAAAAGTCCCCCAGCCCCCCCACTTCCCTACCCACCCTCTCCCACTTCTTGGCCCTGGCGTTACCTGTACTGAGGCATATAAATTTGCTAGACCAAGGGGCCTCTCTTCCCAATGATGGCCAACTAGGCCAACTTCTGATACATATGCAGCTAGAGACATGAGCTCAGGGGGTACTGGTTAGTTCATATGGATGTGTTTGTTTCTGAGGAAGCATTTGGGAATTCCATAAAATTTTCCAAGTGAGACTTATGCTTCTTGTGCACTGTTTGCAGCCACCTCTAAGTGACAAGGGTTTCACATTAGATGTGGCTTGGAAGACACACAGAGCTCTCTTTTCCTCTATTCCCATGGCTCCTCTGTCGACAGTCAGCATCTATACCACTGTCTTTCCCTCTAGCTGAGCAACAAGGGCCCTTGAGGGAAAAATGTATCTCCCAAGGCTACTTCTAGACTCTACAAAAGCACCCCTTCTCTTCAGCTTCGTGGCCCATTTTTGCCTTTGCTTCATGCGTCATAGAGTAGTCACTCTCAAGGGCATAATTTCTCAGTTCATTACTAGGTGACCTTGTTCAACCAAACTTCGTTATGTCTTAGGTTCAACCAAGCCTCTGAGAACTTCTCCTTGTCTCTTACAAACACCGAAAACTTGTTGGTATTCTTCTCCAGGAATCTAGGAAGCACAGGCAAGCCTGATCTCTGCAGCAGATCACATGGCCCCTTGGATGTATGGATGTAAGCAGCAATTCTGTCAAATCAGAATCTAACAGAAGTAAGCAGGCTCAGATTTGCATCTGAATTGCCCTTAGCTTTTCTAACTAATCACAAACTTGATCTTTCTTCCAGAATTCTCCTTGTGTATCCAAACCTAGCCCTTGGTTTCTGGTCTCCTCCTTTTGCCACAGGTTGGAATGAGCCTTTCTTATTCTTTTATTTAATTAATTTTTTATTGTTTCTTTGTAATTCATCTCCCACTCATCAGTGTGGTTTTGCAACTAGCGAACAGTTTTCAATTAACACTGTACGCCTGGCACTGTGAAGAAAGGGATATCTAAAAGGATAAACTTGGAAAAGCACAGTTCCGGATTGCTGACTCAATCAAGAGAATGGCACAGGAACCTAACACAGTGGAGAAAAAAATGCCAATGTGGTAGCAGGTAAGATTGTCTGGAGATTGTGGCACAAGTGTAGGGTTGAATGAGAGGGTGAGAACTTCCCTGAAAGAAGCTGACTCTCAACCCTACAGGCCTCCTGTGCTAGGCTTACCACCCAACAGGAAGCCTGAGATGCACACTCTGGATGCAAGCAGATCCTGGTGGATCCTCCTTCCAGACCCAGTCATTAGATCATCCACTAGATCTCCTAAGAAACAGAAGAAAAGGGCAAAAGGGCAAATCTACGAGCCAGTAGCCCTTATCTATATATGTGTGTGTGTGTGAGTGTGTGTGTGTGCGTGTTCACTAAGAATGGCAACTAGAGTTCGGCCCTTGCTCTGTAATGAGCTGTTTATTTCAGAGGAAACCTATCATATGGGTCACACTCTGATGGGAGTCAGTGTGTGAGCCTCACTGGTCTAGGAACACTGTCCGAGGTACGAGTAGTGTGTACAGTGGGTGTTTGCATCCTTCCCATCTTTCATCTCCTCCCTTCTCCAGCCTCTGGACTGTGCTGGGATGGATTGAGATCGACAAACCTGAACGTGTTTTGGTTTGAGGTTTGGCAACCTCTGTAACTCCAAAGTATTCCACAAATGTTTTGTGTTCTGCGAAACCAAAAAACATTGGCCAAGCACTTTCCCCTCTAATTTTTAAGCCCATGTGTTTTTAAAGGAAATGTAATCCGTATGTTTTAGTAACATTTATATGCAATTCATCAAGCCATGCTCCTCCGCATGAGTCATTTGATGTCTAAAATGCATGTGGAAGAATAGGGGTTGGTAAGAGCTGTGTTCGAATGAGAAGAGCCACAGAGGAGAGGCTGGACAGAAAATGATACACTAGTACTGATGCTAGCTCAGAATCACCAGGCCCAAGATGCACAAATCACTCTCCATACACTCACCAATCCATCTTTCCCATACACATGATAACACCAAAAGTCCTTGCCCACATCAGATCCTGTAGTTAGCTAGTGAAAATTAAATCACTGAGCAGCTAATGATAATCAGGTGATTTTTTTTGAACTTTTGGAAGAGGAAAGACATTCAAAACCTTTATACTTGCCTTAACAAGTCCATTGTTATGTAGAGAGAAGCCACACACTCTTGCCCCATTGTAAGACACTGAGAGTGCATCCCAGCTTCAGCTGCCAGAAACATTCAACTTGGTTTTCCGTTCTCAGCTGGGGAATTCTTGTTTATAGGGTATATGAAGTAAATGAGAAGACTACTATGGACAATAGTCTACAAACATGGGTGCAAGCTCACAAGTGGCTTTATTTGAAACAAAACAGCATTTAGCCAATGTATGTCAAGGAAGGATTCTATCTTCAGGGTCTGTTGAAAGTATACCAGTCAAGGACAAGATGATAGCACAAGGCATGGGATCTATACCTCGGAAACTGGGTAAGTGTGGGTGTTCACCAGCATTCCAGCTTAGCTCTGGGATGGTGGCAAATCCTCTTAACTCTGTTATGCCTCAAAATCTTTGTAAGATGCAGGTTTGAAAAATGAAGGACGAGCTCCCAAATGATAAGTCCTCATTTGCAGATAGCTGAGACAGTTACTAACAATCCTTAAACTAACATTCACGGGGTTTTATTTTAATTGACACACAGTATATAGCTTATATAGCTATCTATGTGTTGCAGGATGATAACTCAGCATGTGTGTATGATATGTAGTGGGCAAATCAAGGCAGTGTTTTCTTCTCCTTGAACACCTCATTTCATTGAATCGGGAAGTTTTGCACTCTTCTAGACCTTTATGAAATGCATGATAAATTGTGAACTTCAGCTATCCTCAAATGCTACAGCATATCAGAACTTGCCTTGGAAATGTAAATGAGCTAAATACCTAATAAAAAATGGGAAAAAAAAAGAACTTGCCTTCCTGTGTCCCTCTACTCTGGTATTTACCATTCTTTCTTCCATACCTCCTTACTCTTTTCTTCTAACTTCTGGGAATAACCTCTCTGTTTCTCATATCTACAGAAATCAACCATTTTAACTTCCGGATACAGAATATACTGCATAGCTTTTTGTGGTGACTTATTTCATTTACTGTCTTTTGGTCCCATTAATGCACAAATGACAGGATTTCATCTCTTTTTAATGTGGCTTGTAGGGTTTGATATGACATAGGAAAGAACTCTCATACGATAAGAAATAAGTTAAGCATTGAAATGGGCTAAGCCTGACTTCAAAGCTTGGCACCCTGCATTATTGTGCAAGCAGTCTGCCCTTGATTTACTCAGAGTTCTATTTTCAAGGAGTCTTACAGAAAAGAGCAACCCACCAAACAGGACAGGGAAACCACCATCGCCTCCGAGCAGCAAGACATTCCCTAGCCTCCAGGAAAACCGCCTCTCAGTGTTCAGCTAAGAGGTCCTCAAAACATCCTGGCCAGTAGCCAGTCCTTCAACACTCCGTCCTTCTAGTCTCAAGGCCGAAGGCAAAGAGCCTTGGTTTCTGCAGCATAGGTTTAATATTGGTCAGCACAAGCTAGTTTCTCATACTTGGGCATCTCCCACCCCATGCTACTGAGACACAGTTATAAAAATGGCCTCACTGTAGCCCCAGAAGCTCTCCAATATGAAAACACAGCAAACACATGTCTGTCCTTACACCTGCTTTCTGGAAACCCTCACTTCCACCTGATTCTTAGCACTGTATCATTTAACCTCAGTCATCCTATAGAAACAGCTTCTGTTCCCACTTGACATCCTGGTTTATTTTTTATCAAAAATCTATGTATTTTTCCTTGTTACCTATGCAACGTGAATAAGAACATTCTAGATAGTAACTCCCAAGAGTGTATACCCTCTACTATAACTTCCAAGAGTAGGGTGCCTATCAACAGGAATCTCTAGCTGAGGAAGTAAAATCAACTTTAGAATAGGTATTTGAGCAAATACTACAGATTGTAAGGGCTCCAATAGAAGACAAGGTAAGAGGATAGCAAGGGAAGAAGAGAAACACATTTAGCATTAAAATAAACAAATACTAAATACTACTACAGAGCCTCATCTCCCCCCAAAAGAAAGGAATAGCTGAATAAATAATATGAACACATTTGGCCCTGGAAACAGATATTTAGGTATAGAGCAGAAATTCTTATCTTGGGAGGTGGACCTTTTAAAGATATATAGAACACTATGTGCTTATCAATAGTAATAGTAGTAATAATAATAATGATGATGATGTACAGCTGCTCATATACACAGTTACACTTACACACTAGGGGCCCACAGACCCTAAAGGCCATCCATGAATTCCAGGCTTTGTATTTATGGCAAGGGTATTCAAAGCCCATAGCTTGGAGTTCATAGACCGCTTTCAGGGTCTATGGGCTCCTAGTATACACTTCACTATACCATACATGTATGTTACAAACTCCACACAGTGATTATTTCATTCACAAAGTATTTTAGGAAAACACTTTTTTACTAAATTCTTGATGTATATTCAACATACATTTAGGTATCTATAAATTTTGTTTAGCTCAAAATCCATAAGGTCACCTCCATTTGCATAATATAAAATTTGCTCAATTTTCCAGTGTTTAGATAACATTAAGTAATATGGTCTAGGTATCAGTTAATGATGGAGCATTCTAGAACTCAGTGGGGAATGTCATTAGTCAGATTAGTCATTGTGGAGACATCATAGAATGTCCTTCCTCAAATCTAGACATATGCCCTCTGCACACCTTAACTGTAATGTAGCTGCCATCATGCATGGGGTCTGTTCATGCTGAAACACTGGTCTGTGGTGCTTGATTGGATAATGTATCACATATTTCATGGAGTAGTTCTAAATATAAATTGTTGATTTATCCAAAAACTGCTGTAGAGAGAATACCAAAGATAATTCCTGACAATCTGTTGTCCAGATGTAAAAGAGTCCTTGCAGATTATGAAAGAAGTCTGATGTCTGCTGAAAGTCGATCGCATTGCAATGCCTGTGCTATGCCAGACATACCCATCACACTCGCTCAGTCTCTATTGCCTGTATCTGATGAGACTGCCTAATTGGAAATCATGGGCATGTCTAGCAAGTTAGGAAACTTGCCATAGATTTTAATTTCATGTAGGAAAGCATTTAGAAGAAAGCATTATCAGCCAGAAAATCAGTACAGCCTTGAAGACATTTGATGATGGCAGACAATGTTCCTTTGACCATCTGGCAACTTCTGGAACCAATGGTGCAGGTAATAAAAAAAGGTGGTATTACCCCTCATTACTGAAACTTCTCTTTGCTCTAACAGAGTGAGACTATTGCAGAAAACCACAACCAGTCAAAAGATAGAGTTGTGAAGCAAAGTCCCAGCTGGTATATCTGGCAACCCTATTCCAGCACCCAAGGTTCAGGGATCAGTTTGAGGAACAGGGAGGGAAAGATTCTAAGAGCCAGAAGAACAGGAAGGTTTCTGGAAGAGGGTGTCTCCTAGAGATATCAGAGAAGCTACACACACATGAAGTCTCACCAACATGGCTACCTAAACATGACCTGAATAAGGACAACATAAATAAGCAACCTAATGTGGAAAAGGAAAAGCTCACAACCCTCAATCAAGAACTACAGGCACCAAGGAATGCTGAAAGAAGGAAAAATAAATAGTCTCTATCCCAAGTGACGAGCACACCAGTGGGTTACCTAGTACCAAATGGTCAGCCATTAAAGGAGCCATACAACAAGTACCATTGTACAAACTGGTCCATACAAGTACCATTGTACAAACTGAGCAGGTTGTATTTGTATATTTAGGAATATAAACATATACAACAACAACAACAATGAAAGAAAAGGAGGCATGAATTTTAAAGAGAGCAAGGGCAGAGTACATAGGATGATTTGGAGAGTGAAAAATAATAGAAGAAATGTTATAATTATATTATAATCTCAAAAACTAGAAAATTTATTTTTGAAAAATGAATAGAGAAAAGTGGTATTCTAGAAACAACTCCCTTTATAAAGTCAGAAATGTACATGTCTTGGAGGACTAGTAAAATTATTACACTTATTTTTACAAATTCAGCTCATAAAGGTAGTAATTTTCTGAAATCTTCTACTTTTCAGAAATGTAAAGCACGTAAGACACCACTATAGCCCATTCCTTCAGATACCAGAAAAACACACCAGTCCACTGCTAACAATAAATGACCATGTGGCTTGTGCCTTATATGGTCTGAATCACAGAGCACAGTGCAAAGGGCAAAACACTCTGTAAGATTTGTTACAGCATTTTAGGTTGTGTGACAAAAATATTGGAATATGAGCCTTTTCTGGGATGGGACTTGGGGATTCTTGAATAAGCCATCCATTTCTGAGTCAGTGCAGTTGCAGAGTTACAAGCATTCTTTGGGAATCGGGAGCCCAAGGACCACCAATGAGATCTGGGGAAAGGAATTTTATCAAGTAGCCAGTAAGTTTCTCATCCCGATATTCTTACCTGTTTCTGCCAGAATCTCTGAATCCTTTAGCAAAGGGGTTTCGGTCAATTTTTAATCTGGTGATCTGGAAATAAACAAATAAATATCAATTGTTTTCATATTAGCTGATTTCCTTTCGTGTTACTCTTAGAAAATTAACAAAAACTCACTCTATTAATAACAGCTGTTGTTTTTATTCCGTTTCCTTTTAGCTAGAGATTTAAATTTCAGCTTGACATAATGCTCAGGCCTGGCACCCAGATGTGTAACTCGCTTCCTTCTGACATCCAGGGTTTGTCCTGTGTGTGACTGTAATCTCACTTCTACTAGTAACAAACTTTGTGTGTAGACAAACACAGTAAAAGAAAATGGTATGGTCCGTTGGTGACACACAGGAATAATTGTTGAATGTACATTGCGTAAATGAATGAGTGATGGAGAGATGCTTACATTCATCAATTCAGCCCAGTAAACTACCAACAGACAATCAGCTTCAGGCTATGGGAGCCAAATAATTGGCTGCACTTCCCATTCAGCATAATATGTGCCTTTCCTGCAACCAGAAATTGTTCATTTAATGACCTGAAATGCTTTTAGAAACTTCACAAAAAGCTGCTCATTTTTCACCAGAAGTGGTGAGTTTCCTTAAATATAAAACTGAACGGAGCCACATGAAATGCATCTCATTTGGTCTCCAAGACTCGTCAGCAAATCAGAAGGAGCAAAGAGGGGCAGGGTGGGGAAAGCCACCCATACACCTCTTGGCCAGGTCCTCAGAGTCCGTTCATTTTTAACCACCTCTTAGTACCTCAGACCCCTCCATTGCATCCTATGTTAGTCCCAGTAAATTCTAGTACCTCGGAATATATCATCCTCACGCTTCTAGACTAGAAAATGCCTAAACAACAGGTTCCATATGAGTCCTAGTGTTTCTGCTTCCAGCCTTGGTCACGGGAGGCATTTTGATACCTTTGTGTCTGAACCAGATGTAAATGACTTGCTCCACTGAAGCCATAGACCCTCAGGCTTCCAGATGATATTTTCAAATTTTACTTATACACATCCTTCAAGATCTGGCTCTCCTACAATCTCTAAGGTAAAGACATAGAGCCTTTCAATCTGCTGATCCCTCAGAGTTTTCAAGTTCATTTGAAATTTTGAAATTTCACTTTAATATGAAAATGTTTTATGAAATTAATTTTCCCATCTCTCATTGGTGGCCCTTGGCTCCTAGTTCCCAGAAAATGTTTGCATACTCTGCAATAGCGTTGATTCAAAGAAAGAGAAATAAGTGATTTATTCAAGAATCCCCAAGTCCCCTGTAGCAAAAGGCACATCTTCCAAATTTGTTATTACACAACTGAAGGGCTGGGGGCTCAAACGAACAAAAGGCACTCTGTGTAAAGCAAGTCTAGAAATTCAAAAATCTCATTGTTTAAGGGAAGACTCAGATTTCTGCTAACAGCAAAACCTATTCTCACTAAGACAATGAAAGTTGGTGCCTCTGTTGCAGACAGTCCTTCCTTCTCACCTTGTCAGAGTGGAATTTCCCAAAGCCAGAGCCTTTAAAATGTCTTTAAAATGCAATGTGAGATTCCCACAAACAGACTAACTTGAAAGCTCCACACTGGCTTCAAGGTTCTTTTGCTCGCTAAACATTCCTTGTCTCTAGAATGGTGCACTAATAATGTAGCAAAGGCAATTTTACATCTATTTTATAGACCAGAGCAGGAGCCTAAAGGTTTGGCTTTCTGAAGTCCAGTGTCTGCCATGTGAATACTGTATTGAATTTAAAGAGTGTCACTGCTTTTCTGTGTTTGACTTAAAAATCGGTTCTTTCTTCCCCCCATAACCCACCGCAATAAACCACACACCATATTTTCTTTTCAAGTTGGGGTTATAATATTTTATTTTCTCTTTCAAGTTGGCTTATCCTGTCCAACTCATTTATGATAGTGGTTTCTGAGATACAGTTGCACTGCTGTGTTTGGGGTACCTCCACAGACCCCTGTAAATATAACATTCTAGTTCATGGCCTGGGAGAAATAGCTGAGAATGTGATTTCCACAGCCCAGGCCACAGGATTTGTATGGAAATTTAATAGAAAGGGGCCAAAGATGTTGGTAAAATAGCACCCCTGTACATGTTCCGACAGTTTTAATGGAAGGCTTAGAGAGATTTATGAAGAGTGTGGCTTTGACGATCATTATTTACCAAGTATTTTTTGTATGCTAAAGGTGACAGGTGACACAGGTGACAGGCTTGGTGGGCACTCAGCATGTGACTGTGTCACCTCTTTGCTCTCCAAAAAGTTTATAATCTAAAAGAACTAAAGGCAGACATGCGCAGTGGTAACAACATAAGACAAATTATAATTAGATCCACAGCAAAAGCAACTTAGCCTAAAAACTCAGAAGAGTCAGCAAGTTGAAAGACTCTGAGTCCTCCCCTTAGAGATGGATAGTAGGAAAGGCAGTCCTTGAAGGATGTGTACAATTTAATTTTTAATATGGGCCATAAGGCTTGCTGTCCTCTGGATGGCAAGGGTGAGTGGAAGGTGAATGTTCAAGTGAAAGTTAAAAATCTTCTTTTTCTTTCCCCAGTGGAGACAAAGGGTAAGCAAAGAGTTGGATTTCCTGTGCCTAGGTTTTCCCATTCAAATTGAAACATGGGACATGGTCAAGAGACTCTGCATGTGTGTATGTATGGGTGTATCTATATATGCATGATGTATGTATGTTGTATGTTTGTGGAGTGGCTGACAATTACACAGACATGCTACAGACTCATCAGGAGCTAAATAGAGGGCCAACAAGGAGATTCAAGAGGCAAGAAAACAAAGCCTCACTTTAGCGTCTTCTTCGTTGTGCATCACACCAGGGGCCTAACATCAGACCCAGCAGATGCTTTACAGCACTACAGTGAGCCCTGACAACATATAAGAACCCACAAGCAGCCATAAGAACACATAAATCTTCCATTTTCACCCCTGTGTGTGCACCATACAACCAGAGGCCCAAAGTCCAGTGTGGGGGAAAGAAAACCAACCTGTGTACCCAAATCAAATCAAGTTATGCTAAGAGATATAAAGTCAAAATAGAAATGCAAAGGTATCTATTGCCCTGCCCTACTCCATTATAGGGCAAGGCCTTTTAAGGAAACCAGCTACACAAAATTTATATGTGTATGTATGTATGTATGTATGTATGTATGTATGTATGTATAAAATGTGGAGAGGGGAATGAGAGAACATTTGAGTGAATTTCAACTCCAGGTCATATGGTTTTACCAGTGAGACTCGAATGTGTCTTCTCACCTCCCAGTCACAGGCCAGGTTCTTGACTAAACTATTCTAAATGGTCTTAGAAGTGATCTCCTTCCTTCTACCGCCTATCCAGTCTAAGCAACTCCAGTGATATGCATTTACACATTTCTACAGTGTGCTAGTTTTTCAATGACTACCCCTGTACAGAATTCAATCCAACTTCCTTGATCAGACTTGCACAGGGCCAACAGGCTCTGGCCTAGCCCATGCTCAATGCTAGCACATTCCACAGGCTCCAGCCAAACTGAGCTGCAGTCTATGATGCTGGGCTTCAAGCCCTTCCCTTGAGAGGCCCTCACAGAGTTGACTTCATACTAAAACTCAATATAACGGTTTGTGTGCAGAAGACAATTCCCCTGCCTCTGTTGGTATCTTCATCTTAAAATGCCCTTAACCCACCTTTCCTCTTAACCCAAATATTTCCTATTTCCATATTTACCATTTCTTCCCCTGTGTAACAGGTAGGGTTCACACCAATTTTAAGTTGTTTCATTAAGGAGAACCTAGAATGTCATGCATTTGTTTTCTGTTAAGAATGAATGAACAGATGATTGTGTGGGAACCAAGATAAGCAATCCAAAGCAAAGACAAGGTTGAGCAATTCTTCACCAACCGCTTCCTCGACCCTCAGATCTGCTTGCATTCACTTCTGCATCACAAAGATTATGAGTGTCTTTCCAGCTAAGACAAGGTCTTAGCAAGTTTTTTGTACCCTTCTTGTTCATGAGCAATCATGCTCAAACACTGGCCCATGCTAAGGAGAAGACATAGAAAATGTGAAGGCCATCAAAGAAGTATTCCTAACCTTCACATTGTTCAGTCAGAAGTATTGAAGATAGGAACAAAATGGAGTGTCTGTGGGCTTTGTCACTGTTAAATTTTGATCATTGCCTCTGCATTTTTGTTTTGTTTGTTTTGTTTTCCCGGTAGCACAAAGGCAGTTAATTTCAGTCTACCTCACAATCTATAGCATGGACAGGAGTATCGCAAGCATGAGGAGATGAGTCCTGAAGACTGGTAGAATCAGAGAGAATCCAGGCTAAGTGACCCCTTTATTTCAGCGCTTAGCTGTTCTTACTTATATTTTAACCATACAGAGTAGAAAAATTTCAATCAAGAATGGGGGAAAAAGGGTTGGATAGATATCTCTGTGGTCAAGAGCACTGGCTACTCTTCCAGAAGATCTGGGTTCATTTCCCAGCACCCACATGGCACCTCACAACTGTCTGTAACTCCTGTTCCAGGGGATCTGACAACTCACACAGACATACATGCAGTGAAATTACCAATGTATATAAAATAAAAATAAATTGTCTTTTAAAAAAGAATGAAAAAAAAACAACCAAAAAAAAAAAAAACTACTTGAACTAATAGGTTCAAAAATATCTGCATTGGTCTAATTAATATCTGCATTGGTCTAATTGCAAATTAGAGAAAAGCTGGCTGGGCGTGTGGGATAATAGGAAGTGGCTCAGAGTCCTGCTGAATTTTCTTCCACCAATCTGGCAGTGCTTTCAATCATCCTTCCTGCTCTGTGTAGCCAAATCTCACCAAGAAGAAAGCTGTTTCATGGGGAGAGCATGGCTGTGTCTTTTTGGAATCAAGTTCTCTGCTTGGAAAAGAAAACCAAGCTTCAGCAGCCTTTGCCCTCAGAGAAGGCAAAGACCACAATGGAAACTTCCTGATAACTCCACAGGCATGTGCTGGTATCAGCATCTTCCCGGAAAATGGATAGAGTATTCAGTCACCTTCATTCCCAGTCCACCAACATACACTCTCTGTGATGAGATTCTGGGCACGGTGTACTTTCTCTCTCACAGACCTGCCAAGTTGGCATTCTGAGAGCAAATATTAGCAATAATTACTTCAGTGTGGTAGGAACTCTGAAAGTCTGTGCATTGGGAAGACAAATATGAAGACGGAAGGGAAAGGTGGAAGAATACATAAATGCTGCATGAACATGAGAATGTTTAATTCACACTTCATCATGAAAGAAACAGGGTCATGGGTGTATAAAGAAATCAATAGCAAAGTCATGATAGCTAATGCTCTTAGAGATGTAGTCCCTGGTAAAACACATGTCCAAATCCATGCCACCAGTCAGATGTAAATGTTTTAAAATTATGGAAGCATCCTTCATCCTAATTCATGGTGTCTAGGCTTTAAAATTTCATAAATTCTAAATGGTCTAGTCCCCCCTCCAACATTTGAAAAATCAACATTTATGTCCTGATTTTTTATTCTACCAACTGTAAAAATTAATACCTATATTCTACTGGTATCAATATTTCATAAAATAAATAATACTTTGCATCAAAAGATAGACAGGACAAAATGGAACAGCCTAAGTGAATGTTTGTAGTTGTGGTTGGTTTTTTTTCTTTTTCAATGAACTACAGAATGCTGATGCTGATTCAGACCCAAACATCAATTTCCAAATAAGAGCACTGCAGACCAGTGACTTGCCAAAGCAGAGCAGTCTACCAGCTGCTTAGTTCAGAACTCACTCACGCCTCTAAACTTCCAATTGGCAACTTCTACCACATCACATGCTCTGTTTAAATGTTCTCAAAAAGTACCATCAAACATGAGGAAGGTTAGATACAGTCATACTAAAGCCCTAATGTGGTGAGAGGTCATGAAAGCAGTACAGTGCTCCAGGAGGACCATGAAGGCTGAGCTCATCTGCAACCAGGAAAGAAGTGGAGGTTAATATTTCCACTGAACTTGAAAGGAATACAGACAGAGAAGGTGGAAGGAGGAGACCATTCCTGGGAACCTGCCTGTAATAGCAAGGCAGTACAAGTTCAGCAATAAAACTTCAGTGAGATCCTTGCATTCTTGCAAGTATATGATGGGAATAACAGAAAGTGGGCCAAGAAATTAAGCCAGTGATTGGTCATCAAAGGCCCTGAGGCATCACTGAGAATTGGTGACAGATAAATAATGGAGCCGGCATTGTGCTTCAACAAGATCCCTCTAGTGATACTGTGAAACAGCTGGGGACACATGCAGATTTGGATCTAAGAAACCCAAGGGGAAGCTGTCTTTGGAGCCAGGGAGCAGGGAGGCCAGGGCAGAACAAGAGCAGCATGAGATCAGAAAGAGGGAAATATGTTATTAGAAGCAACAGCATCAAAAGAATGTTTTGAGGAGATTCTGATGTCTAGTTGAGAAACTGAAAACAAGTCACCAAGGATACTGCCTTAATGAGTTAAAGATGGATAGAAGAATTTAGGATGTTTTCTTTGTTAAAAGAAAAATATAAAGTTCTTACCTCTCAAGAACAGAGTTGCTAAAAAATACAATCTGGAATATTACAAGAGTCTTGTAAAATGTTCCGAACATTCATGCTAGGCTGCCTCAGGTTATTAAGAGGATATTGCTTTCAATACACTTTGTGAGTAAATGGAGGAATAAATAATAATGTCATATGACTCACTTGCTAGGAGAAATTGATGTCCAAACCAAGAAAGTTGCTTTCTCAAAGTGAGTTAGTTGCTCATAGAGATGTAGGACTCTGATCCAGCCTTCTAAATGTCTGGTCTGTTTCTGTCTATGCTACAGGACATGGCTCTTTATTAGAAAGACCTGATAATCCTAAGTTCTGTTTCTTCCACTGGGCTTCCTTCACTCCAGACATGTTTCTGAGCACACTGAAGACATGCTACTGGTTTTCCTCTACTCTGGCATCTTAACCATTTCCTTTAAAATACTCATAATAAAAAGCTTCATCCGAAGATATTAACTATTCTCATTACCGAACATAGAGAGTAATAAGAACACAGCAATGGAAAGATACATCTTACAAAAGAACAATTTCTGTTCTCCAGAATCTTCAGGAAATGCCTGAAAATTACTGCTATGTAGCCAACTGGTCCTGATCTATAGGATGCAAACTTCATGACACCCAATGGGAAAAACCTAAGGTTGTTTTGTTTTATTAGAAGGTGCTGTATGATATTAAATCACATCTACATAGCCAAAGGGAATATTAAACAATCGTTCTGGTTGATTTATGCAGCAACTGGAGACTTGTTAAAAAGGCAAAAGCTGTTAGTTCAATCTCAAGACAAGAAGAACCTAGTGTGACCCATCCATTAGGAACATCATCACATCATGAATTCATCAACTTTGCACGAAGGCAGAGATCAAAGTAGTGACCTATTCACCATAATCCCTTCATGAGCAAATGCACCTTGTCCAATTCCCAGCAATATACTTTTCCCTAATGAGCAATTTATTCTTTAAAATTGCCAATACCCCCCACTTTCTCCATATCTTTCTACACGCAGCCATATGGGAGTGTTGGCTGATTCATATACACTCTCTACCTACCCCACACAACTCCATGATGCAGGCATATTTGTAGATGCAGTAGGCACAAATTGAAAGGAGTTAAGAAACCTGTTGAAGGTCACACAGTTCGCCAGTGTTCCCATCATAGTTAAATAAGTGCACTTGCTATGGAATCTCGAGCTCTTAACTACACCACTTGTCCCAGCCCAGCCCATGTGCAGACAAAATATATCTGAGTGAAATGTACTCAGACAGTGGACACTTCTACTTGAGAAAATGGAGCAATGAGAGAGATATCAGGTACCTGTGTTGAATCCCCCTTTAAATGGAAGTTTCTGGCTTCCAGGTGGGTTGCAATAGCCACTCTGTGGCCTCTAAACTCACCCTGGATGAAAGAGTTCTATGTTCTGTATTTTTCTACCATGAATTTTCTGAAATTCAAATGCTCATTACCACAGCGTTACCTTCAGAAGAAGAGAACCCTAATTAAAACAGTAATTGGACTCATAGTGCCTCTCTTATGGAACACAATGAACCTCAGATGCCAGTTTTTCAAAAGGCCATGTGTATATTGTTGCTATATCTTGTGTCAAAATTTGAAAACTTTACTGAAGCTTTCTGTGCAGCCCACTCTGGCCTCTGCAACCTTGCTATTCAAGAAGCTTTAAAGTATTCAGTAATTTAAATAGTGCCCAAAGCAAATCCAGGTCCTTCGCCTACCTTATGTAAAATGTTGCATCTGCAAAGAAAATCCGAACTTCGGAACATTGTCTGACAGTCAGAGTGTTTAACCTCCTCAGAGAGTAAGGAACCTTTAAGGAATGTTAACCAGTAGACAAGGAAAGCTAGAGATAGCTTTCTACATGAGACATAGATTACAAAACCCCACCGTCATCAGCTAGCTAGTACAGAGGAAGTGCTGGATAATTATCAAATGGTTTTCTAAATTGCTTTTAGCACAAAATGGAGCATCTAGTTCAAAGAGCATCAGATGCAGTAGCATAGTAAGGTCATTTGGCTTCCACTCAATCCCAAATGAAATAATGCTAATACATAGGCTTAATAAACTGAAATCTTGTTTCACCAAAGGATCCACTCACTGCCAAGTATTTTATTAATGGGATAATTTGGTGATATAAAATATGATATAAAAATGGTTTGATGTACATTCTAGAGAACTTCATAAAGTAAGATCATTTATAAATTCATTCAGCCACCTTCTTCAAAAAGCCAAACTGAGTAATGTTTAGAATAAGAAAGTAATGCCTTATCGCTGCCTCTGCTGTCTCCTATCCACCTATCTTCTATGTGAGTCTGGCTGGTTCCTATGTGTGTCACCATCTCAGAAAATGCATCAACACTTCCAGGAAAGCTTTCTCATTCTACAAATCCAGAAGTTCTCTGTCCCTCTGTTTGTTGTTGGATTATCAAACTCTATTGCCATTCTGTATTTATGTTTTCTCCTAACTAAAGCTCTTGGCAAGAATACCAGTCATGTTAACTATTCCATTAGACAGCTCTATTTCTCTACAAAGACTAGACCTAATAACTTCCCTCTATCTACTTAGTGAATAAATGTGTATATACCAGAAACAAAATGTCAAAGATCCCTGTGTGGCTGTTGATTGCATGGAAGTGCACAGAGTCTGGAAAGGAAGACATGTGTCTTATAATTTAGAGGCCTGGTGGCTTTGAGATCACATGGAAGAGAGATATACACAGAAATCTTCAGATACAAGAAAAAGCAAGAATCAAACCTGCACAATGAGACCTGCCAGGATGTGGAAAAGGCCACGAACACAGGGAGACATAAAGACAACATAGGAACGAGGTGCTCTTGATGAAGTAGCTTGTTCCTGAGCTAAATGTAGACCATGCCGGCTGTCACTGGTCATCACCACACTGTCATCACTGTTTCATGTGTGCTATAAGACTGGTCTCTCCAGAGAACATGACCCACAGAATCAACTAAGATCTCATAGGGGCTCACAGAGATTGAAAAAATAATCATGGACCCTGAATGGATCTGAGTTAGGTCCTCTGTACCTTGGTGTTCTTGTGGCACTCCCAACTGTGGGAGTGAGGGGTACCTTTCTTTTGCTGCTCTTGGGAGCATTTTTCTCCTACTGGGTTGCTTCATCCAGCCTTAATATAAAGGTTTGTGCCATTTTATTGTAACTTGCTAGAACAAGTTCTGCTCATACCTCTGGGAGGCCTGCTGTTTGGTTTTTGTTGTTGTTGTTGTTGTTGTTGTTGTTTTGAAGGAAAACAGAGGAGGAGTAGACGTAGAGGAGAGGAAAGGAGATGGGATAGGAAGATTGGTTGCAGTTGGGGTGTAATGTATAAGAGAAAATTAAAAAAAAAAAAACCTGGTGTCTCTAATTCTGATTTTGTGTGTCACTGAGAAGTAAGCATTTCTCGCCAGAAATAAAATAAAGCTTCTCTAAAAGCTGCGGGGCAGCAGGCTCACCACAACGGCCTCTTACCTGCTGGTTCTGATAGGCTGTGACTGTGGTAAACACAGTCTCAGGAAAGTTGAATGTTTTCACCCCGTCCCCCACAGGCACAGGTTTGGTGGGTGAAAGATCACTGCTAAAGTCTTTGCGGATCACGTGGACTCGAGGCTGGTATTTATGCATGGAGTGCAAAATAATCTGAAATGCAAAGAGGAAAGTTTAGGCTGGGCATGACTTTTAGGTTCCTGTGTCTTTCAAACTGTCATGCAAAATAAATCACAGAACAGAAGCATTAGAGGACTTGGATGGATTAAGGGTGGGGAGCACAGAGGCCTAGAAATGGGTGCATTCATGTAGGGCAAGAACTAAACCACTGGGTAGCATTACCTGGAAACATATGATAGGCCACACCCATCGTGGATGTTGTATGTGGTTCATTTGTTTAACTGGAAAAATACCGACCACCCATTCTCGTGTTAAGACAACACTCCACTGAAAGTTCTCAACCTTTGCCCTGTGTCATCTTTCCCTCTGCCTTCAAGTTTTCAGCAGGTGTTTATGCTGCCTTCAAATTCCTCCCACAGTTATTCATGCTCATTGAATTTATGGACATTCCTCTATGTCACAGAAGTGCAGGTGACAGATCTGTGATCTCACCAACTCAGAACATATTTCCTTGAAGAAAATAGCAACAGTAACCAAGAATGTTGCTGGCATTGATTGAAAACTCAGTACATGTTTTATTGCCAGAGATAAATTAATAATCTCAGCCTTTTCATTTATATCAGAACAGCTTAAGACTTCTTTGGTAAAATCACAGCTTTATTAACCAATCAGCAAAAACTATCATTTTTTTTTTCCTCTTCAGGATTGCATTGTAGGGAGTTATGCTATTGAAGGTTGTGGTTTCTTTTGCCAGTGTTTAATCTGCCCTGTGTTTCTGTCTTACCTCCTTGACTGGATTATGAGTTCCTGGAGCAAAAAAAGGACTTTATCTGATAAATACAAGATGATGCATAGAAGATGTTTCCTAAATGTTAGATTTGTAATAAAGGAAATTTAAGTGAAAAAAAATCATTTATGCTTAGTTACTTGAAATGGAAGACAGATTGTTATTTTACCTGCTTGAAAGAGCCTGGGTTTAATCAGCTCTAAAGCAAAAAGAGAAAGAGGGATGCGGAGGTGAGGGTTGCAGGGGTGAGGGGTGCGGAGGTGAGGGTTTCAGGGGTGAGGGGTGTGGAGGTGAGGGTTGCAGGAGTGAGGGGTGTGGAGGTGAGGGTTGCAGGGGTGAGGGGTGTGGAGGTGAGGGTTGCAGGGGTGAGGGGTGTGGAGGTGAGGGATGCAGGGGTGAGGGGTGTGGAGGTGAGGGTTGCAGGGGTGAGGGGTGTGGAGGTGAGGGATGCAGGGGTGAGGGGTGTGGAGGTGAGGGATGAGGGTGAGATATGCAGGGTTGAGTGGGGTCCTTTAACTCACATGTCCTTGATCATCCAGTTCATTGTTGGTCAGCTTGAGTTTGTCAAAACTGACCACCTGTCTCATCCAGGTGTCTCCAGAAGCTAGGGAATCTGGGTGTATGTAAACCCTTGGAGGCACAGGGGAATCAGCATTGCCAGCCACCATCCACTTAGAGCTATGATACACATATCTGAAACACAGAAGAAGGGGAGAGAATTTAGAGGCAGATGCTCAGAAGAATCAAGGCCCAAGAAACAAATACAGAAAGGGAGACAAGGAAAAAAAACGGAGAGATGACAGGGAAACAAAATGACAGGAATGACACAGGGAATATGAATGAGAAAAACAGAAAGGTGGACAATCAGAGAGAAATAAAATTGAGATGGCAATGGACAATAGGATGGGATGGAAATGACAGAGAACTGCTGTGGTGAAATGATCAAAGCTACCACTCTCGTGAGGAGAACATTCTCAGAGTCGTTCTCTGTGCCATGCACCCAGGTGTGCACACAGGCATCTTGAGTCCTTGTGTCTAGCTAAAGAAAAGGTATTTTACTGCAACCTTTCACCTTTCAAATGCAAACCATACCATCTTCAGCCAATTGTTCAACATTTTGTTCCTTATTAAAAACATCTTCCATATTGTCCTATGGAAAGGAGCCATGTGCAGGGACCCTCCAAGCCTCTCACCCATTAACCATTTCCTTGCTAGCCATCCGAATTCTACAAGGCATTTCTGAAAGAATGGAAGGCTTCCTGCATGTAACCACTCTCAGAACCACCAACAAATATTGCTAGTGTTCACTTTAACAAACTTGCTTTGGAAAGTTTTCATTGTTCACATCATTTTCCCTCAATGTCCCTGCACATGAGATGTTGATGGTAGCAAATTACCCTTTTCAGAGTTCACCAATTTTCCAGTGGTCCTCTAGACCCATCCCATACATCTGGCACCTCCCTAAGTTTCAGTTCTAAAGGACTACATGGGCCCTGAACTCGCAAACAGCCTGAATTATATAGATTCCAATAGTAAGCTGATTCTTTTCACCTTACTAGAAGCATTTTCTCTCCTACCTCTATCATATAGACCATGCCTCTCTCAGCTAGTTCTCTCTTCATAGTGTTATAGTTCTTCCCCATCCATATTCACCATCCAAGCTCACAGGCTGGAGTAAAATTCTCATCAGTTAGACATCTTAAAAGTGCACCACTGATTTGACTGGGGTCTCAAGACACTGAACAAGTTTTATAATAGCAATATATGTGCCATCAAAGAGACTTGGAGGATAAACAGATAAACCTGAGATAAAGCTTTTTTTTATCAGACTCATCCATACCCATATTAATGACAGTTGTTCCCCTGATAAGATTCTCTTCTTATGATCTTTCCCATCCTCCTATTTCTTCCTATCCATCTCTTCAAGAGTTGTATATCAGATGTGCAACTAAAAAATATCACTCTGGTCTACTTCCTTCTCAAAAAGAAAAAAAATAAAATAAATTCCAACTCACTTATCATTTCACAAGACAGATCATCCAATGTGTTCGCCACTTTAACATGACCTCAGTTAATTTCAGATTCAAGAAAAAGCCACTTAGTATTTGCTCCTGTAGGGACACTGAAAAAAATCCCATTCTGTCCAGAGACATGGGGAGGAGCTGAGAACATACTTACTAGGCTCTGGTTTTCTATTTTTACTGTTTCCTGCCTGGGATCACAGACCATTGGTGTATCCTCTGTCCTTATTCACCTAACAAGTCTAAAGAACTCCCTTGGGATATTTGTGATATCCACAGCTCCAGATTCCAGTGTCCTTACCTGTATCTTTTATTGTCCACAGGAACAATGTCCATTGCTATATAGTATTGCTGATGTGGATCCAGGCCAGTGATTTTCACTCTCATGGCAGGAAACATCCTCCTGTGAAGATGAATAAGATCATGAGCACAGAGAGGAGGAAAGTAAACTCGAGTAGGAGCTTAGAGTGTCTTCTCATTGGGTATTTTAAGCACATCAAAACTCAATATCCACTAAGTCTCTGAGTTGATTAGTTATCATTTCTCTGTAAATGATCACTGTAAACTGTGATGGAGACCCGAATTGCTGAAATAGCCTCTCTTCTTAGCTTAAATTTAACCTACCTCTTGACTCATACACTCAAACAGTTCATACCTGACTCTGCTTTATATTTTAATTAACCTTTTAGCATTATGCATAAATACTGAGTTTATTTGAAAATTATCACTGAAAATTAATTTCTCAAGAAAAATAATAAAATAAAATGAACGTGCCCCTAGTTTCCAAACAAAGGGCCACCAAAAGTTTTCTTTCTTTCTTTTTTTTAAGTTCATAAAACTGAGCAAAAATTTCTGCAATTTCTCAGGCTGTCAACGTGTGTGTCAGAGGAAGGACCCTGTGGAATAAGGAGCAAATACCAAATGAAGTCTACTGGCCTCTGGGCAATACCTCGCTTCCACCACAATGGCTTGTTAAACTTGCCAAAACAAGTGAGGTCAGGATGTGGCACTTTACGGCTTCTCTCATAACTGAAGGGAGGAGAGGGCACAGCCCAAAAGAGGTATTGAATTTCAACTAGCCTAAAATAAAGTTTGCCATTCTCCTCACAAACTCCAAGAAGAAAGGAAAGACACCAAGCTTGTTTGAATCAGACCAGACATTTAAAAAGTGCTCAGTTCAAAAATGTGGGTTGCCCTGAGTGTGCTCTAGGGTACTTGTACACAAAATGCTACATTAAGCTTAACCATCTGGGGCTAGTTAATAGAACCGAGCCGACCACGGTGCTAATGAGGTCAAGGTCACAAGCTTGATCCACATATGGCCTAATTGGCTTTGCTCCATTTCACGGCCATAGACCATGCCCTGACCTTAGACAGCCATCTTGCAAATGTGTGCAAGGCTTTCTGCACAAGTCTCACATTCACTACTTATCCAGGAAAGGTAACCCATAAAGCAAATATCTTTCTGGCAGCAAATCTGTTCCATGAGAATGACATTGGAGAGACAGGAGACCTTTGATAGGAATGGCGATGAATTCTGAAATAGTTGTATCAAATGCATAGCCATTCCTCCTTTCACACTTTATTATTCTCCACTTGTTTTATATTTTCTGATCCCATTCTCACAACTTTAATTAGGAGGCCCTGAATTTTAGTCTTCCCAATAAAATGTGATGATTGGCTACACTTAATAACATTCACTATGAGCTACACACTTTGATCTACATTAATTCTTCCAAACATCTGAGACCCTTAGTCTATACTTTTAAACACAGGTCAGTAATTGACTTCTTAACAGCAATGAATTACAATCCTCCTCTATGTTTTAATTACTAGGAGGCATCTGGTGAGAAACAGAGGGGAAAACGCTCTCACTTACAAATGGAGGAGAGATGTGTCTCCTCTTGGCCACCTACAGAGACTGTTCTACAGCCAAAGATATAGATTTCACTTTGCTTTAATAACTTTAAAGAAAAGACACTTGGCATTTTAATTTGATTATTTTCTCCAGAGTAGTCATATAAGTAGTCAAATTCTAAACTTATTTAGGGAAAAATCATTCCATTCCTATCATCCATAACACAAAGTAAAGGCACTAGGTATCCCTGAACGGACCACCTGCCCTAAAATTCTGTGTGAATTTTCTGAACTCTCCAGATACTGCCTGTTCTTTATGTTATTATGTTAGCACTTTATACAAAGATAATTCATAAGTTATCTTCTGAATATCGTAAAGTGAGTTGTTTGGCATTAATTTTATGGTTAAATTTAAATCAACTTTTCTGTCTTCTAAATCCATTAATCGTAGTGTGCATCTCTGTCCATGGTGCTGATTGCATGGGTTGGTTAGTGTTCCCCAAATTGAGTGCTCTGTACACTGCAATCACTCCAAATCAGCAGGAGGCCAGATTGGTGCATAGGAAGATCTAAGTGGAAAATAAGGTTTCTCTGATTGTAATAAGACATATAATCCTGCCTACCTATCATAACTTAGAAAAATGGATTTTCATTATGCCTAAAGAAGAAACTGCTAGGGAGTATGTTGTTATTGTCAATAATCAAGAGGATCTTGTGAAAACATACACAAAGAAATCCCAAAATTAAACACTGAAAGATTAGGGGTATGATAGTATATTGAACTCCAAAGTGTGATGATGTGGGGGATGGTATCAGGAACAAGACTGTGTGGCAAACATAGACCCAATGACCACATAAAACCCAAATGGAAAAACATTCTAGGCAAAATGTAGTTGTAATGTTGTGCCTCTCTGTTCAGCCTCTCTACCAAAAGACAATTCCTTTAATTACCTTGTTTTCCTTAACTTTCAACACCATAAAACGTAAAAGAGGAGAACAAAATCCAAGTAATAAGAGATAGCATTGAAGATAATTCTCCTTCAAAGTTGCTTTACACAAAAAGCATTTCCATCACTACTAAGAGTTAAAGGACAAGAAGGGTACCATCAGGGAAACAAAACAAGCATGAATTCAGGTTCATTTAATCCATAGTTTTCAGATGTTTCATTGAATTTGTTGGTTTCTCTACATTCATGGAGATGATAAACCTAATGAGTATTTCCATGAAAATAGTGTGCAAGTAGTGAGGTGGAGCCTTTTCATCCCCAACACATACATATAGGTATATAGATATAGATTAGAGACAGGGAGAGGGATATCAAGGTATAGATATACATTATGGAGATAAGGATAGATATGCTTAAAGAATTTAAAAATAGTATTGTGATGCTTAATTTCATTAGCTATACCTATATACTTGAAGGCATAATCCAAATTCATTTTTATAAAAATCAGTTTCTTTTTAATTAGAGGCAAGAACTACAAATATTAAAGGGGTAGATCAATAAATAATCATGATCATTATCTTAGAGACATCCATATGTGTGAATTTTGGACCTAAACTACTCAATAGTCCTTGCCTTCCTTTGTCAAGTGGCATAGTCTCTTTCCTCAAATCCATATGGAATGTCATATCTCAACTCTATAGGATATGTTTAGAGTGTAAGTACCATATATGTGTCAGTTTCCAGCACAAAACAAATACATAACTATGAAAGCTGAAGGATTCTAGTAAAGTTATAGTTTTACCGAAGGTGCCTCTTTTAAGAGAGATGGTAGTTTCCAAACTTTTATTATCTTGGTAACTAGTTTCAAAGAGACTCTGCTAATCATCATGAACTTTACATAATAATTTCAACAACAAAGCACTACAAATTGATAAGCCTGACTCCACAGGTTTGCACCAAGCCTCATTTTTATACAGGCATATGATTATTTTGGTCTTGGAAGATGTAATCTCTTTTTCTTTAGAAAAAGGTTTCTTATCAGAAGATGGCCTAGTCGGCCATCAGTGGGAAGAGAGGCCCATTGGTCGTGCAAACTTTATATGCCCCAGTACAGGGGAACACCAGGGCCAAAAAGGGGGAGTGGGTGGGTAGGGGAGTGGGAGGGGGAGGGTATGGGGGACTTTTGGGATAGCACTGGAAATGTAAATGAAGAAAATACCTAATTAAAAAAAAAAAAGAAAGAAAAAGGTTTCTTTACATTTTTGCTCTGGGGAGGAAGCACTTGCTTTGGACCTAACTTTTGTCTATTGTGTATCAAGAACTAGATGATAAAGAATGTTTGAAGATAGATGCTTGTGAGAGTAGACATGATGCTGGATTTAAGCACTCAGAGGAAAATAGAAAAATAATAGCCCACACAGTAAGACCGCATCAGCAATCGTGGAAAAGAAAGTGCAAGCTACCTGAGGTTCACTGATTTTTAAACCACAGGTAAATGGCAATGGGAGTAATGGGATCCACTTTTGTAGTGTCTTCTGAGTTTGGTCACTCGACAGAGCAATCCTTACCTGCCTGCTTTGGTGATGATCATCTCTGTTCCGATATCATGGAACCTCTTCCAGAGGTCAGCACATTGCAACTCCACCTGAATCTCTTCCATGGAAGACATGGCAGCAGGCACGGGGCCTGCAGCACCAGACGCCAGGTCAGTGTGAGTGCTGAAGGAGCAGGAGGTCCGCTCGGTGAGCACCTCGGAGTCCGACCCAGTGCTCTGCTCGGAGTCTGCAAAGTGAACAGTCAAGGTGGGAGTAAGAAGCTGCCCCGTTGCCCCCATGCCTGGCTATAGAGATGCGGGGAGCTTGGGAGAGGGGTGAATGGGAGACTTGAGGCTGGGAAGCTCCAGCGCACCTACTCGGGAGCTTTATTCTTTATCATATGGTTTGTTTTTGTGATTTATGACTTTTCTTTCAGGTTTCATGTGTCCAACATGATGACATCCAGCATTTTAGTAAGTTTTAGCAACAGCTGAAGAAAATTGGCCTGAAACAGGTAAAATAAAGAATCCTAATGTCACCTTGTTGAAGGAAGGCCAGGCTAACGTGACAAGATACAGGGCACATGAAACAGGAATCATCAGCACAGACTCCATCTCCGGGTCTTGATTGCACAGTTCCACTTATCGCTCCTTGCATCTTGTCCTCTAGCTCCCTGACACAGCACATCACTGCCAATCCCTCTGTTATATCTTCTCCACCCATCTATTCCCTGATCACCAACATAAT
Source organism: Mus musculus (assembly GCF_000001635.26). Classification (NCBI taxonomy): domain Eukaryota; kingdom Metazoa; phylum Chordata; class Mammalia; order Rodentia; family Muridae; genus Mus; species Mus musculus. The sequence goes on along the minus strand of NC_000069.6, from coordinate 99,308,329 downwards.
GAAGCATGCTATGGGACAAGTTACTGGAGAAATCGGTAGAAATGACAGGGATAAGTGGGGTCGGGAGACACCTCTAGTGGTTTACGATGTGTGGGCGAGGTAAAGGAGAAGTGATCTGGAAAGGAAGGTGGGAGTCAGAACAACCAAATAAAAGCCGAATTTAATGCTTTTGCCCCTGTGGGCTTTTCTTGTGCTTTTTATCATCAGGAAGAGGAGGTGGGCAAAGGGCCCAGGCAGTGCTAGGAGGGAGGAGGAGAAGGCTAGCATTAGACATTCTGAAGTGTCTTTACCTTTAGGAGCCGGACAACAAAATTTCTAAATCCTAAGATTGCCTGTATTCGGATCATTTTATATACTCTTCTCAAATCAAATGAGGCCAAGCTCAAAGGACCTGTTTATCTAACCCACCCCTTAACACCATATAAAGCTATATATAAGACCTACAAACAAGAGAAATATACACTTGACTTTCTAAGCCTGGCTTGTTTTACTTAATTTTATGTTGTTTTGATTTTATAATATGATGATTGTCTCCAATTGCATCAATTTTCCAGCAGACAAAATGATTTCACTCTTCATTGTGGCTGATTAAAACCCATTGTATACGTGGGCTACACACATACACGCATGTTTTTAAGGTCTGGAACACCAGAACTCACTCTTCTTACTAAGCGTAACCTAGTAGCCATTGATGGAGTTACTTTACTCCTGTTCTTATGAGCCTCAGATAGCCACCATTTCATATTCAGTTTCAAAGACATCAAGGTTTTTTGGATTCCACATATAAGTGAGATTTTGCAGTGCTTTTCTCTTGAGTCTGGATTCTTTTAGCGAAACTAATGATCTCCAGATCTATTTATGTTGCTGAAAATGGCAGGATTTCATCCTTTTTTATGGTGATATAGTATTTCATTGTATAACTGTACCACATTCTCTGCACTCATTTTTCAGTTGATGGGCATATATGCTGGGTTCTTTTTTTATTTCTTGAGTATTGTGACTTAGTGCAGAAGCCTCTTTGACATGCTGACTTAATTTCCTTGAATGTATGCCTAATACTGAGATAACTAGGTCAAGTGGTAATTCCACTTTAAAATTTTTAAGACCTTCCATAGTGCTTTTCACAATGGCTCTACTAATTTTCATTCTCACTAACAAGTATAGAGAGGGTCTCTTTTCTCTGTGTCTTGACTAACACTTGTTGTCTCTTATCTTTTTTAGAATAATCATTCTTGCTGATATAGACAATATGTCACTATAGGTTTGATCTCTGATTATTTGCGATAGTGCCCCTCCCTTTTTGTATACTCTTTGGACATCTTACTTCCTTTTGAGGATGTCTGCTTACATCTATTCACAAGTGACTTTTCAATGTTGTCAAGAGTCAGATCTTGGCATTAGTAAAATGGGGAAAGGATGAGACAGAAAGCCAGATCATTTTGTCACTCTCCACATTTGCCTATGACTGGTTTCTAGGCTTGTGAACAACACATCTCACTTTCTCCAGCCCCAGATTTTTACTTCCCCAAATCCAAGCATCATCGCTGTCAACATCCACAGCTTTGCCATCGTCCACAGGGAAGAAAGTACCCACAAGAAGCAAGGGTTATTTCTATCCAGTCTTCCCAAGTTGTTGTTTATTACTCCTGAATAAAATCAAGTACTTACAGTATCAACCTATTTTCTACACAAAAGTTGATTCTGACCAAAAATGTTAGTTTACCCATAATCTTTAGTCCAGAAGTTATCTTTATTAAAAATCATTGCAAGGTTTTATAGCTAGGCTCTACATACCTGAGTATAGCTTTATGCCTTGCATTGCCCAGAGCTTTCTTTTATCTCCTTCCAGCACAAGTCTAAGATAAGAGCTGCTGCTGAGTGACAGATGCCCATCCTAGCTTGACTGAGATGTCCTTCAGCAACAGAGAGATTGCAATGTCACACACTCAGCCAAAGATAGAGATGGGATTCGAGATCCCATATGTCTCTGCAATACCAAAAATTCTTTGTTCTTCATAAGTAGTGAGTGTAACATATTGAAAACCTTCTCAAAACAATATGTTTCAAACACCTTTAACTTACTTAAGGTCAAAGCATTCACCACTAAATGCTATATAGTTACAAAATAAAATTGGGAGTAGATACTGAAAGTAGGGTCCAGCAGAAGTTTTAGACATGTGTATCACCACACTAAGCTGCAACAGTCAAGTTACGAAATTGAAATAAGGTCCATGGCTGGGAACTAGGAAGTAAGAGGCTGCCCCCCTCCTTAATACACTATTGGGAACAAGACAAGGACTCACAATGTGATACCAAATGGATTAACACATAGCCTTGGCCAAGTCATTTGACCACAAAGGATCTAGTTCCCTGTCATGCCCTCGAAAGGCCCAAACTGGAAACTTTTAGAATCTCTCCTATCTCTAATGATGTGAAGAATATAAGAATCCTCTCCAATGGGAGGGATACCCAGGAAGCCTCAATTAGTGCAAGTGCAAAATAAATATATATAAATAAATAAATAAATAAATGCCTGGCTTTACATTACGGGATTAAAAGACTGAGCAGAGATTCAGTGAGTAGTAAAGATTTCAAACAGGTTGATCAAATTAGCAGCTGTGAGCATGTGGCCCGAGATTACATACCACATAGATAATTAGAAACAGAATACAGGCCATTAGAGTTTTCTAGTTAATGTTGATTAACTGTGCATTCATGGAGTGGTTACTGTGTGCCTTACACTGTGCTAGATTCTGAAAAGTGACGAGAGAGTAATACTCTCTTCTGTGAATTACAAGGCAGTTAAGATATTGGATGACTTCACAAATATTCAGAGATCCACATGGGTAACTACCATACTGTTTTCCATCCTGTTACATAGAGTCTCATATGTCGGATAAAAATCCAGAAGACAAAGAGGTCTAAGAGGGTTAGGGGAGAACTTTGGAGACCCCATCACTATTTAAAAAAAAAAAAAACAAAAGGCCAAATTTATGGTAGCATAAGCAATGTCTACCTATGGTGAGAAATTTCAGAAGTGGCTATTTGTTCTAAACTTCCAGGGTCCCATGCTCCCCCAAAACAGAAACATGAGATTTTATTTCAGACTACAGACTGCAGCCTATGAGTGAAATTATTCGAATAAAAAATTCCCTTTAATGTTCATCTCTCAATTGTTTTGTAGCTATCGTAATTAGAAAATAAAATTGGCCCTGTATGCAAAAGAAATTATAAAGGAGTCGAAGCCAACTGTGAGATCAGCTACGATGTAAGAACCTTAAAATAGTCACCACCAAGTCAAGAGCAACAGTCTGCAGGAAAGTAAAGTTTAACTCTTGGTAAAAAATGTACTTCCAAGGCAGGGCGATGATGGTACATGCCTTAAATCCCAGCATGCAGGAGACGGAGGCACGGGGATCTTCCTGAGTTCAAAGCCAGCCTCAATTCATTCAAAAACATGACAACTCTCTGTAACTCCAGTCCCATGGAATCCAGTGCACTCTTCTGGCCCCTTGAGACAGCAGGCATGAACATGATACAGATATACATGAAGGCAAAACACTCAAACAGATAAAATAAAAATAAAGGGAAAATTAATGACTAGTCTCTTAAAGAGTTAAAACACCTCTGGTGTTTTATTTTATATTGGGCAAATGTTTGCTTTCTTTCTTCAATAAATAAATAAACAACATTTAAAAACTAATTTGAATGACTCAGAAATTTTCTCCTAGTAAATAATATTTCAACAAAAGGTCTTTCAGTAACTTTGGAGCACAATGCTAAAGTTACACTCAGGGAAGTTAAGGAGGGAAACCTGGGAACCCCTCACTGTGCTGGTTACACTGCAGGGCTCACTGGGCAAATCCAACATCAGTATGTCAATTAATGTTCCTATCTAAAATGGCTTCTTCAAAAGGGGTTCCTGGCCACAGCGTGTCACTACTTTCTATATATAACCAAAATTGCTTTATTTTATTTTTTTAGAATTTTTTTTATTTTTATGTTCTTTTTTTAATTGGGTATTTATTTCATTTACATTTCCAATGCTATCCCAAAAGTCCCCCACACGCTCCCCCATCGACTCCCCCACCCACCCACTCCCATTTCTTGGCCTTGTCGTTCCCCTGTACTGAGGCATATAAAGTTTGCACGACCAATGGGCCTCTCTAGGATAGCAAAAACTCTTCTCAAGGATAAAAGAACCTCTGGTGGAATCACCAAAATTGCTTTATTAACACAAGTACCACACTGGGTTCTCACAAGAAATTGAGTTTAGTTTATGAATCAGAGCAATAAGCATGTAGTTGATTTTTTACCTTCTAGTATATTCTAATTGGTGAGATGGAGCACATATATAGTCTTTCTATTTCATGGATGAGCAAATTAAAATCAAGAGGAAACTGAAAACCAGAAAAAAAGAGCATAGGTGTCTGCCTCCTGCTCTTCCACGATCTTGCTGGGTTTGTTCCTCTCCAAAGCAGCTGACATTTGTGAGCTACCTCACAACTGAAATGGCTTCAAAAAGTTAATCTTGGCTAAGACACAAAACCACTCTGGTGCTTGCTTTCTTTAATCTTCATAGCATAGCGTGCACACACACATTCCTAAGAGGGACTATAAAGTCCCTTCTAATGCAATGAATTAAGAGTTCAGCTAAGAGAGTTCCAAGGCTAAGAACAGAAAAATGCCACAATAACTTGACTTGGTTACCATAGATACAAAAGGCCTTGACTGTATGTACCTAAGTTTTAATGGCATTTAATATCAAAACTGGGCATTTTTGAAATATTTTATAGTTAGTGAGATTATTTTCTTCTTGAATATGTGATTACTGGATATGTATGTATATAATGCATACACACACACACACACACACACACACGCGCGTGTGTGTGTGTGTGTTTTCCTTGGACCCAGTAAATAGCTTTGTTTAGCCCCAAACTCACAGCAATCCTCTTGCCTTACCCTCCCAAGTACTGAGATTACAGACATGAGTCACTACAGCCAGCCTTGAAAAGTGATTTTTCATACTCATTCATTGAGCAGTGAACAAAGCATATTTACTCCTGTGGCTCCCCTATTCCCCAGCTGTGATAACTTCCTTCCAAATTTTATTTTGCTTCACTGGGTTTTGGTTACCTCAGCTTTATGATTAGGAGATGAGGGTTTAAAACATAGTTCTGCCTTTAAAATCATATTTATGTCCTGATGATAAAACAACTTATTGATTCTGTTGATAGTAACTCAGTCCTTGATACTCTGCTTCATATAGACCAGATTTTATGTTAATGGGCAAAGATAGATAAATCATGTTTCTGATCTCAGGTCACTGAGAATCTGGTAGGAAGGATATAGAAAGTGTTAAAGTCTTACTGTGCTGGATGCTCTAACAAACACAAGGAGAGTGTTAGGGAATTGTGAACCAAAGACAAAACTAATCAATATCAAAAGACTTCATAAAATGACATTTGAGTGGTACACACTCAAAATATAGGTTTAATAGCATCAAACAGAAGATGAGGCTGATTTTTTTATGTAGTATAAATAGCAAGAATAAGGATTTGGGTGATCTTAGAACACCAGAAGTAAACTGGTATGGTCAGACTTTAGAGTGTGTAAGGGTGGATAGTGAGTAGTGTGAGGGATGGAGGTTGAGACTCGGGCTCACCTGAACTAACCACTGTTTACTGAACATGTACTATGTGCTCATACTTCTAGACTCTCAAGATGAGGTGAGCAGCCATGTAGAGCTCAGAACTTGTAACTAGCATGGCTGTCAGAACGTAGATTTCCACCTTCATTCTCTATGTTCTCTACCTTGATTTTACATACACATGACAGTTTTCTTTCACTTCCTGCCTATGGATCCTGTGAGTCAAGTTGAATTCTTTGTCCTGTCTCCTATGTAAAGAAAGGATGTATAATGGTCTAGTTTTAGTATGGAAGACTGGTTACAGAAGACAACCACAAAAGTAGAACTTTCTGAGATTAGATGCAAAATACCACAACCACAAGATTGGAAATGAGTTGTCATATTTCCTCTAACTGAAACAAGTTTAAAATGACTACAGGAGAAAGATGCACCCAGATATTAATAAACACATATTGGGGTTTTTTTTCCTACCAAGTACTAACACATAATAACAGTGGGTGCTATTTCCCACTTAGTATTTGGGAAGACAGACACTCCTTCTTTTTTCTAAGTTCCAAGCCTTCTAAAATCAAGACCCCTTGGCTATCTCAGGAGTCCCCCTTCCAACCAGGGAAGCTATTAGAATCTTATAACCCAGGTAATGCTGACTGTGTCAGGCACAAGGAAATGATCCCAGAGTCCCTCTGGAATGGAGATTAGTCCTGGGCTGCCAGATTTCAAGGTAGCTTAGAGAGAAAGCTAGTGATGAAATTTTTCATAGAGAAATTCTAAATATGGAAAAAGCACAGTGTTTGGCATTAATCTGAGTACGGACTGAGCCCAAATTTGATACTCCACCCTGAACTTCAAGGGACTGACCTGTAACCGAGGTTGGATTAAACTAAAATCATAGTGATAGCAGACACTCAGATGAACCTGTTAGATGGCTTTGGTAATGGAATGGTGTCCCGGAGCTCTCCATGCCCTCCAAGTTCTATTTGGGAGAAAGGGGAAGGTAACCTGAAGCCTACAGTTCCTGTGCCAATAAGCCAATTAAGGAGACTAAGAGCTCTTATCTTTTTAGCTGCTCAAAGCACTCTCCACCTAAGCAGCAGCTTTCCCCATGATACATCGAGCCATAGTACATCGCAGTTACCCCTTGGGTGCAAGTCTTGTGAAACAGCAGTAGTCAGTATTTTCTAATCTATTTCTAGTTGAGCAAGCAAAGACTCAATGCCATGATAGTGCGACCTTCCAAGCCTCTATGTGCTTCAAAGTGAAGGGGGAAATTCCAGATGCTTAAATATGTTGTTTAATAAATTTTCACAGAGATGCTGTAAAGTAGGGAGGCAGGGATCGTTGTTGTTTGCTTGCTTTTGTTGTTTTGATTTCGAGTTTTTGTTGTATGTTTTGGGGTTTTGTTTGTTGTAGGCTTTCTATTGTTGTTGTTTTAGGGTTTTTTGGATTGGTTTGGTTTTGCTATAGCTTTTACAAGTAGAGACAGAGGCTTGTTTGTGAGTAATGGCTTCTCCTGTATTACATAACCCATGTTAGAATAGAATGGGACATGAGTTAGTCTGACGTTTGGGTCAGTATTCTTTCCACTCTCCCCTGTTGCCCATGTGAAGATCTGGAACCTTCTAAGCTGTTCAGTCACAAGACAGTTCTCCGGAAACAAAAATGTTGCCAACTCTTCTGGGAGAGGAAAAGAGCCAAACAAGTCACATGGGAGTTTTCCTTCCCTAGCACCAAGATAGTCATAATCAGCAACATTTAATATCACTTCATTAATCTAAACATTGTTATATAAGAAAGCACAAGTGTAGATGTCCTCTTGTTGGATTTCACTTGCTATCCACAGTCTTACCCAATGAAAAATCCAAAGAAGGCAGACACTGAAGGTCACTGTCGCCATCAGATCACCCCCTTGCTTTAAGCTAGAGTGATAAGCCAAGTAACAGAATGGGTGGTGGCTGCAAGATGTTTGGATTTTGAAAAACAATTGAAAACACTGAAAGACATGTCAAGGGAATGACGTTGGTTCCTATTTGTTCAGATTCCAGTTTATTTAGATTTAATTATGGTCACATTTCACGACCTAGAAGTTTCTGACAGTCCTAATTGGATAACCCTTCTTGAAGAGAATTTAGCTGGTGATAACAACTGCTAAAGTATGTCATGAAAAGACAAGTGTCAAAGAGCATGCAAGATTCGCCAGTGCCAGGAGGACCAAGAGAAAATAAGACAAATGCATGGATCTTGGATTTTCTAACACAGCCTTAATTACAGATTTGTTTTGCTCTCCTACAAATTTAAGTCTTGAGAGACAGATTTTTTCTAGTTCAGAAAATATTCATGATGAACAATACACAAGTGAAATAAGCAAAAAATGGCCCACAAGCCACAGGACAATACCCAAGCTAAATAAACACCTTGCATCAAAAGTCCTTCACAAGTTGATGCTAACCAGCTGGGTAGTCTTCAGAATTTATTGGTAAATTTTAAGCTAGCTTCTGTCCACTCGGGCCCCTTCCTGGGGATGTTGGCACTTGTCCTGGCTAATGTGACATATCAGATCATTCCCGAGCCAGCGTGCATCTTTGCTCTTTGCATCCATGGCTTCCATCCTGTGACCAACACCTCAGTGCCAGCCACTGCTATTACAGCACTCGTTTCAGCCATCATTGCTTTGCTTCCTGCACACTGGAAAACAGGCTTTCCTCAAAACCTGCCTCATAGCTTTGTAGAATGTGCTCATTAGGCACCAGTTAACACACAGGCATACTGATGTGCTAAAAGGGAAGAAAGAGCTAAACACCCGATTTCTAAGCAGTAAGTATAACTTAACTGTGACATCTGGGGACAGTGTCCTCGGTGGTGCTAATTCTCAGCACATGAATAGGAGAGACATTTGAGCACACCCAGGAGTACATAGAGCCCTTCAAGTGACACTCAGGAGACCTCCAACTACATATTTAAAACCCAACAACTTTATCACGTAGACACAATAACCTCTTTACTACTCTGAATCCATCCGTTCATTCAATCACATATTTGTCTAGCAAATAGTGATTGATTATATGTGTCTGGTGATATGCAAAAAGTTTATGCTGATACATGAACTATGCTTCAAGATTTTTAGAAAATTGTTCAGAGAGGCGGGGTAAATCCATAGATAAGTCTAAAACTGTAGAGTATTCCAAACGCAACATGCCAATTGGGTTATGGGATTTAAAAGATGACATTCTAGAGTTCATCTTTCTCCTTCCAACTGTCTACCTTAAGCAAGAACTCCATCTCTTCACAATTATTTTTATAATCTACAGAGTGCTCTATCAATAACCACTGTATAAAACTTTTATGAACTGTGGACAATATGTGTATATATGTGCAGTTCCAGAATTACATTATCAATAGATATGGATACAATACTAATTTTCATGTGTTCTCAACTGAGAAAAAAAAAAGCATCACAGTGAGAATTTAGAGTCAAGAGGAACCTCTTCATCTAAGACATCTTTTAGAAGTAAAAGGGAAGGAAGGTCTTCCAGAGTAAGGGATTTTATAACAATAGTATGGCAGTAAAACCTACAAGAAATGTACGGAAAACAGCAATCAGTGTGCCCCACATCACAGCTGTGTTGTGCCTCTTGTACCTTTAGTCCCTGAAACATTCTCCTGCTATATATAAAACATGCACCTGCTATATACTCAATGAAATATTACTTGTTGATGGATAGATGGATGGCTGGGTGGATGGATGGATGGATGGATGGATAGATGGATGGATAAAATGCTATATTTTAGCAGAGCAAGATAAGGCACATTGATCGAAAAGAGGTAGAAGATGGTCTAGCATTAATTTAAAAGTCTTAGTGTTGTTCTTCTGATCTTCTTCCAGAAGATAAATATATCCCTAGTACTAAGGTGTCTTAATTCTCCCAGCAAAATCTCCATTAAATCCTAAGGTTGCTGCCTCCTGACTTCACAGCCTGAACTAGGCCTGTGAGTTGTGTTAAACATAGTGGCAAAGTCTGACTTGAAACATTCCAGGGGCTTTGAGTGAAGCCAGTGAGTCCAGCAGCTTCTATAAAGTAGCAACCATAGGCAAGCACCTAGAAAGCACTCAGCCGCTGGCTCTCTTCTGTAAGAGCCTGAGAAGGAGAGAAACCTGTAGTCGTGCAGAGAAGATGAATAAAGAATCAAGTCCTACGTCATTCCACACAGTGAGGCTGAACATGAAATACAAAGCCCCCCCTTGAGAGGTGGATTTCTACCCAGGAATGGTTTCTACACAGACAGACAGCTGCTGAGCCTCCATGTCTGCTGAACAGTACTGTGCCTGCTGCCTGGAGCAAGACATGCTTGCATAAGTGCTGTGAATTAAAGGGAGAGGCATCAGCCTCTAGAGTCACAGAGATTCAAATACATGATTGTGAAAGAGGCATGCCCTTTCCAAACACAGCATTTATTTAAGTGGAAATAATCAAGAGATACTGGTGACTCCCAGGACAGCCTCTGGCACAGAGTAGGACATCTAGTCCTTTCTATCATTTGGAAAGGTCTGTGAGTTTTTGTGGTCATTTGCCTATATTCTCTGTGTCCTTGCAAATGAAGAAAAGCATATCCCAACAAAGAGTTTGTAAAATACAGAACAGAAAATGATCATAGCTGAAAGAGCTTCAGGACCAAGAGAGAAAATAACTATCAAATCTGTATGGTGTTAGGATAAATGGTAAGAAGGACAGAGCAAAAACAAAGATGCAATGAAACCATTGTCTAAGAATGCTCATTTCTGTATGGTCTACTTAAGTGCTACCCTCCCAGCCTCACCTCAGTCTGGAAAAACAAAAGACAAGGAGGAAGACTGCTGAATTCCCATAGGCTGTCCATAAAGAAGGGTCCAGGAAAGCAACACTTGCAGAGCAAGCAGAGAAAATAACTATTGCTGATAAGACTGAAGCCCCCAAAATATGGAGAGAAATAAACAAGATGTAGGAGGCTGAAGAGAGCCCTGACTCCAGCTCAACAACCAAGCCAAGAGTGCTCTAGTGCAAGATGAGGAAACACACAGTGTGTGTGTTGGGGGTGGGGAGGGGGGAGGTAGGGGAAAGAAGATTGGTGGTAAGTGAAATGCCTGTGGGGAGAGAGCGGAGGCCAAGATTGGACATTCTAGACCTTTGAAAGATGGGCGAAGTAACATGCCTAGTGGCCCCCACCCAGAAGTGTTAAAGAGAAAAGCAACTATGGAGTTCTGAATAAAAATATTAGGTCATCTACCATCCCACACACACACGTGAGGAAGCCAGCCAGATGTAATAATAGCTTGCACCTGTAATCTCAACACTGGGGAGGTTGAGACAGGTGATCACAAGTTCTAAGCAAATCTGAGATGGACTACATGGCAAGATAGAGACAGATGGACAGGAAAGAAGGAAGGGAAGGAGGGAAGGAAGGAAAGAGAGAAGGAGGGAAGAAGGAAGGAGAAAAAGAAGATGGGAGTAAGGAAAAGAGGAAGTAAGGGATAAAAGGATAGGGTGGGAGGGAGGAAGAGAGAGAAGGGGAAATCAGGGAAGGAGAGAGAGCAGAGATCAGATGTTTTGATAGCAGAAAAAAAAGTTCCCTTTGTGAACACAGGGCAAACGCTGGAGGCGAGAGAAACATCCTGGATTCATGCATGATTTGTCTCTGTCTTTATAACTTGCTGGCTGAGCTTAAGATACTTGCAAAACTTGAAGTCTACCCTCATACCTCTCATGTTCCTGGGCCTCCAAGGGAAGCTCAGCTCCTTGAGTCCTTCCTATCTTCCCCTACCCTTCCCAAAAAGGAATGCATCAAGGGTCTCTAACCCCAGAATGGATACTAGGTGATGGCCAAGGGGTAGCAGGTGGAGGGAGTTGGGAATTGCCTTCTGCCCTCTGTGTAGATTGACTTGGGAATCCCAGAGTCAGCATATTATTCCTAACCCAACCCCTAACTCCTGGGGTAATCTGTACATGGTCACTTGATCCCACCGGCTCCTTGATCAAGAACTTGTCTACATGAGCCTCCATCTTTCCCCAGAACTACCTACCTTGAAGGGTCAGAATGACCTTTGAAGAGACAGTGTCCTCCAAGTATGTCAGCAATTCAGAAGCTGACAGCTTCTAAAATAGCTGCTGTGTTTGTGTCTATTGCTCTCTGAAGGAGTGGCAGTGTCATTAGCCTCTGCAGGATTTCCATGCCAAAGTCACGCCTTCCCTTCTCCCCATAAGGCTCCACACTGCCTCTTGCCTCCCGGCCTGGGAAGACTTGGAGCCCAGAAGCCATGGCATTTAAGCACTGTCAGAGCTCCCACTTCAATTCCCGTAATGGTGCCAGTTCAGCAACTGTCATGATGACCAAGCCCGAACTGTATTTAGAAGCTTTGGGCACCGTACCATGTTCCAACCCATCTCAGAGTAACAAGAGATTTCCTGAGCTCCTGGGCTTGTGATTCAAGGTCCCCTCCTCCAAGGGAGTAGGGAGTTCAAGATAAATTTCTGATGATCTGTTTTCTCCTCAGAAAGAGGACTCCAGTTTTCCATGAATGTTATTATATAATACAACTTTGAATAACCATACTTTTTAAAGTAAAGTTTGCGAAAGATGACCAAAGAGAGAGAATGATAAAAATCACTCAATACAAGATTAGTACTGTTCACATGGACAACTGATACAAGGATAAATTCCCCTGAAAATACATTTTGAAAGTGCTCAGGATATATATATATATATATATATATATATATATATATATATGGACTTTATGAGACAGTGATAATAACTCAATTCATCTTTTTAGCAGCTTCTATGTCCCTTTTTAAAGTATTCTAGTAGAGTCCCATAATAGTTTCAAGATAATTCTTTTAGCGATAAGAGACAGTTTTACACACTTACACTTTAATACACTGTCTTCCACCCAAAAAGTGGGGGTGCAGTCTGATCATTTATACCACTAATTGTGTAGGCTGTCAGTTTGGGGGCTTGCTGCATGCAGAGGGTCTCTAGGCTCTCAGTGATGATAAACCACAAGAGAAAAGAAGACTGACCCCCAACTCTCCACCAACTGTCTCTAACCAGAGTCCCTCATAGGTACCCTGTCATTTAAAAGGCAATAGTGTTTGGCCTTTCCCCATTTCTGGGCAAGGAACCAACATTCAGAGAATGTGGTTTTAGGATCATGGCATCTAATCCATTCAAGGATTACCCGCCCCAAGTCCTGCTCAGATGGCCGTGTTACTCATTGCCTCCCTTTGTTCTATAATAAATCCAACCCTGGCTAATTCCAAGCCTCTATGCATCACTGAAGTTTAAAGATGGCATTTTGACAGGTCAGATATTTAGAAGTAGTGGACCACCAACCACTCAAAAATTTTAAGTCATTTTAGAAACACATGGAAATCATTTTCCCCAAGAATTCACAAGTCAGGAGGATGGGATCTTATTGATGGCATATGAGCTGTTGTATATGTTAAATTTTTATTGTATGTACTATCATCTTTGTATAATCTAAGTTGACTTAACAATGAAGGTGGGTTTTCCTTATTATATGAAGTATTACATGAGTGTTATCAAGTACAAATATAGCACTCAGTATAGAGCGCCCTTATAATAAAAGCAATAAAAGCGTAAGATAAGACTATAAATAAATGTACCATGAGAATCTATTTAAAATTCAAATGTCATTCGTAAGGTTATTTCATAGAGATCAGATATTCAACTATATTTTCAAGACCATATCTCATGTAGCCCAGGCTGGCCTGATCATCCTGCCTCAGTCTCCCAAAGTAACACAGGTAGTTTTCCTACCTGCATCTTTCTTCCCCCCTTCATCTTCATGGTAACCACATATACCTCTGACATACAAGTCAGATCCTTCAGGGAAGTCAGGGAGATGTGCTATGTATAGTCAGGGGCTTTTTCGTTTTAGACTCCGTAGTTATACTTTCTCACTCTTCTTCCCAAAGTCTCAGTAAAGCATCAGTGGCACAGAAACTCGGTGCTCACTAGTTTCTTACTCTCATTGGCCAAAACCACACCAACTTTGCTGTTGTAAAGAGAGACACACAGTTCCTTGGCCAGAAATATGCTCTCTGGACTCTGTGGGTGACCCCACAACCTCAGAAACTCCTATCCCATATCCTCTGAGGCTGTGTGTGTGTGTGTGTGTGTGTGTGTGTGTGTGTGTGTGTGTGTGTGTCACTGGCACTGAGAAGCAGCAACTAGGCACAGCAGGTGGTGGGGCTGCCCATGCCAAGGCTTTCCTAAAGGCTGTGGTGGCCCAGTCTGCCAGAGGAAAGGACACTGTGGTGAGCTCAATTTGTCTACTGCAGAGAACCTCCTTGCCCTGGTGGCTCAAGGTCTATTTTTACCACCTGGTGACACTGAAGACGCTTTGCTGTCATCAAAGTGAATGATAAATCAAGTCAACTCTGAATTATTCATCATTTTCCTGTGAAAAGGAACCTTGGATTTGAATCTGAAAGCAGAAGAGTGAGCCCGGGTTCCTTCCCTTCAGAAAGATGTCACCTGAAGGAAGCTACCTTCCCTGGCCAGTGCTCTGCCCCCAGCTGTGAGGAGTGCCCACATTGCCACATGCCCAATGTGATGAGTCACCAGAAGAGCACAATAATGCACATGAAGCACTTTGTAAACTGTAAATGCACTTGCAAATGCCCATTATCAACATCACAGCTAATCTTTTTCCCTCACAGCAATCTCTTGATGAACTTCAAACACTGCTAAAACTGAGCGCCACGTCCATTCGTCCATTCGAGATGAAGAAATTGAGACTTCGGGAGGGAGCAGTGTGGCTCAGTGGGATTCCAGTTCTCTGGATTCTGCCTACTTCCTCATGCTCATGCAGCTCACTCCCCCTTCCCATCACAACTCCCCAGTGTGAAGTGCTTCATTTCCTATTGCTAGATAGCTATTGCCTGGTTTGTACAATGGAGACGATAAGCATTTGCTTCGGTGAAGCGAAGCTCTAGACAAACTTCTCCCAGTGTTTCGTCTCAAAGCCTGAATTCTGTAAGGTGTGACCCAGTCACAAGGTATCTTGTGGTAGACTAGAGACTACAGGCCAGGGCTGCTAGCAATAGACTCACTCAACTTGCTCCATTGACCCCTGTATCACCTCCCCAGTGGTGACCCATTGGAGAAACCATGGTGCAAACTTGTTCCATACGACACTAAGTGCATTCTGCTTTAATCTGATTTTCTACTCATCTGCATGCAAAGCAGCCATTTGTTCATAAGGAAAAAAAATAACATTTCTCAATGGGGACAATCTGGTATCTCCTTCCAGTGGGAAGACAAATGCTTTCCATGGTACAAGTCATCTACTCATTGATGGTGGCAGTTGGGGGCTCAGAATTGAGACCCATGAAGCCAAATTTAAGATCAAAGGAGAGAGTAACAGATTGATTCGTGATGTCTTTCAGGAACAGAGGAGGACAGAGGAGCGGCATTAGTGCCAGGTGTTCACTATGGCAGTCTTTCTAAGGTCTCTACTGAAGACCACCTGGGCTCACACAATGTCCCTTTTACCTGCTTTCAGAGAGTAAAGTCCACGATGTCATTGTCCATACCATGTGTTGCTCTTTCCAAGTGGTCCAGGTTTTCCAGGGGCCTCTGAGAAGCCACTAATCTTTCTTCTCTGGTGATAAGGTCATCACGTTAACGAACGTCTGCTCTGACACAGTTGTGGTTTTAATGGAGAACTAATGTCTTCGTCAGAATCTATGCTATTTCACACTTCATTTCCTCCTCAGCTCTTGGATGGAAACCATCGGTCCTGATGATTTACTTTGTGGGAGTTTCCTTCTCTGGGGATTGCCACGCAAGCATTCTCAGGGCTCCAGCTGGGGAGCACCCAGCCTTGAAACATCAGTGTGTGTTCAAGTCATTTAAGAAAGCCAAAGGCCTTGGCAGCCAACTGACTGTGAGAGTCCCTTAGCCCAGGCCTTCAAGTGTGAGGCTAACAGAAGCAACTGCTATGCTTTCTGTCCCTCTGTCAGTGCTGGCTTGATGGCTCAAAGTGATCTAGACTGCCACAGCTGAGATGTGGGAGGAGATGGGGAGAAAACAGATGCTCTGGACTTAGGATCCATAAATTAGACTGCCTCCGGATCTCTCCATGAGTTTCTCCAAGTCTCTCTTAAATTTCTTTCATTTGACACACAGCCTACCCACCATTCAGCCCAGATTCTCTAAGATGTCTATTTATCTGTGCTCAGGATATATCTGCACTCAAAGTATCTGCTAACAACTAGCTTGAAATAGTGGCCTGTATCATGAGTACACAATAAATGCTCTGTATTTTACTTAATAGAACTCTAGTTACATGTCATAACTTAGAGGAGTGGGTTGGGAGGAATAAATAGAAAATGCTACAGGTACAACACAGCACTCGGCTCCTCTTCAGGGATGAGAGGTCCCCTTCACAGTCCTACCCCCATGTCATTAAGGTCTCTGTGCGCTAGTTTGTTTGTGAAGGAGAGATTCTTTCTGTGACTTGAGACCTATGACTTCATCACTGAAAGTCCTTCCCTGGGAGGGAACAGGATAAAGATTCAGGAGAAGGGACTCAAGATGAACACATCCAAGTCTCATAGGCATGAAGATGACCTGTTCTTTAGGCATCCTGGAGGCAGAAGCTCTAACAATATGGTCTCATCTGTGGTCTTCAACAAAGTGAATTGAGGAAAAGAGATATATTGTCCCACTGAAGTGTTTATCAAGAACACTTCAAAAAACAGTGTAAAAGGACCTGGTTACAGAGGGAGTCACAGATGCAGGCCCCAGAGGCAGTTTCCCAGAGAAGCCTGTGTGAAGGGCTGGCCTGAGATCTATGACCCACGAGATCCTTTTTCTTCTCATTGTCCTTGCTGTTTTAAATGAGCATCTGACATCCATTTCTTGATAAGAATGGACCTGTCTTCATTCTCATGCCAGAGCAGAAATTAAAGTTCCTCAGAATACCAGATACAACTCTTCTGAAGAAAACCAAGAGCCAGGCAGGATGGTGCCTATAACCCCAGGTCAGGATGCTGGGATGAGAAAACTGAGTAAGTTCCAGGCCAACCTGAGCTGGACAATGAGACTGTCTCAAAAAACAACAAAATAATGACTCTGGGGACCTAGCTCAGTTGTGTAAAATGACACAACTTAACATGTGACACAAGGGCATAACATGCACAAAGCCCTGGGCACAATTCCCACATAAACTGGCAATGTCAATGTACCCTATAATCCTACAGCACTGCAGAAGTACACATAGGAGGGTAGGAAGTTCAAAATCATCCTCACCTGAAGAGAGAGTTGGAGGACAACCTGGGATACACAAGACTGTCTCTAAAAGGAAAATACATGCAGGGCTGGAGTATGGCTGGATAGCACAGCACTAGCCTAGCATGCATGAGACGCCTGGGCTTGAAGCACAGCACTTCAAGAATGAAGACATAAAAGAAGTGGGAGAGAGAGGTGGGGTGAGAGCACTTTATTTTCTCCAAACTTGCTGGTACCCCAGCAGAATACCTCAGTGTGTTCCCTATTTCTCACAGGAGGAACAGCTGGGTCAGTTAGTGTGTGATCTTGGTTCCTTGCCAGTGAGATAGTGAGTAGAGAAAGGCCCACTAGGTTCATAATGGCACCCAGAAAGGCACTGGTACCAGCTACCCACTCTCAAACCCAACATGTGGCAACTTTCATATTGTAACAAACTTAAACCCGTTAAAACAGACAGAAACATGAATCAAGTCAGGAGCTGAGCAGTTATAAGCAAAGACAACAGCACACTCCATAAAACAGATAAGTAGAAATTACAATCTGATTACAATAAATTTTCTCAACAAGGAAAATAAATAAATAGTCACATGACCTAGTGATTTAAAATCAAACTCCAACTGTCCAGATGACAAAAAAAAAAAAAAAAAAAAAAAAACCCTTTATCTTCCCAACAATGAGATCCCTCCTCCCCTCCAGTAGGCTGAATTCTTAGACTAATCCTACATTAGTTTCTGTAGAGTTCTGTGCAAGCAACTACTACATGTGGGTCCCCTCAACAGGAAGCAGGGACAACCTTCTGCTGAGGAGTAAGAGTGACTTGTGTGCCCAAGCGTCACCCAGCTGGAGAAAGGCCACTGGAGGGGTTTGGGTAACAATAATAACAGCTGTTGGCTCCCTGCCCAGAGCAGATCTGTTGAATCCTGGGCCGGGGCCCTCCCCCTCCTGCTGGCAAGGCCTCCACGCTCTCCTTGGCAGGCATTAAAGTTCACCTGCTCAAGCCGCAGGTGCTATTTTCTGCCTTGCCTCATGGCGTGAGCTGAGTCCCACTATGGTCCCTAAGCACAGGTAGGAAAACACGAAGGTTAACATGACCCTAGGCTGAATTATGCTCCCATACTTGACAAACTGCACTGTACTGTGAATAAGGCTCCCTACTTTTCAGGTCAGTGCCCAGAGTCCCTATAAGGGCCTGACTCACCCTCCATACCTATAACCTTGACCTATAACCTTGACCTAGGTTATGACTCTTGCTTCTTCCTTCTATGCTGCAAGTGTGAAAAGGCCCAGAATCTACCAGTGTTAGAAAGCAGAGTGTGACTTGGGACTTTCAGTTAACAGAGTATAGGGCTTCAGTGGGGCTATAGTTAAAAATACTAATTTTATGCACTTAAAGCCAACCATGTCTTCAAAGCTGAAATCAAGACTCAATTCTCCAATCTTTAGGGTACAAGTTTTCATCTGACAAAGAACAACAGTCTCCACCCACCCTTTTACAGGATCTTTTCAATTTCTAGGGCCAGCTCTTAGCTGCAGGCACCTCCACCCTCTTTCTCCTAAGCACACAGACACCAAACTCCCACACAGGATAGGTTGAGTGCAGGAGGGCAGGGGGCTTAGCCGTTGGAGTTTCAACACCTAGGAGTGCAACAGCATCTCTCTCTTGCTCGGAAAGATAAGAAGAAAACTATTTCCTTGCAGTGGGGCCCACAAATCATAGAGATCAAGTTGATTGTTGTTGCTGCTGCTGTTTTGCCTGAAAGTCTGTCCTCTCAGAAAATGAGGTACATAAAACCACTAGGAAAAACTGTTGGGAATCAAAGACTTGCAGAGGCTGAAAAACCCACATTTCCATATTTAAAGCTTCCCTCAGCTCAGGACTCTTACCACAGTGTATAAATAAGAAAAGCAGCCAGGAAATGAGCTGGAAGAAAAGGGGCCATTTCATTTTTTTTTTAATAAATAATTCAATACTACCATTTTTCCATGGTTTCAGGGACTGGTTTCTAGGGAAAACCTATGGCTGTCACTAAGGGGCTTTTCATTGAGATTTGATTCAGTCACTAAAGTCACTTCGGACACTGATATCTTTTCCAGATAGCAAATGACCTTACTCTCATAAATGAATTGATGAAGTTCAAATCGTTCTAAATGTTCCCCTTTGTTTTAACTCCTTGATTCAATTACCCAGAAAACAAAAGATAGAACAAAACTTGGAACAGAATACAAAAATGAGGAGATAAAGGACTGGGATTGTATCTTGGCTCATAGAGCACTTGTTTAGCATGTGAGAGGCTCTGTTCTGTCCACAGAGCCACAGATAAACCAACAAAATAAAAAAGAGACACGAAAGCAGAACAGGAGTAAACTAACTCCTACAGAGCCCTGACTGAAACACAGAGTCTTTCCTCTTCTCCTTTCTTCTTGACTCCCTGTCTCAGAGACATGAGTCTGCCAGCATCTCATTCCAACTAGAAAATAAAAGATGAGAGACTCAAACTTCTAATTATAGATTTGTTTTAGTTAGTATAGTTAACACAATAAGATTTCAAACGATACTGGAAGGTGGTCAGGAGAAGACCATGGGCTGCAGCGGGACAGATTACTCAATGGCGAAGAGCATTTGTTGCTCTTAAAGAGGATCTGGGGTTCCACTCCCAGCACCCACATAGTGGCTCACAACTCTCTGTAACTCCACTTCCAGGGGTTTCAACACCCTCTTCTTAGCTCTTTGAGCACCAGGCATGCAAATGTGCACCTGCAGATATGCAGGCAAAACACTCATGCACATAAAATCAGTCAATCATTTATTTATTTACTTACTTATTTTCACGAGTATAGGATATCTCACCAACTTGTATATATCTGTGAACCTGTGGCATGCAGTGCCCAAGGAGGCCAGTAGAGGGTATCAGATCCCCTGGGAGGGAGTTAGAGATGGTCATGAGCAACCATCTGGGTGCTGGGCATTGAACCTGGGTTCTCTAAAAGAACAGTCATTGCACTTAATTGCTGAGTCTTCTCTCCAATCGCTCCCTAAAATAAATAAATCTCTTTTGAAAATTAAGGTCATGTGTTTAAAATATGTATGATACTGCACATAGGGAAGTTATCTAAAATCCATGACTTCCTAACCCAGAGCTAACATTTTACACATAGGGTTTGTTTCAAGATTGTTTTAAGTCAATTGACCTTCACTCAAGATAGTCAAACTTTTAAATGAATACATGACTAATTTTTATCCCCTAAAAAGGTATACATTATCTCAAAATGCTTAAATTGGTCCTAAATAGGTATTCTAAAATGAACTAAAGGGTGGTTCCTTTCAAAAGTGGGAGCAGATCTAACATGAGCACTGTAAGTTATCTACAACAGCATTTGCCCACTGTTCAAAGTTCTCATAATCTGAAATACCAAACAAGGTCCAGATCCTAACTCTCAAAAACTGTCACTGGACAGACAGTCGCTGAGGTCACTGATCTGAATGTGGACGCCTGGAAAACAACTTCAGTCTAATCAGATACTTGGCACTGGTTTTCCAAGCCCCAAGCTGCCATCAGGTTGAATGGTAACAAAACCACTAAATATCATAAAGTAACAAAGTCAGATCAACTCTAGGGACCAGGGAACACTAAAGGAGCTCCCCTACTTGGCTAGCCAAAGCAAGGATCAAAGGGAGCTTGAAGTAGGTGCAATATCATAGTCCTGAAACAGAGGTCGGCCATTTGCCCTTTCCTGGCTTCCAGTGATATTGAATACAACAGATAAATTAAGATCAAGGCATCAGGCAGTTCTAAAAGCACCAGCTTGTCCCCGGGAGATCTCAGGGGCAGAGCTATCATCCACTGTGAGCCAGATTGTATCCTCATTTGGAGGGATGCCTGTTAAAATAGGGGTACATTACATACTGCAATGTCTAATCAAAATCCAGAGAGTATGGTCACAGAAGAGAACAAACTCTTTAAGAGCATTTCCTTGACCGAGCAAGACACTGTAATGCAGGGCAGGACAAAGTTGATGGAATTCACTCTGCCCTCGTTCCTGATTAAGCATGTTTGTGTGTGTGTGTGTGTGTGTGTGTGTGTGTGTGTATGTGTGTGTGTGTGTGTGTGTGTGTGTGTGTGTGTGTGTGTGTGTGTGTAGAGACTGATTGCCCAAAATAGCAAGAGAGCTCATGTGCTTAAAGAAAAGTCTAACCATTTCACTTAAGGCAAGCATGCCTACCAGCAAATCTCAAAGACAGGGAACATTTCTGGGATTAATAAGTCAAGCTGATATTCATTTCACCTTGGGGGAGTGCCTTCATCTAACTGTTGGTTTCCACCATTGAGTGAGAGGAGAACCTAACTAGGTGTTCTGCATCATTTGAAAGCTCTTTGCACAACACAGTTCCCAAGTTATTTCAGAACCTGCTCTCACCACAAAGAAGAAAAATCCCAGCATCTCAAGAATTTATGCTTTAAACTTCAGTTGGCCCAGGAGTGGGAACCAAGGAAAGAAACAGAGTATATGCCATCTTTCCATAGCCCATCTTCACAAGACATAGACAACACTGATGTCACTTACGCATTGTCATTTGTGGATTATAAGGAAGAACTTCCTTGCAGTAAGATTACCCATCAGTCCACCAGTGGGGATCATCTGGGCTACCGCTTTATTTCCATCTAATCTTTTTTATATTTTAATTTTGAGGCATGACTTCTCTATACAGCCTTAGCTGTCCTAGAATTCAGTAAAATAGGCTCCCTGCATCTCAGAGATCAGCATGCCTCTGCCTCCAGAGTGCTAGGATTAAAAGCATGTGCCACCTCCTTCCATCTTGAACTTCTTAATATACTTAAGCCTCTTCCTTTTAAAAGGTTATCTGCCTCTTAAATAAAACATATTTTCTCTCTCTCTCTCTCTCTCCCTCCCTCCCTCCCTCCCTCCCTCCTTCCTCCCCCTCTCTGTGTAATATGATGATGAAAACTGAACTCTGAATTGCTATAGTGATTTTTGACTTTACAAGGAAAGTCCAGACCCTCCCAAAGCCATGAGTATAGGTTAACCCAGAAACAACTATATTTTCAAGCATCAACAAATCTCATACATTTCAAAGCAATTGGATCTGCTCCAGAGAAGCTATCAATTAATAATTACCAAACATATCAAATGGAGAATGCTAATAAGTATAATTCAGGTCTTTACCCCCAAGGCAATTACAATATAATGTAGACAGTGTGAAAAAAATATATATGCTTAGTCTATTCTGACTTAATCACATGTATGATCCTACCCTAGCCTCTAAGGAAATGTAGTGGCAATTTAGAGGGCCCAGGGCTTATTCATATCAGACCCAGACATTTGTAAGTATGTCATATAGAGATCTATAGTACAGATATAAAAACACCATTTATAAAATAGTCTATCTTTCCAGGAAAGGTGTATACATATTTAATCAAAACAAAGAAGATCAAATATTATCAACCAAAAAATGAACCAATAGAAGTATATTGAGAGACCATGGAGATGGGAGCCTTCCTCCAATTCCTCCCCAGGAAGCCTTACTTCAATTCCTAACAATCCCAATAAACCAATTCAATCAAAATGATTATCCACTGTAGCTGTATGAGTCACATCCAGACTTGCAATTCAAAACAATGGGTCCAAAAGGGGGCTTTCTAGGGCAAACCTGGGATACCATCTCAGCAAATGTGCATGCTGCAGTGGCCATGTCAAGTGACATTAAAACTATCACTTTTCCACATGGAATCCAAACTCCATCCTCAATTAGAATCAGAACAGAGCAGGTACTAAACCAACATAAAATCCTATTGCTCTTGGAATAGCCTGGTGCATCAGAAGGTCCAGAATTGCTCAAAGAATGGGTGCAGTTGCAAATGAGCACACAGCAGCGTTCCCCAGACCAAATCAACGACAATATGATAGGTAGATAGATAGATAGATAGTTAGACAGACAGACAGACAAACAGACAGACAAAAGAAAATTCCTTTCCTTGTAATGTAAGTGAAATTTGAAGTAGAGACAAAAATGTCTAAAGAATACTAAAAGAGGTAAATGAAACTGTGATTAGGAGCAAGATGTTTGTGAGGTATTAAAATGTCTCCATGGGATTACTTGCAAAATATTTTTACATGAAGATAGGAAAAACATAGCTGGTATCAGTTAATCAAGTGATCAGAGTTAACATCCCCAACAGGATAAACCAGTATCAGCAGATTTTGATAATGATACTTCACCCTTATGGTGCTTCTATCTTACCCTCAGTGTAAACCCAAGGGAATATCACACAGACCTACTCACTGAGCTGCCCACGAAGTAGCTCATCCGTGCACTTCTTAAGTTAACACGGTCAACAAAGAAGGCTGAGTAAGAGTGACAGATTAAAGAGGATTAAGGGAACTTTCCACCACAGGATCCAGATAGAACCCATGGGAGGACAGGACACCTTAGAACCAATGAGCAGGGCATCTCTTTCTATATGCTGCCCTCTTCACGCCATTTCAGTCAGAGGTGGAAATAAATAAGATATTGATTCTGGATTAAATTTTTGGGTGAGTAAAAAGGGTATGAGTAAGAAACATTTGGACCAAGAGTAAAGCCTACAGAGTGTGGAAAGGTGAGCTATGGATACATGAGACCTGTGTCTTACAAAGAATCTGGAAGCTGTTTAAGTGTGATTACATGCACACATATTTACACAGAGTAACAAAGGCAGGGTCTGACAGGGATCGGGACAGGATTTGGGATGTGAATAAATAAATAAATAAATAAATAAATAAATAAATAAATAAAGTAATGATGAATACATATGATAGCCAATGTGTATTCACCACGTAGAAAAGAAAAGATGCTGTGCTAGGAGTTTGGGATGACTGTCTCATATGTACTGCTGTTATTCCAACAATAGGTATAAGCTTCCATTATTCTAATTTAATTACCAGGGAAAAGTAAAAAGTGAATTAAAGTCACAGAAACAGAGAAAATAAACAAACAAAAAGTTGGAAGCTACAACTGCCGAACCAAAGGAAAGGTTGTGGGGGTTCAGAGACAGGTTCCAAGCCTCTGTAAATCTGAAATCACTTAAAAATTAAAAGTAATCATGGGGCTGGAGAGATGGCTCAGCAGTTAAGAGCACTGACTGCTCTCTCACAGGTCCTGAGTTCAATTCCCAGAAAGCACACGGCGGCTCACAACCATCTGTCATGGGATCTGATGCCCTCTACTGGTGTGTCTGAAGACAGTGACAGTGAATTCACATACATTCACATACATAAATTAAATAAATAAATCTTTTTTTTTTAAGAAAAAGTAATCATTTTGAACAAACTAACCATGTCAGGGAATGCAAAGGCAGTTGTACTCTTTACATGTGCTGATAGCCCAAATTTTCAAGTTACAATTAAAGAGTTGCCAAGCAAAGCTGAAGGTTTAGAATGGACTCGAGTTCCCAGATCATCCCAGAGAAATCTGAGAAGTTACACTTGGTTATAGACTGTTGTGTTTAATTAATTATGTTGATGCTAAATAAAACTCTAACTGCTTACAGAAGAAGAAAAGTGTGCTGCAGATGCAATCATGCACTCAAAGATAAGCAAGGACGAGAAAAAGGAATGACGTAGATGATCAGTGTTGGACTGATCCAGTGAGTGGCCAGCCCTCGTGCATCCATGTCTTAGCCCATTGCCTCATCCACAACCTCTGGGTTAGGTTTCTGAGAGAAGGAAGGTATGATGAGTAAGGTCCTGGCCTAGAACATAACATTCAATATTTGAGATAAATAATATTTCAATGCAGCATTCCAAGAAGGTCAAAATAAAAACATGAACAAAGTTATCAAAGTTTTAAATAAGATAAAGACAGTATTAGGAGATTGTCTTTTTCCCAAATCTTATATTTGTAATGAGTCTTCAGGGAGATGCATAGGGTTAGATAAAATTGCCAGAATGGAGCTCTTTCATCTAAATGAATTAGTGCCCTTTCATAGATACCTAAAAGCTTGCATTATCTATCTCTCTCTTTTTTTTAACCATAGGAGGACACAGGAAGAAGGTATGTATCTAAATGTCAGGGAGAGAGCAAATCTCCACCATTAAGCTTTAATGGTTTAAGCAATAGGAGTTTATGTTCTCAGTTTGGGACGCCGAGGCCCAGATCAATGTGTAGTAGGGTTGGTGTCTGGTAAGAGCTTCTTTCTGGCTTTAGATATCCACTTGCTTGCTGTGTCTCACCTGGTGTATAGAGAGAGCACAGCTCTCTGGTGTACTTTTGTAAAAGGACATTAATTCCACCAAGCCAAGGCCCCATAGTTTTAACTTACTACGTTCGCTGAGCTGCTAACCAACTCCCTAAAAGTTCTGCCTGGCTTTCCCATCCTAGGAAAAGAAAACAGCAACTGGAAGAGTAAAGGAAAGATTGGCAAAGCATTGGTGGAGAGCCATGCTTACTGTTCTAATACTGCAAATATTAGAAAAAAAATTGAGCATAGATACTTGAGCATTTATCCAATGATTTAACAACTCCTGTCAGATAGATGATTGGTAGGTAGTAGGAAGGTAGCAAAGAACTCAAGTACATGTTCTGGTCAGTTTCCTCGGAGGAGCAGGAGAGCAGGGGTTTGGAATCAAAAGGAAGGTAGGGAGTTAAGGACTCCTCTGCACCAGGATTTGTGCTGGCTCCTTCCTCTATCATCTCATGTCTCATCCCACTCCGAGTGCTGGGTTATGCAGGATGCCTCTGCGCAGATGCCAGAAGGCTTTCCGACAAATAAGGTCTGCACTTAGACATCTGCAAGAGACTATCCGCTCTCCCTCGGAAGGCAGAAAGTTGTATGCTGCAGGTGTTCAGGGCTTCTGCATCTAAATGTGAAATGTACAAGCTGTCTCGGGCTGGGACTGGAGAGATGACGTTCCTTGATGTTTCCAGTCCCTGCCCTCTGTCAGCACTGCTGGGGCTCCAGTTGTTGGAGCCGGAAAACTCCACACCATCCTTGGCAAGCTGGGCTGAGCCCTCCCTGGAGTTACTTGTGGGCAGCACCTGTTTCATGACAATTGCCTTTATCCATCTCCTAAAATCACCTTAGTGCTCAGAATGCCAGCAAAGCACACAGCTTTGTTTTCCAGAGCAATGTCAGTTCCACTACAGCCCAATAATTCATCATTCTGAAATCGTGAATGAATTCAGCACAGTGAGAGCTGCATAGAGCCTGAATAAGAAATTGATAGACTCTGAATGCAAAGCCAGAAGGAACACACAGATCTATAATAAAGTCAACACATCTAAAATATATATATGATTGAAACTGGAGTTAGGAGCCAGTTTCTCCTGCTTGCACAGACACCTGCAGAATGTTGTCTAGGGGCGCAATAAAGAGGTGTGTTTTCTGTAACTTCCCCAGAAAGAGACGCTCTCTGTAGAGGCTGGCTTCTCTCACTCTCTCTTGTACTCAAAAAAACAAAAAACCAAAAAAACAAAAAACAAAACAAAAAAACAAAAACAAACAAACAAACAAAAACGGTCCAGCAGCTTGGAGACTGGCAAAACAATTATAATCCTATATGGTGGCTGAAGAGTCCCTGGAGCCAGAGGAAGCTTGGAGTGAAAGAAACAAAGAGAAAGAGGGACACCTGTGCAAGGGAACGTGTCTGGCAGGAGCCTGGGATCTGAGAGAGGCAGGATGGGGGACCCTCAGCTATTTCTGCCTCTGCATTTGGCAGCCTCTCCATCTTGCTGTGTTTATGGCTTCAACGTGACTTTCTGCCCAAGTCCACCCACTAGGCTTGCACTGAGAAACTTACCACCTTCCACTCAGTTCAAGTTTCATCTGATTCGCACCCATGAAGCTCTGGTTTCAAGAGCTCTGTGCATTTTTTTCGCAGCTGAATGGAAACAACTGGATATGAAGCAGACCTGAAGCACACCTGCAGCACATCACCCTTGACACCAGTTCTTGTTTCAACATCTGGGGGGGGGGGCGGGGGGAAGGTATGAATGTGTGGGTGTGGATGGGTGCTATGTATGCACATACAAAGAGCTCACAGATCAATTTTGGGTGTCTTCCTCTATTTCTCGCCACACATTTTCTCAGTGGACCTGGAGCATACTGAATGGCCAGACTGGCTAGCCAGCAAGCCCCCGGGAGCCTCCTATCTCCATATCCCAGCACTGGGATTACAGAAGCTCACAACACACACAGCTGTTTCTATGGGTGCTCAGGATATGAAGTCGGGTCATTATGCTTTCACAGAAAACACTCCCCCCCCCCCCCCGCTGAGGCATCTCCCTGAGTGCCCCCATCTTCCATGTTTTCAAGTAAATGATTTGAGATGCCAGACTTGGTGACCCACTTTCTTCCGGTTCACAGCCACCGCCTTCCCAGGATGCTAGAAAAGAAAGCTAATCCCAAGATGTTTCAAAGTTTGCACAGTGTGGTAGGTAGACCAAGAGGCCACGGTGAAGAAAGAAGGGGAGGACTTCTAAGGTGTGCCAAGCAGACAGCACAAGGCTGTAATTTAAATGAGATAACTCAGTCTCCCAAGCAGACAAGTAGGTGGGCTGGCAGTTTCTCTCAGGATTGTGGCTGCATATTCTGAAGCTGAGTGGGTGTAAGGAACAAGGACAAGTGGTCACCCCAGCTCCGTCATCCCAAATGCTCCTTGAAGGGAGGAGGGAGGGCACAATCTGAGGTCTGGTCTACGCAGCAATGACTAGGAGTGCAATCTAATCATCCTGGATGTCACCCAAAACAGCCTGTTGGTGTGAGAGAGGAGCAATTTGTTACTTCTGCTGTCATCAGCACAGAGATGTCCCAGGCAGGGATCTGCAAGCAGCGGTAGCAGAAAAGGACAGAGGGAAAAGTAGGGATAGCCATTCCTCTGGGCTAAAGGGACAGTAGGAAAATGGTTGCCTCCTGAGTCCAGCTTCGTCCTGTCCCTAAGGTGGAGAACTAAGTAGGATTCAGGGGATGAAAAAATTACATTTCAGCTCTGCTTGACTAAATCAGGTCATTTTCCTAGCTTCTGTCCACAACCTGACAGGATACTCATCATCCTATATTTTATTTATCTGAATATGTGTTATCTTCTAAAGAGCAAGGTCCACGCTTACTCACCCTTATCCCTTCCAGCACCTAGAATTCTGCTTGTTGAATGAGCAAAGGAGTCACTGCTAAGATGAACATGTGATTTGTTTTCTCTGCTGGAACTGAAGACCATGACTGTGGTACAGATCAGTCTCCCTGTCTACACGGCACTCATTATCTGGGATAAGATGTCTGTCTTCGGGGGAACAGGGGCAGGGAGTGGAATATGGAGTGTAAAAAAATGAATTAATTTTTTTTAAAAAGATATCTGTCTTCTATAGGGCAAAGGATCTTTGTTTCAGTGTATGGAGAAAGGCCAGATATCAGAATAAAGTCACATTCAGTATTTACAACTCAGATGCTTAGCTTCTCTAGTAACTGCCTCATGGCACATGGGGCGTGGTGTCTTTATCTGAGCTCTGGCAGAAGCGTGGAAGGAAGGGGAAGGTTGTCTCTCTGTCCTTGATGAATGTCTAGTCAAAGTGGCCAGAAGCAAGTACCAGTATTCTCATATACTCAAATGGCTGGGGTTCTTTGTCCCAAGGCCCCTGGAGTCATCCATACAGGCAAAAGAAGAATGGCTAAGGCTCTTCATCAGGTGTGAAGTACAGGTGCGTCATCCCAAAGGACTCTCAGAAAGGACTGTGGCATGTGCTAAACTACAGTCTTCACCGTCCCATAAAATAGAAATCCCAAGCTGTAAGGCTCTTCTCTCTCTATGGCTCTGCATGGTAGGGGCATGGAACACATTGAAACATCAAAGCAAATTTGTATGGTCGAGGCCAGGGATAATCTCCAGGCATCCGTAAACATGTACATGTTATCTGTGTAAATTCAGCAATTATTATTACACAGTTAGGAAGGTAGACCTCAGAAGCAGAACTTGTTCTTATTAGGCCTTTCGTTCCATGAAGACTAAAGCTTTCCAGAAAAGAGATAAGAGGAAGATGCGCCAAGTTAGCCTATGGTTGGAAAGTCTAACCTAACAGCATACAGAAACTACATGGAGAACAGAGGGGGCAGCCCAACACTGATATGAAAGACATACACCTGCTGTTACTGTTCCTGTCACACATTGGAGGCACCACTGAGGAGGTTTGTGGTACCTCAGAGCACAGGGAAACCATCCTGCTGCATCCTGAATGCCTCACCACAGAATTACGGGCAAACAGAATGATCGTTCTGACCTGGTGAGTGTTTTGAAGCACTGGAATTGGTAACTAGATCAACAAGCAGTAAGAACTCGAGGCTTGTCACTACTAAGAGACCTAACTCTGACCTCCCCATCTCTTATCCATTTCCAACCTTGATCCATGCTTTGGCATCTGACTCATGAGTGTTGCATGAGTTTTTCTAAGGAATCATGACTACATGATACCAGTGATTTTTACACTGTGATGACTTCATTATTATTTTTTTTTCGAGACAAGTCTCTCTCTATAGCCCTGGCTGCCCAGGAATTCACTGGGTAGACCAGGCTGGCCTCCTACTAACAAAAATCTGACTCTTCCTGCCTCTGCCTCCCAGATACTGGGATTTAAAAATGTGCACCATCGCACTTACTAACTTCTTAGAACAAATAAGAGAATTGATGTTATAGGGAATAAAAGTGTCCACGTTTTGTGAACTCGTAAGGGACAGAGTCACAATTCAAGTCCACCTTATGTTCTTACTACTGTCATCAAAAACTCTCCGTAACTCCAAAGAACTACCGAATTATCATCTAAACTTTAAAACCGTTAAAGCAGAGACTTCTGCTTATTCGGTTATATGAAGGAAACGTCCAGAAAATACTCGTTGACTTGACTGAATGGGCTGCTTGTCTTGGGCCTCTTACAGAATGAGTGGATGCCTATGTGCCTGGGTCACAGGGGCCACAAGCACTGGGTCAGACACAGTGTGGCTCATAACTGTCACGGCCATTCTTTGGAGTGGGGTGGCCAGAGCCGGTGGCAGTCATTGTCTGGGTTCCCCTCCAGGCTCCAGCAGTTGCAATTCTTTCCGAGTACAGGAAGGGATAAACACCCTTCACGTATTTCCTCTCACCCCCAACTGCAAGGAAAACAGTAACACTAATTAGTTGTAACGGGGTGTTCATTTCACACAGGTCTCTCAGCAGGCCGCCCTGCCGTCCTTTGAAATGGTCTGGAAACAGCCTTGATTTTAAACATCTGAAGATAATTGAACCAAAGTTGCACTCACTCAAACCCTCTGAGTGACATGCCTTTTATTCTCTTCCTTGCTAATAAGAAATGGTTGCTGCCACTTCTTATTTACTCGACACCTTGACAGCCTCTGGCAATGAAGACTTGCACCCCAGGATCCTAAAAGAATATGTTAAAGTCATGATTGGTAATAAATAGAGGAGCAGGGAAGCCTGGGCGACATTAAACAGTTTAAAGGCAAGAAGGAATTGCCCTGGACATCTATAAACTTAAGCTCCATAGCTGGGAAAAAAAATAGAAAGCTGGTGGAAGAACTGAAGGTCTGTGACCAAAAAAAAAAAAAAAAAAAAAAATCAATTTGCAAAGCACTTTTGAAAGGCACGAATATTAACCAGCAAAGATGCAACTTTTTTTACCGCAATGTTGGCAGCAGTAGAGAGATAGATTGTCATACACAATGGGCAGAAGCATCGATTGGCATGCCACTCAGAGAGTGATCTGGAATATCCATCAAAATGTTAAATGTCATAACTTCAGCCACACAATTAATCTTCTCGAATTTATTGCATGAATGCCAACACAAGAGTACCCAAAGGTAACTGTGGAGCTTTATTTAAAACACCCGAAAGGCTCATTAAAATAAGCTTGAGATGAGATACGGTAGGTCCATGGGACATAATGCCTCTGTGACTTTAAATTACAGGAAAGAGGGGACCTGCCTGTGTGGCTCTTAACAATCTTCAGTGCAGCAGCTCAAAAGGAAAGCCATGATATTTAGATCACTACATGTCTCATGGCACGATCTTTGTGGGGTTTATGAATACCTCACACATACATATATGCACGAGGTCGCTCGCATGTATTGTTAACGTGAGGATTTATAAAGTCAACACTTCTTCTGAAGTCGAGAAAAGCTAGTAGTTATTCGGAGATGATAAGCCGGGAGTCTAAGAACAGGAGTTGGGTCTGTTGGAGTGTGTGTGTGTGTGATTGTGTGTGTGTAATCCTCACCTTCCACCTTGTTTGAGACAGGTCTCTCATTGTTCATCATTGTGTAAACCAGTTAGCTAGCCTATGAGCTTCCAAGTATTCCTCTGTCTCCACTTCCTATCCTGCCACAGGAGTACTGGGATTCCAGTTATGTGCTGCTCCATCTGGTTGCCCTGGGCTTTGAGTATCTGAACTTGTTCTTTACACATGCATGAAATGCTTTAGCCACTGACCTTTCTCCTCAGACGTAATTTTAATGCATATGCAAGTGATCTTAATTGTTAAGTTTATAATTAAAGCAAAGATACATAATAACTATTAGTATCACAGTCTGGTAGAAAGCAGAAGCCTAGAAGCCATGGTAATCTACGGTACAGAGGCAGCACTAGTCCATTCAGAGAAACAGGACCATCGTGTGATTCAAGGCTTTGACTCTGTCTTTCAGGGACATTCTGTGAAGGCATTTGCTACTCAGATGTTGGTTCCGAAGATTTGGAGGTCAGCAGAGGCCCCTCCCAACTAGGAGCTACTTAATGACCATTGTCATCTCATAGGGATTTGATAAAAGAGACAGAACAGAAACTCCTCAAACTACAGGCAGCAGCACCAAGAGAAACACTCCAGGCTCAGACACACTGGCTCCTTGAAAAGTCTGGAGAACACTGCTCTACAAGAGTACCACAACATTGCAGGCCTAGAGTTGGATCAGAGCCCATATAACTAAGGGAAACCGGCTGAACACTCAGAGGGCCTCAAGCAAAAAAACAGTATTCTAGTTGCTGGGGCATAACCGTTAACCTCCCTCCCCGCCATGATCCAGAGTAAGGAAGGGAGATTGACAGTCTTAGCAGGAAAGGAATTTGCCCATCCACCTGACTGTGACCTTGAACAAGTTGTCCTCATTTGTTTCCACATATCTAAGATAATATGACCATCATTTTTATGGCCTGAAATGCAACTTTTAATGTGATTTTTCCATTCTAGAACAGACAGTACTTTGAGAAAACAAACTGCAACCCAAACATGAAATATTAGCAGTATTACACAAGTGATCTTTTTGCTAGAAAGCCAACAATTTGTCTTAATTTTTCAGGCAGTTGGATCAATCGAAGTGGTTACTATGATAACCCAGCAGGAGCAAAAGTCAAAATATGATGAATGCATGTCTTGCCACACACATTTATTGAGCATTTATTACAAGCCAAGGGTAATATGAAGACTAGAGATAGATGAAGTATATAAACTCCCAATGTATAGGAAAGAAAAGACTTAGTGACGGGTCTTGACATAAATGTGCATGTTCTAATACCATCACAAAGTACCACCCAGAAAAAAAGAGTTGACACTATGATGCTTGCAGTTTTGAACTTCACATCCAGTCATACTCAAGATCAAGGTACAAGGACTCACCATGCAGTACACTTAATTGTTAAGGAATGTGCAAGCTCTTAGAACTAATTTTTATAACTGGATACTAATCAACATGCTTGTTGGCATTGTTTTGAGTTAGTCGAGCATCTAATTGAATAATTGCAAAACTGGAGGACTAAAATAACTCAATTAATTGGTGGTTACTGTGGATTTCACAGTAGTAGGAACACTGTGTAAAAATTATAGATGTGACCTGTAAAGTAGCAACATAATTAGGCAATATTTTTATAATCAATGTAACTCTAGTTTATCAAACCAATTACTAGTCTATCCACTCAGGGAATCCAATCCATCAGCCAAACTAATGACACACAGTGAGTGTCACTGACAAAAGAAGAGACAAATCAAGGGTTGTTCTTTAACAAGTGTGTTCCACTTGGTACCTCGTTCAGACCTAAATAGCCTGAGAGTTACATATATTGGGCAAAGCTTCCTGAGTTAAACTGCATAAAATTAAATTTAACTCTAATGTAACTTCACTTCCAGCATGGTATTCTGTTGTAGCTGTTAAGATCCTGAACAAGGTTCATTTTCCATGACCTCTGTTAAATAACAAGATGCATCTGCCACAAACAGAAAACGCTGTGCTTTACCTGTCAAGGGATCCTGTAATCAGAACGTGCTCACTGTTCCATGTTAGTTCAATGGCCACAAATCATTCCTATTAAAACAAAAAGTAATTTTTTGACTTGCTGTGAGAACACATGTTCTCAAGCTATGATATCTGTTTGGGTTACTGGCAGAACTTCTACCATAGTCTTAGAATTTTGGATTCCAGTATACTCTAGTGACACATGCATGTTGCAGCCATGTCCTCTCAGGCATTCCTCAGAAGCAGTGACATTCAACAGCAAACAAACTGAGCTTCCCAACAAATTACCTAAGGACTGTCCAGTCAGCCTTCATACTCCATTTGAACACCCTGGAAAGAGTACTCATGGGAGGGATAACATACCCTCCAGCCACATTAAGTAATGAACTTAATACAGACCCTTGCTGAGTGCAGTGATGTGGTTTATAAAACTGTGTGGGCTTGTCAGAGAAAAACTGTTGTGGTCAATGAGAGTGTTGCAGTTTCTCAATAAATCAGGGAGATCTGACTGACTATGGACCAACTAAGATGATATTAAGACATAAGTATAAATTGTATCTATCATATGTGATGATGATGTTGCATTTTGGTAAGAAAAAAAATTAAGACTACTTGAGTCAAGTTCTTAGTAGTGAAAAGGCATGATACCTCAAGTTTATTTTCAAATGCTCCAAGACATAAGAAGACAGACAATACATACATGTGGTGTTGGAGGTGGACGACAGGCTCCATTCAGAGAGCCTCTGGTAGTTTTCATGGTTAGCATTTGATGGCAGCTTTTTTTAACTATTTGAAAGATGGTAATAAATACTAGAGCCTACTGCTGCTGTGGAAGGCCATTAGGTTTTTGTACACCCTGAAAGATAGCTCATCATTGTTCTCTGTAATAATGGAGACTTTCTACTCAGATAAGGGAAGTAACTCCACAGCTGCCAGATTTCTCCTTCTAGTACATATCTAACACTCTTCTTCATGAACTCCTTTCAATATTCTCCTCTGAAAATGGACTTGGAGATTTTCTTTAGTCATGACTTATGAGCTACTGTAGGAGGGGGCCTCAATAAAAGTATTTTAATTTCTCTTTAAGAAATCTCCTGAGAGAATTTGCCTAGTACTGCAGTGACGTGATGTGCTGGGGGTGAGGATAGAGGGAAAGTCTGCATGAGATGTACCTGGAGGAAAGAGGGGCTGATGTTGGGATGTAAAGTGAATAAATAAATAAACTTTTTTAAAAAGAACTCCAGAAAAAGAAAGAAAGAGAGAAAGAGAGAAAGAGAGAAAGAAGGAAGGAAGGAAGGAAGGAAGAAAGGAAGGAAGGAAGGAAGGAAGGAAGGAAGGAAGGAAGGAAGGAAGGAAGAAAGAAAGAAAGAAAGAAAGAAAGAAAGAAAGAAAGAAAGAAAGAAAGAAAGAAATCTCCTGAGATGAGGTGTTTTTAATTTCAAGCAGAAAAATACAGAATCTGAGGGCTAAGCAAAATGGGAGGTAAAAGTTAAATCAAGTGTACGTAGTTTTACAGCCTGAACTAAAACATGTAACTCATTGTAGAAAGATACAACTTGTAATACATTTATGAGAATTCAAGCATGTATTTGCAATTCCTTCAACATTGAAAATGTTTGTCTGTCATCCTGCTTCCCTAGGACACCACCTAAAGGTAACATATGTCCCTTTTGCATAGAAAATTATTTTGTCACCCAAAAAATTATTCGTACACATTTGATGAAAAAAATATACTACAAACAGTGAGCTCTGGTAATATCTATAAATCCCATCAATAAAAATAAAATACAGTTATATTCATGGAGACTGCTCAGATTAGCTGAAGGATTGGTGTAAATATATTTTACACTTACAATTTTTTAAAAAACTGCCTTGCTGAATTGCTGGATGAAGGGCAAGCTTGGGAACTCTTGGCATGGAAACTAGTTTGAAGTTCTGATTTGGGCTTTCGAAACAGAGTGTTGGTGTCACGTGCTCATTCACAGAAGTGCACATGGTATGGGTGCTCGATTACAGTTTGTGTTGACCACACCCCTGATGAAGGCAGGGGAAGTTTGCCCATTTATCCAGACTCCTTTCAGACTTTGAACTCTACTTTGAGCATCAAGCATGTTGAGCTTTGAAAATCATAAATGCCACTGGGATTAGAAGGTCAGTCTTGGGGATTTTCTGGGATAGAATGGCTACAATATATTGCCAATACATGGTAGACACCATAGGTTATGAACGAGATCTTGGTTACAAAAGGCAATTGGCATAGCAGCCAGAGAACCTTTCTTTTGAATACATATCTCAAAGTACTTAGCATCCTGGACAAATTACTCATTTCCTATATAGTTCAGGCAGCTTAAGGAAAAAGCTTTTCCCTAAGTCCTAAGGCTCCAAGTCATCCCATCTCCCTTACCCAACAGACAACACAGTCTGTGTGCTGACTTTAATACAGCAGGTTTCTAGAGTTACACTATGGAGATTCATCCTTACCTTCTAGTCTCTGACAGACCTAAAAGAAAGCCTATAGTTTAATTATGAATCAGGCTGCCAAACAATGAATGGGAATTTCCAAATTGTTATAGACAATAAACCTGAGCATCTGCAGTGCTCCACTCTCTAGACACTTGCAGATGGAATTTGTGGTGGTTGAGAACTAGATCTTGGGGAGTTACCATGTGCTTCCCTCCTAAGAAGGCCATAGTCACCCAGTAAAGAGGATACTGAAAAATCACTGTGTTGAAATTGTATATCCCTCCCCAATTACCAAGACATTTCCATTCCATGAAGTCTGTAGGGCATTAATCATGAGGAGCCTGCAAATGGCTCTTTAAGTAGTATCTGCATGATTCAAGATTAAAGATACTCAAGTAGGGAGAAAAAAATCTAAGACTTGGCCATCCTTCTTGTTTGTAGGAAAAGTACATTGAATTCTTTTGAGCTTAAGACAAGAGCTGTCCCAAGCTCTGTCCGTCAGGCTGCCTTGCAAGCTTCACATTTGGGCTCTTACCAGCTGTTTCCAGTCTAAAGTGTTTCAAATACACGGCAATGGTCAAAAGCCACCATTTCTTCACAATCTTCAGCGGTACTGGATCAGCCCTGGTAATGCACCACCCATGTGGGTATAGTAGCAGAGTCCAAACAAGTGTGGAAGCCTTTTTTTACCCACACAGCAAGCCCGAGTGACAAACAATAGGTAAAATGGTCAGAAGATACACAGGACACAAGGAAATAGAAAAGTCATGCTCTTTCTTTCCTTGTTACCTTAGTCAAGCCCAGGGCAGTACTAAGGGATTTGCATATATAACAGGACCAAAAGTTACCTGGTACACATGTCTCCCCGTCCCTGCTTATGGCTACTGTCTGAACCATGCTGTGGCACAGCTGCCTTGTATTTTTAAGCCCTCCAGCGTGCTCAGAGACTTGTATTTCAGAGCTTCCTCCTTTCCTCTCCTGACAACCTGCCCTCTCCCCCATCATGAGGCTGAGACCTCCTGTCACTTCACCTGCATATCCTCACAACTCAAGGGAAGGACAAGCCAGAAAAATTCCTATGGCTCTGGCTGATCTCAACCCAGTCCCATTTTCTCAAGGATGTGTAATTTATCTTTCATTTGCAGATATGGTTTTGTTTGAGTCTCCTTTTATTTCATTTCTTCTCCTTTGGTAGACAGAAACATAGACTGCTGTGGACACAAAGCCTCAAACCTATAAAGAACGGTAAGACAAAGAAACTCCCTCAAACACCCAGGAGCTGACTCTGACAGATGTAGAAACCCGCAGCCAAACAGTGGGTGGAGCTTGGGGACTCTTAATAGAAGAGTTGGGGGAAGGATTGAGGGCCCTGAAGGGGATAGGAACTCCACAGGAAGAGCAACAGAGTCAACTATCTGAACCCTTGGGGCTTTCAGAGACTGAACCACCAATCAAAGAACATACATGGGCCAGACCTAGCCCCCGTCCTCCTGCATATATGTGGCAGATGTACAACTTGTTCTTCATATGAGTCCCGAACAACTGAAGCAGGGGCTGTCCCTAAAGCTGTTGTCTGTCTATAGAATATTTTCCCCTTCTGGGCTGCCTTATCTGGGTTCAGTGGGAGAAGATGTGCCTAGCCCTGCAGAGACTTGGTGTGCCAAGGTTGGGGTATACTCACGGGGGCCTCTACCCTCTCAGAGGAAAAAGGGAAGGGGTATGGAAGAGGGACTGTGGGAAGAGGCAGGATCGGGGTGTAAAGTGAATAAAGAAAAAAACAAACAAAAAGTGACACCAGCAAAGAAAGAAAGAAAGAAAGAAAGAAAGAGAGAGAGAGAGAGAGAGAGAGAGAGAGAGAGAGAACGGAAGGAAGGAAGGAAGAAAGGAAGGAAGGAAGGAAGGAAGGAGAGAAGGAAGAGAAAAGAAAAGAAAAAGAGAAAAAGAAAAAGAAACTCCCTTAAAACTAATCATGCCTCTAAATATTACCACTATTTCAGGCAAAACAAAATCCAGCACAAAGCTCTACATGCAAGGGGCAGTTTTGGGCTACAGAAATGCCTTGTCAATAATATAATTAAATAAGCTTTTTTCCTTACTCAAATCCAGTGTTCTCATCCCCATTACAGAATCAGATTCCAGAGTTCAGAGTTCAGATGTCATACCTAGAAATGAGTGGCAGATATGCCATGCTAGGCCATCATGAAGCCATACTTACAGTGTCTTAATTGCTTACAAAGCCCATCATCGAAGTTGGACAAGTGCCAATTCTGTTTTGGGAATTTTGTTCACAAGAATGCAAAGATAGGTAAGACAGTGTCCGTTACAAAGTATTGATTCGAGTCTGTAGAGATGGCTCAGCAGTTAAGAGCACTGCTCTTCCAGAGGTCCTGAGTTCAATTACCAGCAACCACATGGTGGCTCACAACCATCTGTAATGGAATCCAATGTCTGAAGAGAGTGACAGTGTGTTCGCATGCATAAAATAAACAAATAAGTCTTCTTTTAAAATATTGATTTTGAGAATGTGGGGGAGTGTTTGTGTGTTTGATTAATTCATTGATTTTTATTTTATGGAGAAAGGTCTCACTATGTAGCCCAGACTGACTTGGAATTTATAATCCTCCTGCCTCAGTCTTGTTCTACTTTACTTGTTCTATATGACCAGTTCCATATTGTGGGTAAAGATCAAGGAAAAGTACTATGTGGGTGTTTATATGTATTTACATGTGTTCAAAAATGTTCACAGAGCAGAGAGACCACAAAAACTATCTCCTTGGGTACATACAGCAATTGCCTAAAAGACTGAGGTAATGAGTTTAATAGGGCAAA
This sequence comes from Mus musculus, assembly GCF_000001635.26. Lineage (NCBI taxonomy): Eukaryota > Metazoa > Chordata > Mammalia > Rodentia > Muridae > Mus > Mus musculus. The sequence continues at coordinate 99,269,839 of NC_000069.6, read as the reverse complement.
TACACACACACACACACACACACACACACACACACACACACACACATGTGCAGTGTTCAGTCTGAAAGTATTCTGTGAAGATAAAATGATTCAGGATAGGAGCTTGCTCAGAGATAGTTTCTTACAGAGATAGGCATAGGCAGACACCCACCTTCATATGGTCTTAAGTATCCCTGTAAAAGCCAGAGATTATTTAGCTGGGATTCCTTGTCACCACTAAGTCCCAGAAGCACAATGGCACCATGCTGAGAGGAAATCCTGCAGCCGCCTCTAAAAGAGAGCACCCTGCAGCAGACACCAAGTAAAGACAAATTAGTGGCATCCAAGTCCTCCTCCTTCTATGGTAGGGCCCATGCATGGAAGCTGTGCTTGTACATCATGTCTACTAACATCACAATAATATCAATTACCCTTTTCCAACTTGAAATGTGCCTGTATCTTGGGAGCTTAAGATGAGAGTTGGAAGGAGGATGAACTTTCTTCAAAAACAACACTAACGGAGAAATGCATTCTAAACAGAAAGGATGACAGGAATGCCACCAGGAAGGGAAAGAGACAGCAAGGGAGGAGGAAGGACTGCAGAGAGTGTGCAGAGGGGTTGGGAGGGGAGTGTAGAGCCTCCTGTGTCCAACAGTCTCACATAGACACCCAACAGTTTCCAAGTTTTCCCCTTTACCAAAAGTAAAATTTGGAGCAATACATGATTTGTGCGCACTAGGCACTATACCAAGAACTTAAAACCTATCGCATTTAACTATTGCAAGAGCCTTGCAGAGGGCACTACTGTTCTCCTTGTGTGTGCCTGTAACTGAGACATAGAGTAACTAGGTCACCTGCCCAAAGCTTCAGAGATGGAATTAGGTTCAAATACGAACCTCCTAGCCTCCAATCCCTCCTTTCTATGCTGTACAGGGCGCCGTCTGCTTACCTTCTGTGTGGGTCAGCTTCTGTGACAACTTACAGGATTAAAATGTTATTTTGACTCACAGTTTCAGGAGTCTCGGGGCTGTGTCATTTCTGAGCCTGTGCTGAAGAAGAACATCACTCAAGGGAGGACATGACATACAAAAGCTGTTTACCTCCTGACAAGCAGGAAGTAGAGAGGAAGGAAGGAGCCTAGGCCCTCTAAACAAGCCCCCAATGACCTAACTTCCTCCAATTAGGCCCCAACTAACAAAGGTTCTACCTCCCAAGTAACATGGTCTGGCTCACAAGGCTTTAATGCACACCCTCTGGGTCTAGCCTATAATAGCCTGCCTGTTATGTCCTGGTTTTTCTCACTAGCCAGTGCTCGTAGAGTGTGAAAGCTTGTTTTCTTTCCAGAATATTCTATATGCAACTACCCAGGTGAGGCTCCAAAGTACTATAGAGTTGACATGGAAAAAAAAAAATCCAGAAAAGAATCCAGGTAGAAATTCTAATGTCTGTATGCACTATGTGCATATCCCAAAACTTACCTTTGTGAAAAAATATACCTTCCATTCTCAATACTCACTAGTAGGATTGGAGACTTGGCTTGAAGGTAGAGTGTCTGCCTAGCAAGCACAAGGCCATGGGTTTGGTCCCCACTCAATGCCAGGAAAAAGAAATCTCAATACTCACAAGCAATGAGCTACCCAGCTGCTGAGGCCCCACAATGTGGGCAGAAAAACAGACAGGCAAAGAAAAAGAAGAATGTAGTCAAGCCCCAAGGAAAAAAATGTTAACATCCGGAACCAATTCACCCACACAGGCTGAGGAGCATAACACCCAGATCTCCATAACGCCCCTCACCACTCCAGCCTTACACACACACACACACACACACACACACACACACACACACACACTCGTGCATGTTTAGTTTACTATCTGCTCAGATTGGCCTTGCATATGCAGGCAGCCCCTTCAGCAGTACCTACCACCCAGTCAGAATATCACAAAGAGGCCTTAAATCTCTGTGATGTCACAGTCTAATCTGGATAATGGACAGAAGGACCAGAGAGCATCTGATGTCCCCTGCATTTAAACCAGGCATGCAGTTCTGAATGCTAGAGGAGAGATGGAATGACCAAAATCAGGCAAGTGACACATCTTGCACAATCTCTATTTCAACTTGGACAGTCAAGGGTCTTAGTGTTCCTTGAGAAAGGAAATAGACCTGGAGCTTCCCAAGCTCGTGTTGCCTCGAGAATTATCAAATCCCACAGATGAGTTGCGAGTGTGGAGCAGGGCTGGCAGGGAAAAAGCAAAGCTAGAAAACAGAGACGGACTTTGACATCTTGCTCATTTCAGCTTGTAAAGGCTCCTTTTCTGTCCTTGGGCACAGCAGACAGGAATGTAACAGACTGCACAATTAAACAGCCAAAAACTGCATTATATATATGGAAATCAGGGAGGTAAATGGGTGTAGATTTTCTCCAAATCCCTGTTGGAGACATCTGGCTCTCTAAGAGAGGAAAGTTACATGGAGTGGGAGGGAAGGGAGGGAAAGGGATGGACAGACAGTGAACAGGTGGACAAAAAAAAGGGAAGAACGTAAAGAAGCTCTCTGATAAGTTCCTGACTACATACTGGCATCTCATCCAGTTTTAAAGCAGGAGAGGTGACCTGTGAATGTAGGTGTTTATCTGGATGACGATTCCTGAGAGTAACAGACCTCAGAGCAAACACGACTGCTCCAGATAGAGCTGTTACAAACAAGCGAATCAGAGCAGCCACTGAGAGGTTAACGGTAAAGCCTACTGGAAGAGTGGGTGTACTCGCAGTGGGTCCTCAAGGCAGTTTCCTAATCCTCCGGCATTAAAAGGAAGCCACTGTGGAAATCAGAATCTCTTCCTTTGTAAATTCAATCCATGGCAAAGGGATTTCAGCTGTGATTGCTGACTTTGAGAAAATCAGCAGTACTTAGGAGCTCGGGAACTGCCTGTCGCTGCAACTGATACTTTCCTAAGCTGTTCCATTTTGAATCAATTACCAATGAGACTCCATGCATCCCGTTGTGAGTGGAGAAGCGGAATGGGTAAAACAGAGCAGTTGGTTGTCCTGAATCTCCCTGCAGGAGGGGATTTAGAATGGGGAGGCTTTAGGTTGAATTCAATATGTAGCCACTACCCTTCAGACTTGAGAAGTCTGTTCTGTACAGTCAAAAAAAAAAAAAAATCAGAGCGCAGCAAGAAAACTGAACATGTCTCATTCCAAAGATCATGAACTAGAAACTCCACTGACACTGCTGTCACTGGAGCCCTCTAGAGTGGGTGCCATTAAAGCCACCTGAAGACAGGAAGGACTAACAAAGGGCCAGAGACCTAAAAGTATAAATAAGCTCTTACAATGATTAATGATCGGTTTGGGGTATAACAGGCAGCAAGCTCAAAATGTTCTCCCTAAAGCAGTTAAAAATCGTCTCAGCCAGACTGTGGTCTGGCTTTAATCCCAGCACTCGGGAGGCAGAGGCAGGAGGATCTCTGAGAGGTCGAGACCAACCTGGTCTACACAGAAAGTTCCAGGACAACCAGGACTACACAGAGAAACCCTGTCTCAGAAAACAAAAACAAAAACAAAAACAAAACAAAACAAAACCCAAAGTCTCCAAAGGAAACAGAAGAGGGCAGTTCTATGGATACTGGCAACAGGAACAGCTCAAATCAGACTCTAGCCAGCTGGATTAGAGGAAACTGGAGTTGTACAGCTGTATGTTGAATCTTTTGAACCTCAATTTCCCGGTCTGTACAATGAAGAAACAATGATTTTTTTCCCCCTCTGAGGACTAGCTGGTAAGTGAGATAAACGAACGGTTAGGGGCCTGGATATGGCTCAATGGTTAGGAACACTTGCTGCTCTTTCAGAGCACAGGAGTTCCATTCCACATGCTCTTTTCCCCTCACTTTCAGGTCTTCCTCTCAGTTAATCTCTTGGTGTTGGAGAGGTGGCTCAGCATTCAAAAGCAGTGGCTATCCTCCTGGAGGACTAGGGTTAGCATCCCACACTCACGAGGTGAGTCTGGTTCCAGGTGATCCAGTGGTCTCTTCTGACCTCCAATTGACATTGCATACATGTGGTACACAGACATACATGCAGGCAAAACACACACACACACACACACACACACACACATAACACACACACACACACACACACACACACATATATATATATATAGTGAATCTTAAAGTTACCCCTTAATTCCTTCCTGGCCTCCTCCTCCTCCTCCTCTGCCTCTTCTCTTTTCCCTTCTCTTCCTCTCATTTCTCTCTCATACATGTGCATGTACACACACATACACACACACACAAACATGCACACACACATACACACACAGACAAACACAGTCACACACACAGAACCACACACAAACACAGACACACATAGAAACACACACATACACACAGAGAGAAACATACACACATACTTGTTCTAGCTCTAATCTCCTAACTCAACCAAACAGCACAATAGTCCAAAATGACTATGCCCTCAACTAATTATTGTAATCCTGGAGTCCCATAAAAATATGGCTGTCGAAGAAAGAGTCCATCTTCCCATTTCGTATTTGGCAAGGGCTAGAGCCTTCTGAGGACTCTGAGTTGCAGAAACTAACCAGAGAACTCTAGTGTTAGTCTACTTCCCTGCCTCCAGACACCCACTCTTTCCCCTCCGAGCTGAGTTCTTTGGGGAGTTGGTTAGCCTGACTGCTGCAGCCCTACCTTCTACCTACTGCACGGCAGCCATGAGCCTCCATCCTTGGGCACCCCAACTTTCTCCCTTCGAGCGCATCATGTTCTGGCTTTTGTCTCAGTGGAATACTGAGTAGCAACGGCTCTCAGTTCTGCTTAAGTCTATTTACTGCACATACTCGGGCTCTGTACTGCTTCTCCTCACGGACTCTAAATGGGGGGAGGAGCCAACTCCTAGGGAGAGGTACGGAAGTGCACACTGGCTGGCTGCTCATAGATTACAATTTTCAGGCACTGCATACTCGTGCTAATCACTAAAGTCACCAACTATTGTCAACTCATGCGGAAGAAATGTCAACCATTAAGCTAAAGCTTTTCTCCCTGTGTGTGTACTGTCTCAGCTGATCCTAGTAACCACCACTGATAAGAAATAAGCACACTTATTGTTACTATTCCACAGAGGCAAAAGCTTGTGTTAAAGGACATTAAGTTGCCCGAGATCATACAATTAGGAAGTGTTAGAGCCAGAGCTCTGAAGCAAGAATATGCACTTGACCGCAAGAATATGTGCTTTGAACGGGGATCCTATGACACATTCATTACACCAAACAGAAATGATAACACGGGGCTGGAGAAATGGCTTAATGGTTAGGAGCACTGGCTGCTCTTCCAGAGATTTTTAATTCAATTAGAAACCACACAGTGTCTCACAAACATCTCTAATGAGACCTGATGCCCTTTAGCATGCAGGTGTACATGCAGATAGAGCTTTCCTACATGTAAGATATATAAAGAAATAAATCTCTTTTGGTTTTGTTTTTCTAAACAGGATTTCTCTTCATAGCCCTGGCTGTTCTAGAACTCACAGTGTAGACCAGGCTGGTCTTAAACTTAGAGATCTTCCTGCCTCTACCTCCCAAGTGCTGGGACTAAAGGTGGCACCACCATGTCTTGCAAAAATTAAAAAAAAAAAAAGAAAGAAAGTAAGAAGAAATAACGCAATAAGAGTAACTGTTTTCATATGTGTACTTGCTGCATGTAAATAATTAGAAATATGTCTGTAAGTGTGCACATATGTATGCTTTATATATCAACACAATGACTGATACAGTTACATATCCAAAGAACGTTACTATTTGTTGTCATTTGGATTGGGCTATGAATGTCATTGCATTTTTATTGTTTACTAAATGCTAAGTTCTCAAAAAAAAAAGAAAGAAAGAAAGAAAGAAAGAAAAGAAAAGAAACCAAAAGCAACAAGAACAAGGTCCTTCTCTCACAGTGATCTCCAGAGTGAGTCAAGGGGAAGTAGTAAAATCTGCATATCCCAAGGTCTGTGCAGAGTGAGGTCATAGACAGGGGTGGGAAGCCAGCACTGGGTGAGAAAAGTCTGTAAGAAAGCAGGACCTCACAAGATAGGAACAAGAGAAACACCACTAGGTGTGTGCAGGGCCTGAATTTTGCCTCTGACCCTGCCCTCAAGTTCAGCTGCTATGAACAGAGGTCTTGAATGCTAAGCTGCCTTCTGATCTATCTTGTTGACAAGCCTTCTGCCGGTTACTAAGTCATCCTTTTAGCATTCTCAGGTCCTTGCCAGATCAAGGTCTCAGCTTCGCAGGCTGACGTGGAAAACAGTTCCTGGTGCTTTCCATCAGACTCAGGCAGCGAGAGCGCGTGCGCGGGCAAGCGGGTTTCCCCCAGTTCAGCTCACCAGGGATATACTACTTTGCTCAACCTTTATTTTTCGGATGCTTGATTTTTCTGATTATTTCTGGGAATTGAACCGAACATGGTCAAAAAATAAATCATTTGCATTTCCTTTCAGTTCCCTGGTGCCCCAGAGCGCTTGTTGGCCCTTTTCATTTAGGCATCAAACACGTAGGGCTGAAATCACCGCTCTCTGATTTCTGAACATGTGATATTAATATAATATAATTTCAAGAGCTCCATGAAAGCACCTAATTTTAGCTCTAAATTTTTTTGACCTTAGATTGGTATTACTGCACCGTTCCACAAGTGCAGTAAAATTTCCCTCATCCCACTGGTACAAAAGGGTGGGTCAAGTACTGGCCAAGGTGCATTCGGAGAAAGTGTTAATATGTTCAAAACAAGAGCTCACAGGGGCAGTGGACTCTTGCGGCTAAATGGGCTTCATGTTTCATTTGAAACTGGCTCTCTCTCGTCTCACTAGCCAGAAATCGAGGCCTCACTAGCTGCTATGAAACAATTTTAAAACTTTCTTTCAACATTAATATGTCTGCTTTTATATCTCTGTTTCAACTTTAATGCCAGCAGTAGAATTTAAGCTTTCTGCTTTAAGTGAGTCCCGCCCTCTTCCTACCATAATTCAGGGACATAGAATAGAATATGGAGAGAGGGTGTGGAAGTCTTTGTTGTAAGGCCCTTGAGAAGAATCACAGGCAACACCCTTACTTTGCTTTCTGAACCTTCTCATTCTTTTAGATTGGAGCCATAACACTGTCGTTGTCTCTTTAAAGTGTAAACTTTAAACTAAACGATTTTCTTTTTTCCCCTCTTCTACTAAATGGTGTGTAGATATAGTCTTTCTCCTCTATGCTAGTAACAGCTGTGACAACAACAAATCAAATGACTGATTAAGCTTCTGATTGAAAAATATTGAATTCAGGGAAAGCACGCTGTGGACACAGCCACTGACCCAAAATGCTTTGCCCCTTCCCACTGTGAAGACCAATTGTGCGGTTTTGTTTTTTGCTGCTTTTTGTTGTTGCTGCTGCTGCTGCTGCTGCTGCTGCTGCTGCTGTTGTTGTTGTTGTTGTTGTTGTTGTTGTTGTTGTTGTTGTTGTTAAAAACCACTCAAGCTGCCTAACTCCAGGCTTAGGTCCAGGCCACTCCGGACTGGCACAGTGGGTGGCCTGAGGCAGTAGTTCCCTGTACCTGCTAAGACTGAGAGAGAGAGGCCTTCCAGCTGAATTTGGTGATTTCCACTAGTCAATCCCCAGCCTACTCTGAAGAGTTGAGTGGGTTCCCTTTTAAGAGAGTCACTACTTGTCTGTCCACAGTCTCCCCAAGAACAGCTAAAGTACAGTCTCTGTCCGCAGGGGGCAATGCAGAGTTCTGAAAGGAGTCTACCTTAGGCAAGGTAACCAACAGTATGATTTTCTTTCTTCTTAACAGACTGGCTACAATATTTACTGACCCTAGAATTACCCATTTGGAAATGGTTAAGGATTAAAAGTTCTGCAGGCCCAGGGATTCTTGCTTTCTAATTGCTAATGTTTGAAGTCAGTTTGATTCCTCGGAAATTTGTTCAGCCTGATGAAAGCAAAACCCAAACTCCCCTCAGGGCGAGAGGTGTAAGATCTTTGGGTTCCGTTGTTTTTCTTTCGTTGTTTGGGGGGAGTCTGATTGTTTTGAGGAATGCCTTCTCCCAGTTAGTCAGGAGCCCTCTCACTCTTCCAATATGTAATTAGAGCGACAGCGCAAGGCCCATCCCTCAAGATTAGAAACTCAACCAAAAAGGGCTCAGCTGCTCCCTTCTCCTGTCTGCCCCACCCCACCGCCGCGCCTGCAGCCCCGGCCCCACCGGCCAGCATCCGTGCTCCACAGAGCTGGACCCAAACTTGTTCAGAGGACAGTGTGATCTCCACCTCTCTGCGCTGCGGAGGCCCAAGCAAGCGACTGGCATAGCCCCTTGTGAAGATCACCCGAATTTCCCCAGTTATGGGTTCACAGGGAAGGATCCACTCTAGTTCCTTCGCTGGTGAAATGTCAGCTGAAATTTCTTGAGAGACGCCTAAAAAGCTACCGTTTCCCCCGCGAAAAGGCAGCCGAAGTGAGGCGCGAGGAGCAGAGAGCAAGGTTAACTGTCTCCGGATCCTTAGGAGACCTTACTTTTGTGCTGGTGGGGACAGGGAACAGAGAACATCAGAGAAGGCCCGCGGCCCGGGATTTAGGAAATCATTCATCTAGTTGGAAGTACACAAAGTTTCCAGGCCCCCACTAGAGGTATAAGGATGTCTAATAAAAGGGAACTTTACCAGCAATGCGACAAGTGTGTCTTTGGGTTTTTGTTTCTTTTTTGTGTGTTTATTGTTGGTTTGGTTTTTTGTTTGTTTGTTTTTGTTGGTTTTTTTTTTTTTTTGAGATACTTTGTAGCCGTGGCTGGCCCAGAACTCTTAAAGGAGCCTCTCTCTGCCTATTGATTACTGGAACTAAAAGTGAGAGCCTCCACACTGCCAATATCTCCAAGGAGTTAGTTTGCTTGTTGATTTCCTTTAGGTCTCATCCTATAAAGCATGTGGCAATTTTCTGCACACATCTCATCTAAACTTTGACAACAAATGTAAGGGGGGAAAAGAAAGAAAAGAAATAGAAGACAATTAGGGGATACATTTCTACATTGTTTTATATGTTCCTAAATTAATTTTTTTTCTAATTTGCGATGCTTATCTCAACTCTATAATATATAATTAGTATCCAAATTTCTCTGATTCCACTTACTTCCTGTGGGAGGCATGAAATTATTTCCTAGAATTAAAAGTAACATTCTGATCATACAAACTAAAAGTGGCATTATTCACAAAATTAAGTAACTAAGGGAGAAACCTTGCTGTCAGTGTCTAGTGTTGTTTTGAATCACAATTGTACAATTTCATTTGCTGATATTTCTCTTAGAATTTGTTCAAAATCGTTGGGTGGGTCTAAGAGGTAAGTACAAACACTCAGTATCTAGAAGTTTCAAATCTTAAATTCTATAGAATTTAAAGTACACATAAAAATTCACAAGCAGGGTGATTGTGATCCATGCCTTTAGTTCCAGCACTCAGGAAGCAGAAGCAGCAGATTTCTGAGATTGAAGCCAGCCTGTTCTACAAAGCCAGTTCCAGGACAGCTAGGGCTACATAGAGAAACTATCTTGAAACACACGCGCACACACACACACACACACACACACACACACACACACACCTCACAGAGCTTTGCCTTTCCTAATGTTGTGTGTTCCTAATCTGTTAAACTGGCTACACCCTGCACACAAGGAGGTTTGGGGGATGTTGAGGCATCAACTTCTTTCGAAAATGGTTCTGAGCTTTCCTCTGGATATAGTGTTCACACATGGCTGTGGTGTTCACATGCATAAGTGTGTCCTTTCTTACACCTTTGTAATGGGCAAGCTGGACAGTAGTTTGTTTGTTCATTTGTTTTAAATACGGAGTCCATGTCGAAATTGCCTGTTTTCACTTCTGATATGAAAAGCTCCTTAGCAGTTTGTATGAAACAAAACACCCAGCCTCTACTCTACTCGATGCCATTAATGGTGCTGAATACTCAGTGATTAACCCTCTCCAGTTGCTTAAATTCCCCACATCTTCCATTTCACAGCAGGTCCTCCCTACCAAGTCTCGTTTTCTACCCGGACACTTGGAGCAAGGGCCTCACTTAAATTAAGTAATGATTATCCTTCCCCCAAAGAAGTGTAAACAGGCCTGATTCATAAATTTGCTAATTGCTGTTCCCAGTGCAGACCCAGAGAGTATCTCAGTCACGTGCATATAAAATTCCAGGCTTACTAAAAACTAAAACTAAAAACTGGAAAGGGTAAAGTCAGAATAAACCCTATGCACAGAAGAGGGCGCAGAGATTCCACACTCAGCAGTTCCCTGCTTTGCCCCTCGTAGAAAGAAAGAAAGAAAGAAAGAAAGAAAGAAAGGAAGGAAGGAAGGAAAAAAGTATTCAAAAAGTCAAAATGTGAGCCATAGATGAGAGAGTGGTTTCAATGATGTCTACTCAACTGGTCTGACTTTTGTGAGTAAGAAAGAACCAGCTATACTTCCAGGATGTTCATCAACTAGATTTCTGCATTTCCAGGATGGAGAAAGGAGAACAGCATTCCAGTCTGCTCTTTAGCCCTGCGGAATTTGCACCAGTCAACCCTCCCTTGCCCCCCCCCACTTGCACACTTTTTCTCCTCTGAGACCACACTACCACACTGAAAGGAATTTATACACACATTTTTTTTTTTACAGTAACTATATTTGTCCTGGGTAATAAGAGCAGAGTTCTATTGGGGTCCATGATTAGAATCTCCAAAGAATTTGTCTCTCATATTAATATCTTGGTTTTTTTTTGTTTTTTTTTTTTGCTAACAGTCTTGCTGTGATGGATCTGGAATATTCTGTTTTTTTAATGAAAGCAATGAATACCATAGCGTAGGCTTGAGTCAACAACATTTAGGTCTTCTGAACTGGGCTGCATTTGACTTTTTGCATTTGTCTAGTCTGAGTGATTAAAGATGGAGGGTACATTTCCATTAGGGTTGTGTCCACATGCAAAAACAAATACTGTACAGAGAAGCAGGGAATACACATTACTATTTTGTTTAGTTGTTGTTGTTGTTATTTGATCCTCAGGTTAGGAGCTCTAGAGCATTCTTCACTCACACCACACAAACTAAAAATATTTTGCATTTATAATTGTCTTTCAAAATTAAAATTTTACATCTCAGGGGTTATTGATATGAGGGTGCAGTTAATTTCCGTTTGAATTTCGCTCCAAGAAATGTAATTCTTTCTCCCTGCACAGCCATCATCTGAGGAACTCTGGGAACCTCATCTACAAACTCAGGAGATGCAAAGTGGCTGGATGGAAATTCGGAAGCATTGTTCGACGGCTAAGACTAATGTAAGAATGTAAGAGATGGAGAATCCAAGGGAAAGACGAATTGAGACTTTCAAGGCCCCTGGGTTGTGAACAGATTTCCATAGGGAAGCCTTCGTTGGGGGTGGAGGTGGGGTGCAAGAGAGGAATCAGATCCGGAGCACTGTAGTCTAGAGGTGTAGGGGTGACTCCTCGGGGAGCCCGAACCTCAGCGATTATTATGCAGATCAGTTTGTCAGCCTGAGCCTCGGGTTCAGAAGCTTGGGGATGGGGTTAGCTACCAAGAACTAAACCGTAGGAAGGCCCACGTAGCCGCCCCTCACAAGAAACCCTGGCCATCTACTTCCCTCACTCCGGGGCCTCTGTTGTTTCTGTGAGGTGTAATTGGGATTACTGTCTTTTCAACCACTACCTCCTACCACCACTGGGATTTTACAGAGTCTCCACAACCAATTCCTACTGCCTAGCCTCGGTCCCGTTCTCCAAGCCCCGCGCATCCACAGACGTCTGCCTTAGACACTGACACACGTTTGAAAAGACACTCCTTGGCCCTTATCTTCCAGTGAATAGCTGAATGTCTTTGGTTGGACCATCCTCTCCAACCAAAGACAAATTCGATCCTTACCTCCTCCTCTGCTTCTTCTTCACACAAGATCACTTACCAAAGAGGTGGCCTCTGAGGAAGGCTGTTTTGAAGGCAGATTTCCAAGTCCCACTTAATAATCCCTTCTCTGGTGCCGGGTACACCCTGGACGCATGAATGTGTCCGGGGTAGTGCCCACAGCACAGAGGAATAACAGTCCCATGCGCAGGCCTCAACCCAGGCAGAGCCTCGGCAGGAGCTTAGGTTCCGCACACCTTACCCTGGCCACCTGAACCTAGTGCTTGACATCAGTATTCCCACCCAGCTCATCCCTCTGTATCCATTTCTTAAATATCAACGCCAGCGCCCACTCACTTGCTCTTTCACCCCATGGAAATGGGGTGGGTTTAATGTCAGGATTAAAATCTCAGTTTTGCTCCAAGCAAACAAACAATACACTGGAAGATTAATTAATGTGACCAATTACTAGAAACTAGAAGTTACTAGTAACTAGAAACAAAGTGCTTTGGGACTGCTGAGATTTCTGCTTGGACAGAAGTTTCTCCTGTCTCATTTCATGAGGGTTTGCGCGCGTGGATGCAAACGAAAATGTTAAGAAATTCTGCTTAGTTCGATTGTGAGTGTGCTTGAGTGTGCCTGCCTGTACCTGCCCACCCGCGACTGATGCCACCTCTCTAGGCCGGTGGAACCCGTGGCTGGCCGAAAGGCCTTCGGCCTGCAGGCTGGAAAAGGAGAAATCCCTCCCCCAGAAGGTTTGAATTATTTCGCTCCGCAGGAGACCGGGCCTTGGCTGTACTTCGCTGAAGATTCGGGCGGGAAATGTCCAAACCAAAGATGGGGGAAGGAAGCCCAGTGGAGCGTTGGATGGTCCGAGTGCAGAGGGCGCCGCCCCGCGCTCAAAATACATTTTCAAGGCCGCAGTCACCGCAGCTGCTCCGCCAATCCTGGGTGAAAAGTTTCTTCTGTTGGGCTTATCCACCGGCCAGGGCCTGGAGACTCTCTCCCGCCGGTGGCCTCCAAGTCCTAGAGACTTATCCGAAAGACAGAGAGTGCGAGAGCGAGTGCCCTTAAGAGACTAGGGCAGGCATCTGTACCCGCAGGCCTTGAAATTTGGGAGGCCACAAGGCTTCCATGGAAGTTTTTGAAATAGTGCTGTGTCCTCTGACCTATGAGTACCCTCCAGAGTGGAGGTCTTGGCTGGCTGCCCCCCTACACCTATCCCCCTGCTACAGGTTGGCGCCCCAGGCTTCGGGTGCTCAGGCGCCAACTAAAGCCAGCTTTGTCCAGACCCGGAAAGAAAATCGGGTCTTGAAAAGGCAAAGGGCCGGCCCGAGTCTCTGAATTAAAAAAGTTTGCTTTGCTGTTCAACTTTACAATTTGGGCCCTGGGTTGTCTGCCGGTCCTGTTGGTTTCAGGCTCAGGTAGGGCCAGCCGAAAATAGTTGAATCATCGGTCCAAGAGAAGATGGTGAGAAGGACAAACACAGCTACTTTGGCCGGATGAGTATTTAATCTTGCCCCAGGCCCCAGGCAGTTTGGTTTTATTTTGTGTTTTCCCCCCTCTGCCTAAGACCAACAACTCACACAGCAACTTCTCCCACCCTAGCAGAAGACAGATCCTGAAACACAGTAGAAGAAAGGTACTGCTCTGCACAGGATAGCTCAGCCATCTAAGCTATTCTTTCATAAGTGTTTCTAAATGTGGCCTTGAGTGGGGGACAGGGAACTATACTAGAGGAGGAAGAAAAGCTACGCAGCTGGCAATTTCTGCTCACAAATTGTGTGGTTGGGTCCAGAATGGGCAGCTATGGCAGGGTTCGGCCTGTCTCCACACCAAGCCCCCTCCCCTTTTTCCCTGAAGGATAATTTCTCATCCCAAATCCAGAGGATAAGAAAGCCTTTAAGTCCTTGCCTGAGCTCCAACCTGAGGGTCTCATCTGCCAAAGGCCATGCTGGGCTACCCAATGTTCTCAATTTTGAATCCCTTCTTCAGGAACCTTGCTCATTAATTCATTTCGTTGTTTCCTAGCCTCAGTGTACCCTCTTCCTTTTAAAACAGGCAATCAAATAATGGAACAGAGCGGCTGAAGTGTGTCACTAAGGGTTAGCTCTATATTCCATCGAATCTTTGTCAGGCCAAGACTAGAGCTACTAAACAAAATTCTGGAGACTAGCTCTCCACATTCACGTGACTGGAATATTCTCTTTTCCAATTCCTCTCTTTGCTTCCCTCACTTATGGGTGAGAAAGACGGAAGGAGAGAGCTTTGAACTATACCAATGGTTTCAGAGACCCCCACATGCCGGCCCTTTTGAGCTTAGACACACCAGACACACTCCCAGCAACCCAGACTCTTCCCCCAGAGAAAAGCACCCTTGACATCAGTCTTCCTAAATCGAATAATTTCTCCCTTATCCACTGTCAGGAAGATAAAATAACAAGAGATTCCCAAATCGAAAGTTGCCATAAGTCATTCCAATAACTGTACAGACCCTTACTGAAATCCTGACAACAGATAAATTGGGTGACGGGATGGCAGAATAGAGGACACATATTAGCTATCTTCGGTTCCTTCCTGGATTGCCCACACAGCAGACCGAGTGGACCTGCCCTTGCTCCCAAAGAGAGAAAGTCGTGGATGGATGAAATAAATCTCCTTTTAATTTTCTTTTCATCGACTAATAAAAATAATTCCCCAGCACTAAACCCAAATTCCGTAACGGGCCGCAAGAACACGGAGAATTCATGAAACTCTGTCTCTGCAGGTCTCTGGCTAATCGAGTTATTATTAGCCTCGGGAGCGTGGAAACTGAACTGTCACTGCTGAAAGAGAAAATGTAAGCGACAGCTGTCCCTCTTCGGGCTTTGGCTAGCTTTCAGGCCAGGATCCTCAAGCTCCCGAGCCTACTGCTGCTCCCATTCCTGTGTGGGCGGCTGCCTGACTCTTCCCCCCCACCCCCAAGCCGTGTAGGACAAGGAGTCTAGTCCTGGATCCTAGCTGGTCCGCAGGGACACCTTCTGCAGGGCCTTAGAAATCTGGGCTGAAAATACTAGTTGTTGAAAATATTCTGAAGCCGCTAAACCGAGTTATGAGTGTAGTGTTTGTGAGCGTGCTTACAGGATTTTGACAACAGCTGTTCCCCCGGGCTGTTTTGCACTGTTGAAATCTTGGCACTAAATACAAAATGTGAAGCTGTTTTCTCCCTCTTAGGGTTCTGTTAAAATACACACATTGACATCCGCCTTGAGTTTTAAGTGTTTTGTGCATATTAATTATGTACAATATGGAGAGATCTAAGAAAATTAGTTGAAACGTGCACCCACCCAAATACTGAGATGTGGGCACGGATTAAAGACCTGGGTCTCAGGATACAGTGTCTATCTACTATGTCCCCAGTGAAATAGAAATAATTATACTCCACCATCTAAAACTTAGTTGAGAGAGAAACTAAAAGAGAAAACCGGAACATTTCCCATGGCTGCCTTATAGGCTTCGTCTGGCAGCACTCGGGGGCTCTCAGAAGCACGGAAGCAAGTCTCAGATCCACTGGGCTCTTTCTCCAGTGTCTTTGACTGAGCTCTTTCAAACCCAGGGACCCGCAGCCCTCAGTCTCTGACACAAGAGAAGGGGGATGGACGCAAGTAGGCCTTGAAATTGGCGATTAAAATGCAAGGCTCGGGCCAGGCCCCCAAATTGGTTCCGGCGAATTTAGGGAGGCTCAAGGTATTTATGCCAAGAAAAAGGAACCCCCGTCGGAGTGAGGCAGGGAGTCAGCAGGCAGGGCCTCCCTCCACTCGCGGGGATACCGGCTGGTGTTCCTTCTCCACCCGCCTCCCGTCGTCCGATCCGACACACTCACCCGGGTGGGGCTCCAGGCCGTGTGTCGCCGGGTCGTCTGTGTCTCCGAGTGGGCCTGCGGGACTCAGCGCCTCCATGGACAAGTCCAGCCCCTTCTCCTCCCAGTCTCGCAGTTTCCGCTTTTTATTTGAGCCGATCAAGGCTTCAACGGAGAAGGCATGTGCTCGGGAGCTCAGGGCGACTGCAGATCTTCTCCGTTCACTCATTTTAGCCGCCCGCACCCGGGTCTCCTCTAGCCCGCGCTACTGAGCTGGCAGCCCCGCGGCCGCACGCTCCGAGCGCCCGCCGACCCGGCCCTGGAGAGGCGGCGGCGCCGCGGCCGAAACTGGGGCGGCGGCTCCGCGGGTGATCTGCGCCCTCCCTCCGTGTCCTCCCCCGCCCTCGACCGCCGGATCAGACCGGTGCCCCCAGCTGCCCCAGCCTCTAGGAACTAGCGCGGGGAACGCCGCCCGCCCGTTGCATGGAGCACTGAGTCCAGCTCCCCACCCACCCGGGCAGGCGCTCACAAACTCTGCTGACTGAACTTCATCTTTTCTTTTTTTTTTTTCTTTTCTTTCTTTCTTTTTTTTTTTTTTTTTTAAATTCACTCCCTCTTCCTTTTTCTCCTCCCTCTCCCCCTTCCCCACTCGTTCTTCCCGTCCTTCCCTGATCCAAACTTCTGGGAAACTTTTCCCCCCTGAATTCCTCCCTTCCCGAGGAACAGGGGGTAGGCAGTGAGCTCCTGTCCGAGGGGTGAGGGAAAAGGGAGGGGGAGCAGAAAAAGGCAGAGGGGAGGAAAGCCAGCCCCCAGCCAATGGCAAGAAAGGAACAAGAGAAAGCCCGAGAGCTCGGGCCAATGGGGAGAAGGGAGAGACTGAGGCTCGGGCCAAGGCTGTGCGCTGGCCATCCCCAGGATGCTTCTCTGCCAACTTTAACCCCTGGCTTCCCGGCACCCGACTTGTTTCTCTGTAGGAGGAGGGCAGTCGGGACAGCTCAAAGTCAAAATCTGATCTTCGCCCTTATAGACTCTACAAGTCCAAATACGAATCCATACAGTTTCCTTCCAAACTCTCAGGATCTAATAGAGCTAGCTATCATACTCAGTTCAGATGCAGATCTGGGAAGCTGATGCTGTGACAAAATGCTAACCTGTCCCTCTCCTCAAAAAAAAAAAAAAAAAAAAAAAAAAAAAGGCAGAAGATATTTCTGATCATATCACCCATGCCCCCAGGGGCTTTGAGATCTGCCCAAATTTCTCTACGCAGGTTTCTACTGTGTTCCAGATCAATGACTTTCTAAGCGGGTCCGGTTAAGGCAAAACGAAACAACAACAACAAAAAATTTTCCTGCTGCCATTCGGCCTTATAACTGAACATTTCAGGACTTCACGCTCCTTGTTCTACCTGATGGAGGGAGGAGACAGACACGCTGAGAGTTAAGAGACCTGCATGGGCCGCTTAGCTTGCCTCGGGGTCTGCAAACTTACCCTGCTAGACTGGGCCCCTGCACCACACAAATAGTAACTTTCATAGCGCAGCAGACTCTGAGCTGCGCTTCGCCTATCCCGGGCTCTTATTCCAAAGAACCCACAGCGGGTGCCGGGGTTGGGGGTGGGGGGGAGATAGATAAGACTTCTGATAGCTGGGAAGGAACTTTTTCAAAATTTCTTCAAATCCCCTCATCTCCAGAACTTGGCTCTCATCTCTTACTAATGATCTCCCTTTGCTCCCACGCCTCACTTTTAAAGCTTTCAGGACCGTTCATTCACCACAGATAACCTAGGAACTTAAAACAACATCCCCCACCATTTTTGTTATCCAACCGCTCACCAAGTTATTTATCCTCATGGATAAATGGCATAAGGCCTCAGATCGCAGACTTATACGGAGGCCAAAAAGAGAACGGAGGGAAGGAAGAAAGAGGGAAAGAAAGAATAAAAAATCTCCTATTTCAGAGCAGAGGCCTAAAAGCCTCATTTCCCCATTCCAAAGTTCCTGGTCAAAATAATTCTATCCTGAGGCTATGAAGCTGGGAAAGGAGGAAAACTTAGCACCAACCGGGAGGCCCAGCAATAAGTCTAGCCAGGCGCTAAGCAAGGTCTGAGTAATTAAGTTAGATGGAGTACAGAGCCTATGAGCGGCTCCAAAGAACTAGCTGCTGAGGGAAGGAGGAAAGGGACATTGTGCCACCTCTGAAAGGCCACATTTCCCTGCCTGACCCAAGAACCAAGGAAATTTAGTTCCTGCCATTATCATTAAGAGCCCTCTGCTGCTGGAAGCAACAACCATGGATTGAATGTTCACTGGCCTTTTAAGAGGTAGGACTAACTTTTATTTTTTTAAATTTCCCTCAAATCATGCTCTAGCCTAGACAAGAGAAAGCTGGTGGCAGGGCAAACATAAAAAGAGCCTTCCTTGATGGGTATGTTGCTGTCAGTCCTGGGTTCCAGGGCCTTCCTGGAGCTTTCTATGACTTGAAAGTCCCCAGGCAGGAAGAATAAGAAAGCCAGGGGCATCTGCGGTTGTCCCGGCAGATTCAGGGAATACATGAGTGTCAGGGTGCCCTTACCAACCATCATTTCTTGTTGGAGCTGTGGCTGGATACTGAGTTCCTACAAAAAGTCTTGGAGACAAGACACTTTGGAGCCCTACAAATCTCTTCTCCTCCAGCAGCTCATGCCTGACTCTTTCTTCTGGTTTCATAGGGACTCTCAGAACCCTGTGGCTACGAGCCAACAGTTCACCAGGATGAGGAAGAAAGCTGTGGGTCACCTTCTAGACTTTTCCATTTATTCCCTCCATCCCATTGTCTTTTTTAAAAGCCACTTTTTTTTTTCCTATTTTCTGAAAGGCCAGGTTTGGACTGAGAAATGGATGTGTCATATGGGACAGACACCCTCTGTGGGCTCACATCAGTCCTGCCCCGCCCTGCCCACTACTTTGGTCCAGAAAGAGGCCTTGGACTGATGGCTCAGCCTTTAGGGTGCTTGCCACCTTCAGGCCCAGCAACCTGCATTTGATCCCTGGAACCCACAGGACGAAAGAGGAGCACCAATTTCTGCAAAGTTCTCCTCTGGCCTCTGCATGTATGCTACATGCATGTACATGCAGGAGCACAAGTGTGTGTGAGCACACACACACACACACACACACACACGGGAAGGAGAAAACTCACAGAAATATAATTAAAAACGTTTAGAGAGTTCTTTTAATCAGGCACCAACCCAAGCATTAGACCGACAGCATGAGCCCACCCATATGGCTGGCCACAGACAAAATGTCCCAGAGAAAAGGAAGCAGCAACAGTGCCTTCAAGGTAAGCATCAACACCAACCCTACCCACACCGCCCCACCCCTGCTCCAAGCTTATGTCCAGCAGGGTCCTCCACTCTGAAATCAGTTCATGTCTTCTTCAAGTCACACCCACCCTGACCCATATTCAGGTAGAGTCACAAATTAAGCCACAAAAACCAACCCTGTGAAAGTGAAGACAAACAGATTTGGAAACAATGAGAAAATTGAAGTTTCCCCAAAGTGGGAGGGGCTATAAATGTGCCCCCCCCATCGGAGTTCATCTAACCTACCCCTCTAAGGGTATGTACTCCTTAGTGTATAAATTTGTGTCCCTGGGAGAGGTGCAGGGGAAATAGAAGAAGATGGTTTGGTATATTTGGCTTGGTTACACAGGATACAGTCAAGAGAATGGAGAGAGGATGATGGGTTAACCAAAATGTGGACATGGCTGTGTGCATGATTTTTTTTTCCTTCTATTGATCACTCAGAGGTCTTCATAAATTATCCTGTTACCATCGTTTCTTTCTCTTTTAGCTTGTAGGGAAAAGAGTGGGGCTCCCAGCTTGAGACTGATGTCTAGGCATTCTCAGGGCTTCCCAGCTACAGGCTCCACCTTGTGACCTGAGCTGATTCTACAGGCTATGGATCTGCCGCGGGTCTATTTCAGGCCTGAAACTGACAGAAAAAAAACCCTAGCCGGAACTAGCCCAGCTCCTGCTTGAATGCAAGAAGGAAGGGAGTGTGTTAAAGCCAGAGACGATTCCCCAGGAGTCGCTGGACACCAGCAGAAACCTATGTGGAAATGAGATCTAGGCATAGCCTGTACAGGGGGTGGGGGAGATGTTAGGAAAGAAAGGGATAACACAAAGACTGCCCTCCTCCAACTGGCCCTGCCCAGTCAGCAAAATTTCAAAGGTAAAAACAGATTTCCTAGCATCAGGACAAGAATAAAGAAAAACCAGGCATCCCAGAAATGGAACCCCCACCCACATTCTCGGAGCACATTTTCTTTCCCTCCTGCACACTAAATACCACCTTAAATCGCTCTCTGCTAATGCCTCCGTGCGGAGGTGACCCACCAGCCGGCTTTGATTTCGGATAATTTTGAGTTAGTAATTGAAAACAAAGTTAGGAATAGCTGGCCAGCAGGACGAGTTAGGCTGCCCCTAAACACGTGGGAAGGACACTCTGTGCGGGCAGGGAGATTGTAATGAACTTGGCCATCAGGGGAGGTGTAAAATATTATGAGGCGACTACGGGGTGGGAAAAAATCATGGCGACTCCAAGGTGAGGTGTGTGCCTGGTGATCGGGCCTACTTCGGACCCCAAACTGTGTGACCTTAGGCAAGTCGATTAACAGGCTAGGACCTCAGTTTCCCTTCGCCATACCGCGAAGATCTAAGTAATTTGCAGCTAAGAATAAGCAAGTTATTTTGGGGACGGGGGACAGAAGACTGGCAGACCTAAGGTTTTATTCTGGTAGCTATCAAATCGTCTGGGAAACTGGAGCCAGTGTTTACCTCTTTCACTTCTGCTTTCAGACTGGCATTCCAAAGTAAAAGAAGCAAGGGGTGTGACAAGCGAGTGGCCTGGAGCCCTAGGCTGCAGCGGGAGGAAGAAGAGTAATTTAGGACAAGTATTGACCAAAGTAGCACTTTTCTTTTCTCTTGTAGCGCGCACCTCCAGTCTCCTAGGCTGGCTTTGGTTACCGACAGCTAAGACACTGCCGTGAGTCCTTGGCTATCCAACGCTCCCTCCCTGCCCCGCCCCTGCCCCAACACAGATTTTTTAAAAATAAAAGTCAGTGGGAGCAAAGGTTCTTTAATGATGTTTTTTTGTTTTCGCGAAATAAAAATCGTCTATTTTTATTTTAACCCAGCAGCGTGCCCACCTCTCGGTCCTTCCAGATGTTTGCAATAAAATCGCAGGTTTTGCCTTTGGGACTTGAAATAAAATTTAACGGCCTTCACCCCGTAATTATTCTCTTAGCTCGCCCTTCATAAATTTATCTGCTTTCTATCGGCGTTGGGGCAAGAGGCGAGTGAAGGGGGAAAAGCCCCGATTTTATATTTGTGACTATAAAAAAGTGCCACCCGGTTTCCTCGCCTTCGGCCGCCGCCGCAGTGTGGCCCGGCAGGCCGGGCAGGCGGGCCGCAACATTGAACTATTGTTTCCCTGACTTAGGTCGGCTCAGGAGCTTGGCCCCTCCACAAAGGGGGCCTTTGTGGCCCTGCTCGCTGCGGCCGCGCCCAAGAGGCGAGGAAATCCTGTTCCCTCAGGCTCAGCTCCTCTTTCCCTCTTGATTGGAGCTACCCAGCAGCGGGGTTTATGCCTTCCTTGGGCTCCCCTTCGCAGGAAGTGGAACTTCCATCCTGAGCAAAGCCCTTAAGTGAAAGAGGGAAACCTGTCTGAGAATCCCCAGACAGGCTAGTGTAACTTGTCTACCAGTTTTCACAGCCAAAGTCACGGTAGAGGAGAGCACTGGGGCCTCAGATTTGGGGCAGTGTGCACCCCAAATCAAATGTGTGCAACACCAGGCTCTACTCTCTGCTTGTACGTGAAGCTGGTTGACTATCTCACCTCACAAGCACATGTTTGCACTGTATGTATCCCTGTAGTCACCCGTTCTAGACTTAAACATAGATGACACTTTGCTAGGATACACAGCATCACACGCAGGCGTGCAGGGAAACATCCTGACCTCACACTCCTCTGTCCCGAATTTACAGAGGTCATTCTGCCTTTGGCACCTCTTTACCCAAACTTCAGCCAAGGCTCTGCCTGATCTAAAACTTAATCCATGTTGTTGTCTTTTGACCCCCTTCTCCTATCTGGGACACCTTCAGGTTCAAATAGAAGATGACAAACGGAAGAAATGAGCGTTCTGCTTCCAGGGCTCACTGCTTGTGAGAGTCACCAATTGCCCAGGGCAGGCTCTAGCTTTAGGCAAAGCCCGGAGAATCCTACCAAGCACTGGGAAGCATAAATAGGAGAAACTGGAGGACCAGCTGAGAGCAGCAAGGCTTTGCTTGCCTTCAATCACGTGGGGTGGGTTCTTGCTTGAGCCAGCAGGCCTGAGGCCAGAAAAGCCAAATCCAGGAGCCAGACACATCTGAGGCAGAAAGTTCTTTGGGGGTTTTTTCTGGTCCCAGGGCTCCCAGCAATTCTAACTTTGCTTCCAAAAAGTGTCTTCTTCTTTCCTCCCTGCTGGTGGTTTTGCAGGTGCTTAAACAGTTCCCTTTAGTCCTTCCTTTCCCCCATCCCCCCATCCTCTCCCTTTTCTTTTCTTTTCTTTTCTTTTCTTTTCTTTTCTTTTCTTTTCTTTTCTTTTCCTTTCCTTTCCTTTCCTTTCTCTTCTCTTCTCTTCTCTCCTCTCCTCTCCTCTCCACTTCTCTTTCTTTCTTCCTTTCTTTCTTCATGTATGTGAGGAAGGTGAGATATCTAAAGGCTTATTGGATGAAAAGATAAAGAAGTGCCAGGCTCTGCTGTGTGCAGAGGCACAGGCTTTTAATCCCAGCACTTTGGAGGCAGAGGCAGGTAGATTTCTGTGAGTTCAAAGCCAGCCCGATCAACAAATCCAGTTCAGGACAGCCAGGGCACAGGAAAAAAAAAAAAAAAAAAAAAAAACTTTCTCGGAAAATCAAAAATGGAAAAAAAAAAGAAAGAAAAAGAAAAGAAAAAGAAAAAAAAAAGGTGGAAGAGCAGGAAGAGGAGGAGGAGGAAGTGGTGCCAGTCTCTGTACTCTTGTTCTATAGGAAATTTGAGACATAATGATTCATTCTCACCCAGGTTTCTTGGGTGAAAATGAACTTTTCAGAAATGAAGCAGCCCAGGGCACAGCTAGTGTATCTAGCATTAAACCCTGTTGGAGCTCAAAGACCAGCAGCTAAATGTGAGCACACACTTTGAGGCAATAACATGTTGATGTATTGGTGGACACACACCCCGTGCCCCATGCCAGAAGTGCTTAGATTCTATTTGTCATCAGTAAAACAACCACATAGGAGCATAATGTTCTCTGTGGAATTGTGGGAGTCGACCCCACCCACAAAAGCTGGCTGGTGGACTCCTAAGATCCACCACTCTTGAGAAATTTCTGTCTTCCCCTGCCGTCAGAGAATGAGCTATTATTCAAGAGTGGATGAGAATTCTCCATAGTGGACAACTGTGCAGCTGCTGGAGAGGGGATGGACAATTAGATCTGCTTGCCTGTCAATGTCAGGCATGGCTGGAGCTCTGCTTACATTGCTTTTGTAGCCAGGTGGAGTTGCAGGAGCTAGTTATGGTATAAACTAAGTCACAGGGAGCTCTGATTTTTGTCTCAGATTCATGAGGTACTTTGTGGCCTCAACATCAAATGGGAACAATTCACTGATTCACCATTCTACACATAGCATCCCTGGTAATGCACACAGTGGGCAGATTACTAGTTCCAGAATTCTGGTTGTTCATCCGGGGAAAAAACTATGAGCCTTTAAAATGGCTGGGATTTGCTTTTATAACCTGGTCAGCCTTTTAGAGTAGGCACACATATGTAGGTATCTGTGGAGAGGCATCAATGCCACCATGAGCCTGCTGCTGAGGAAAGGGTGGGCTAAAACCATCCCTTCACTAAGAGCACCCCATGAGGCTTTGCTTTCTAGCTCACAGTCAAATACCCAGGGCATCCAGGAGTGAGGAAGATTGTCTATCCCTAACGGGGTACTTTTTTACTCAGTTCACATTCTTCCCAAAGTCTTCATATGGACAACTGACTGGTCCAGACAGGTGAAGACACTCTCCAAAAGGAAAATGAATTCATGCTCCTCACTCTCAATGGTGTCTGCCACACCAATTGATTAGGGAGATGGATGACTCTTGGAAGCAAGGGTTAGTGGCACTGGAGTGGGCCAGAACTATGCTGCTGTCTGTCCTTGGATACTCCCAGCTTCTTCACTATTGGAAAGTTTGTACCCAACCCAGATAACAAGAAAAGGCAATGCTATGCATAGACCACAGGGGCTTCCAGGACAGAAAGGATAAGAAGTGTGTATTCCTACAGCTTGCTTCTCTTTCCACCCACTCTTCTCTTTCTCTCTCTCTCTCTCTCTCTCTCTCTCTCTCTCTCTCTCTCTCTCTCTCCCTCTCTCCCTCTCTCCCTCTCTCCCTCTCTCCCTCTCCCCCCTCCTCTCTCTCTCTTCTTTCCGGCCTGAACCACTTGTAAAGAACTAATGTTTATTGAGCCTTTTGGATCCTGTGCTAAGTGCTTAACATGGACCAACTCACTCCACCCACTTCGACTTCTATGAGCCAAGAACTGGTATTACCAGCCACATTTTACACTCGGAGAAACTGTGAGGTAAAAAGGAGTTATGTAACTTGGCAAGGATATCACAGCTTTTAGTGCAGGTAACCTTGCTTCAGAGCCAGAATTCTTAACCCCTCTTAACCCCATATACCCCCTAGCCTCTCTTCCTGTATGTTTACTGAAGCAAATTGCATATCTAGGTTCTCCCTGCCTTCAAGAAACCCAAGCGAAGTGGCTAGATATTGGGAAGCACCAATAGAACTGTCTTATATGGGATGAAGAATGCCAGCCCAGTTATAAATACACATTGGAGTCTGTCCCAGTTTCAGCATGAAATCTACTTTAACATGGAGCAAAGAGGTAGGAGCTCACTTCCCATCTTTTCCCGATGGGAGGTGCAGCCAGGTAGAGAGGGTATCCTTGTGCAGGTACCAGTGGTTGCTTGCAGGAAGGTAATCCAAAGCACTCCTCTCAGGCTGGGCGCATCCAGTAAAGATCATGCTTGAAAAGCTTGCTTTTGGCCTCTTGGGCTCCAGGCAACTCAGTTACTAGGGCCTGGGCTTGAGCAAACTTTCATTCCCATAACAATAACTCTTTAGTGTCCCAACATCAGAGCTACCTATTCCCTGCCTTTCACCCACCCCACTAATTAGCAACTTTTGGAGATTCCATATACACTTGCTGCTGAGACATGTGATTAGAAAGCAACAGAAACTCTTCCCAGTGTCTACTTCAGCTTGAAGAACATGTCCATCTCAGAAGTGTGGAGGGCTGTACCTAATACCCAGAAAACAGGGTATGCTGTCAGAGGGGGTTAGTTCTTGAAGACAGATCTGCTCATCTAGCTTGGGAGAGGGGCTATGTTTGAAACTTTATGGTCACTAGAGAGCTGCTACTGACCTTAGATAGACCTTCAGTGCTACCAGGCTTTCCCCTTGTTCCCTGATCCTGGTCCTGATACACATGTAGGGTTGAATTGGAAAGCCATGGTCCAAACACCATGATAAACCATGCCTACAACCTAAATCCAATTAATATATTCAAATGAAGAACAAATCTTTTGGCCCTTCTAAGTATCAATCACTTATACTTGAGTATCCAAAGCCTCAGAAATCAGATTTGGTATCAGAGGAAGGAGAGAGAGAGAGAGAGAGAGAGAGAGAGAGACAGAGACAGAGACACAGAGACAGAGAGACAGAGAGACAGAGACAGAGAGACAGAGAGACAGAAAGAGACAGGAGAGGGAGAGAAAAAGTGAGAGGGAGAGGAAGGAGGGAGGGATTGAGAAAAGGGTGGGGCAGGGTGGGGTGGGTTGGAAAGACAGAGGTTTGATTGCCCAAGGGATTCTGGTAAAGTCAGCTCATCCTGGGTAAACCATTTGGGCAGGAGCATCCTCCAGGATGCTGTAGTCTCTCCTGGTCTCTGGGCTGTGATACTTCAATAGTTGATCATTTGGCTACATTACTGCATCCAAGAATTTCTGGCCTTTATCAGTTCCAGAGCCTACTCCTCCCTCCACCTCTAGCCTCCAGCAAGGGTGGGAAAACAGTGAGTGAAATGAAGCTAAGACCCTGGAACAGCCTGGCCTCTGTCACAACCAGCTTTGATTGGATCCAGAGGAGAGAAAAGAGGGCAGAATGGAAGAAGAGTCCCCTTCTCCCATTTTAGGTTTCTTGGTAGAATGTTGGCAACCTCACTTGTTGGGCCATATTTTTTTTCCTCCTTTTGATTTGCAAATCCTGTTTCATTGGAGAACCAGTTTTGTTCAGTGTGATTAAAACATCCCATCTTGTCAAGGAGAAGCTATGCCGTCCCAGGGTTGAGCCC
Organism: Mus musculus; assembly: GCF_000001635.26. Lineage (NCBI taxonomy): Eukaryota > Metazoa > Chordata > Mammalia > Rodentia > Muridae > Mus > Mus musculus. Next base: position 99,243,700 of record NC_000069.6, on the reverse strand, counting down.
ATGCTCAATACCACAGGGTATTGCAGACCATTGACCCTGTGGTGTCCTTATCTGTTCTCCATAGGTCTCCTCATCTCTTCAGTTGTGTTGTTTCACATACCCCACCTCTGCACCTTACTGCCTGGAACTTTTGTTTGCCCCCTTTCATCAAATTTGCCTGCATTTTTTTTTGTTTGTTTGTTTGCTTGCTTGTTTTTTGAGACAGGGTTTCTCTGTGTAGCCCTGGCTGTCCTGGAACTCAGGCTGTAGACCAGGCTGGCCTTGAACTCAGAAATTCACCTGCCTCTGCCTCCCAAGTGCTGGGACTAAAGGTGTGCGCCACCATGATTTGCCTGCATTTTAATGCGTCACTGAATCATGCCAAGCCCAACTCCTACATACTCCTGGAACAAGAAAAAAAAAAAATGTGTCCTGGGAGGATGCCCTTGGGCTCCAGAGGACACTAAAACCCCCAACTTTGCTTTGCTAACTGTCCCCAGTGTCGTGATCTGTCTGGGTATAACAGCATGAGTAAGCAGGGTCATCATTAGCCTCCTCAAAGGCCACCTGAAGAAGGTGAACATCGGGTTTTTAGGACTGAAGAAGGTTTGAGAAAAATTAAAAGCTAGGGAGCCTTAAAAGAACACGAGAATTTAATAGGGGAACAAAAGGAAAAGAAGAAAGAAACGGTAACAACGTAAAAGATAAAAGAGGCCTACAACCCCAGCTCAACATAAAATATATATCTTTAACCTCCACCTATTTTTTTCCAAGAAGCTTCGCACAATACCAATTTGGGGTAAATCTGTCCAGAGAGAGCAGGAATCCTGCAGGAGACTTGGAGAAAAGCCCCAAATGTCAGAATGTCAGCTATAGCAAAGCAGCCCCAAAGCCCGAGTGAAGTGCTCTATGGAGGGTTCCTAACACTGAAAGCCTGTTGCGCCTGTGAGTCAACTGAAGGACCAGTAGGATGGACCTCTTGCTCTTCTTCCCCAAGCATTGATGTAAGGCATCCAGGGAAAGAAAGAGACAGCTATGGTGGGGGTCTGGGAAGAAAGACAGAAGCCTGCGGGTCCCTGGGAAATGGGAGCCAGGAAGCCGACCCTGGGAGCGGGGAGTTCTGCCATTTCGGCCTAGTAGAAAAATGAGAGACCCTGAGCTGCGCCTGGTTGGTGCTGGAGGGAAGCCAGTGGTGTTTGCTGTTTTATATGTCCGCCCCTCCCTATCTGTAATCCAATTTTGGGTTGTTAAGCAAAGTGTAGAGAAAGCTTTCACATCGGCCTAACATTTGGCAGCGATGGAATTGGATGAGAACTGGCTGACAGCGGCCCACTATATCCCCTAGCCCTCCCCTCCTGGAAAAGTGCTTTTATTTCTGGGCGTCTCCTCAGTTTCCAGTTGATCTCGGGAACTGGAGCCCCAACTTTTTTCCAGTTGATCTCGGGAACTGGAGCCCCAACTTTAGCCCTTCCTCAAGTTCCCCCGCTCGACCCCTCCGAATTTAATAGTCAGAGGCAAATAAAGCCTGGGGGTGAATCACATCAACTGGTCCTCCTAAAGAAGAGACTCAAAAGACATTGGCGAGGAGAAATGAGCGCCAGGCAACCCCGGGTGAACACAGGATCCTGGTGCCCTGAACTCACTACCCGGCCAGGGCCTGAAAGCTGGTCTCAGTCCTGCATTCACGGGATTATTTTTCCCTAGTCCAGTCAAAAAAAAAAAAAAAAAAAAAAAAAAAAAAAAAAAAAAAACAGAAAACAGAAAAAATTTAAAGAACTATAAATTGCTACTTTGAGGGATCAAAGTGTCTGTTTCTGGTACTTAAGTGAGATTCGCCGGGGTGGTGGTGGGGAGGTGGTCATGAATGCCCAACATCAAAGTATTGTGTATAGCGAGTTTGGACTATAGTATTTAAATTCTCTATCTTTCTAACTTCGTGGGCTGAGTAGTAGAGAAGCTATTTGCCGCACTGGTTCTGAACACAAAATCTCCCCAACTCCTTGCTTTCGCCCCTAGGCTCAGAGCCCCAGGGCCCCTGCACTTCCCCAGGAGGCTGAGGGCTCAGGGGGCGTGGTGAGGGAGAGGAAGAGGGGTGGCTGATCCCAGACTGTGGAATTAAACAAATACTCCAATACTTAGCCGACCTCCCTCCCCCGAGGTCGTCGCGTCCGGGCAGATTTAGCTGTCAGAGATTCCCGTTAGCTTTCCGAGGCACTGCCAGCTGCTTCGCCCAAGGGACTGGGGAGAAACAGGTTAGGATTCTCGCTATTCGGACCACCCGGGTCAGTTCCGTGCGGAGATTAACTGGACTCTCGCTGGTTGTTTTGTTTCTTTGTGAACCCGCAGTGTGAGCTACTGACTACACGGACTGATGGATGAGGCCAGACTTCCCTGGGACCCCGGGACACTTTCTTCCATCCCCAATCCCCCGTCGCGGATAGTGCTGAGCTAGGTAGCAGGGTTGCCCGAGCTGTGCTCCGGGGAGCTCAGCCACTTCTCAAGACAATCAAATTTGGACGACCGAATAAGCTGGCTGCAAATTGATCTGAGAACCCGGGAGAAGTTGCTCACCTCTCGATTTTGCTACGGGAAATTATCTGGGGACGGAGGACAAAAGGCACAGAGGCGTGCTCTTTCTTGCGCACACTTTCGGCCGACCTGCCTCCGAGCAAGGCGCGCTCTAGGACTGCTACACCCCACGCTCCTAGCAACTTTAGGGACCAAGCGGCAGAGCTAGACCTTGTTTCAGCTAGAGCGCTGCATCTCCGGGAGCGATCTCCGGATCTCCGGCTCAGTGAGCTGGACCTGGCTCCGGAGTCGGCCGCTTCTTACGATTTACATTTTAGAGTTTTGTTTTGCTTTGTTCGGTATTTTCCTCAACTCTTACTAAGATAGGGTAGATTAAAACAATCGAAAGTGCTCCTTATCTTCGTGCCCAGGATCCCACAACCTCTCAACCGCCCACTAGGTCTTTCCTCAGACCAGAGAGATTTGTCATCCCTTTGGGTGGGAGGGAACAATATGTTATTATTCTCGTTTCTCAATAAGGAAAACAGAGTCTCTATAATTTTGTGGACTGGCCCCAAGTTTCTGATTTGCAAAGTTAGGACTTTCATCTGTGTCACCTAAATATTCTTGCCTTCCCACTCCAGTGGTGTATCCACCCGCCGCTCTGATCCCTTCTCCCACCCATCACTGGAGGTCAGCGACCCCTGGCAGCCCAGCAGCGGGGTGCTGGCAGGTAAACACCACCCTCACTATGCCGGGCATCTCACCTCAGCCAGGCAGGTGCAGAGGTGGTGGGCCAGGCAGCCGCAGGTCCTCCGGCCGGCCGAGGGGCAGGAGTAGGCTGGGTGCCTGCCTCCTTCTGCTGCCCTGTGGCTGGGGGGCGGGGGGGGGGGGACGGGGCCGGAGAAACCGCCGTCAGCGGGTCCCGGCCCCGCCTCCTGAACACTACGTCCAGGAAAACTCCGGAACTTTCCATTGTCTTTGGAGCTTCACTAAACAAATTGTCCCCACAGATATAGGGCTGCTGAGAAGAGATGGTGGAAGCAAACCTTTTTGCTCAACACTGTGAGGATTATGATTGGAACCCTCTGATGTGCTGGCACACAGAGTGTCTCAGTACCTACTGACATGAGGTCAGTAAGTTGGATCCATGTCAAGGATCCCATGTCAAGGACTCAGGAGGAAGGAGGAGGATGTCTGGACTGGGGGACCAAAAGGTGCAAAAGGTCGTAGTTTATGGCAGGCGTCCTAGGCTAATGTATCTGCCAGGGAAGACCCTTGGCCAGGCAACAGATCCCAAGCCCCAGGTTTCCCAGCTAGGTTTCAATTGTCACAGATGCTTACCCCTAAGCCAGCTACCACCACTTATTGGTCTGCACAACACACACACACACACACACACACACACACACACACACACACACACACACACATCTGTAAATCTTCTGTGTCTCACTCTTCTTAGAACAGGACTTCCACCAAGCCAGCCCACTCTTAGAGTTACTTTAGGACTCGCTGAAGCTCTGTTCTCATCACACCTCGGGTGAGAAACCTTCCTTCTAGATCAAGTGAGAGTGCAGACCGATTCTCTGGGGCCACCGAGTCAGGGATAACCTCCCACAAGTCTGATGACTGAGCGCACATTCCTCATTTATAAATTGGGACGGGCAGGGCAGTCCATTGATTCCCAGAACCTGTCAACTGCGGGCTTGAGGGTCATTCCGAGACTGTGCGGCCTGCGGTACTTATCTTCCTTTGAGCCCTGCCACCTGCACACCGCGCAGACACAGAGCTTTTCCTGTTTGCCGGTTCTGGTCCGTGATTAACGACCCCAGATAGTGTAAGGAATTCGACTTCTCAAGCTCAGCATTTTCAATTTCTTAATTTGTCCCCAGGTAACCGTTAGCAATCGGGGTGGGGGAGCTGTAGATCACACTGGGCGGGCCAGGTAGAGTGAGCAGCTGATTCAACACTGTTGAGTTGGGATTTGGTTTCGTGGGTTTTTTTTTTTTTTTTTTTTTTTTTTTGGCTGTTGTGAAAAGTAGCCCCGGAGGTTCCTGCCGCTGTGCTAGAGCTTTGGGTTGTCACCGCTCTCCTTCATTATAAATAGCAAAACAGGAACAGGTCCTGATGCTCCTCTGGGCCTTAGCCTCTGATGTGGGTGGGGCAGGTGCAGGAGAAAGCCCAGGGGCAGAGATTTCCAGCTCCTTGACTCATTAGGAGAGTTTCCGTGGATCAAGCATGTTTCCAGAGAGGGGCTTCTGGAATACATTGTCCTGAGAGCTCCCTGCAATGAAGTAGAAGTGAGCCCATGTTCACTTGAAGGGTTGACTAGAGACTATCACAGCTTGGCAATCTGGTAATCCTTTGGGTTGGGAAGGGAGAGACCTCTGCACCCTTCTACCTCCCTTCCACCCAACTGGGTCCTGACCACTACCCCCTTCTCATTGGATGAAGACAAATAGTCCTTTGTAAGTTCTAGGGTCAGGGAGTCTGGAGCATTCTAGACTGATCCACTGGCTACAACCTTTCCCTTTGCACTTCTGCCTTCAAGAATATTTCTCTGGGCCCTGGCCCCTTATAGAAAGAAGGCTTCCTTCTAGAGTCATTGGATTTCCCAAATGCTAGGAAGGACAGAGGAGAGAGGGAAGGCAGGCATAGATGTTTTTCTGTCTTCTGGGCTGCAGTAGACAGATTCTGCTTCAAGGAGCAGACCTTGATGTGTTTCTTCCTTCCCATTGCACCTTCCAGAAATAGTCTCGGAGAGATGGGAAGACCTTCTCTGTTTCCCCCAAGGTTGCAGCAGGTCTGGTAGAGAACCAGACAATAGTCTTTCACCTTCCTGGAGGGTAGTGGTGGGTGGCAGAGGGATAAGACCCCTAGGGGTTTCCTGAGAACTTCAACCACAGCAAAATGCTGCCTGGAGTCTGGAGGTTAGGGAGATATAGAGTCAACCTATCCTCTGTAGGCTTGTGATGCCCACACAGTGTATCTCCCACAGAGTTATGTATATTAGAATATGGGTGGGTACGGACAGGATGAAATCAGCTGAAGAGCCTTTGTAGAAACATGAGTGAGTGATTGAGACCTGGGAGAGACTTGGGTGTACTGACCTTGGTTTTTCTGACCAGTTGACTGCCTTTGGTAGGGGTCTAGTGACATCAAACTGATTGCAGAGACCCTAGCTCCTTGCTGGCACATAGAAGGATGAAGAGAAAAATAGTTTTAAAACAACAAATCCTGGAGCACCCCCCCCCACACACACACACCACAGAAGTTTAGTCTATAAAAGTGCTTTAGCCAGAATAGATGTGCACAGAACTTCTTCTGTTCAATAATTATTAAATTCCTATCACTAAAATGTCACTCTGCTACACTCTCCCTTACATATTTTTTTGTGTGTGGAGCAGAGTGAGCATATTGCAAGCTGGCCTCTTATGGGATTTTAATACTCACAGGTCTAACGAATCAGAATTATAGGGCTCAGATTTGAGGATATTCACACTTTGGATCATTATGAAAAACAGTAAGAAGACTGTTGACACCCTAGAAGTTCACGATTTTCTTCCTGTGTTGTGGAAACAGAAAAGGAACAGCTTTGTGTTCAGAATTCAGGTCCCACTGTGGAGGTTAATTCTGAGAAGTCATTTAAATAAACTGCTCTAAAGGAATGCTTCCCATTCCCAAAGGCCTATCTTCCAGGAATGAACAAAGGACCTTGAGAATAATAAACCTAGAAATCAATTTTTTTTTCTTAATACATAAAACAGGGAGAAGGAAAGACTGACTTAGGGCTATTCCCACAATTGAGCACTTCATCAGCATGTATGCATACAGCAATGTGAACACACGTGCGCTCTCGTGTGTACACACACACACACACACACACACACAGACACACACACACACAGAACTCTGCAAATCTACTCACAGGATGTAATCATACTTAAAGGGGGGTTAAACAAGCATTTCCCAAATTCAGAAACTCCACAAATACACATACAATGTCACTTAGCTTTCAAAAATTACTGGAAAACTAACTTTTGTTATTTTATGGGTTTTATGTACATAATGAGAAGTACTTATGTGTCACAAAATGGCTTAATTTATGTAGCTTTGCCTTATATACTTATTTTGTGGTAAAAATTCCCTAACAATTTTCAGGACTGAAACTACAGTTGCTACACTGTAGTATAGATCTCCTCAACTTACTCCTTCTAGTTAAAAGTTTTGTATTACTTGACAAACACTAGGTTTTATTTCCCTTTCTTTCAGGTCATCCTTCCTGCTTTTTAAATTTGTATTTTCTCCTTACTTATTTTTTGAGACAGGATCTTACTTGAACTCTTCAGCCTCCAGAATGCTGGGATGCTATGCCTGTGGGGGAAAAGAAAACTAAACTAATTTTTGCACACCTTATGTATTTATGTATTATATCACTGTATAATCAAGGGAGCAGACACCAGCCTGGGGCAGCAAATGAACCCCGTTGTCCTACGGAATCCATGGAAAGCCTTAAAGGCTTTGGTGCAAATATCTGCTAGTTCAAGCATATTCCTAGGCTGCGACATTGAATTCTACTCTCCTGGCCAAGCCAAAAAGTCGCACAAATGGAAAACTTTGCCAAGGTAAGAGTGGGATGTGGGTAGGGGTGGGGCGGGCAAAAGTGATGTAGGTCTTGCCCTGATGCCTGTTTGGTTCAAACACAGTAGTGCTAGCTACAGTTCTCCTAAGGTGAAAGCAGGAAAACAGCGGGGACTGTGCCATGCTAACTGGTGACTTTGCTACCACAGATTCAGCGGACCTTCTAACTCACACACAACCCCCTCATGGTTCATTCAACCAAAGTATGATGTCTAGGAAAATACCATTCTGCACCCTCAAGCCAAAAGCAATCTCTTTTACCTTTTTGGTGACTCAAGCAGGCTCGCCTTTTCTAAGCCCAACTCTTACTTTCCCACTTAATTTTGGACCATTTTGAACCAGCAGAGGTGGGACAGGCTCACACCCTTTGTGGTGTCCGGTCATTAAAGTTACTTAATCAGGAATCTACCACTTAAGAAGAGCTCTAACTTCGAGTTTTCTTTCTTGGCCTGAGTTCCTGGGCAGGGCCAACATACTGGCCAGTGAAAGACTGGTAGGTGGATTGTCCCAGAACGCTAGACCTAGGTGGGAAGTGGAGTCTGGACTCCTATCCCTTTAAGGTAGGAACCAGGAGTGCCCTGGTGCCACCGCATCAGAATGCCTTGTGCACAGCAGGCAGCTCTGCTGTCCCACCGCTTGTCTCGCAGGAGTGCATGGCAATTTGGTTCGCACGCAACGAAGTCTAAAGCAGAGCGACTCTGGAGAGTCCTCTAGATTGAGACACAGACAGAAAGGAATCCTCTTTGTTCCAGGGGAGCAGCAACTGCTTGGGGAGTGAAGGGGAATTAAAAAAAAAAAAAAAAAAAAGTTGCGGGCTGAGTTTCTAGTCCGGCCCTGCTGAAGCCTGATCGGATAAAGCTTTGCGTGTGGCTGAGTTCTCGTGTGGCTGAGTTCTCAGGCTCCTTCAGGTCCGAGGCACCGGGCGATTCTTCACCCTTCAAGGAGGGCAGGGACCTTTGAGGAGGTTCGGCGGTGTGGACTTGATCTCTATGTCTCCAAGAAAGCCTGCCCTGAGCCCCAGCCCGAGCCATTGTCTTGTTTAGCTGTTTACAGATGAAGAGGGGCTGAGATCTTGCATACGTCTCAGTTTTCTGGAGGGGAAAAATGTCACATTGAACATTAACTATTTCTTTTTACTACATTTCCCTCAGAATTTGCAAGACAATTGCCCCTTTCTTTCTAGAAGGGCCTAACCCTTACAGCACAAGGGGTCTGAGCGAAGGGTGAGCTCCTGCGATTTCCTCGGACCTCGGAGCTGTGATCTCAGTTGTCGACTGCGTGGATCTCATTTGTGTGGCAGGCTGGAGGTGGCCTCCGTGATGCATAAGTGCTGAAGTCTGAGACCAGACCAAAGGGAGAGCTGAGTTCTCACCCCGACCTTTCCCATTTTCTGGATTTTTTGAGGGTGTATCTTATTTTGCCTGGTAGGTCCGTGAGAGAAGCCGTGGGACGCTTCTTCCTCGGACACCAGCGCTGGGATAGTCTCCAGCACCGTTTTGGAAAGCGAGGGTTTAGCTGTTTGCTCTTAGGGCTCTCAACTAGTCTGCGATGCTCCAAGTCCACAAACAAGCAAAGTCTCTCTGGTCTTGGGGTTCTGGGCCAGCGTTCCTAAGTCATGGGTATTGGAGAGGCCACATCTTGCTTCTTTCCCAGGGATTTTAATCTCCTGGTTCACTAAGATCCAAGATCACTAACCACCTTGAATGTGAAACAAAATCAGGACAAAAGGTACGGATACTGTCATCACTTGGACTGTTTTGAGGTGTGTGGTCTAAGAGCTAGACTCAGCTTCGCCACAGCTCCTCGCACTACTGCCGATGGCCGCAGCCTGGTTCTGCAACAAGGTGAACCAGGCCCTGGGCATGCTGTTCAGCCTGCGACAGGTCAGGAATGCCTGAGAGGCTAAGATGCCCAGATTCAGCTTGGGAAACCACCTCTAGCGGCCAGCATCTAGACTTTGAGGAGTTAGTAAGCAGCTCCTTAGGGTCCACACTCTACTTCCCTCTTCGCTAACCAGGTTCTATTAGTTCACAAGGGTCACAGACTTGACTCTGTGTCCCGGGGCAGGGAGATCATGGCACGTGTGCACCGTGATGCAGGTACAACCCTGGTGTTTGTGCTCTGTTGTCCCCACAGCGCCGGCCTCCTCAGCCTTGGAAATTTTCCGTTTCCAAGACTCAAAGGAAAACCGTAGTGACTGTTCAGAGGTGTGAGCGTTCTCGTGACATCACCTGGCTGATGTAGCAGCAGCGTGTAAAGTTTACTTCCTAAGTTGCCCTCCCCTCTTCCCCCATCATTCCCAGGTAAAGAAACTGATTGCAAAGGGAAGAAAAAGTAGCAAAATCTACCGTAGCAACACAGGAAATTTAACAGTCACAAGACTGCCCCCAAGTGATTGTTTTCGGAATGACATAGGCCGGCTACTTCGGGCTTATCTTTGTAGCTAATGACATCTTAGCTGGACAATCACCGAATCCACACATTTTTATTAATTCCACAAGGAAGGAGCAACGGCTCCAAGAACCCCGCTGTTTGAAGACTCGGATAATTCGTCCAATTTGTCTTTCAGCCTTACTACCGTGAGCCTTTTAAACTGCACTTTCAACATCAAACTCCTCCCCAAGAGGCAGTGTTCCTCCACCCATATACTCTCTCTTTCACCTTCTTCCTGGTTTCCTCTTTTCGAAACAATAGCACGGGCTGCTGGAGTCTGTCTGATGATATAACCCTTAAGGTATTCACAAGCAGACCCGGGGCCAAGTTATCAAAGGCCTGAGCTTTTTCTTCTGCCCCCCCCCCTTAAAGCTGTTTACTATTCAGGAAATTTGGTAATTATTTTTTTCTCTCCAAGTAGTGGCATTGCCCGCTTCCTTTTGATATTAGATCCTCCACGGGCCCCTAGCTTCATGCTGTAGAAAGAGGAGAAAGATGAAGGGACCGGATTCATTTTCCTTTACGTCATCATGTCTGCTAAAGACCAGCTGAGGGCTTCGGAGGCACAGGAAGCCTGGAGCTGGGAGAGCCCTCGGGCTCCCAGGGCAGAGGAGAGTGGCTAGAGAGTGGTGGGCTCAATCATTTTATTATACTACAAGCGCAAGGACTTTGTACCTCCTCCCCCACCAGGGTACCTTCAGTACTTTTATAACAGGATTGAAAAAACACCTCATGAAGGGGAAAGTTAACATTTTTAAAGATGCTTTTGTTAAGGATGCTCCACACAGAAACATATGAGGGTTTGTTTTTGACCTGAGAGAGTGTGGGCTGTGAAGGTTTCTGAATAGTCTTAATCTCCATCACGTTTACTGTGGTTTCCCCGTGACAGATACAGTGTCCTGCTCCTCACAGGTGATACTCATTAATATCTGCTTGTGGAATTTTGGGGAAGAGCAATGCAAGGGAATTCCCAAAGACCTGGGTATTTAATTCAATTCAATTTTTTTTAATCCTTCTAATGTATATACGTTTAAAGACACACACACACACACACACACACACACGAAAGACAGGGTTTCTCTGTGTAGCCTTGGCTGACTGGCCTGGAACTCAGAGATCCTCCTGCCTTTGCCTCCTGAGTGCTGAGATAAAAGGCATGCCCTGGCACCACCACCTGATTCATTTCTTGGGCTATTTCTGTGGTTGTTTTTCAAGAGAAGGCTTCTTTTTCTAGCCCTAGCTGTCCTAGAACTCGGTCTGTAGACCAGGCTGGCCTCAAACTCACAGAAATCCACCTGCCTCTGCCTCCCTAGTGCTGGGATTAAAGGCATGTGCCACCACTGTCCAGCAGAGTGAGTTCTTCAAAGCAGGATTAAGTATGCTGGATAGTGGGATGTTGATTTTCTTTAATGAGGTGAAGTTTTTCTTCCCCCACTAAACTGTAATATAGAGATCAAAGACTCAATGGTCATACTGTCATTATAAACAACATTGTACATATTGGACAATTGGTCACATTGGAAAACCATAAAGATAAGACTCAGCTTAAAGTGGGTCATACTGTTAGATGGTAGGGGCCACACCTTTAATCTCAGCACTCAGGAGGCAGAGGCAGGCAGATCTCAGAGGTCAAAGCTAACCTGGTTTACAGAACAAGCTCCTGGATAGTCAGGGTTACACAGAGAAACCCTGTGTTTCTTCTGACCACAGCCATTCCTTCCTGCTCTGAGTCAAGTATGCCTTGTCTCTATCTTAGGGCCTTTGACTTTGCTGTGCCTCTGGCTGGCTGGGTTTTCTTCCAGATATCACAATGCTCTCTTCTTTGAGCCATTTAGTCTTCCACATACATTTTAAAACATTATTTGCAAGTCTATCTTCATCATTTTTTCCCTTTTTTAAAATCAAAAAGAGATGTTTTCCCCCAATACAGTACATTCTGGTTATGGTTTCCCTTCCAACTTCTCCCAGATCCTTTCCCAGCTCTCCACCCAAATTCACATCACTTCTTTCTTTCTCATTAGAAAACAGTCATCTAAAAATGAAAACAGGGGAAAAAACGAAGAAAAAGCACAGGAAACATAGATTCGCACACACAGAAATCCTATAAAACACAAAAGTGCAAACCATAATATATAAGCAAAGACCTGTAAGGTTAAAAAAAAGTATCATGAGTCAAACAAAACAAAAACAAAAACCAACTGATCCAACAAACACCCTAAAAACCACAATTGAGTTCATTTTGTGTTGGCCATCTACTGCTGGATGGGATTTGTATACCCCGTGAGACTCCAGAGGAGAAAACTAACTTTTCCTTTGTGAGTGCCTATCTGTCAGAGACAGCTTCTCCCTTAGGGATGGGGGCATGTGTTCATGTCCTCTCTCAGAGCTAGGACGGTATCTTGCTTAGATCTGAGCAGGCTCTGTGCATGCTGCTATCGCCTCTGTAAGTGGTATGTGTGACTGTCCTGTTATGTCTAGAAGGCCTTGTGCACTTGCTGTCTTCCATCCCCTCTGGCTCTTACAATTTTTCTACCTCCTCTTTTGCAGAGTTCCTTATACCCTGAGGGAAGGATTTGATGGAGACACTCCATTTCAGAATGAGTGTTCCAGGGTCTTTCACTCTCTGCACATTGTCCAGGTATGGGTCTTTGTATTTGTTTCCATCTACAGCAAGAGGAAGCTGATGATGGCCGAGCAAGACACTGATCTATGAATGTAGCAGAATAGTTTGAGTCACTTTATTTGCAGCTTGATTTTATTTTATTTTGTTTAATTTTATTTAGAAACCATTCTCTATTAGTTTGCTAGGGCTGCCATAACAAAACATGATAGCCTGGGTGACTTGGCTGACATTGTCTTATGGATGTGGAGGCTAGAAGTTTCAGGTTAAGGTATAGTCAGGTCTGGCTTTCTCTAAAGATGGCTTCTGCCTATGTTCTCATGTTCCCTTTTTCCATGTGCACATTCCTTGTGACACTCTGGGCATCCTACATTTTAAAAACTCTTCTAATGAAGAAAGATACAAGTTGGGATTTGGCTGCAGTGCATGCTAATAGACTCAGTTTTTAGGTGCATATATATGGTAAAATATATATTATATATTAAATATATATTATGTATATATAATATATATAATTTTATATATATGAGTATTTTGCTTGCATTTATGTCTACACCAGGTGTGTGTCTGGTGCCCTTGAAGGCCAGAAGAGGGTATTGGATTTTCTGGAACTGGAGTTATAAATGGAGTTATTAGCTGCCATGTGGATTCTGGTCCCCTAGTAGAGCAACCAGTGCTCATAATCGCTGACCCAACTCTCCAGCCCTAACACAGCATACTCATTTTAAATATAATTATCTTTTCAGAAGGTCACTCTCCCCCAGATAGTCTCAGTAAATGGGTAAGTTTCTTTTTTATACTTTTGTTCATTGCTGTACAGTCACTGCCTAGTTTAGTGGCCAGCATACACAGCAGGCACTGAATAAACATCTGTAAAATGATGTAATGCATTTGCACACTTGTCTTCCCCTTGAAACCATTTGAGTTGACAACCTCTAACCTCTCTCCAGTCAGGATTATTTTTAATCAATAAGCGTCACTTTTACATCTATCCTATGTGCACTAGTGTGCCTCATACAAGAATGATCGAACAAACAAAAACAACAATAAAAAGAAACTGACATTTTTGCAATGATTTATGCGCAAATGTACTTACAAATAAGTACATATAAAATGGATAAAAAGAATAGTAACATTTAGTGCAAATGTTAGCTGCAATAAACAGGCTAGCTGGCAATGTTGTAATCAGGCACTGATTATCTATAAGAAAGGGATAGTGCTTCCGATGTATTGTATACACAAGAAAACCCAATAACAGGAACATATTTGAAAGTTATAAGAAGAATGACAGAGATCTCTAAGAGCCACACAAGGCCTCATGTGGATGATTTTTGAGGACCAGGAAGGAGTTAATCTGCCTGGTAGTGCCCGGGCTAGTTAGTTCTGGCCAGCAAATGAAAGCAGATCAGAGATGTGATTCTTGTAACATGAGTGCTTGCTGGGGTGGAAAGAGAGGGCATGCTTGGGCCTTATAGAGGAGCCCCTCTTTAGTCTGCCCACCACATTCAACTGACTCTCCATAAAAGTGCAATAAAGCTCTCACTTGCCTCCAGACTGTGGAATACTTTTGATTCCAAATTATTTGGAATAGAGATTGTAATTAACAATACTTTGGTGAAGAACTTAGAGGAAGTTCTTGAAAAGAAAAAGAAGTAGAGGAAGGAGGGAAAGCGTCACTCTTTTATCAGAATGGCTAGTAGTTTGATGACACTACAGAATTTTCAAAACATACAAGTTAGGGGATAAAGTGATTTATAGCACTAAGTGGCAGCCATGTAAAATAAGTTTAGAGTTCCTAATCATGAATGGTAGAATCTAGCACATGTGAAGTTCAGAAGGACACTGGGCAATGCTATCTGCCACCTCATCATTACCATAGCTAGATTCACAGAATGCCCCACGCTTAGCTAGGTTTAGATGCAGGAAACACTCCTTCTGCACTGAGCCATCTCTCCAGCTACTCTTCACTGAACATTTCATCTGCATGTCACTCTAGTCTCAGTGGGAAGCTCTTGTGCTGAAGATAGAACACAGTTTTGCTTTGTATAGTAATAGCAACGTTTGCTGAGTTTGTCGGTTTTTCTGTTGCTGTAAGAAAATGCCTGCTGCAATCAATGAATAAAGAGAGAAGGTTTATTTTGGCTCACAGCTTTGCAAGTTTCATCCCATGGTCAGTTGAACCCATCTGGGTTAGGTCTATGGCCGGTCCATTATGATAGACGTACGAAGAAAACCTGCTCATCTCATGACTGAGACACAAAAGCAGAAAAAGAAGAAGGGACTGAGGTTACAATGTCCCCTTCAAGAACATGCCCCCCAATGACTAGAAGACCTCCATTCAAGTTCTACCTTTTCACATATTTGTCCCAATAGCACCATGGGCTTGGACCAACCTAAAACCTAGGTTTTTGGGGGGTACAGATTTCCAAATGAAAGCAGAATTATATAATGCTTTCAATGATTTAGTTGTCTCTTGTTAGTAAGAATAATGACACATGAACTTTATTCTAAAAACTCTTTTATGAATTGCATCTACTATATTCTATTAAATCCTCCATCAAATCTAAAATGTGAAGGGGTTTTCACATGAAATATGCTAATCAAGGGAGTCTTTACCTTACCTAGTCTGTTTACCAGTACATCACCTGTCCTGCATCGATCTTGTCTGCTCTAGAGTTCTGATCATTGAATGTTATGTAGCTTTCCTCCCTCTGTGTTCATGCCAGTCACTTTCAGAAATCATGCAAGCATTCCTAACTTGCACTTAATACAGTTTTATGACTTTCTCACTCATAAATTTAATCCATGCTCAACTGTTTTTATTTCTAGAGCGTATAACCCTTTACAGGCTAATAAGTACTGTAATTTTATTACCCACTGTGTAAATAACTACCTCTTCTTGTTTGTCTCTCTTGGCTTCAGGACCTCTTCATTAATTTCAGCATTGGGGATCCAGACTCTACTCACTTTATCTACAACTGTAACTAATTATTTCCCCCTTTATGATCTGAATGCTCTCAAATGACCTTAGAGTTTTAAGATTTCTGTAATAACTTCTACAAACAAAAACAATTCAACATATATTTTTTCTGAGTGAACTTGATTATTTAAAAAGGAAAAGACAGGAAATAACAGAGATCCAAGATAACAAGTATTTTTATGACTTATTAACTCTCATCGGTGCAAACATGTTGAAGACAGGGACTGGTTTTTATTAATTTTTTTAAAAGGCTTCATCCCTAGTACAGTGGCTCTTAAATGTCTATACATGCATTTTGCTTCAAGTTAAAAGCTCGTAGCTAAGCTTCATTTCCAGTTTCTCGTTCAGTAGCTCTGAGGTAGAGACTGGATTTACATAGCTAACAAGTAAGTGCCTAGGAAACCTTAGCGTATCTGGTCTGGGGTTCATAGTTGCTAGACCTGCCTTAGCACACAGAGTGTAACCTGCACAAGCTTAAACAAAGCAAGCTGGGGAGGAACTATTAGGCAAGAAACTGGTATGGTAGTGCCTAGCATACTGTAACCCAGCCCAAGAGGAAGTGGCTTACATGGGACAAAGGTTATTAATCATATAATAGGGCAAGTGTGGTGGGTAAGCCAGGCAGCAGGACTTACTGAGTCTGGGAACCCAGGCTTCAGCATTGACTCTTTCCATCTTTGCCTTCCAAGTGATTCAAATGTGCTGCTCCAGGAATGAAGGGAAAGAAGAGCAGTTTCCTTTAAAAGAGATAAGGCTTGGAATTTTTCATTCCCAAGCACCACTTTTAATTCTCTTGGCTTTTGGCTAGACCAAATTCATCAGGCTGGATAGTTTTATGTCAACTTGACACCAGCTGAAGTCATTTGTGAGGAGGAGGGAACTTCAATTAAGAAAATAATTGAAGGCCTCCTTCAGAACTTGTGGGAGATCCCAGCCAATGACTGCTCTAATTTGAGGCCCACACTACAAAAGGGAGTTCAAGCATGGATGGCCTGGAATCAGAACCTGGATAGCCCAGGGTCCTAGGATAGAAAAATAATCAATAAAGTGATTCCTAAAGATACTCTGCTATACTCACAGATCAGTGCCTAGCCCAATCTTCATCAGAGAGGCTTTTCCTGGAAGCTGACAGGAGCAGATCGTCAGGTAGATAGACGGGTAGATCAATAGTTAGATAGATAGATAGATAGATAGATAGATAGATAGATGGATGGATAGATAGATAGATAAGATAGATGGATAGATAGATAGATAGATAGATAGATAGATAGATAGATAGATAGATAGTCAGAGACAGGTAGGTAGATAGATAGATAGATAGATAGATAGATTCTAAATTAGAGATCTCTGTTGGATCCTTCCCCCTTGAAGCTTGGGGTAACCTTCAGAAGAGAAGGAGAAAGAATTATTAGAGCCAGAGGGGTTGAGGACAGCAGAACATGGCACACAGAACCAACCAAGCAGGACTCACAGGGCCTCACAGAGAATGAGGTGGAAATCACAGAGCCTCCATGGAACTGTGCCACGTCCTTTGTATATACGTCATAGCTGTGCAGCTTGATATTCTTATGGGATTCCTAAGAGAGTGCTGTGGATGCTTCTGACTCTTTTGCCTGCTCTTAGGACCATTTTCTTCCTAATGAATTGCCTTGTCCAGCCCTAATATAAGTATTTGTGTGTAGTCTTCTTGAAACCTGTTATGCTGTGTTCAGTTGATATCCCTGGGAGAACTGCTCTTTTCTGAAGGGAAACAGAGGAGGATCTGGGGAGGAGGGGGAAACTGGGAGGAGTGGAGGGAGAGGAAACTGCAGTTGGGATGTATTAAGCTAGAGATGATATGTGTGTGTGTGTGTGTGTGTGTGTGTGTGTGTGTGTGTGTGTGTGTGTGTAAAATGCCTCTATAAGATTGGGCTGTAAGCAAGCCTGTAGGATATTTTCTTAATTAGTGAATGATGGCCTAGGGCCCAGCCCATTGTGTGTGATGCATCCCTGGGCTGGAAGTCCTGGGTCCTATAAGCAGGCTGAGCAAGCCTTTAAGCATCAAACGCTTTCTTCTTCCATGTTCTTGTATAGGCTTCCAGCATAAGGCGTGGCCCAGATTAGAGATGGGTCTTTCCACCTCAAAGGAACTGGATTAAAGACATGTCTTTCCACCTCAAAGATCCGGGTTAGAAATAGATTTTCCCACTTCAAATTAAGTGCAAATTCCTCACAGGTGTGCCCTCTATTTTTGGGTTTTAGTTAATTCCAGATGTAGTCAAATTGAGAACCAAGAATAGCCAACTTACTTAACCTTACTGCAGGTTAGATAATATAGGGCCTACCTGGGTCCAAGAGCTCTGCTGAAATTCAGAGTGATGGTTCAATTACTAACAAGGAAAAAGGAGAACTGAATGTTGGAAGAAAGCAGTTACTCAAAAATCTATGATGAATCTATGAATAAGGCAGTGAAAATCCGAGCAGCAAATTCAATAATGTGGTGTTGTGTGTGTGTGTGTACATATGTATTGCTTTTTAAAATGAGACAAAGGGGCTGGAGAGATGGCTCAGGGGTTAAGAGCACTGACGGCTCTTCCAGAAGTCCTGAGTTCAATTCCTAGTAACCACATGGTGGCTCATGGTTAATGGGATCTGATGCCCTCTTCTGGTGTGTCTGAAGACAGCAACAGTGTACTCATATACATAAAAATAAATAAATCTTTGTTTTAAAGAGGAGACAAGGAAGAAATCATGCTTACTACTGATCAATACCAAGGGTGTTCATTTGGTGTGGATATGGATCAAACAATAAGACCCTCTCTGTTAACCTCACTGTGTCCAGCATATTTCAGTCAGTGTGAGAGTTCTTTCCTCAATAGATGGATATGGAACAATGGATGGTTTGATGAGTATTCAGCTGTAGACTATGCCAGACGTGGCATGAAAGTCATGATAATGGTTGGTACAGAAATAACCATTGGGCTGAGAATGGGTGAGCCACACGGGGCTAGTTAATTTAGAATGGTGGTTGGACAGAGGGGTTTAGATATACCATGGCTACACTGAGGCCATTTTGACTTCAGTAGTGTCAGGAGTCAAGGAAGACAGTGGGACAGAGTAATAAACCTATGAAAATCTCAGGAAAGAACTTCCCTTGGTGACAGATGGCAATGTGTGAGTTATAAAGTGCTCAACCAGAAGGATTGCTCAGCCTTGGGATTATATTTGTTTAGTTTGCTGGCTAAAGAAAGCAGTGGGTAAGAGAAGCAGGGGCAGTGGCCAGGTTTGGCATCATCTTAGATATAGGGGAGAGAAGCAAGTCAGGGGAACATGTTCATGACCGTTCTGCATACATGTTGAGGCACACTGATCAGGGAATTGTCTTGGAACGGAGCTTGCAGCTGAGGAGGACTGAAGAACAAAGACCAGCAAGCAAACAGGGCAGGCCTAACAAGGATCTGCCAAAGAGCCAGCAACTTTCGGAAACTCATCATTTATTAACTTTTTTTTCTGTGAGCTCATGAGTACTTAGCTCCTCTTCTAGTACACACATTTTCTTCTGAAATAGTGCTTAGGAGGACACTTCTTGCCCATCCACTGTCCATGATGGGAACACTTCTTTCCCCATGGCTAGCTCACATAACCATGTCTAGATAACTTACAAAGTTTAAAGTAAAAAAAAAAAGTCACATAACCTCCTCTTATTGGGGGCAGTGTTTGAAAATCCGAGTAAGTCTCAGGACAATCCATTTATTTGAATGGAGAATGGTCACCCAAGGTTTTCTTGTGGGTCATGGTAGTGTGGTGAGACTGAGCAGTAAGAGCCAGCATTCAACACGTTTTCATCATGGTACCTATGTACATAAAACTGAACATAGCTTTCTTCCAAGGAAGAGCCTGTATTTTAAAATATTACTCAAAAAAGGTAAATCTGTTAAATTGGAGTTAAAAACAGAATCGTAGATTACATCATCTGCCATTCAGAAATACCTTTTGAAAATGATTACTGTCAGCCTGATTTATATGCGGGTCAGGCTGGGGAGGTTATAGGAAAGAGTATATTCTACCAAACCGACACAGTTATATTATATGTTAAATATTTTCACTTATATGAGGACCACTGAGTGTGACATCACACATGGTTTGAGTATGTTTTAGTTCTGAAACTCCTGGTGGACTGTAATCCCAGTTGTGAGGTATTGAAAAATATAGAAACCTGCTGAAAAGATGGCTTAGCAGTTGCGAGTACTTGCTCTCTTGTTGAGTATCTGGGTTGGATTCTCAGCACTCACATGGTGGCTCACAACTATCTATAACTCCAATTCCAGAGATGAGATTCTCTCTTCTGATTCCTGTGATCATCATCAAGCGTGCATATGGAGGACACATACATACATGGATGCAAAACACTCACACATAAGATGAATATATTTTTTATTTTTTTAAAATATTTTTTATTATTACGTATTTTCCTCAATTACATTTAGAATGCTATCCCAAAAGTCCCCCATACCCTCTCCCCCCACTTCCCTACCCACCCATTCCCATTTTTTGGCCCTGGTGTTCCCCTGTACTGGGGCATATAAAGTTTGCGTGTCCAATGGGCCTCTCTTTCCAGTGATGGCTGACTAGGCCATCTTTTGATACATATGCAGCTAGAGTCAAGAGCTCCGGGGTACTGGTTAGTTCATAATGTTGTTGCACCTACAGGGTTGAATATCTCTTTAGCTCCTTGGATACTTTCTCTAGCTCCTCCATTGGGGGCCCTGTGCTCCATCCAATAGCTGACTGTGAGCATCTACTTATGTGTTTGCTAGGCCCCGGCCTAGTCTCACAAGAGACAGCTATATCAGGGTCCTTTCAGCCAACGCTTGCTAGTGTATGCAATAGTGTCATCATTTGGAGGCTAATTATGGGATGGATCTCTGGATATGGCAGTCTCTAGATGGTCCATCCTTTTGTCTCAGCTCCAAACTTTGTCTCTGTAATTCCTTCCATGGGTGATTGTTTCCAATTCTAAGAAGGGGCAAAGTGTCCACACTTTGGTCTTCGTTCTTCTTCAGTTTCATGTGTTTTGCAAATTGTATCTTATATCTCGGGTATACTAAGTTTCTGGGCTAATATCCACTTATCAGTGAGTACATATCATTTGAGTTCTTTTGTGATTGTGTTACCTCACTCAGGATGATGCCCTCCAGGTCCATCCATTTGCCTAGGAATTTCATAAATTCATTCTTTTTAATAGCTGAGTAGTACTCCATTGTGTAAATGTACCACATTTTTTGTATCCATTCCTCTGTTGAGGGGCATCTGGGTTCTTTCCAGCTTCTGGCTATTATAAATAAGGCTGCTATGAACATAGTGGAGCATGTGTCCTTCTTACCGGTTGGAACATCTTCTGGATATATGCCCAGGAGAGGTATTGCAGGATCCTCCAATAGTACTATGTCCAATTTTCTGAGGAACCACCGACTGATTTCCAGAGTGGTTGTACAAGCTGAATATATTTTTTTAAATGTTCTTTCTGCTATCCCTAACCTGTGGTATCTTTCCCCTCCATATCCATGTTAATTACTCACCCAGCTTATCCAGCATTTGCTAGCTCAAATCTCTATATCTTTTGCTAAATAATAAGCGTACTGTATTTGCTGTCACAAGGTAGACTCATAAACATGGTCACAGTGTTGAACTGCTTATCTGAGGATGCATTTGTAATTCACTGAAGCCCCGGTCTACTTTCTAAAGAAAGAAGCAATGCCCACATAGCCAACAGAACAGAGTTGCTGAGAGTTAACACAGAAGCACTTAAAATGATTGGCAGTGAAGCCTCCCGGGTGTTGTGCCCCCAGGTGCTGGAAAACCCTAGTTGCTACTGATAGGCAATCTGTTTTCAGATCCATCTCAGGGAGGAACTGACTCTTCCTGTGCAAAAAAATTCAAAAGAGCCACCGAGTTGACAGAATGAGAAAAGAATGATCACAAGAGGATAACATATAGCTAATGACGACACCCGAATCCTCATGTTAAAGAGAAGAGACGGAGAACTGCCACACTGGCACAATCCTTCCTGCTAACTCACAACAGACACGGGCCACTTGACTGGAAACAAAAGCTAAGGGCTGTGTTGTGTGCACAAACGAAGTTTTAGGGAATGACTGAGTATAGGAATACTGAAGTAAGTAGGAAGACCAGGAGAAGCAGGAGGGCACAGAGAGGGAGCATAAGGATTGGGAATCTAATGGAGCTCAGAAGATTGTGGACTAGCAGGGTCTGACCACTGCCTGAGGCTTGCTGGTTAAGGCATACCTTGGGCTCCCAATGGGGAGAAACTTGAAGTTAAGTATAAGCACGTGGCTTTGGACACACTGCTGAGTAGAGTCTCTCACTTTAAAGCGTGGAATTGAGAACTCCTATCTTATAGGGTTGATATAAATGTTAAATGCAATATTTAATAAAATAGACTTAACTCCCAGTGTATGGCAATACATACTGTATTATAACTCATTAGGCAAGTGTTGTTTGGAAAACTATGTGGAGAAACTCTACTGTCTCCATGAGGACTCCTTCAGAAAGTCCCAGGCCATGTTCTTGATCTAGTCCAAGCACAAGGAAGCTCCATACCTCCCAGCAGCACTGTCCAATAAGCAGGTCCATGTGGGCAAGTCCTCTATCTGCACTGTCTGGCGCCATACCAACCAGCCACGTAGTATTTGAAAGCACAGACAAGGAAGCCATTTTTAAATTTAATCTTAATGAATTTACTTACGTGAAAATATCTGACAGTGTTGTCTTCAGGACACACAGTGGTTAGGCATACCAGAACACATTGTGCAAGGCGACCCTGTGGCTTAGTGAGACTCCGAATTCTGATTCGATCCCTTAGAAGCTGGGTTGAAATCCTGTCTCTACCATTATTAGGAGCTGACCTATACTGGTTACATTTCTCAACCTCTGACAGCTAGCTCACCGTCAACCTTAGTCATATGAGGTTGATGACATAGTATTGTCTATTTTATTGGCTTATAAGGATTAAATGAGAGAATGTATACAAAGCATGGTTCTCAGTACCAGTGTGTATCTGAGTTACCTGGAAAGGTGCTGAAATGCAGGTTGCTGAGTTCATCTGCCAGTGTTTGGATTCAGTAGGTCTCAGGTTGTGTAGAACATTGTGATGCAAATGGGTTCCTGAATGATGCTCATTGACCTGGTCTGGGGATCTTCCCTGGAAAAATTCTGTGCAATATATTGCATTTTCAGTGTTCACCCCAGGAGCATGTGATAAAGGCTTGGTGCCTGCCCAGCGTGACACTACTGTGGCGGGGGGGGGGGGGGTAGTAGAAATACTGAGTTGGGGCCTAGTGGGACACACTGTGGTCATTAAGGGGTAGGTTCACAGAGGGGACTGGCATCCCATTCCCTCAACTTTTCTTCTTGCTGGCTTACCACCATAAAATAAGCAGCTGTGCTGTCTGGATGCATTTCCCTGAGGTAGGTAGAAAAACAAATGGACCAACCAATCATGGACTTAACCCTCAAAATGGTGAAGTAAAAATAAATAGTTTCCTTTATACAATTTATGTAGGTGATGGTTGCAGACATTTAGCACTGTACCCAATAGACATCAGAACTGATAGTGCTGGGAGTTGCTTTGTGATAACCACACTTGTGGTGTGCATCTGGAAGGGTGTTTTTTTGGGGGGAGCAGGAATCATGGTGGGGGAATCACACTTTATTAGAAGTCTCTAGCACATTTTCTGGTAATACTCTGATAACTATCATATATCAAAAAGATAAACCAATGAAGATGAACCTACTCACTGTGGAGAGGGTCTAGTTGGACAAGGTAGTGTGCAGTGGGATTTGTCAGGAGGCACAGTTACAGGCACCATGCTGCCTGACTGCTATAACATTATCATTTGAAATATTTTTACATTTCCATTCTCTATAGAGCTAATAGGAAATAACAATAAAATTTTCCTTTTGAAGTCAACCATAGTTGTCAGTTGTTTGTATTTCTAACTCTACACACACACACACACACACACACACACACACACACACATTTATTTATTCTTGGGCCAGCATGGTGGTACACTCCATTAATCTCAGCATCCAGAAGGCAGAGGAGCTCTATCAGTTCAAAGCTAACCTGGTCTACACAGTAGACCAGTACAGCCTGGGTTATGTAGAGCCCCTGTCTCAAGAAAAAAACAACCTGCTGGGCCTGTAAACAACAATGGGAAGGGGTGAAGAGGCACACTAGGCTGTATGCAGCCTTTGCTCTCAGCTTCTGAGGCGACAGGGTGTAACAGATAGCTAGTGAAACCTTTTCTTTTTTAATTTTACTTTTTTTCAGGGGGGTTGTCTGAGGGTATTTCTAGAAAAGATTGGACACTGAGTCAGTAAATGAAGACTTATCCTTGTCAATGTTAGCAGGTCCTAACCAATCCATCAAGGGGCCGCCTCAAAAATGTGGGAAAGGCCAGTTTGTTCTTTCCTTGAGCTGACCCATCTTGGAATGTCATAGTTTATGGTTCCCAGACTCCGGGACTTGCACAGGAGTCCCTGTCCAGTCTCTTGGCTCTGAATTCCTTGAACTGACTATGCACCACTGACAAGTTAGCCTTTAAGTCTGGTCTGGATTACGCTGCTGTCCTGAGTCTCCAGGTTAAAGACAGCATGCTATGTTTTCTCCCAGTCCTTGTAATAGTGTGACCCAATCCATATGGCAAATTGTTATTATTTTAAGTGTGTAATTTTTAGTTATGTGAATACAGGTGCATGCTAAAGCCAGAGATATCTGACCCCTTAGTGCTGGCATTTGCAGGCAGTTGTGGGCTGCCCAACATGAGTGCTGGGAAAAAAACTTCATGCCATTGGTCACTGAGCCATGCTCCAGCCCCTGGTAAACTAACTTCCTCTCCTCTCTGTCTCTCTGTCTCTCAGAACTTACCATTTATTTATTTATTTTATGTATGTGAGTATACTGTTGCTCTCTTCAGACACACCAGAAGAGGGCATCAGATTCCATTACAGATGGTTGTGAGCCACCATGTGGTTGCTAGGAATTGAACTCATGACCACTGGAAGAGCAGCTAATGCTCTTAACCCCTGAGCCATCTCTTCAGCCCACTCTCTTTTGTTTCTATGTGTCCTATTGGGCTTGTTTCCCTGGGGAACTTTAATACATTGATTGAGCAAGAATCTTAATTATATGGCAAATTTAGATTTTCTGCAGTAAGAGTCTTACATAACAGAATGCACTGACCCTGTTCCTTAGACGTTATCCTGTTCTAGTGTTTTTGTGTTTTTTGTTCCCTCCCCCTCTCTTTTACACTTTTTCTTTTTTTTTGGAGATCTTTTCCTATTGCCTTTAGTTCTTGCTAGACAGAAGCATTGCTAGGAGGTAGAGACCACAGAGCTAAACAGGCAATTGGCCTGGTAGATACAATTCCCAGTATTCCTAATAGATTTCTTTAAAAGGAAGGTGAAAAGGTACTGGTGGGCTGCCTCAGTAGGCAGGGGTGCCTGCTGCTAAGCCGGACAGCCTGAGTTTGAACCCTGGAATCTACCTGGTGGAAGAAAGCCAGCTTTTGCACTGTCCTCTGACATCACACATGTTTTGTGGCATGCATGCATGCGCACGTGCGCGCGCGCACACATACACACACAAATGCAAACAGATAAAACGAAAGGAAAGTAAAAAAGATCTTTAAAAGAAATACACTCAGTGATGCTCTCAGACTGCAGACATCTCCCACTAAGGTGCAAAAGATAAAACTAACTGGCCCAACGGGAAAGTGTGCCTGATGACCTGAGCTCGAGTCCCAGAACCTACGTGGTGGAAGGAGAGAACCGGACCCCACTAATCATCCTCCAACCGTGACAGACACACCTTAGCATGATCTCACCCATTCAAACACATACACTAATAAATAAATGAATTAAGAAAACAACATGCACCCCCCCCAAAAGTAAAATGTACCCTTTTCCCGAACCTAGTTGGTGTTTTAATCTGGACTCTGGGATACAGTGTCTCCTACTTCCAATTCTATGTGACAATCGAGGTGAACTCAACCTTAACATTAAAAGTAAACATTTATTTATTTTTGTGTGTGGGTAGTCCTGTGCATTTCATTGTGGTGTGTGTGTGTGTGTGTGTGTGTGTGTGTGTGTGTGTAAGTCACAGTACAACGTTGAGGAGTTGGTTCTCTCCTTTATTTATCACATGGATCTCAGGGATTGAACTCACATAGTCAGGCTTGCTTCACAAAAGGAGCCCTTTTCTGCTGAGCCATCTTGCTGGCCCTGCAAAATCAATCTTGATACAGGCCTTGGGATGTAAGCCAGGACTGCCATTCGTTTCAGCTGTGAACATGGACGTGCAGAGCTATACTCTGTGATTTCACAGAGCCTGAGGCAGGCTGAGACGGGAAGCTTCCCTTCACTGGAAACGTCAGATGCTTTAGACTTCGCTCCCACTGGAATCTGGCCGAGACAAGCAGGCATCTCCAGCATGAATTTGGAAGTGAGGCCATGGGACCCATTTTTGGGGTTTTGAAAGGTAAGTGTGACCAGAGGTGGCTGGATCCAGATTTAAAATACACAACCATTAGCTGAGTTCACATAAACAAAAATCAGTATTTCAGCCTTTATCTTTTCAGTATCCAAACTGAATACTGGAATGTTTAGAGGTCCAAAACTTTGGCCCTCAGAGCTTTGGGAGAAGTCTTAAAAAGCACCAGTCTTGGAAGCAGGGGAGCTAGGCCTTCACTCTTGGACTTGCTTCTTATTTACTTAGTGACACTGTACAGCTAATTCCATGTTCTACCCCTCAGTTCCTATGTGTTCCACAGAGGTAGGGTTTGGTGAGACTAAACTGAGATGAATGTAAAAATAGAAGTGCTTATTATGAATACAACCAGGAACACAGGCCCTGTATAATAAATAGATGGAACTGAAGCAATATAATGCTCTCCAATGACCTCCTGGATCACTTAAGTACAGACATTTGCTGAAATAAGTAAGTCAGTGTGTGCCTTTTAAGAAACAAGTAGGTTATTGTATTTTTACTTAGGCGCGCATGTGTGTGTGTGTGTGTACTCATACCATGGCAGACAAGCGGAGGTCAGAGGACAACCTGCCAGTCAGTTTCTCCTTCCACCATGCTGGCCCTGTGGATTGAGCTCCAGCTATTCAGCTTGGCAGCAGGTACCTTGAGCCCGAGCCACCTTGCTAGCACAAGTCAAGTCATTCCAATACATGAGGATAAACATCATCACATCATCATCACATGAGCTGCAAGAATGAACCTCTCTTTATGAACTGCAAATACCCACTGGATTCAGGATTGCAGCATAGGACCTGTCTGCACAACACAGACAAAGTGCACCTGCACAGTAAATACTGCACAAGCAAGCACACGCCATGGCTCAGTAATTGTTCACGTTTTCGGGAATACTTCAGACCAAAAAACTGTGTGTCATTGAACTGGAGTGGAAGAGCTGTGCCTGCCTCAGGGATTGGAACGTTGCTCAATTGACAGCAGTCATCAAATGCAGCTGATCATCACACTCAATTGAATTTGGACAGGCTAAAATCTGTGGGAGGAAAGCTGCCTTGACTTGAGTGCAGTGACTGGCTGACCTTGCTACAGAATCCCCACCAACTTCTTCACCTCCTCGAACACAGGAGAGGCCAATTCTTTGGCTTTTGCAGATCCAACAAGTAAAACCTTTCTTAAGTGGTCCTTATCCATTTTCAATTTCTCAATCTCCTTCCTGATTGGAGCAAATTTCTCAATCACAGCATCGGCCACTAGCAGCTTGTAGCGTGCAGTGTCCAAGCCTGCGCTACTGCGCACCACCTCCTCCACCGAGAGGCCCGACACGGCCGCGTGGATCGCCACCATGTTGGAAACACCAGCTCTGCTGTCCGGCTCGTAGGTGACCTCTGACGTGAAGTCTGTCACAGCCTTGCGGAATTTCTGTACAATCTCCTCTGGGCTGTCTGTTATTCGAACAGTGGCGAGTTTGTCAGGGTCCGATTTTGACATCTTGGAAGAAGGGTCTCGAAGAGATTTCACTTTCTTCATGGATGCTAGTGAAAACAAGGCAAGTCACCGAGAACGTTACAGTCTAGTCCTGGAAGACACCAACCCCGCCAGAGATACTGATTGCACAATAGCATGTCTTCATCTGGAAGAATTTGTGCAATTTATCAAACATGGAAGTAAAGACATCAGAAACAGGACTTGCTAATGTGCCATCCATAGCATGTATTGGCAATGATTCATCCAGTGTATGACTGACACAAAAGAAACGATGTCGGTTATACTGCCTATGCTATGCACACTTGAGGGGTACAAAGTTGCAGCTCAGGTCACAAGCCTTGCAAAGCAAGTGCCTTTATTCTCTGCCATCTCTCTGGCTCTGTGCACACTTGATTTTTAATTTTTGTGTGTGTAAATATATGCTTGTGTCATGGCAAGTTTGTGGCTAGAGAACAGCTTTAGGGAACTGGTTTTGAGGTAGGGGATCTCTTGTTCTTCCTGCCACTGTGCGGCTGGCCATGCTCCCGTGTCCACCTCCTCCCTTGCTGTAGCAGTGCTGCAGCTTTAACCATCTGTGGCCATCCTTCCACGTCTTTACACAGCTTATAAATTTACAGACACACCTGCACACATATACACACAGTGACAGAAACACACACACACACACACACCCCACATGGGGGTGTTGCTTCATAAACAGTGTTCTTGATACCTGCTTAGTTTATGGCCATTAGAGACGAAACTGAAGTAGGCTAAACAGTCATAGATGGAACACTGACCGACATTTTACTTATTGCTATGAAGGAGGCTGACCTCAATGCATGGGATGCTCTCAGCAGAGCTGAGGCTGGCGTTTCAGATGCAGTGGGTGGACTGCGCCCGTCTCTCCTGTCTTTCAGACAGCAGTGAGAGGTTCACCAGTGCTCTCATTCTGTGTGGACTATGCTGAGCAGCTCTCGTTCTCCTGTCGTTTGTCTCACTGAGGATGTTGAGAAGAGCAAGGTGCATCGGCTTTGGTATCAGAAGCTGCCAGGGCTCAGCTGGGTTACCGACTAGACACATGACCTTGCTGAGCCTTAGTTCGTGTGTAAAACTATGTTTAATTTGCTCAAATAAAATGTTATTTTATACATGCAATCTATTGACATATATCTTAGAAATCAAAATTATGATTTTTCTTTTTGGGGGGAGGGTTGTTTTTTTTTTTTTTTCGAGACAGGGTTTCTCTGTGTAGCCCTAGTTGTCCTGGAACTTACTCTGTAGACCAGGCTGGCCTTGAACTCAGAAATCCGCCTGCCTCTGCCTCCCAAGTGCTGGGATCAAAGGCGTGCGCCACCACACCCAGCAAAATTATGATTTTTAAAAGTTTCTCAAATTTTCACAAATTTCAAAGATTTATTTTATGTATATGAGTGCTTTATCTGCATGTACACCTACATTCGAGAAGAGCACATCAGGTCACATTATAGATGGTTGTGAGCCACCATGTGGTTGCTAGGGATTGAAGTCAGGA
Organism: Mus musculus; assembly: GCF_000001635.26. Taxonomy (NCBI): domain Eukaryota; kingdom Metazoa; phylum Chordata; class Mammalia; order Rodentia; family Muridae; genus Mus; species Mus musculus. The sequence goes on along the minus strand of NC_000069.6, from coordinate 99,214,992 downwards.
CCTCTGGAAGAACAGCCAGTGCTCCTGCTGAGCCAACTCTCCAGTCCTCACATTTAAAAAATAAATTAAAAAAAATGTATTCTAGACTCCTAGTCCCACGTGACCCCCGGACAATAAAGATTCTGTTTTGGATGCTGGAGCCTGTCAGTGAGAAAGCCACACTTAGTGCCAGTCAAGTCCCAGGTCTCCCGTCTAGGCTTCAGTATAAACCCACTTACTGAGAATGGACTTGGGCAATGGAAAGAACTCCCCATACTTTTGGTTGAAACTTCGAGCTAGATCCTGAACTAGTTCCATGTGCTGGACTTGATCCTCCCCGACAGGAACGTGTGTGGACCTTTAATAAAACACAGACAGAAAAACTCAGCGAGGCTCCTTAGCTGGAAATATTATTGCAAGCAGCTGCATTTCCTGTGCCTACTTCACTGTTGGTGTTCAACAAATGTTTGCCAACTACAGAGAGAACACTGAGGCCCAATCTTTATCTGTGTGCTGAAGGCATGTTTGTCGACTCTGGTTCCGTTTCTCCCATCTCTAAAGAGTAGAGCCATCAACACCAGCATGACAGGATCTTGCCGGGAGGGAGCCACGGCATCTTCAATAGCACATGCTCTGTGCATAATTGTGTCTAAAAGCCACTCCTCATCCCTCACCCAGTCAGCAGATTACTCCAGCCTAGACCAGATGCCTTTACCTCAGAGCTGCGCCCTCACACTTGAAAGACACCCCACCCATTCTTCAAATTAGAGATGGCAGACAGCTCTTCCGGCCAGAGGTTTTCCTCCCCATCAAACGAGGCACATTTCAAGATCTTTCTGCAATATGCTTCTTCATTTTCAACTATTTGTAATTGGAGGACAGTTAACATGCTGTGGGGAACTCAAATGAAAATCTCCCAGTGCACTGTAGTTGCTTCTTAAAGACACTGTAGAGCGAAGAAAGCAAACTGCAGAAATTGTGAAGGGCACACCGGTGTTTACATCAATTAAGAAAGTTTTGTTCAAGGAAAATCAGACATAGAAGCTTCTTTTTACCTAAAAACATTGGTAGAATTTTACAGTTTTTCTTTCCAACTATTTCTTTCTTTTTTTTTTTTTTTTAAGATTTATTTATTGGTTATATGTAAGTACACTGTAGCTGTCTTCAGACACTCCAGAAGAGGGAGTCAGATCTCGTTACGGATGGTTGTGAGCCACCATGTGGTTGCTGGGATTTGAACTCCGGACCTTCGGAAGAGCAGTCGGGTGCTCTTACCCACTGAGCCATCTCACCAGCCCCTCCAACTATTTCTAAAGGCATTGCCACGTGAGAAGTTATGGGAATAGACTTTTTATATTTGTATCAAGTGTCTCTCTTTCTAGTAGAGATATACTACATATTTGGATTATTTATTACAAAAAGAAAGGAAAAGGAAAAAGAGAGAAAGATCCCAAGTGGGGAAAATCCAGAATGAGTATATTCAGCCCTCCCCTTCCTCAGCTTCCTATCCAGTGCTAGCTTAGAAGTACAGGGGAATGCCTGGGCCAAGAAGTGGGAGTGGGTGGGTAGGGGAGAAGGGCTGGGGGGAGAGGGGACTTTTGGGATAGCATTTGAAATGTAAATGAAGAAAATCTCTAATAAAAATTGAAAAAGTAAAAAAAAAAAAAAAAGAAAGTTTTGTTCAGGCGTTATGTGATTTTAGTATGCACACATGTGGGATGACTCTGGGAACATTGATGAAGGCCCTGGGTTGAACCCTCAGGACTGAAAGAGGGACAAAAATAATGATAATGAGAGAAGTAAAGAAAATTAAGACACACCCAAACCACCTTTTTAAACTCATAATACACTTGTTTTTAGAGATGAGAGGGAAATGATTTGAGAAAAGGAACAAAGCAGACTTGAATTTTATCAAAAACTAAGAAATTAGAATGTGGAAAAACCACTCGGAAAGTAAGAGAATCCATTTAGGATGATATCACGCCCACATATGCACTTTTTAAGTGTGGGATCTGGAGGAGGAACTCGGGAAGGGTGCCTGTGTGCAGACAGGTGACTGCAATGCATGGCTGCAGGGTTAGATTTGATGGCACAGCTACCGCCTCCGATCAAGGAAGTTTAATTTGGAAGACACACGGCTATAAAGTTTCTCCCTCTTCTCAAGCCTTCATTTCCTTTGCAAACTTTGATAATGAAGGTACCATCCATCTGGCTGGTTTCTATGGTTACTGAGTGTTTCCTGAGGTAAGAGTTCAATACATGGAAACAACTGATATGACAAACATTCACTAGCATTTGATACAGTGAGAGACAGAATGGTAAGAGAAAGGCATAGATGGCCTTATGGGAGGCACATTGACTTTCTCAAATAACCATCTTCTTTTTAATGGCCAACTCACCCTGCAAAACAGAAATACTAATGTTCAACCCCTGACATGGCCACAGCAGACCCACTGGCAATCTAAATTTGGGTACAAAACATACATGAAACTGATGAATAACCCCCACATATAAACTATTTTATAGGAATTCTGGGAAGTCCGACAGAAGGAAAACAGAACAGCTAGTGAAAGGGTGAAGGTGTGGCCAAGGCTGTGGCCCCTGAAGCGCTTCTTCTTCTGACCGTCTGAGGTCAGCAAGGTGGTTGCTGGGAAGCTGCAGAGGGCCTGGGAAGGCTAAGCCCCAGAAGGACCAGTGTTGGCTGGGCTGTGAGTGGTAGAAAGGCATGGGTACTCTGTACCCTCTGATCAGGACAGGGCTGCTGGGGCTCCTCTCTGGGGTACACAAGCACATGGCCCGCTCTTGTCAATGTCTCTTTGACTGGTCTTTGCTACTCTTACGTGGTAATTATAGTGAGACCCATATGCAGAGGTCACCTTGACTCCCCCAGACCAAATTAGCCAACAGAGCAGGTTAAAAAGCAATTACAGTAGCCCATCGGAAATCACAATGGACGGCAACTAACACAGAAAAAACAATTACCATAATCAATACACTTTAAGCACATCAAAATGAATATTTCCACATGTCAAAATGGTTCCAGATTCCCAAAGCCACCCACTAAACAAAAAACACATTTAGTTTTCATAATGACGCTGTGTGCGACTCGCTTCTTGTCGGATCCTTGACTCTCTTCTAACAAATCTGTGGGGTTTTGATTTTTTTATAAGAGGATTAAAACCTTTTTAATTTTTTTCACCTGGCCCCACTGCTCCACGTGGTGCCTGCATCTGCCTTTGGTTTGTTTGTTTCTGGCCCCTCCTCCTGCTGCTTTCACCTCCTGTAATTTATCCTGGCCTTTGCTTCCCATCCGAGCTCTTGCTAGCAGAGTTCACACTTTACTTTATTCAGCCTGTCTTTGATTCCACTCACTTCTGGGGCTTATTCTCTTCACGTTTCCAACCTCTCTCCCCATAGTCCGCCTTTCACTTCAAATAATTTAGGGCTGCCCTTTCAGAATTTATATCCGACATAATGATATCCATATTAATACTCCCACTCTCTCCCTCCTTCCCTTTTATTCCCTCTCACCCCGGCTGCGCTTTCTCAGACACAACATAAAACAAAGCCTTTCATAGTTTTGATTGTTATAACTTCTGTCACATAATAATGTCTCTGATCTTCTTCTTTGGTGACTGAGCGGTTTTTCTCTCGCTTCGATCCCTGCTGCCTGAAGTTTCCTTGGGCTCCATCCCACCGATTTGGCAGCGTTAGTGTCCAGATGAATGATCACTGTCTGCGTGGATATCGCCTTCCCTGACTTGCCTGGCTGTGCCTGTGAGCTTTCAGAACGGCAGGCTGGGAAAGGGGCTTGGAGTTGTCCTTCCTGTCACAAAGGACTGGTTCCCCTTTACTGACTGCTTACTGGACAGGACTCTCCCTTCCAGTAATTGCTTAATAGATACGGATACTCATTAAAAATGGAGTGAAACTGTGGCTTCTGACTATTCCTCTCCTAGGGCTGCCCACCTCATTGCAGGGCAACACTATAATGAATGTGCGTGTGATCACCTCATACCCTTCACGTCATGCTCTAGGTCATGAAACTGCCTCCAAACAGTAGGCCCCAGCTACCGCTCTCCTTTACACTTCCTCTGCATTTAATCAGTGCTCATTTAGATGACAGCAACCTCACTCTGTCCTTAAAATACACAATAGCTTCCTGCTTATAGCACTGTGCCTTATAGATCTTCAGAGAGAAAGAAAAGGCATGGCTGCGCAGGCCGAGTGGTAGAATGAAGCTGGGGCGGCAGCTTTCAGGATCCTGTAAGATTCTAGTACTCTGGGCTCACTGGATGAGGGTTTTAAAACCTGCTCTAAAACAGCATACTTCCTGTGGCAGCGCCTCCACCCCCAGACAACAGGAAGACTCTCCTGGAAGCTGAAACCACCAAATTGAAGTTCCAGGCCACTCCGTCTACTGTCTACACTACTCCTCTTCCTTTTTACTTTGCACTTTAAATTTTTCCCAGAGACCATGTGCTAAGGCTTGGTCCCAGTCTATGGAGTTGCTGGGAGCCATGGAACCACTCAGGAGCTGGGCCTGTTAGAAACAGATTAGGTCACTGGGGTGTGGCCCTGGAAGGGAATCTGGAGACCCTGGCCTGCCTCCTCCCTATATCTCTTTTTCTCACCATGAATAAAGCAGCTTTTCCCACCATGTGTTTCTGCTATGACATCCTGCGTCACTCTAGGCTGAAGCAATGGGGTCAACCAATCATGTGCTGAAACCCTGAAATCTATATTGAAACAAACCTTTTCATCTCTGCATTCTCCTGTAACATCTCAGAATTTCTTTGTTTACATGTATTTACTTATTTATTCTCTCTCTCTCTCTCTCTGTGTGTGTGTGTGCATGTGCACACATGCCACAGTATGCTTATGGTCAGAAAACATCAATGCCCTCCTTCCGCATGGGTTCGGAGGCTGTACTCAGGTTGTCAGACTTGGAGGCGAGGGCCCTGCCCTGCTGAGCAACCTCACCAGGCCCATTTCAACTTCTGATTTTCTAGTCTCAGCCTTTTCTCCTCTTTGTCTGCTTAAATTCTTGGGAAACATTTGTTAGCTGATCCCTCTGTTTATACAGAACTTAGCAAATCTCCCCCAAGAGTCAATTTCTCTTTCTTTTTAAAATTTACAATTATTATTATTAGTTTAAGCATTAATTAAATAACTAAGTTAATTAATTATATGTTAATTATTAATATACATTTTTGGTGGTACCTCACATATACTAGGGAAGTGCTCAGACACTACACTACCCCACCCTGAAAGCTAATTTCTTCATCTGGAAATGGGAATATCACTACCTGTCCTACAGAACATCCTGGGAATTTGATGTATCTATCAGCTATTAGGATACTTGGAGAATACCACTCAACACTTGTCAGTCCTCCCTTCTTTCCCCTTCAAGGGCATGCACAATGGCACTGCCTGGAACTTCTGCATTACAAGTACTTAAAAAAGTGTTGAATATAAATATACTGTGTATCTCTCTATATGTATACATATATAGAAAGAGACACAAAATAAAGAAAAATAAATGTTGACTTAATATATGGCCAAGCATTTATTGTTCCTTCTCCCCACCTCCAGCACTTCCCATGCTCACCCCAACTCTTTTAAATTTAGGGCCTCTTCTTCTATAATTGTTACACAATGCAGACTCAGACACACAGACACAGACAAAGCAGACAGATAGACACAGGCACACACACCCTCCCTACTGAGTCCATTTAGTGTTGCTCCTACAGATGTGTTTAGGACTGACCAGTTGGGGCTGAATGACTTTCAGGGGCTTGTCCTGAAGCAGAGTGATTTTCCTTCCCTGAACAGCTATTAATTGCCTATAACTCTTCATCTTGGGTTGAAGCCATGTAAGACTTCTATTCATGCTGGTATGTCATCTGGTAATGTCATTGTGTAGGTCTTATTTGGGTGACTATATTGTTGAGATATCACAGGTATAGCCTCCCTGTCGAGTCTAGAAGACATTATCCAGCAGCAGACCTTCTGCTCCTCTGATGTCAGCCATTTAAAATCGGGCAATTCAACAAATAAGGAACATACAAATAAAAATTAAGAACTTCTGCTATTTTTGAGTTTTGTCTTTCTTCATGTCTTTGGTATTATTGTTGTTATTATTTTGTTGGTATTGAGACTGAGTCTAGGGCTTCATGTACCCTAGATAAGCTCTCTACTCTTGAGCTACATCACCTACCCTCTTTTTGCTTTTATTTTGGGACAGTGTCTCACTAAGTTATTCAGGCCAGCCTTGAACTTATTCTGTAGCTCAGGCAAGTCTTGAACTTGTGACCTTCCTGCCCAGACAGATAAACAGCCGAGATCACAGACTTGCACCTCCAGGCTTGGCTCAAATTTCTGTTATTTATCATGCTCTCCAGATAAGATAATCTCAGCTCTCCTTGCCTGGGTTCCTTAAACAAAGCCTATGGAAACAATTACATGTCTTTTATAAGCCTATCTGAAGCTGCTTCTCTGTTCACTTCCTAGTGTGTTCTCTGGCTTATCATAGCACTCACTCTAATGCTGATTTTGACAGAAGCAAATACAAAACCAATATCAAACTTGCACCAGTATTCTATGAAGAGGCCATATAGATTTTCAGGTGGCTAGAAACCAAAGATGTTTTCCCCATCCTTCAATCTACCAACTTACCTACTACCTGTGTTTATAATATAAATAGTCCTAGACATTTTGGTCATGACTTTTCCAGATACAAAAATACGTGAAACAAAACAAAAACAAATAGAAAACCCCCAACTGCACAGGTGGTCTAGCCTGAGCCTAGACAGGGGGGAATGCTGGGCTGCTTCTTTTAGAGAAAGGACATACAGACGTCCACATCTGTAATCTAATCATGGCTTTAGATATGGCAGATAATTCCTAGGCTAAGGAAGGAGACCCATCCTGAAGTAGATGATTGCCTGGTTGTATAGGAAAGCATTTTAATCTGTACCTGAACAAAGAGTCTCTACAAGTCACAATGGAACAGAGAGCTTTACCACTAGCACCCACCCTCCTTTCTGAAGCTGGGGAGAAGCATGATTCTGACCACTGCTGAGACCTGTAAAGTCCAGGAGCAACACTACAGAATGGGAAAGAATGCCTACCCTGCAAACACCCAGGACTCTTAGGAGTGAATCCTGCTGATGTTGGAGGGAGACTGTGACAGAGAAGAAGCCAGCAGGAAACACCCAGGGATCCCTGCCACATCTGAGCCACTGACAGTTTTGTGAACGATACTAGGACATTTGCAACCCCAGGCTTGACTCTAAAAAATGATGGCATGTAAAGCACGCTTTGAGATCTTAGAATTCTACCTCACTGACGTCAGCCTTCTAATAGTGTCCTCCTGTATCTAGAATTCATAACTTCCTGAATCTCTTCATCTGGGGTTGAAGCAATGTAAGATTTTTCCCATTCAGGCTGGTATGTCATCCAGTGTTGTCATTATGTAGGTCTTGTTTAGATGACCATATTGTTTCAACCATCTGCTATCAGTCCTATGTAATCTGCACAATAACTGCCAGAGGTGTTTCTTGTTTATCTAACTTGCAAATAAAAAGACTGCTATATGCATATGTATGTATACACACACACACACACACACACACACACACACACACACACACACACGTATATTTGTATATTATCAATTTGCCAATTAGACTTTGAGCAATTGATAAAAACTGTATCTCAGGTGCCTCTTATCACAATTTTAACTTTTACAGCTTCAGTTACTTAGAACCAACTGTGGTCTAAAAGCATACATGAAAAATTCCAGAAATAAGCAATGTTTTAATATGCCCATCACAGTAAGCAATGCACTGTCCTTCCCCTGCCTGTCATCAGCCATCAATCAGCACTTCCATGCTGAGTATGCACCTTGACAGGCACATGAGCTCTCATATCATTGGGTGTAGCCTCACAGGGACTTACTGACATCATACTGGTCCCAAAGCACACACAGTATGCTAGCAATTCAGATACGTGGAAAGGGAGCAGTGAAAAGATGAACACTGTCAGCTTAAGGAAAAGGAAGCACTTGTGCGTTATGATTGCTAAAATCTACAATAAGAACTAATGTGAGAAATCACAAAGAAGGAAAGAATTAAGGTCCTGTTAATTCTACCAAAGAGAGAAAGCATGAGAAGCACTTACTCCTCCCCTTCAGCTCGATGACGTCATCTAACAGCATGAGAAGCAAGGCAGGCACAGCAGAGCAAAATAAACCTGTCGCTGGGCCTGGGCACAGCCTCTAATTTCAGCTACCTAGAGGCTGAGGCAAGAGAACACATATTTGAAGGCTGTATGAATGCACACAGAGTGAATTCAAGGCTGGTCTGAACAACTTAGCCAGAGTCCATCTTTGAAGCCAAACCACAAAAGGGGACTATAAATGTATCATAGTGGCAGGGTGCTTGGTGAGCAAGTGTGAGCCTGAAGTTCAATCCCCATCATAGAAAACAAAACAAAACAGATACATGTAGAGAGCACCACTCACATGACTGCCACACCAGATGAGCACTATACCTGTTCTTGCCTCTTGTCATCTCTTCCTCCTTGTCTCCCCTCTCCCCCTTCCCTTTTCCCTTCCCTTTTCCCTTCCCCTCCCCTCCCCTCCCTTCCCTCCCCTCCCCTCCCCTTCCCTTCTCCTCTCTTTTGCTTCCTGGCCACAAGATGAGCAGTGTGTGTTCTTAGCTATTTTTCTTTCTTTCTCCCTCTCTCTCTTTCTCTCCCTCTCTTTCTTTCTTTCTTTCTTTCTTTCTTTCTTTCTTTCTTTCTACCTTTCTTTCTTTCTTTTAGATATTTTGTTTATTTACGTTTCAAATGTTATCCCCTTTGCTACTTTCCCCTCCAAAAATCCCCTATCCCCTTCCCTCTGCCCCTGCTCCCCAACCCACTTACTCCGTTTCCTGGCCCTGACAGTCCCTTATACTGGGGCATGAAACCTTCATAGGACCAAGGGCCTCTCCTCTCATTGATGACCGACTAGGCCATGCTCTGCTACATATGCAGCTAGCCATGATTCCCACCATGTGGTTTCTTTGATTGGTGGTTTAGTCCCAGGGAGCTCTGGGGTTACTGGTTAGTTCATATTGTTGTTCTTAGCTATTTCTTGTCACTGCCACCCAGCACCCCTTTCTAGACCCAAAGTGACAAACTTTCCTGATCTTAGACTTTCTGGAAGCACTTTCTGGACTCAGACCCTGACTCCAAACCTAACTAGCTAGCATGACCTGGGATTTGCTGATGACCACCCCACCCGACACCTAAGACCCAGCTATACCTTCTGTGGAATAGAGGTAACAATGACATATTTTACAAGGCTGTTTTCTGGTTAGCACACAGAGAAGACTTACTAAGGTCTCTACCACATAGAAGGCACTCTGCACTAGCTCTGAATGGCCCTCGTGAGTCACTGAAAGACACACACACTCAGTATGCGGTGCGGACTGTGTATCTGATCCTTCTTGTACCCCACCTCCACACGTCAAACCTTTTCCTGAGAGTTAAAAACACTCTCATGTGGCACATGCCTGTGATTCCAGCACTCAGGAGCCTGAGGATTCCAAGTTCACAGGGAGACCCTGCCATGAGCAAACAAACAGACATTCACACTTGGCCTCTCTCTTGTCATGCTGAGAGTGCAGGCGCTCCGGGCTGTGCCCCTCCTTACTTGTAGCACAGGATGTCTGCTGCCTGGAGTACAGGGTATGTGAGCAGGCCTACGGTCCCATCATGCTTCTGCTTCGCAGCCTTTGCCTGTGGAAACGAGGAGAGAAGAAAAAGCCATCTGACTTCAACCTGATTATATTGCTTAATTAAGAAACTTTTAAAGCAAGCAAAGTGTGCAGCGGAGCCACCTGTAATAACATATATTTCGGTCCCTTTCAGCAGCTCTAACATCATCTGGCTGCTTATCATGCTCACGCTCCTGGCTTCAGAAGTGAGAGGGCTCTGTTTTACCATTCCCGTGGCATTTTATTTTATTTTGGGAGATGGGGCCTCCTTTGTGCAAAGCCCACCCAAGCTCTACCGCTCCACACATGGTCCCCTGCCCCAGCACAGATCTTATACCGCCTCAATTTCTCATTCATTTCATCAAGGACAAAGCAGTTTTCTAGATTCCACATTAGTTAAGTCCAGAAATTATTAGAAAATTGGGTTTCTCAAAAACACTTATCACAAAGTTACAAAGTTCATAAAAGATTAATTTAGAGAAGAAGAATTTGGAAAAAGAAACATAACTTCATTTTTGAAAAGCTGCTGCTAGGGTGGGCAAGACAGCTTATTGATTAAAGGATGCCTAGCACCTGGCACAGAACAAATGAAACCTTCCTTCCCATTAACACTCAGGTTCTGGCATTTACCTTCCACTGGTGTAAATGCTGCAATCGAGGCAGTCTCACCATGCAGGTGAGGATCCAACTTAACTGAGTGTGTTCAGACACCTAAAAGGAAGGAGAGAAAGAAAGGTGACCAGTGTCTTTTTGCATCTAAGCAGTACTAACTAGACAACAGGGATAGGCTGAAACAGTTGAAAATAACCTAAGTCAAGGTTATTAAAAGGAAACAGGTGAGGGGCTGGGCCATGATACCTGATATACAGATAAGGATAACTAAGCAGTGATTTAAAAAAAAGCCAACTAGTATAAATAGCAGCTTATTGTTTAAGTCCTTGGCATCCCTAGTGAGGAGGTAGCCAGAACTCTTTCAGTATCTTCAGTGTGAATTCAACCATGTCCTTGAGCATCCATGCTCTTGATTTTGTTTGGCTTTTGTTTTCCAAGACAGGGTTTCTCTGTGCAGTCCTGGTTTTCCTGGAACTAGCTTTGTAGACCAGGCTGGCCTTGAACTCAGAGATCTACCTGCCTCTGCCTCCTGAGTGCTGGAATTAAAGGTGTGCGCTACCACTGCCCAGTTCCTCCTTCCCCATGAAATACTAGGCTTATCAATAAATCTATCAAGTTTCCCCTCCTGTCCTCACTTCCACCCTATCCCCTCCCCACATACATTCGAAGTCCTCTCTGACTCTTAAATCCATGACTGTAACCACAATGCTTTTCACTTAGATGGTAAAGAAAGGCACCCAGCTCAAGGCCTGGCCTTTTCAGATCTTCAGCGATGAGAAAGCGATCGCCTGTACACTTGTCCACCAACGGAGAGTCTTAAAGATTCTAACTCCTCTTCTATTGACTCCGTTTCCACCTTCATTGTTTTCCTCTTGTTTTTCTGCCCCTGCCAATTAATCAACAACAATAACAAAAAAATACAAACTCTCTTCAACCTAGTTTTGTTTGAATCAAGTTTAATCAAGTAAGCAAAACCTGGCAAGGACTGGGCTGATTCTTGGGCCCAGGCCATATTCTAACTGATGACCCAGATTGTGAGCCCTAAGCATCCCATTTCTGGGCCCTGGGGATTCTGAGTCTATTGATTGTGGCATTCTGTGTCCATATGATTCCCTTAAAAAGCAGAGGCTCTTGCCAACTCTGCAAAGTGGCCCCAAATGTGTTCTCTGTGGGTTTTGCAAAGGGAACATAAAGGCCTGGGGATGAACCAGCCCAGGCCTGATTCACTAGCAAGGATTCACAAGCACTCCAACATCTGGAGTAAGATAGTTTCTCTTTTTTTCTTCTCAACTCATATAGGAAGAAGAGTTGTTTTTCACGTGCTTGACAAGGAATTGCTTTTAGAGTTTTGCAAGTCGCTGGATAGAATCTGTCATTTTTCTTCTAAGAGGCCTTTGGGTTTTAGTGGAGGCAGTGGTAATGACAGCCCTGTCCAGGAACATTGCTGGCTGCTGGTGTAAACAAACAGCTATCCAATGCAGTAACCCAGAAGGTAGGGGAGGGGATTAGAGTTGCTCCCAGGCACCAGGGAAAATGTGCCCAGGGAAAATGTGTATGCAGCTGACGCCCAGCCCACCAGCTTTAGGAATGGAAATGCAGCAAGAGAGACCCTGGATGTGTGGACAGAGGGAAGACATCTTTCCCCTCAGTGCTGGGTCCAACACTTTGTCTTAGTGATCTGATAAAAACCTTACAACTATGTCCCCATGAATGAAAGTATTTTGCTTGGAGTAAGTAGTTTTTTGTTTGTACCTATGGGATGAGAATTATTCAATATTCAACAGAGGTTTTTTTTTTTTAATGTTCCAAATTAGCATTAAATTAATTCAAATCAATTCTAGTAGAGAAAGTAGGTAAAAGACCAAAGCCAATTAACTGTTTGCCATTCATCTTCAATAAATTATATGAGAAATAATAGAAATAATTGTCATAGTCAAGATGATCACATGGAAAAGCACAGATTTCTATTTGAAGCAAAAGAAAAAGTGATAAATATTTAAATGTATCATTTTCCTATATTGTGAAGCCACAAACAAATCAACTATATGATCTGTTTTAGCTATAGACACACAAAGGTACAGGACAGCAACTGGCTTGGTAACCTTCCACAAACAAGAAGGCAGCCATTAACAGAACAAGACACAAGCCTTCAGTCACCGCAGTTTGCCTGCCTTACTTATCCCTGTAAAACCCAGGCTGGCTTTTTTGTTCAGTGTATGAACGAGCTACTATGAACTTCACTGGAAGCTGCAAAAGGAACAGATTTACAACCTGTTGATGCATACAAAAGCAATTCTATGGGAGTGATTGCAGCAGATGCTGAATTGTAGTAGGCGAATGGTAAGGCTACCAGGCAAGATGCAAAGCCGGACATAGGATGGCAGTATGGCTTAAAGCTTTGCCTTGGAATTTTGTTTGAAGGTTCTGTCAGGGGAGCACAGCCACTTGTATACTCTTCTAGTGGGGAGGCTGCCCTCTCACACTGGATGTAGGACTTGGGATCCCTGCCTAGCCAGCCAGATCACCTCACACCTAAGAGTCTCATCTTTTGGATGAGATGAGCTGAGTCTGAATCCTAGCTCTGCTTCTCAGCTACTCTGGGCAAGCCAAGTTACCTCCTTGTGCTCCACTTTCACTATCTATGAACTGAGGTTCCCTCTAACAGGACCTAGCACAAAGTCAGTTATTATTACCATAGATACTAAAACGATACGGCCTCCTTATTTCATACTGTCACCCTGGGCCAAACTTCCCTCCCTCTTTGCACTTGGACTCTAGGAAGCTGGCCTTTTTGTGTTCCCCAAACTCACAGGGACACTCCCACCTCAGTAGCTTTACACTGGCCCTTGTCTCTGATGGAAGTCTTCTCTCTTACTTCACCTTAAATCTGCTGAGACTTTATCTCCTACGGCTTAGCAGACCTCGCCATTAGAAACAGCCATCTCTTCCCTCAGTCTCATTGCTGACTGACTTGATTCTTTTTTTATGCCATTTATTGCCTAATTGATGGTCTGAGTGAAAATGGCTTCCATAGGTTCATATGGACCGGGATGTGTGACCCTGCTGGAGGAAGTGTGTTAGTGGGGCTGGCTTTGAAGTTTCAGAAGGCTCACCCCAGTCCCAGTATGCTGTCAGCCTCTTGCTTTCAGATCAAGATGTGAGCTCTCCCCTATTACTCCACCATACTTTGCTCTACCACCATGGACTCTTAACTCTCAACCTGTAAGCTTAATTAAACATTTTTCTTTTATAAGTTGCCTTGGATGTGGTATTTTGTCACAGCAATAGAAAAGTAACGAAGACACCTTCTAATAGAATTTATTGTTTGCTTATAAACAATATTATTAGTATTTATTTTGCTACTCCAACAGAAATGAATGATTTTTCATTTGAATTATTCAGTGGCACAGCATGAGCACTTAGGATACAGTAAGTACTCATTGTGATCTTGCAAAATTTATGGGGAGGATTAAAGTCACATAGAGAAATGACAAAATAAGTGTGGCAATACAATGACATGTGTGGCCAGCTGTCAGAGTTAATTTCAACTGTCCACTTGATTTGACTAGGCATTAATGAGGTATAGTAACAGGCATACTTACGAGCAGTTTTCCATTGATGATTAACTGAGGCGGGAGGACTCAACTCTGGATGTGGGCAGCACCAGCCTAGGTAGGGTCTGAGGATCTCCACACTAAACATGGGAACAGGGGAGTACTGGCCTCCCCTCTAAGCTTCTGATCCACTGAGATGTGAGCATGCTGTGTTGTGTCCACACTGTCACAGAAGAAAGCCACCCTGCCATCCTGCTATCCCTGACACTGTTGGGAGCTATTAAGACAACTCTTGATCTCTGAATTGGTCCTCCCCCCCCCCCCCCCGAAGAAAAGGGGGTCAAAAGCGGGCCACCAAGCACCATTCCAAGAACAACCACAGAATGTTCCAGCCCTAAGTCATCACTGATGTCCTGACCACACCCTGATACCACCAAGTTCCTGCTTCCCCATGTAGCTGCCAAAAGAAAAAATTTCTATTGCCCCCCTCCCACTGATAAGTACTTCTTCTTTTGCTTGTATTGCCCCACCCCTCCCCCTGATAAGTATCTGTACTTCCCCTTTTGCTTGTGCATTTAAACCTTGGGCCTGGCTAATACATTGGGGCCTTGATGCAACTCAGAATGTTTCCGTGTCATTATTCACACAAGGCCCTCGTCTCTCTCTACCCCCCCATTCGGTTCTTAGGAGAAGGTCCCCTCAAGACCCTCGAATAACTGGACCTGCTGGATGGGTCATGACAGGATGCACTGTGCCCTCAAACTGTGAGCCATAATAAACCCTTCCTTACTTAGGTTGCTTCCTTTCAAGTATTTGGTCACAGCAATGAGGAATGTAATGAGCACAGTAGTGTAATGGTATTCTGAATCGATACATACGTATCATAGGAATATGCCGTTCTGCCAGGTGTGGTGCCGCACACCTTCACTCCCAGTTCTTGGGAAGCAGAGGCAGGTGGATCTCTGTGGGTTCCAGGCCAACGAGTGCTACAGATTAAGACCCTGTCACAAACAATTTCCCCCAATCCAAATCACGCCAGACCACAACCAAACATACTGTTCTGTGAAAAAAGAAAACTGTGAAAAGTACTACAATATATTATGATCTCAAAATGTTTTAAAGTTACAAAACCAAATGACATTATGTATCCCCAATGAAGTATAAAATGTAAGTTTGTGGAAAAATAGCATCAATTATAAGCTACACTGATCCTATGGAGTTTAAGACTGTGGCTTAAACTGTATGGTGGAAGGAAGGGATCTGAGGAGGAGATGAAAGGGACACAAAGGGACGGATTAAACGACGTTCAACTTCATCTAGGACTGTAAAAGTTTATGGGGCTGGAGGGATGAGGCACTGGCTGCTCTTCCGCAGGACCTGGGTTCAAATCCCAGGACCCACATGGTGACTAAAATCCATCTGTAACTCCGGTTCCAAGAAACTCTACAGCTTCTGGCATAAGGCATGCAAGTGGTGCCCAGATATACATATACACGCTAAGCACACATTTTCATAAAGTAAAAAAAGTTATGGTGTGTACATGTGTATGTATAAAAAACTCAATACCAGTATTGATAAAAATTAACATATTATTGGGTATTCATAGTAACTCAATCCAAACACAATTTTGCCCAAACTAAACTAATAGGATTTACCTATTAACAAACTCAGGTAATGTAGTGTTAAAAAGCAGAGCACTGAAAATGCTTAGATGGGCACTTATCCCATAAAAATAAAGGCTTGCTCCTAGCCTTAGAATTAGTTGGAGGTAAGATTATATCTTACCTCCATAGCACTCCAATATCCATAAACCAGTGTCAAATTCCTTTAAAATTTTCATAAACTTTAAGGAGAGGGTATCAAGCACATTTGAAATAGCTGTGTGTGTGTGCATGGATGTGTGAGTATGTATATGTGTGTATGAGTGTGTGTGTGTGTGTGTGTGTGTGTGTGTGTGTGTGCATGCCCATGAGTGAGTCTGTGGAAACCAGAGAAGCCAACACTGGACTTCTTTCCTCTCTTCAGTCTTTGAGATTGAGTCTCTCAGTGAATATGGGACTTACCGATGTGGCTAGACTGGCTGGTCAGTGGGCCCTTGCAAGAGTCGCTCTGCCCACTTAGCGCCACGGTTACGGGGTGTGACTGGCTTCTATGTGGGTGAGTCTGGGTCCTTATGATTATAGCACAGACACCTTACCGACTGAAAACTCTCGCCAGCTCCATCATCTATAATTTTGTTTTAACTAAAAGGAATAGAAAGCAAATATGATAAGACACTAACAACATCTTTGTGCTGAGGACATGAGTGTCCCTTAGGACATTGTATTTTTCTATATTTTTAAAATAAAAAAGAAATTAAGAAAAAGAGCAGGGGGAAGCTGATTCCAAAATAGATACTTGCTAGATATCAATCAGACCTAGTCAATTACCGGGTCAGTAATTCTCAGGTCAGATCTCTGACATACTCCCAGAGTTCCTTAGGACTTCCCTATTTCCCGTATAAATGCTACCTTCCCACGAATCTGGTCCTGGAAGTTTTAGTAAGGACACTTGTAGTCTATTCAGACTCACAAATTCCCATTTATTGCTTCCTTTCGGAAACGTGCAATTTCATGCTGAGTTATTTTTATTAGACTCTTATCATCCCCATGACAAATCCCTTTAACAAGAACCTTGTTTGGAGATCTGATTTTAATTAAAAGAACATACTATCAGTGCAACTCCTTCCCTCTCTTCAGTTGGGTTGCCTCCCGTCAGGACTCACATTGGCCAATGGGCATTGGGCTGTGCATATCAGGGGTTCACTAACTCTTTCCTTGTCTCGTATTTCCCAAGCTACAGATGCTGATTCTATCTACCAGCTTTAAAAGTCACCCCTACCTATGTCCAGGGACTTACTGTGTACATAAGCACTCCTGTGTGTAGATTTTCTTAGTCTGAAGTACTTTATTCATCAAGCTGTTTTAGGATAAACTGAGAAACACATTGCTCTTGATTTTAAGAGGCACTGCCTCTATTTTTATTTATAATATATTCTGATACCTATAGATTATCCTTGACTCTGTATCTTTTCATTTCAGAGTCTAGCCTGAAGGAGTAGCCACTTCTCTTAACTCCCTATTCTCATCTTAGAGGGAAAAAAAAAGAGCTAGGGGAAGCATGGGATGCTTAAAGATTCCTCTTGGGTAAGGGATAAAGAGAAAGAAATCAAAGATTGATACCAGGAAACACCCACTGACACAAAAGGGGCCACGTGAGGAAGAAAAAACAAGGGGGCTACAAAACACCCAGAACAATGAGACAACAGGAGGTTCCTCCCTGTCTGTAAGCTGAACGGATAGATTAAATCCCCAGTCAAAGGTAATAGTGGTCGATTAGGTAGAAAACAACATCTGGGCTGGAGAGATAGCTCAGCGGGTAAGAGCACTGACTGCTCTTTCGAAGGTCCTGAGTTCAAATCCCAGCAACCACATGTTTTTTTTTTTTAATAATATATTCTGATACCTATAGATTATCCTTGACTCTGTATCTTTTCATTTCAGAGTCTAGCCTGAAGGAGTAGCCGCTTCTCTTAACTCCCTATTCTCATCTTAGAGGGAAAAAAAAGATGGCTCACAACCATCTGTATTGAGATCCGACACCCCCTTCTGGTGTCTGAAGACAGCTACAGTATATATAAAATAAACCTTAAAAAAAACCCCAACATCCAACTATATGGTATCAATGGGAGACCCAGGCAGCACATTAGGTAAAAATGAGTTTCCACACAAACAACAGCTGGAGAGAACAAAGTGGCTTTGTTTATATCTGATAAAATAGCCTTCGAAGCCTGGTAGTGGTGGTGCATGCTTTAATCCCAACACTTAGGAGGCAGAAGCAGGGAGATCTCTAGGAGTTAGAGGTCAGTCTGGTCTACAGAGAGTTCTGGACAGCCAGGGCTACAGAGAGACCCTGTCTTGGAAAGACACATTCTTTAAAAAAAGCCTTCAAGACCCGCCCTTGCTTGGCCATGCTGTGCACCAGGCCCTCACCTTCCAGAAACTGAGGTTAATCAGTGGACACTCCATGGCAAGGAAAACTGAAGGATATGGATCCTGACAGCGCATCTGCTTTCCAGGGCAAATCTGAACTTTAGAAAACATGCACCTTTCACTCCCCAGTACTTAAAGCCTCCATGATCTATGATGAAATTAACAACTGGTGTTTTTAATACTGTCAATAAAATATGCACAAATTCCTAACTCAGTCCAAACTCAGTCTTACATGTGAAAAACAAAACATAAAAATCACTTTGTAGGTAATAAATAGTTCTCTAACGTTAAGCCAGAGAAGAATTACTGAAAATGCACATCATAAGAACTCAACCACAGGACAATAAAGGCTTTTGTGTGTCTGTAGCTACTTGCCTTGTTGCTGTGACAAAACACCCAAGGAGAGCAATTGAAGGAAGGATTTATTCTGGCTCTCATGGTAGGAAAGTGTGGCAGCCATAGCAGGAGGCAGTGTGGCACGATGAACGCAGTCAGGATGTGCTACATTCACTCCACTAGTGACAAGCAGGACAGGCCCCGAAAACCTGGGAGCTGTCCCGAGGCAAAAAGGCGAAAAGTTCACGGAAACTTAGTCTCCTGGAATCGTGGCATCCTGTATAAAGAATGCTCCAATGTCCTTGCTTTAGTTGGTAAACGGATCCATGTGCTTTCCCTTAATATTGCTTTATTACAAGTGCTCCTAAGGATTGATACTTTGAAAAATAGCTAAGTTAGATTCTAGGCAGTCCTTGATCCGACCCTGGGCATGGATAGCTAAGTCACAGCCCTACACAGGAATTTACGTTTATCTAGGAAGAAGGAAGTTTGTGACCTAAAGAGGAACCAGAGTAGATACTTAGAACTATAGATAGCTGAGTTACACCCATACACAAGTATTTACAATGGCCTAGGGGGAAGGTGGACTATATAATAGACTAAGTAGGAACTATGGCAAGGGCTTCTTGCCCTTGCCCCTGGCTTCTAAGATTAAGTGGACCTCAGGTGGAGCTGTTTTTGATCCCAGTTGTTAACACTGAATTTTATCCCAGTTGGTTCTGGTCAGTCCTTCCGTGTTTGCATTCCTCTGTTTTGTTTAAGAATTCAGTAACCTCATTGTACCTAGCTGGTGTGTCACCTAACTTCCCTATTTTCTTCTGCATAAAAAGTTTGATGTTCAATTTGACAAATTACATTCAGATTCCGCACACTCTCTCTTGTCTGTGTCTTTCTGTCAATTCCCGCCAACTCTATGCCCATCTGCGGGAACCCCTGATTCCCATGGATTGAGGAGGGCCTACTGGGCCCGGTCCGTGGCAAGGATGCAGACAGCAGTGCAGCACACTGAATGCAGTCAGGACGCAGACAGCAGTGCAGCACACTGAATGCAGTCAGGACGCAGACAGCAGTGCAGCACACTGAATGCAGTCAGGACGCAGACAGCAGTGCAGCACACTGAATGCAGTCAGGACGCAGAACTCAGTGACTTTGTGCTTGGCTCCCTTTCCTTCTATAATTAGGTTCAGGACCACAGTGCACTCAGTGATGGTACTCATACTTACAGTAAATCTTCCCATTTCAGTTAACCCACTTACACACACACACACACACACACACACACACACACACACACACACATTCTCTCTCACTCACTGAGAAAGATAGCATATAACTAAGGGTTAGTATTTAAAACATGTAAAAGATTTCTTCAAATCAATAAAAAAAAAACCCACAATTTAAAAACATGGACCAAGAAGCGAAACAAATGAAAACATACAAGGGAAAAAAACAAAAGAAAATAAAACAAACAAACAAAAAAACAGATAAGAACATAAGGGTTAAGAATGGTTAATTTAAACCGAAAATGCAAATTACAAGAAGATAGCATAGTGCATCATGGAGAAAGGAAACCGACATTGCGGAGGGCTGAGTGTCTGATGTGGGAATGTAAGGTAGACTCAGTTTGGCAACAGAAGCAGGGCTTATGGAGCACGCACCCTCACAACTCTTGGTATATGCACTGAGAAAATACTCTTCCAGTGCCTTAAGAGGCTCAAGCTTGACTACTGAGTTGGATCCCTAGGACTCCCGTGGTGGAAGGAGGGAACCAGTTCCCTGTTCCCCGCTAATCCTCTGACCTCCACATGCAGGTCACTGTGTGTCATGCAGGTCACTGTGTGTCATGCAGGTCACTGTGTGTCATGCAGGTCACTGTGTGTGCATGGCCCCCCAGCCCCCACATGCACACACAAACACAATTTTTTAAGTCAAAAAAACAAAAACAAAAACCTTTCTCAAGTACACAAAGGGTATTTTCAAGCAGGACCACTGTCCTGTTGTTTGTAATAAAAACAAAAAGTAAGTTTGGAAAAAAAAATCTAAATATTCTTGCCAAGAAAATGGGTTAAAAAATTGTGAAGGAGCCAGAACACTGTACAGCAATAAAACAAATAAACAAATCTCAGAAATGAAATAAAAGATGCAGAAAGAGTTGCAGCAGGATATCATTCACATAGTTTGAAAATGTGCAAAGAAATAATACAGATTATATATGGCCATATCACATGCATTAAAAAGATAAACACATATGTGGGAATGAGAAATACCAAATAGATATAGGGGTTGCCTCTAGAAAGGCAGAACATGGAATGGAATTTGAGTGATTTAAAAAGTTTCTGCTATATTTGCAATGTTTTATTTTGAAAATCAAAACGTGTATGAAGGAAGTTAATATTTCAAAAGACAGCCATTCATCTTCACACTTTCCTGAGTGGTTGAAATATTTCTCTTATTATCTAATAGTCTTGAATATCCAAAATATTCCTTGCAAAGGAAAAAGTAAGTAAGAAGTTTCTGAAAATATTTTATTAAACAAGACTAAAAAGAGACAGCCATTAGCTGGATGGCCATCTGCCAATCCACTTCAGACAAAACCTCTGCGACATCAAGGAGCCTGTGGCAACAAGGGGCACACAATGGCTGGTGACAGAAAGTTAGCTTTTGCCAAAAGTGACACCTCATTTTCTTTAAGCCCCTGCTGTAGACACTAACAGGTTTCAGAAAAGAAAAACTCATTATTTGTCACTTATGGCACAAATGAAAAGAGACGACAGTGACATTCAGTCCAGTGGAAGACAATGTGTATGCTTTTCCATTCTTGTTCTGAGTGTGAGGCAAGACCTCTTCCTGAAGGTACAACCCGTCAAGCTACGGTTCTGTTCCTTCTCATCAAGTAGGACAGGAGCCAGATGTAGGCCAGGAAGTGGTAGCTGTGGTACAGGTGGGAACTATGTAGAGAAGCAAACACATGCAGAGTCTGGCTATATGATCATTTCTCTAACTTATGGTTTACTGCATAGGCCATGCAAAGTTCCCCCAGGAACTCTAGAGAGGTATTGCCAATTTTACAAATACATTCCAAAAGTCCATTAGTCTACACAGATGTTTGTTCCTCTTCGGTTACAAGCTAAGCACACACTCCTTGCTGGTAGCAAACAACTTGGAGAGCTCAACAATCATAAATATATACTCAAATGCACTTGTAAAAGTACCAGGATACAGAGCGCCCATGTGGACTCTATAATTTTAGGATCTGGCTTTCTACCTTTCAGGGCATAGAGGAGTCAGGTATAACTTTTATGTGCATACACTGGAGCAAGAGCCGTGTAGTTAGTACTTTTGGCCTTCACTCAGAAACTGATTCCCCAATAGTACTCCTTAATTTATTATTATTATTGATTTTAGTTTCCTGGGAAACAAAATATAAGGCCAGAGAATGAGGCTACGTTCCAAAGGTTTGGATTCCACCCTGCTCCCCTGACTTTTTCTGGACTATTCTGGACCTTCAGTCACTTGATATTTGATACTCCAAACCTTCCCTTTGTCCTGACCTCTGCTGGCAGCCAGACCTGAAGGCTACATCTTCTGTTTCTATCTTCTGTTTGCAGAGCGATTGTACTTCGAGAGGGAGGGAGGGGAAGGGCAGAAAGTGACAGAGAGAGATGTGGAAACCTGTAGTTCACAGATATCTGCGGGATTCAGCCTGGATCTGTGCACAGGTCTGCTGAAAACAAAAGACAGTGACTTTGGCTTTGACATGGAAACCTCTGCCAAATGTACACACAGGCATCCTCTCCACCCCACCCTTCTCTAGCACAAAATGCACGTGTGAAGATATTCATGTGCACAGACACACTCATGTGTACACTTTCAGATGAGAAGGTTTGAAAACTCCCCACATATGGCAAGCATATTGAGGGGAAGAACTGTGAGTGCAGGCCAGGGGGAAAAGAAGAAAAAGAAAATAATGGGGAAAATCTTCAATATGCCTAAACTGTTCCAGTCAGGCTGCTGAGAAAGAATGCAGAGGATTGCAGATGAAAATTATTGGTAAAATCAGCATTATAACATAGCTGAATTCCTTCCCCATTTAAAATGATTACTAGGGCACATGGGAAAGTCATCACCCAGTGGCTATACCTGAGAACACACTGAATGGCAGAAAAAATATTCTCATCTAATCACAATTTCAAAAGCTATTAATTCTATTTGTGAGTAATTATGTAAGGGTATCAGGCACAAATTATCTTAACTGGCCCCAGTTCCCAAATCTTGATAATTATTTAATAAATTTATGTTGTTATAGATTTACCAATCAAATGCTTACAAACTACAAAACTGCCAAGATAAAGGAAGCAACAACAGCAAAAGACCCTTAATTATGTAGGTAAACAATCTGTACATTACCTGTCTCCTATTTAGGAACTGTCTTATTAAAATTTCTTAAAATTAAAAAAATTTCAACATGTGCTTCTGACAGTTATTGGTAACGGTCAATCAGAGCACGGGATACAAATAAAACTGAAGTTGAGTCGATGTCACTCTGGTATAAGTGCATGTCACTCTAGTAGTGTGACAGAAAGGCTAGTCTGTGTCCTCCAAGGCTCACTGCTGAAAGTTTTTCTAGCTAAATTGGGGTAGAGTTTGGCCTCGGGAGAGGCAAGAGGCTCTCTTTATACCTAGTGGGAAGATGCCTGCAGCTACCACACAGTGATAGACTCTGTGAGAGAAGGGCCATAGTCTAACGTGAATTTCCCACTGGTCCTCTGCCTCCAGCTCCTGAGGAGATGGCACACAGAGGGATAGCAGGCAGGGCAGCGGAAGGTCCCACCCCATCACCCTATAAACATGACTCCACACTCCTTCCACAGATCTAACAAGATGGCTCTTTCCTGTTACTTTGTTACTCATTTTAGACTTCACAGGTTCGTCACCTCAGATCTTTTTAACTTCTACTATTAAAATGTCAGAAGATTAAATATGTTGGCAAAACTCTAGAAGAGGAAAATCATGGGACGGAATAGTGGGAAAGTACAGCCCTCCTAAAAACAGCACGGAGGAACCTAAAGGAGAATGCATAAAATACTGGCATGGGCCCACAGTGGGTGCACCCCAGAGGCTGTGAAGTCAGTATGTTATGAGTGATGGGAGGTATCTGCCCTCCCTCCCAACACAGCACCGTTCAAAAGCTGCAGGCCCACAGGTCAGGATATGGAGCTGGCTTGGATGTCCATCAACAGACTAAAAACTGCTACTATAACAGCTACTGTCATGGTTTTGTATATTCTTGGACCATGGAGAGGCACCATTTGGAGGTGTGGCCTTGTTGGAATAGGTGTGACCTGGTTGGAGTAGGAGTGTCACTATGGGTGTGGGCTTAAGATCCTCACCCTAGTTGCCTGGAAGTCAGTCTTCCACTAGCAGCCTTTGGATGAAGACATAGAACTCTCAGCTCTGCCTGTGCCATGCCTGCCTGGACACTGCCATGCTCCCACTTTGATGATAAGGGACTGAACTTTTGAACCTGTAAGCCAGCCCCAATTAAATGTTGTTTTTATAAGACTTGCCTTGGTCATGGTGTCTGTTCACAGCAGTAAAACCCTAATTAAGACAGCTACTATAGAATATTATTCTGTCTCTAAATAGAAGGAGCCCTGCCATCTGCAACAATGTGGATAAAATGGGCGAGTATATGCTAAGTAAAATAACCTAGGTATAGAAAGGCAAATGCCATGGGGACTGCATACAGAAGAGAAAGAAACTGAAGTCAGAAGCAGGTGGTTATCAGGGGACAGTAGTGCGGAGCCGGGGAACTGTCAGGCAAAGGGAACAGGCTGCACACTTAGGCATAAAGAACAGCTTCAAGAGACCTGCTGCAGGGCTGGTGAGATGCCTCAGTAGATAAAGACACTTCCTACACAAGCCTGACAACCTGAGTTCCATCACCAGAACCCAAGGAGGAAGGACACACACACACACACACACACACACACACACGCACACTCACACACGCACCCCAAATGTACATATGCACACTCCAAAACAAACCCCGACAAACAAAACACCCAACATGTGGACCTGAGTAGATCACCCCAAAATAATTTTGGTATTAGATGTTCATTTTATTTATCATCAGCTTCACTAGGTGTAATGATAGCATGGTATTTCTTTCTATACAACATTTTCTTAATTTATACGGAGGTGTCCTGAAGCTTTTAAGGAGAGACATGTGATTGAACGCAATTGCTACTTTCAGCTACTCAGTCTAAACAATGCTGAGAAGCTGACTAAAAATGTTAATAGTGTGAGAGTTCAGCACTCTGCTCTGCTCTTCCCTGTTCATACAAACATCGCAACACTTTCTTTTCTTTTTTTCCCTGTTTTTAAAGACTTATTTATGTTTTTTATGTATGAGTGCTCTATCTGCATGTACATCTGCATGTCAGAAGAGGGCATCAGATCCCATTACAGATGGTTATGAGTCACCATGTGGGTGCTGGGAATTGAACTCAGGATCTCTGGAAAAACAGCTAGTGCTCTTAACCACTGATGCATCTCTCCAGCCCCCAATATTTTCTTTTTTAATATTAAGAAAGGAGGAACCTGAGAGACCTATGTCATCTAAAGAGTTGGAACAATTTGGTTGTCTTAGGTAGAGCAGAAGGGCATTGCCAAAGCTAAGTACATCTTGTGGCTACCAGGATCCCGAGAGGCTTTTCACACGGGTTTTGAGGGGAACATTGCGGAATACACATAAAAGTGTGCTCCTCAAAGTTTCCTAGACTAACTATCAAAACAGAGCCAAAGTCAAGGACGGCCAAGCAGTGTGGCAGTGTTAAGGCAGCCGCTTTCGTTACTAGTGCTCCCTTACCTAGATTACCAGCCACCCGGGGACTGCAAAGAGAAGGTCAATATTCTTATTTCTACTTATGGGACAATGCACATACAGTCTATTACACTGTGGGTTACTTATTCTTAAATGTTATAGGCTAAAGAAATTCTCTCAGCTATTGCATATTTTATGTGCCTATAGAGGCCACTGTCAAAAAAGCCTGTTACAGAGAAAGAAATATTTATGATATGCTAATGTGATGTTAAATATTATCATATGGTAATTATCTTTGGAGGAATGAGCTGAAATGAATGAAAGTACAGTTGTTGGATGTAGCTTCAAAATAGCCTTTAATTTAAAGATTACTTCAAAAAGTAACCAGGCCAAGAGTTTACTCTGGGGAGGGTAGACATAGTCACCTCCAAGAAATACTACGGCAAAAGAAACTTGTGGCTGAGAATGCAAGTTTTAGGAATAACATCAAATAAGGGTCAAAGAAGAGACAGTATGAAAACCAGCTTAGATGGAGTGAAGCCGATGTGCTTTGAGAAATGCATTTAAGTGACTGGAAAAGTATCCTGAGGATGAGCAGCTCTACAGCCTCAGAGACAGGGGCAAGGGCTGGAGTGACCTACAGCCATGAGCCACAAGCACCACCATCCTTTAGAAAGAAGCTGAAGTGCTTCTGAGATAGGATGACTGACAGCTCCAGAGGACTGGGGACCAGCAGCCTGAAGACAGTAAGACTGGGGCAGGGGGATGATGCAGTGGTAAAGAGCACTGTCTGCTCTGGCAGAGGACCAGGTTCTGTTCTCAGCACCCATGCAGTACATCTGTAACTCCCGTTCTATCCAGTGCCCGCTTCTGGCCTCCACAGGCACTGCTTGCACATGGTGCACAGAAAGACAAAAGATCCATAAATGAAAAATAAAAGTAAATCACGTTTTAACAAGTAAAATTATGGGATAAAGATGGCACAAAATAAATGTGTGCAAGTATTTGGTGAGTAGGTGTGCAGAGATACAGCTGATCTATCGATGCTTTTTGAATAGCAAAAGTTACTGGATGCACATTAATTATTGAGAAGTCCAGATTTGCCCAATTTATTAAATACTTCACATTTGTCTAACATTAAGCTTCAAGAGTCATAAGTGGAGAAGATGCCTATATGATCCTTTTAATGATGACATTATTTCATATATGCATATGAGTGACAAGCTTACATTGAAGACTTTATTTTTTAAATGCATCCTTCATTTAATGTGTGTATGCTTGACCTTACTGAGGATTCAACTCAGGACTTTGAGGATACTAGGCAAGTATTCTACTCCTGTGCTTTTCAGCTGGTTACTCTGATTCATTACAGTACGTTCTGGGTTAATAAAAATACATATATTAAAACATGTATTGAGTAGAAAGAAGTGTATGATCAGGAGAGGGAATCCAATGACTGAGGCTCGGCTGCAGGTTAAAGCAGAAATGTAACAAGGGTGTGGTCAGGTAGGAGTTCTTATCTGCTTTGCTAGTGAGGCTCTACATTGTTGTCTCTGGGCCAGGATCTCTTCCTGTCTAAGGGTAAACTGACTCATCCATAGGAAAGGTATGAGTCAAATACTCTGGCTTTATTTATTTTGGCTTTATGAAGACTTTCTTGGCTTATACACAAAACTCTGGGACTTTGTCTTATTTCCTGGCTTGTTTCATCAAATCCTTTCAAAAGTGATTATACAAAGAATGAACAATGGACATTATCCAATAGGCCTTCCAAATTCAGTACTCAATGAACTTCCATTGGAATTACAAAAAAAAAAAAAAATCATTGGTCACACAATTCACTCCTGATCCCAGGGAGCTTAGTCAACAGTGAGAGGTCATCGGACTGAATGCAATCCAGCACAGAAAACAATCCCAGGGTCCAAATAATGACTGTGACATAACTGTGGCGTTGATGAGAGACTATAAAGTACAGTGGGGGGAGGCTGAAAATCAATATTAAATACAAGGATACTTAATGATGTAAATATCAAACTGGAAACATCACATTAGATGAAGTCATCCTTGAACAATTAGAAAAAGATTGTGAACAGGAGCTTTAAATGATATAAAAACCCAAGTCCTCTAGGCTCTGGTCTGAGATGCTGACCTTAGACTGCTGGAAAAGGATACTTTTCTCTGGGTTTATGCCACAGGCAAGAAGCACAGCAGTCATGTCCAGGATGCTCTGCTGGAGGACGGTGGGGTCTTGGGGGACAGTGATGGAGTGGAGGTCCACGATGCTGTATATCACTGTGTCATATTCCTCCTGTAAGTTCACCCAGCTCTCGATGGCTCCAAGGTAATTTCCCAGGTGGAGGATTCCTGTAGGCTGAATGCCAGAAAACACTCGCTCTCCACTCTCCTTCTGTAACAAAGAAAAGCAAAGCAAACCGAGTTGCTCTGGAGGCTGCATCCATGAACTCTCTGTACCTGTCACCATGCAGTCCTGACTCTGTCAATCACTATGCTGGGCTCTGTTAGACACAAAGGGGTATTAAAAATAGTTTTTCTTAACCCCAAAGTGTATGAGCACAAAGATGCTTAGAAAAAGGTCTGCTTGGCCAAAAGATAGCAATCTAGTTGAAGATAGAGGTCGTATTCATGCAAAGGTGAGATACAAAGTGGCAATACAGATATGATCAGAATGAACCAGAAATGAGGTAAGTGAACAGCAGTTCCCAAGACTAAAAGCTTGGCTTTAGTCCCAGTGGGCACCATGATGCTTACGCACATAGACTCCATCTCATTAGACATTAAATGAGCCTTAGGATTTTGTGAGAAAATTCACTTTTTTACTTGAAAAAAAAATGAAGGCCACGACATTAGGCAAAAATATACTGTCACTTAGCTATTTCTTATTTTGATACTATAATTTAATGGGTAGGATCTTGGGTTAGAATTAGAAGATATACGCTTCATTGTAATATTTAAAGATAGTTATTTTCATAATCATATTTAGGTTTTATTTTGCTAAGTCAATTTTAAAAGTCTGTATAATTTTCTTAATTATACAAGTATTTTTTATCACAGTCATGTCTTCCCTTTGAGTAACATTTTCTAGTGTTCCTATTAAAAAGTGAGGAGATCTGGGCAGTGGTGGCTCACGCTTTTAATCCCAGCACTTGGGAAGCAGAGGCAGGCGGATTTCTGAGTTCAAGGCCAGTCTGGTCTACAAAGTGAGTTCCAGGACAGCCAGAGCTACACAGAGAAACACTGTCTCGAAAAACAAACAAACAAACAAACAAACAAACAAAAGAAAAGAATGAGGAGAAAAAATTAAGAGTAAAATTATTTTTCCAGAGTGATTTAGTATTATATAGTGACAAATCAAAAAGTTTTGAGTATGCATCAGTAAATGTGCAGACTAAATGTTCTAACGATCAAACATATTGTTTTAGTCAGCATCATAAGAAAATCTTAACAATGCCTATAATTTGCTAGATAATTATGCTGGTATCATATGCCCAGTTCTTCATATACAGGATCACATTTAATTGAGCACCCAATATAGTAGGTTTATTACTACTTCCATTTGCAGATGAGAACCCGAACCTTACATATAATAGCTTGCTCATGGTCACACAGCAAGGAAATGGCAAATGTAGGATTTCAAAGCCAGTCTATTCTTGTGATGGTCAAGTCCCACATCTGCTAGTTTACTATTTGAACACTTGTTTCCCAGTTGGTAGCTCTGTTTGGGTGATGTTTATGAGGTGAAGCCATGCTGGAGGGAGTACCTCACTGGGAGTAGGCTTTGAGATCACGCAGCCTCATCCTCTTGCAGTTCGTTCCCTCTGCTTTGTGCTATGGCTGAGGTCTGCCGCTCCTCTCCTGCTGCGGCTGCTGTACCCTCCTGCCATGATGGATACTTAGCCCTCTGAACAGCAAACCAAAATAAACTCTGTCTTCTTTAAGTTTCCCTGGTCCTGCTGCTTTATCACAGCAACAGAACAGTAACCATGTTCTCTTCACATCACTGATTAAGACTTTATTGCTTTTGGTAAAACACTTCCGTCATTTTCCTGTCAGTCTGAAAATTTGGAAGATGGTTACAGAAGAATAAAAACTATTGTTACATTCATATCTCTACAAGCTACCTGCCAAGTCACTCTCTATGTAGGGGTGAATTTGCAAAATCCTGAGTTATATACATGCATCTTCAAATACCCCAGAGCCTGGTGAACTATTCCCAAGTATATAACAAAATCTGCTCTCTCCCACCAGTTCCCACGACTCCAGACTCCAGATTCTCCTCAGTACTTGGTACTGCTTATCCTAGTATTTTCAGCTAACAGAACAAACACAGGAAGAGTTTTACTACAGTTTAACTTCATCTCCTTGACTATCAAAGATGTTGAAATCCTTCTACTATTGTCTAGTTTATTGACATTGTGAAAATCCTGGTCAAGCTCCTCTGTGCTCTGTTTAGATGAGTTGTCTTCATTACTTAAGAATTTGTTGTGTTCTTGATACTGTAGCTGATCACAGAGGAAGTACATTCTCAGAGCAGGTGATTACTCCTGCCTGCTACCTTTTGACAAAGGGAAGGTCTTTAGTAGTTAAGTAAATATAAAGCATTTGTCTACAGACTTGAATAGCAACAGAACAGTAACTACTGCAGTCAGCTTCCATGTTCTCTTCAACATCATTGATTAAGATTTTATTGCTTCTGGTACAATAATTCTGTCATTTTTCAATCTTTCAGTACCATAAGGTCCTAAAGATATATGCACATAAACATATGTATATATATTCATATACATTGTATGTGTGCGTTATAATGTTTTATTCATCTTTCATATCTAAGTCTGCATCCATTTGGAGTGTTTTTGTTTGTTTTACATAAAGTATGAGGTAAGCATTAGATTTTCTTTTTATGAATATCTGCTTATTCCAGCACTATGTGTGGAAAAAGCCAATTTCTTCTCCTTGCTCTGGAATGCCATCCTGCCACGTGAGGGTGTGAGGAAAATGGTTAGAACCTGAAATGAGATTGGCTGGGGCAGAATGGGCATCTTTATGACACTAGATTCTCCAATATGGGAAACTATACAATATACTACATCTGTATCTCTCACCTAACAATAGGTCCTGAGAGCTAATCTACTTTAAATAAGTGAGTGTCAAGGCTATTTAAGTTTTTCTCTTCTCTTTCTACAAGAACTCCAAATTCTACAAATATAGTTTGTGCTTTTCTCAGCTAGTAAGATGACAGTGCCAAAATAGAATGTTACATCATATTTCCACGGTCCAACATTGAATCTGATCCAAGCAGTCAGCAGGGGGTCCAAAAGATTTGTAGCTCTGAGGATATGAAAAATGCCATTCAAGTAACTATGAGCAAATATAATCAAACAACTCACAATCTCATCCCCCTTTCTCACACACATACCCTTTCAATGAACTCTTCAAATCATAATTTATAAGCAGTACTGAAAAATTTTCCAGTTGAGAATTGAGGGAGGTGAAGAAGGAGAAAGGAGAGAGACTGGGAGAAGGGCAAAGAGGGAAGGGAAGAACAGGGACAGAAAGAAGGGGGTGGGTGGGTGGAAGGGTGGATGGAGGGAGGCAAAACGAAGAGGTTTTAGAGAAGCTCCCTCCAGTACCCAGGGACCTGAAGGAGCCCCAATATGGGAATAAGCAATGGGTTTTCAGAGCACTGAAAGATGATTAATGGGCATCAGGGCTGATTGATGAGGAGGGAAAGTAAGGCAGGAAAATAAACTCTGAACTTAGTAAATGGAAGGGAAAATACCATCCAGAAATACTTGACCAGGAAGAAGAGCAGCTGTTTATGGTAATATAAAGAGAGATCAGGACTATTGAGCTGAAAAAAAGGGATAGGAATAGTTCCGCATAAATTCCTCTATGGTCAAACTCAGAAACTGTGCCCCAGGAGAACTGGAGAAAATAAATTCTTGAGAAGACTCGAAGAGAAAGGCACAAGAGGATGGACTGTGGGAAAGAGGCCTGGTGAGCAGTGGGAACGGATTAGCCATGAGCTAATACATCTCGTCCATGCCCTGGTTTCTGAGGTTCTGTACATCACTGCACAGGGAATGACGTTACCACGAAGTAAGAGCAGCAAGAAATGTTTTGTTCCGTTTTCAAGGGGCTATTAAACAAACACAGCCTCTAAATGGGATCTGGATCCCTGGTCTTAAAAATATACAGAGAGTGTCCCGCTCTTCTGAGCCAAGTTTATGTTGTAGCCATTCCTCAGCAAGAGCCAGCAGGCAGTCTGACGGCGTGGCAGGGGAGATATGCCTGGCACCATGAGATCACGGAGTTGGAATGTGGAGTTCGGGTGGTGGGAGGATGGGGGGCTCTGTGTTCAAAAGCACTGTAGTCAGAAAAGGATGAAAATGAAAGGAACATGGGCTGCCCAGTAGACAGCAGGCTCGCCACAAAGAAAACACCGTCAAGACTAGCCCACAGGCATGCATGCACTAGACATACGGATTCCACAGCAGTAGACGGAGTACGGGGAACATTTATACTTCCCTCATTTTTAATTTCAGGCATATTTCCTTAACTGAGGCCACCTCTAGGTAAATTAACCGGCTCACTTTAGCACAAACACTGGCACTGGACAATGATGAAGTCCATAAAAGAGCGTGCGGGATCCAATCAAAAGTGGCACAGGTTCACCAACTCACAACAGAGCTGAGATTCTTCTTGTATAAGGTCCTGGGCATACCAAAACCTATATTTTTATTAATGTTAGTGACTGCATCCTGAAGCAATTGAAAAATCCCAAACTGTTAATCATGGCAAAAGACAATACTTGAGATCACTCAAGAGAGGTTTTGAAGCCAGGAGTGGTGGCGCATGCCTTTAATCCCAACACTCTGGAGGCAGAGGCAGGCGGATTTCTGAGTTCAAGGCCAGCCTGGTCTACAAAGTGAGTTCCAGGGCAGTCTGGGCTACACAGAGAAACCCTATCTCAAAAAACAAAACAAAAAAACAAAAAAAAAAAAAGAGAGAGAAAGAGAGGTTTTGCTGTTAATCTCAAGTGTACAGGCTACATCAAGTGAGTTCTGAGAAATGGTTCCTCCTCCTCCTCCTCCTCCTCCTCCTCTTCCTCCATTTATTTATATACTGGGGGATTGTGCATTTGGATACCTTTTGGGAGTCAGTTCACTCTTTCCAGCATTTCCCTGCGGGTCCTGAGGATCAAATTCAAGCCCTCAGGTTTGGCAGCTAGCACGTTAATCTGATGAGCCATGGCTCTAGTACCACAAGAACAGTGGTGGGAAACACAGACTCAGCAGTCCCTACAAAGTTCTGCATGTCCAGGTAGAGCATCAAATACCCCATCACCAGACACTTAAATGAACAAATCCAAAGTCTGACAGGCCCTGCAGGGCCATGCAGGGCCAGTACGGCAGCACGCTCCAGGCCAGCCAGGCTACAGTGCAAAACCATGCTTCCGTATTACAAAAGAAAGACATTAAATTTATTTATTTTTTCATTATTTACTCTTCCTGAGTAAGCACTGGCCATCCTGCTGTAGCCTTCTAGGGTTTATTTTTTATTATTCTTAAATCAATATATACAGAATTGGGCTTTGTTACTGCACTACCAAACAAAACTAGCTTCTTTTAGTTCTCTGCCCCCCCGCCCCCCACTCCTTCCCCACCTCCCTGGTTGGTTCCTCTTGTGCTCGCTCACCTTTCAAACCTCAGCCTCCTGTCCCCTTCCCCATCACAGGCCCCATTGCCCTCCCCACATCCTTAACTCTTTCTTCTGTTTGTGCACTAGGTAAAGGTTGACTTTGTATTATTCAAATGTTGTTCTCTGTATAGCAGAGAATTGACTACTGTCCAGACTTTTATATAGTTATTCTTACAGATCATCACTTGCATCAGCACTTTGGGTTATTTTTTTTTTTTTTGCCAAATTTTTTTGTTCTTTTTTACTGATTAGTTTATTTATTTACATGTCAAATGTTACATTAGTATTTTGTAACAAAGATCTGATGGCCGATACCTGAGGCAGGAGAGGAAAGGAGAGACTTCTGGGCAGAGATTGGCACTATGGGAAGAATCAGGTGCGAAGGATTCACCAGTGTGACAAGGACGTGGAATGACCAGGTCTCAGCTAGGGCTGAGTAGAGGTGCTGGGCCATGTGGCAGACATGGACTAGAACACTTCGGTTAATTTCAGTGAAGAAGAGCTTAGCTAGGAGATAGCCTTGCTATAGTGTCTAAGTTTTCATAAATAATAGTGAGTCTCTATGTCGGGAGCTGGCGGCTCTGAGACAGTCTGCTGGTACTTTTTTCTTGTAATTCCCTTTGTCATTTCATTATCTAATCCAACCTTACCTCTACACACACACACACACACACACACACACACAGGCTCCACATATAAAAGAATATGTGATTTCTGCCTAAATCTGGGTTACCTTGCTTAATCTAATATTTTCCAGCTCTATCCATTTTCCTGCAAATTCTTTTAAGAATTTCACAATGCTTTCTCATCAATAGTACCCACATGGGAATTCCCAGGAAGAAGCAGAGCTTTTTAATGTAAGTTGCCTGAACAGAACAGCAAATGATATGGGACATATGAATTTTGATTGTGGGTACTGGTACACTTTGGATTTCCCAGAAGTGGATAATCAGTCAGCCAGCCCTGGAAATTCCAATGACTGATCCTGACCTCAGATATGGACCAGATCAACATGAAAGATGTCATTATGTTATGGCAAAGGATGCTACTTGACAGAGTAGGATTCATGACCAGAAGTCAGATTCCATCATTGGTACTATGCTGTTCTAGCCT
This sequence comes from Mus musculus, assembly GCF_000001635.26. Classification (NCBI taxonomy): domain Eukaryota; kingdom Metazoa; phylum Chordata; class Mammalia; order Rodentia; family Muridae; genus Mus; species Mus musculus. The sequence goes on along the minus strand of NC_000069.6, from coordinate 99,181,055 downwards.
TGTGACTATTCCACTAATGTCAAAAACGACGTGGAACTTACTGGACTATTCACACCCCACTTCAGAACCAGAATTTATGTCAGCACTGAGACATACTCCAGCAAAACTTCCTCTGATGACCTGAATAGGAAAGCCGTGGAAGTCCTCTGGCCAGTACAATCGGTGTTAATCAGAGTTCTGAATGTTGTACAGCGCTTTCTCTTTCCCACAAGATTTGAGTTTTAAATCATGACTGTCAGAGCGCAGTGAGTACTTTTTTTTATCTAGTCACTTTGCTCAGAAGCAGTGACAACAGAATAACAAACAAACAAACAAACAAACAAATCAAGGATACAGAGATGGGCAGTGCTTTCCATGGCCACTACCTTGTAGTTGCCAAAAGCCCTAGGTGTACAGAGGCAGAGTCATTTAGAAGTGTGTGCATGTACAGTTACATCAAGGAGTCGGGATCTTCCACGAGCTCCCCAGGTATTTCTGCACTTTGTGCCACTTTTGCTGGGGAGCAGAAGTGCCCACGGGGTTATGAACTTTTCAGTTCCTGTGGAGACCCTTCAGTCTGGTCTTACACAATACAGCATTTCTGTAGGTAATGCCCCACAGATAAGACTTTTAACTTTATTAGGTGTTGGCCTTCGCTATCTATTGGGGGCTGTTCTGTTATATTGTTCCGAGAATTCTATACCTTTACTTTCTAGAACTCAGAACTCTGCTAACTCAGTATGTGGTATTTACACTTTTATCCCAGCCTTTCTTTTGAAGAGCTTTGTGTTACTATCTATTTGTCAGTAATCTATCTATCTATCTATCTATCTATCTACCTACCTACCTACCTACCTACCTATACACACACACACACACATAATTCACGTACAGCTATACATATGTTTACGAATCCATATAGGAATATGTACATACATATACACATGAATACTTAGGAAACACCTTGAGCCAAATAGATTCTACTACTAAGGTTATTAAAAACCAAGTTCACACAGATTTTTTTTTTTTATTTTGTTTTGTTTCTTTCTACCCTCAAAGGCATCTTACATGTTCACTGTGGGAAGATACAATTTTATTGTTATCGCTGATGGTCAATAAAAGTCTTAACTCACCAATTAAAACCATCCTTCAGACATCAATGCCTGCCTGAAGTATCTTCTTCAGCTACTTGTTTGAGAACATTAACTCTTTTGCTAGTATCTGAGAGTTGTCAAATTATATGAAAGCCATTAGGCATAATATGTGAAGATTAGATTTACATTGATTGGTTTTAGTTTTTTTAGTTTCCTCCTCCCTTTTTCAGTTGGATAATAAAAGAATCAACAGGTGTCTTTTCCTTTGCTTGTCCCAGCCAACATCAGAAATCATTTCATAAAGTAACCCAAATATATTTGGCGCAAGGCGTTTCCTAAGCATTCATATGCATATATATTCCTACATGAATTGATATACATATATATGAATATATAAGCTCTTCAAAATGTATAGATAAGTTCTTCTATATATATTTATTTTGAATATATATCCATTTTTTTGTGTATATATATATATATATATATGCTCTACAAAACAAAAGGCTGGGATGAAAGTGGAAACCCCACATATGGAGTTAGGAAAAGTTTTCATTCCTTCTCTGGGATGAGGCTCCAACACCATGGGAGTTCATACCATCCAGTCACTATGCAGGGAGGTCCATGGCACACACTCCTTAGTGCACACTCTTGTTTATCACTGTAGAATACCTCCTTACTTTTCTACCATGAGCATACTCCCTGATCATCAAGCAATAATTAACTTTCCCTAATTCTATACCAGTTAAATACAGGCACGCACTCATGCACTCATGCACGCACACACACACACACACACACACACACACGCACGCACACACGCACGCAACTTTATTAGCCACAGCATCCCTTTTACAAGCAGAACAGATCTCTTCATCAGTTTTCCACTACTGCACATACCACATCAGAAACTTAAAAAATATTTTCTTGCTTGCTTAGTAAATATTTCCCCAGCTAGCACACAAGCTCCTCTGGGACAGGGGCTGCCTTTTTCATCTTTACATCCCTAGTAAACAATACAGGATCAGGTGCTTTAAGGGCACCTAATGTTAGTTAAATGCAGGACAGTTGCTTCCCTACCACTCTCCATTTATATGAAATTGCACTGTAAACAGTTGAACTAAATGCTTCTGTTGCAAGGCTAAACAAGTTTAGTTGTAAGTGTTTGTGTAAAAGTTGCTTTTTTGAAACCCAAAAACTTAATTCTCTAGATGGTGGTTAAGCCCCTGGGAGGCAGCTCATCAAAGGCCCTGGAGCCCACAGTACTCCTGAAGGATGGTTATAAAAGCATGACCATCTTGGCTACACTCAAACATTCACAAAACTATTTTTGTGGGAAAATGAAATCCAAATCCTACACTGGGACATCAAACCACATCTGGTGTTGTGTCCAGTTTTGTAGTGGAAGGGACTTAGCGGGAATCAGGGTTGTACTAAGAGGCATTTGCTTTTGCAAGTCAATTGTCTGGATACGAGTGACATACTACACCTTGTCTAGAATCCAGGACTTTTACAACACTGATAATTTAAATATGGACTGCGTGAGGCAGCTACCCTGAGCATCCCCGGGAGAGAAGACTGGAAGGAAGGTGGGAGGAAGAGGTCAGACCAGGGGCTCTCAATGTAAAGTGTATTCCTGGAACCAGGAGTATCATCGTAATTTGGGCATGTATTAGAATCGCCTAGACCTCTATAAGGAATTCTAACAGGCTTACCACAGAAGAGGAAATGGAGACAGTTACACGATCCTGGCTTAGACATGTCTCTAAGGTGATTCCGATGCAATGCTATAGTCTGAAAGGTGCTTCTGAGCACGGCGATATCCAGTATTCAGCTGAACAACTAGGAAGTCAGCCCCAGGGCACAAACTAGTGGGGTTTATCTAGATCACAGTCAGACTCTGAGCCTGCCTTTGAGGGAGTGCCTTCACTATCTGAATGGATGTGGGAAGACCCACTTCCTAGGCAGAGACTCATGAAGCCCACAAAGCTGAGTACACCATGCAAATATTCACTGCTGTTCTGTTTATGGATGCCTTAACTGCTGCCGCGGACTCCCCACCGCTTCTAACCTGGAACTGTGAGTCAAAACCAATCCAGTCTCTTAAGTGGCTTTGGTCAGAGTATTTCATCACAACAAAATGCTGTCTAAGACAGGCGCTTTAAGACAGTGTGCTCTTTACCTGCATTTACAGAAGTCTAGAGGGAAACATGGTGTAGGGAATTCAATCTTACCTCGGAGCTTCAAAAGGCTCTGAATCCGAGTCAGCCAGGCACTCTGATTTAATCATCTGAGATTTGCCATGAGCATTTTAAGTTTTAATAGCTCGCCAGGTGATTCTAATGTGAGGCCAATATGGAACAGACAATAATTCGACAATTAATTACTACATAATTATTCTCTGCAGCTGCCAAACTGTTCAGAAATAAACACACACACACACACACACACACACACACACACACACACACACACACACACTATTAAAGCGTGAAGAGCAAATCCATTTGTTTAGTTGCGTCGCAATACAATAAAACTTGTGAAACAATTCATTACTAACGGATGGTCAGAAGCAGCCATGGAGCAGGCGTGGTGAGTAGAGTAGGCAGGTGCTATTTCTAGTCTTACTAGAGAAAGACAAGACACCCTGACAAGCAAGCGCATCATCTTCAGTAGCTGGAGAGTCTTACTCGGCAAAGCCCAGATCTATAAACCTTATATGGCTTGAGGATTCAGAAAGCTCGAATGCATTGGACTTCACAAAGACATCTTTAAAGCAAGCCTGGGAAAAGCAGAAGATTAAATTCTCCATGACTAGCATTCTCCGTTCTATCCGTGACCCTGTTTGGCAATACTTTTTGGGTCCCATCTCTCACCAGCATCTAGATTCAACACTCAAACTCTTTTATAATTGATAGTGCAACACTAGATATCCTGTATTCTTATATGAATATTTCTAAGTAAGTATTATTAAAAATAAAGCACTTAGCTGGGCGGTGGTGGCGCACACCATTAATCCCAGCACTCGGGAGGCAGAGGCAGGCGGACTTCTGAGTTCGAGGCCATCCTGGTCTACAAAGTGAGTTCCAGGACAGCCAGGGCTATACAGAGAAACCTGTCTCGAAAAACAAAAACAAACAAACAAACAAACAAACAAAAAACAAAAAAATCCCAAAAACAAAAACAACAACAAAAACAAACAAAAAATATAAAGCACTTGCATTTCTGATCTCCATGAACTAGTAACAGGCAGCTTTAATCAAGTGAAGCTGAAAGGCCAAAGATTCTTACACAGAATATATAAAATCCCAGCACTCAGGAGGCAGAGGCAGACAGAGCCTGAGTCCAAGGCCAGCCCAGTCTATAGAGTGAGTTCTAGGACAGCCAGGGATACACAGAGAAACTCCTGCCTCAAACAAACAAACAAACAATGCCTCAAATCCAATGAAGTGATTGTCATCTTGTGACTACTTCATGGTTCTGAACCTTCAGAAGACATAAGGTAAATTTCATGCATGGAAACAAAGAGTACAGAAAAAAGAACCCCAAGAAACTACTATATGCACCAGTAGGGGAAATTTGAAAGAAATTATAGGTTTCATTCTGTGCAACACAAAGAGATTGTATAATAGAATACATAAGAAGAATGAAGATCCCGTGTGCCTTGGTGGAGGAGAGAATCCCAACTCTCTTGCCAGAACACAGGCGTCCAGCTCTGTGGGCACTTCATGTGCTACTTCTTTGTGGGAATCACCACATCTCTTCATGTGTAAGGGACCATGGACACTGCTTAACGCACAGCCCTTCTGTATCAGCATGAGGTAACCAGATGAAGGAGGGAGAGTCACACAAAGCTTACTAGTGCCTAGGAGGGGTTGCAGTAATCACAATGGACTTTTTGATATTTTGTATTATTTTTGATAACTTGTATTAGTTTTCTAAGGGCAGAATCATTTTCTGCCATCAAATTAAAAAAGAAATTAAAAAGAAAGCACAGTCCAATCTGTGAGCATACAGCTTGAGTGACTGGCATGTAACTGAGAGTCTTATACCAACATGAGTAGCCATATTCGTTTTATGTCCTGGGAAATAAAAACATAGTATTTAGTGGTTTATACAGTCTGCATATTTAAGTTATTAATATCTGTAAACTATAAATACACTAGAAACAATGAAGGTAACCTGAAGGATGTGAATTTTGTGAATCAGAGAGTGCTAGGGCCAAATTCCTTCAATGTCTTCTAATTCCTATATCACTTAACCTGTCTGATGCTACTTTCTTATTTGAGCAAGGAGGTCCAACACTAGCTAACATTTGCTGAGAACTTTCGGTAATAGCAACATAACAAGGGTTATGAATGGTGTCTCAATCCTTGCAAAAGCTCCTATGTAGTTATTTTACAAAAGAACAAACCGAGTCTCAGGAGGGTTGAGAGAGTAGCGAATGGATAGGAGATAACCGACAGGCCTTGAACCAGGTACATCAGCTCTGGCTGCAAACAATCCTGAGAGGATGGTGCTCAGGAAAATTATTGGCTTTTACTTCTTGGAGCCAATGATTATGTCAACCTTCTAAAATATATGACCTGAATCCTACTTTAATTTTATGTTATTAAAAGTCGTCTAAGGTAGACATGTGACTCTCTCTCCTTCCCTGTTCCCACTCGAGATAACTGCTTGATGTACTTGTTTCATTGAGGAGTGATGGCCCATGCCAGGGCAGGTGACAAGGACAGTGGTTCTCATTCATCTGGGCAGCAGCTTCAGTGCTAATTCTAAACACAGGTGGTGAGAGAGACAGCCAACAGGAAGGGGGAAGGACTCGCCGCTGACACGAGCAACTGGGAAGATTGATGGTTTCCCTCTCTCCTTTTCCCCAATGCGTCAGCCTGGGGGCAGAGATGGAGGAGCCGCTGTGCTGGGGACAGTAAAATACACAGCACAGTGTCTGCCTTGCTGCAATGCTGATTAATGAGACCAAAATGACACCGAAAACAGGCAGTGCTTCAGGAGGAGAATTCACAGGCGTTTCTTTCTTTAATGGTTTTGACAAAGCAGTTCCCACAAACCATCAGGTCTGAAGTGCAATAACCTGTGGTTAGAGCAATGCAGGGGGGTGTTTGTAGGAAAGTGTGGAGGACAGGGTGAGTACAGGGGGGTTGTGGCGAACTACATTCACTTATCAGCCAGCAGGCTCCAAGTGTGTCACAAATTCCTTTTCTCTATTTGGCTGGAAAAAAAAATGCCACAAAGTTCTCAATATGGTATCTACTTACCCAATTTAAAAAGGAGCCTAGAATATACACTCGCAAACACTTCACCCTGTTTAAAGTACTTCTTAGAAGACAGTATTATTTTTCTCGTTTTACTGTAGCTTTGAATATTATTCACAGCACATGAGTGTTAACAGTAAATATGATTGCCAACCGTTTCCAGCCAGCCATATCCATTTGCATTTCCAAGCAGCTGTCCATCAAGCACAACACTGTACCCGAAACCCATGACCTGGCTATCTCCTTCCAAACCTGCTCAACCTAGGAATGACCTAAAATAACTCCTAATTTCTTTTTCTCCCTTGCTACGTTCTATGGTATCAACCCCTAGCTGTGTGATTTTAGCAAGTATTTATGACTTCAGTTTCTTCTACTTCATGGGATTATTACACGAATTAAACACAGAAGTATATCAAAAGTACATAGGAAACATTCAATAAATATTAGCTAGTATCCTTACCAGCTAAGCAGCTACAAAAGCAAGAGGGATAGCTGTCACTTCCCTATCTCTCCTCCGATATTTGAATTACTTTGAACTTTGTTGGACCCATACCATCGGCTGAACTGTTTTTTCAAAATAGTGACGCCCGGTTGTTAAGCCTGAACCCCCTGCTTTAGTGTAGCATGGCAGAGGCAAGGGTCTCCATGAATTGCTCTTAACTGAGCAAATGAAAAAATTCATGGAAAACTGTGGGTTGGTTATTTGCCTTTAACACTTCCTTTTTAAACTAAGCATCCTTGAACTACAGTTAATGTTATGTTCAACTAGCACGAATAGTCAGCAACCTTAACGATCTGTAGTTCAGTGTCCAAAATGGAAGAAATATTTATATAACAACTGACCTTGTTTCTGGGTAAAAGTAAATATAGAGTACTTCCACTGCTTAACCATGTTCCCCCAGCAATCCATGTATTTGTGGAACTCCATATTGTGACCTCATCTGGAAGATGAGTCTTTGCAGATATAAACTGTTAGAAAGAGGCCATTTTTGACTCGAGTGAGCTGCAAACAGTTTCCTTACAAGATAGATGGACAGCGGTGAAAAGGAAAGGCAGTGATACTGGATGGCAGGAGAGGCTGGAGTGATACAGCACCAAGGTGAGTCGATACCCTGCAGACCCCACTTCGATCTGCCTTGAACTCCAGAAACATCAGAGACGCTCCTCCCGCTGCACCGTGTGCTACTTCATAGGGCTGAAGCACTTTTATATAGATGTCTTAGGAAACCAGTAAGCTCAGCTAGTGCAGCAAACAGATGTGCAGACTTCTGAGATCTATAATCTGGCTGCCATCCTCTAGGGTGAGCCTGGCACGGAACCTCTTATCCAGAGCTGCAGGGCCGATGCTGCAGGCAAGGCAGATCAGGATAAAAACACTCAGCTGCCTATGGTGATTGGCCAAACCACAACTGTATATAGGTAGTGGTGCTGTGTTGCAGGCAGCATTATTGGACAGACCACATCAAATAAACAGCACAGATCAACTATAAGGGTGTAATCATAGATGAAGTTGCTGTTATTTTGTTCTGGGATCAGTTCAAAGTTCTAGGGTCATATTTGCATTGATTCCTTAAAATTATTGCACATGTTTTTGACTTTAACTCCACTTATTTCTTCTATTTTAAAAAGCAGCACTGGAATTTCCATTATGGGTAATTACTCAGAAAAATGTAAATGTGAACTTAGCAAACTACACACACATACACACACACATACACACATATATGTACATGTATATATATATATGTGTGTGTGTGTGTGTGTGTGTGTGGTGTGTGTATGTATATATATATCCCCGGTGAGAATTACTCACTGTATACCACTTTTCTAAAGGAGTTTCTGGACACACATTACTTGAATGTCCATGATCTACTGCTCTTCTTTAAAATAACTTTTGCTTCCTTTGAATTTTTAGCAGGTTTGGGTTTTTTGTTTTTGTTTTTTTGTTTTATTTATTTATTTATTTATTTATTTATTTATTTATTTGCATAGTCACTCTAGCACAAATGGTTTTGAGATATAGGTTTCTTTTAAAGAAAATAAACAGTGAACTATTTTTTTTTTTTTTTTACCTTTTGAAAAACCAAATACACATGTCTGATTTTTCTTTGAAGTTCCTTAGAAAGAATTCTTAAAACACAGTATTATAATTAATAAACTGGGGGGTGGGATTCAAATTTGCAAATCAGTGTCAGCTGACCATTAATCCATCATCCCCCTTTATGTTCAAAAGCACATGCCAATAATCTCTGGAATGTCTCAGTGACAGCCCATAACGTTAGAGAACAAATAGCCCAATATATTTTTGACATGCCACATTGCTTCCTGCAGGTCCTATCTTTGGTGTCTTTTATAAAACTTTGGAAGAGAGCTGATCATGCGCATCTAGACACAGAGAGGACACTATCAAAGAGGTACTGGTCTCAAAAGCATTTCTGCTTTCTGTTGCACAAACTCACTAATCAGCGTTAGATTTGCATGTGTGAGAACTTGCCTCTTCCTTTGAAACTCTGCCATCAAGGACAGTTTTCTGCTTGTGTTCAGTGGTGCCATCCTGATTGTGGCTTACACTCACTCTGTGTTGTATATACATGAATAACTTGAAGACAGCCTTAGCTGTCTTCAAGCCTGACCAAATTCAACATCCTGTAATTAAGGAAGCCTTCTTTGATTGTTTATAATTTTTCATTCTGTTAAGTCACCAATTCACATATTGGTGAATAAAACCGAAGCAAGCCCCCACTTGTGAAGCAACAGCACACACTTTTGTTGCTCTCGTTCTAATAATTTGTTTAGAACGTGTGCATCCTCATAGCAATCAAGGTGTGAGCATGTAAACCAAGACAGCTGTCCTCTTTCACATTTCATTTTGCCTTTCTAACAACTTCAGAAGGCTGCCTCTACTCACCAATGGGACACTCATCACTTGCTTTAGTAGCATATGCCTTTATTCCAATGTACCTTCTACACATGCTTTTTTACCTATCTATTTTATGTCTTCCATATCATCACATTCTATCCTTGCAAATATCCTTTGAGTCAGAACTGATAACTGTTCCCAACAGCGTCACCACACAGTAACACTCCCTGCAACCATAACATTTGAAATGTCATTTGTGAGGTTCTGAGATTTCTTCCCAATTAGAAGGTTCCATATTGTTAATAATTCTCTACAACTACATTTAAGTAGGTACAACAATTACCATAAACAATGCAATGGCCTTCTTATTCTTCACAGTGCCACCTGCCATGTTTAAAAGTGCATCTTGCAGGTGACAAATGGCTACGCTGGGCAGTCATTGAGGGTAAAATACTTGATGTTACGAGCAAGGGCAGTGCTTGCCTCAGACTCTAACCCATGGGCAACTCTTGTGCAAAGCACCAGATTCGTGGTTTGATATTAGTGTTTCGAAATCACAATTACTTCAGAAAGGCACTAGGAACCAACCCCTCCCATGAAGCAGGAGAGGGAGAAGAATGAGAAAGGCGAGGACCAGTGGAGCAGAGCTGGTTTATGAGGACGGGCCCACAGCAAGCTGGGTAAAGATCTGAAACGTCATCATCTGGGTTGCAAAGAAGAGATTTTGCTCTGCTTTTCTATCCTGAGAAAACTTTAAATTTTAAAAATACGACACAGCCCAGTAGCCTACCAGGTGATTTATGTGATGGAGAATTTCTCAAATCCTCCTGTTTCTAACAATTTTGGCTTCCCTGCTGAAGCCTACCCACGGGCTCCACTATGTTAACAAGACTCCAGCTACATCTGGAACTGTCTGCCTACTTCCTTGGGAAAGCTACACTCTCTCTAGACACTAAGCTTTTACACACATAGTACCCTCTTCCTAGCTTCCCTCTCCCCATCTGATGAATTCCAAGTTACTCTTTGAGACATTGCCCATTACTGGCATCCTCTCTAAATGTTCCAGAAGGACAAGTTACTGACTTGGTCCCATAATCACTTACTTACCATGCTCTAGCAAGATTTCTCTGCCTCTGCCTCTCTCTTATATCACCAAGCTGTATCTTATCCATGGAGCTTTCGCCCTCTGTCTCATATGTAACTCACTGTAACTTATTCACCCTACATACCTCACCATGGGGTGAATTCAGCCTCATTTGATGAACTCTGCATTTAGGTTGAGTATGTGTCTAGTCTACAGCACAAGGCACTTCTGCTGCTATGGGGACAAGCACTGTGTGTGTCTGTCCACCGGGCACCGAGGGCGGTCCTGATCCAGCAGTGGGTGGAACACAGCAGGGTGCTGCAGAGCAGGATGTTTTGAGTTGAGTTATGGGATGGGGTTCATGGGAAAACTGAGTGGAAATGTGTTTATGTTTTTAAAAACTGAATCTTTAAAAAGAACAAATTAAGAATCTCAAAATCAGAATCAGATGTTGGATGATGACTTCAACGCAACAAGTAACATCTGAAAACAAAGTATTTTGAAATCTAGTTCGTTCTTTGTTCATCTGCTGCTGCAGTGATTTACAGGGTCAGGGTTTCTACTGCAATAGCTCCTAAGGACAAAATTGGACACGCAAACTGTATATGCCCCAGTACAGGCCCCAGGGCCAAAAAAAAAAAAAAAAAAAAAATGGGAATGAGTGGGTAGGGAAGTGGGGGGGAGGGTATGGGGGACTTTTGGGATAGCATTGGAAATGTAATTGAGGAAAATATGTAATAATAAAAAAAAAAAAAGGACCAGGGTGAAAAGGCTCAGTCTTGTCAGCATCCCCCAAGGGCAAATAGCTAATGCTGACTGCAGTGTAGAGGACGCTTATTGAAGCATCATAATCATTTCAACTTTCTTCTTTGGAAGTAACCAATGTGGGGGATATTGGTGTGTTCATTTGGACCAATGAATGAAGTCTTTTAATGAAGACTATTAAAAAATGCAAATAAGCCATAGTTAATTAGCCTCAACTTATAAAATGCTCTCTCTGTCTTACAGTTGTCCAATATACCGTTATTGTTTTAAAAATTAATCTCTTTGTATCTGTGTTTTTATTATTCTCATTTGAGTTTAGTCATTATTGTTTCTGTAGCTGGTGACTAACTCCAGAACCTTACGCATACTTAGCATACCCTGAAGGCCTTGACACAAGATGACTGGATGAATGAGTAAATTACAATCGCTTTCCCCTTTACTACACTAGAGAAATTAAAGGCCAGAAACACCTTTATTTTCCTTTTTCAAACGGAATCTGTCTCTGGGCTGGAGAGATGGCTCAGAAGTTAAGAGCACTTGCTGCTCTTCCAGAAGATCCAGGCTTAGTTCCCAGAACCCACACTGTGGCTCACAACCATCTGGAAGTCCAGTTCCACAGCCCCTTTCTGGCTGCCTCAGGCACCAGGAAGATTCATAGTATACAAATATACATGCAGGCAAGACACTCATACACATAACATAAATAAATCAATTTAAAAACCCCTATTATTCATCTCTGTCCTTCCACTTCAAAATCTTTCACTCATAAAAAGGCACACGTCAGAAACGCTGATGTCCACTTGCCTAATACAAGACTGTAGAAACCAGGTCTAACACATGGGTCAGGCCACTGTTCAGCTTTAAATAGATGTGAATCATCTCAAGGTCTCTTGGACATTCTGATGAGGAGGCAAGAACCAGAAGGTGCAGGCTCCTCAGGGGTTATAAAAATTATAAACACTGCCCGTATGTATCTGGCACTCCAACTTGGGCAGTTTAGTACTCCACAAAGCAGGATGCATGCTAGATCTAAGTGCTTTCTTTCCCTTTTTATATAGAACTGCTCAAACGGTTACACACAAACACATCTTTTAAATTTTAATTAACCAATTAACTTTTGAGACAAGAGTTGTATATTGTAGCTCAAGCTGACCTGAAACTCACTGCGTAGCCCAGCCTGGCCTTAAACTCATGGCAATCTTCTTGCCTCTGACTCCAGAGTGGTGGGGCTTCAGACGTGTGCCACCACACCTGGCTTCTTTTCCCCACCTGCCTCGCAGGCCCTTCCAGTGTTTCTTTCTGTGTGGAAGCATACATAAAGTGTCACACTCCTACCCTGGGCTATCTTTCCCTCCACACTATTTAAACATTCTGATGACAGCGCCATACTTGCCACTCACCTTAACTTGACCTATAATTTGGTTTCTCACACAAGGAATTACTACACTCATAATTAAAGTTGAGGTGGGATCTCACTACATAATCCAGGTTGTCCTCAAACTCTCAGTCTTTTGCCTCACTCGCCCAAGTGCTGTGGTTGGTTTCAGGTAAGCCACATGCTTAGCTCTCTGAACGTACTTCTGAAACCACAAATGACCCTGACCCTAATCCAAGGCTTGCTTTGCTGCTGTCTTCTTCACAGATCTCTTTATATCTTTCAACTGACACTTCTCATCCTTTTTAATGTCTATGAAAATGTCATGATAAAAATCTATTATTTTATATGTTAACCAACAAATAATAACAATAAAAAGAACTGAAAAAAATCATAAAACAACTATTTTCATTTCCATGAATCTATACTGTATTTTTTATACTTTAGAATCCTTCATTTTTCAAGTTCGTCTTTGTCATTTCCCAATCTGTTTAGTCTCAGTAGCCTCAGGGGGCCACCCTACAGCAGTTTCCAACTTCTTTCTGTTTGGCAGGTGATGTTCATAGAAAAGAAAACCTCCTCTCTTCATCTGCTCTTGTTTGGGGCTCAGATAAAAGAACTCCGTGGAACTGATGCATGGCCTAGCCACGTGTTTACCAGGGGAGCTTAGCCTACAAGTCATCTCTAAGCTTGGCCCAGCTTTCTGCCTCTTCCCTCGTCCAGTAGCTCAGACTGGTCTCTTGCACCCTCTATCTAAGGCAGCTGGTAATTCACATTATAAAATTTGAGTGGATCCCTGGCTATGGCAGTCTCTACATGGTCCATCCTTTCATCTCAGCTCCAAACTCCGTCTCTGTAACTCCTTCCATGGGTGTTTTGTTCCCAAATCTAAGGAGGGGCATAGTGTCCACACTTCAGTCTTCATTCTCCTTGAGTTTCATGTGTTTAGCAAATTATATCTTATATCTTGGGTATCCTAGGTTTGGGGCTAATATCCACTTATCAGTGAATACATATTGTGTGAGTTTCTTTGTGAATGTGTTACCTCACTCAGGATGATGCCCTCCAGGTCCATCCATTTGGCTAGGAATTTCATAAATTCATTCTTTTTAATAGCTGAGTAGTACTCCATTGTGCAGGGATCCACCCCATAATCAGCATCCAAACGCTGACACCATTGCATACACTAGCAAGATTTTATTGAAAGGACGCAGATGTAGCTGTCTCTTGTGAGACTATGCCGGGGCCCAGCAAACACAGAAGTGGATGCTCACAGTCAGCTAATGGATGGATCATAGGGCTCCCAATGGAGGAGCTAGAGAAAGTAGCCAAGGAGCTAAAGGGATCTGCAACCCTATAGGTGGAACAACATTATGAGCTAACCAGTACCCCGGAGCTCTTGACTCTAGCTGCATATATATCAAAAGATGGCCTAGTCGGCCATCACTGGAAAGAGAGGCCCATTGGACTTGCAAACTTTATATGCCCCAGTACAGGGGAATACCAGGGCCAAAAAGGGGGAGTGGGTGGGCAGGGGAGTGGGGGTGGGTGGATATGGGGGACTTTTGGTATAGCATTGGAAATGTAAATGAGTTAAATACCTAATAAAAAATGGAAAAAAAAAAATTTGAGTGGGTGGAGAGCCTTGGGCAAACCAAGTTTACCAGATCTGCATAGATACCAGGACACCAGGATAGTCTTTCCATCTCAGCATGCTCCTGCTGTTGTGCATGTCTCTCCACTGGAACGTCTGGGGGAAGCAAACTGGCCATTACACCATTACAGGAGCATCCCTGAAACTTCAGGTCAGACTGTGCATTTTCTTCTCTTCTTTGCTTCATTAGATTAACACAGACCTACAGTACTCGCTTCTAGTAAGGAGCCAAATCCAGAAGCACATGAAAGAGCTTGAAAACTCCTCTTTCCTCCTTTATGTTAGACATGGCTAATGCCATCAACATTAAGACAGGAGTAGTGCTCACCCACATCTTCACCAAACAGTCAGTGGTAAGGGCACCCCAAGCAGACCTGCTCGCATGGATTACCTTGCACTTGCTTCCCTTTGTGGTGACAGCATGCCAAGGCATCCTCCCAAATCAACCCATGGAGATGTAGCAGGCTCGTTAGAGTTACCTAGTGTCCATCCATGCGGCAAACTCATTGTAGTTACCTCACCTCCACACTATTAGGGCCCTTCCCATCCCCTGCCTAAAAGCCTTTCTGCGAATCTTTTTGTCTCCATGCTCTTCCTCCTGAGAACCAGAGGACACAGGATTATTTAAAGTTATAAACTCAAATAGCAAAACACAGTTCCAATTACTAGAACCACCAGGCCCTAATATTATAGAGTGTAAATTCCAGGAAAAGATCTGGAAAAAAAATAAAAAGGAAAAAAGATAAATGAAGACCGTGATTAGGACCAGGAAGAAGAGAATCGGGCAGGAGTACCTACTTCTGATAGAGCATGTGCGAAGAATCCTGAAATACACAACATCTGAACTCTGGCCTGCAGAGTAGAAGAGAAGCCAGACATGGTGGGACATGCTAGTATTTCTATAACTCAAAAGGCAAGGGCAGATGGATTGAGTTCTTCCCTCAACATTTTAAAAATAAAATAAGGAAAAAGATATTTTAAGAAGTGAAAGGCAAAAACAAGCAGGGCAGGAACAAAGAGGAGAGGCAAAGAGGAGGCCAGCCAGCATCCCTGGGGATGCAGCGGTCCAGGCAGTTAGGAAGAAGTCCTGCGAAATGTTGTTTTCTGGATGCAACAATCATGAACACGAGCCTGCCTAGAGCAAATACAGGAGAGTAGGAGGGGACTGGTTGGAAGGAATACAGGGACCAATACAAGTGGCAGGGAAAGAAAGATGGTAATGGAGATGATTACCATCACCATGCATTCTGTGTACATGAAACAGACAAAATAATGAGACTTTAAACAAGTAAGCAAGAGAAAATAAATAGTGCAAATTAGATTTAAAAAAAAGGTCATTAGGCTATGAGTAGGACTCTAAGTGGTGAAGAACATACTTAGGATCTACAAGAACCTGAGCTCATTCAATCCTCAGCACTACCAAAAAGAAGGAAAAAACACAATGAAAATGAAATCGAAATTAGAAAGTGAGCAGACAAGCCTTAAAACCAGAAGCTGATTCTTTGAAACACTCCTTAAAAAGAATCATCCTTGAATCCCGTAGAAGCTGGGGGGGGGGGGGAGGACGGATTGTAGGAGCCAGAGTGGTCCAGGACATCACAAACCCCCTACCCCGGAATCAACTAACCTGGGCCTATAAGGGTGCACAGAAACTGAACTACCAACCAGGGAACCTGCATGCGGTTGGCCTAGGCACTCTGCACATTTACAGTTGTGTAGCTTGGTCTTCTTGTGGGACCTCTGACAGTGGGAGCAGGAGCTGTCTTTGGGACCCTTTCCTCCTATTGGGTTGCCTTGTCTAGCCTTTTTTTTTTTTTTTTTTTTTTTTGGTTTTCCGAGACAGGGTTTCTCTGTGTAGCCCTGGCTGTTCTAGAGCTCACTCTGTAGACCAGGCTGGCCTTGAACTCAGAAATCTGCCTGCCTCTGCCTCCCAAATGCTGGGATTAAAGGTGTGTGCCACCACTGCCTGGCTCTTGTCTAGCCTTAATAGGAGAGAAGGCACCTAATCTTACTGCACCTTGATTTCCATGGGAAGTCGGCCCTTTTCTGAAGAGAAATGGAAGAGTGGATAGAGCAGGTGGTAGGAAGAGGGAGGTGGGGGTGGGACTGGGAGGACAGGGGAGAGGGGAAACTGGTGGCGATGTAAAAACAAACAAGCAAGCAAGCAAACAGGATCACCCTCAATGAGGCCAACTATGAAAAAAAAAGGTCATCTGTATTTTTAAAGTCTCTGCAAAAAATCAAACAGGCGAAGAAAAGGAGTGGGGATTTAATGAAAACAATTAAAGGTCAGGTTTCTGGTCCTCTAAGGATGTCAATCATGGGAGCAGCAGTACAACATCTGGATGTCTGCTAGCTTTACTTTCTCTGGCAGCCACTAGAGCAGCATACAGGGGAATTGCTTCAGGACCTAGGCATTGAGAGACTTTCCATGGAGGGCTCCAGCAGCTCGGGAAATGAGAACAGGACTGGGTGGGGCCATTATTAAAACGCTTCTGTACAACCTCCTCACAGATGAGTGAGTGGGACAGAGGTCACCTCTCACCACCCTTTTTTAGCATCACTACAAATTCTAGATAATTAGGTCAAGAAAATATTCTAATTTGAAAGGAAAAATCTTGTCTTTATTCATAAATAACATGACCATCCACACAGAACACTCAGAAGGACTAATAATAATAAATAATAAACACGCTGCTCCCTAGGAAAGTACATGCTTTCAGCTAGCAGGCAGGACACAAGTTTAACATGAAAAAGGTAAGACCACTGCTGGAGCCAGGAAGAGCAAGGAAAACCTGAAATTAAAATACTGCATGAGGCTGGTGAGACAGCAGAGAGTGCGCTTGGCATGGATGCCTGACAGCCTGAGCTTGATGCCTAGAAAAGTCAGATGCTGTGGCATACACCTGCAATCCAGTACTCCAACCATAAGACAGGAGGCAAAACCAGAGACTCACTGACAAGGTCTAAGACCAGATAGCCTGGAATTTGCAATGCAGGAGAAACAAGAGAGACCTGCTGCAACAAGGCTGAAAGAGAAAACTGACTCCCAAAAATTATCCTGAGACATCTACACACACATATATATGCATGCTCTCTCTCCATCCCTCTCATCATATTTAAAATAAAAATGTGCATTACTGCCTGTATTAGTACCTTCCAAAAATAAAATGCCTACATATAACTTTCAGAAGATATGTATATTGTCTACGATAGGAAAACAATAAAACTCTAGTGAAGGATATCAGAGAACTAAAGAGATAAAGAGATGGTCCATGTTCATGGGTAAGTAACAGTAAGGAGTCAGCTCAATCCTAGTTCAAACTCCAGCCAATTATCTTATATATTATATACCTATATATTTCTACAAATGGATCCTAAAGTTTGTATGGAAAAACAGAATAGCTAACTCAATTAAAAAATAAAAGAGTTGAAGCGCTGCCATATTGCCACAGCATTCAAAACAGAGAGGACTGTAAAATCCAGCACCAGTGGACTCGTACTTTTATGTCAGGAGGACTGGGGCTCCCCATGTCTGGAGGACTGGGACTCTCATGTCTGGAGGACTGTGACTCCCCATGTCTGGAGGACTGGGGCTCCCATGTCTGGAGGACTGGGGCTCCCCATGTCTGGAGGACTGGGGCTCCCCATGTCTGGAGGACTGTGACTCCCATGTCTCGAGGACTGTGACTCCCATGTCTGGAGGACTGGGGCTCCCCATGTCTGGAGGACTGGGACTCCCCATGTCTGGAGGATTGGGACTCCCATGTCTGGAGGACTGGGACTCCCCATGTCTGGAGGACTGGGACTCCCCATGTCAGGAGGACTGGGGCTCCCATGTCTGGAGGACTGGGACTCCCATGTCTGGAGGACTGGGACTCCCATGTCTGGAGGACTGGGACTCCCATGTCTGGAGGACTGTGACTCTCATGTCTGGAGGACTGGGACTCCCATGTCTGGAGGACTGGGACTCTCATGTTTAAGGCACGCTGTATTAATCACAACAGCAAGACTGGTGAAAGGACAGAGTTGGAGGGATAACACCAGCCTCGTTTAATCCAGTATAATGTTACAGTAATCAAGACAGCATGCATACAAGAACAGATAAACAGACCCATGGAGCACAACAGAGAGCACAATGTCAACTGATCTTTCTCATGTAGAAAGAAACAATTCAGCAAAGGAAAGAGTCTTTTCAACAACTAGGCCCCCATGTGCAAAACAGATACAGATATTAAACATTTTATAAGAATTAACTCAAAATGAATCCTAAGTCTAAATATAAAATGCAAAAACATGAGACATCCTAAAATATGGAAAACATTACTGACAGTGGATATGGTGATGATTTTTCAGATACAGCACAAAGGCATAATCCACAAGGAAATAATTGATAAACTGGATATAATTAAAATTATAAACTTCACCTCTACAAGATAGCATGTCAAGACAGTGACAAGACAAGCTATAAGTCTGGAAAAAATATTTGAAAAAGACATAGGGCCAGGGAAATGTCTCAGTCCATACATGTACTTGCCACCAAGCCTGACAACTCAAGTTAGATACCGAGAACACACGTGGTAGAAAAAGAGAACTGAGTCTTGCAAACTGTCCTCTGACCTCCACACACCTGCTGTGGCATGCTCACAACCAATAAGCAAACAAATAGAATGCATAAAGAAGTAAGAACATACATAGCCAGAAAATAAATAAGAAAGTATAATTAAGTCCTTTAAAATGGGACACATATGTCTGAGATTTGTTACCCAGAAAACACACACACACACACACACACACACACACACACACACACACACCTCTTAAATCTCAAAATAAAGAAGGACAATCAGAGGGAAAAGAAGGCAAAAGACCTGATCAGACACCTCAAGAAAGATATGCAGACAGCAGGGAAGTATATTTTAAAAAGTCATTCAACATTATGTGTCATTAGAAAATTGCAAGTTGAAAGAACAATGGGATATCCGTTCACATATCACAACGGCCCAAATCAATACATAGTACCAAATGCTGGCAAGTGCAGAGAATGACAAGAACCTCTGCACTAATGCAGTGAACCCAATGTGACACGAACACTTGACAGTTCAGTGGTTCCATATAAAACTAAACACACTCTTATCACATATGTATCAGAGGAACCCTAAAACTGCCTGCTGAGTTAGTTCTCCATCATATTGTTCCACTCAGTGAGCTCATTTGTTCTCTGTGAGACTCAGAGATGGACGCAAGTGAGTCACATTGCTTATGCCCTGGACCTGTGCACTTATTGTTAATTCTACCTGAGAGCTTCTTCGGTTTCCATAGCAGCAGAAGAGGTGGGTGTTGCTTCACACCAATGTTTAAGCTAAGTTGGAGTTTATTGATATTATGAATGGGAACAGACAGATGTCTTACTTCGGGTTTCTAGTGCTCTCACAGAACACTATGACCAAAGCAACTTATGGAAGAAAGTGTTTATTTTGCTTACATTTCTGTATCACAATCCATCATCGAACAGCTCTAAAACTTTGCAGCAGGAACTGAAGCAGAAGCCATGGAGGAGTGCTGTTACTGGCTTGCTCTCGATGGTTTGCTTAGCCAGTTCTATAGCATCCATGGTCACCAGCCCAGGGTTGGAACTGCCCACAGTGAGCAGGGCCTCCCATGTCAATCATCAATCAAGAAAACACACCACAGGTTTGACCACAGGACAATCTAGTGAGACAATTTCGAAACTGAAGTTCTTTCTTCCCAAATGATTCTAGCTTGTACCAAGTTAACAGAAAACTAGGCAGCACAAAAGATACATGCAATAAAAATATATAGAAAGAAAAATAGTAAAGGAAAAAAGAAAAAAATAAAAAGTAGAAAGACAAAAGTTAAGTTAATTTCTTTTTAAACAATTTTTGGGGTGCCAAGGATGCTTGCAGAGGGGTTCTGAGGAAGGGGTGTTTAAGAGCAGCAAAACAAACAACTCAAGTCAAATCATGGGTTACAAACTGGTGGCCTATATTCTGCTCTCTCTTGCTATTCTAAAAACTTTCTGGATAGCTCCTCTCTTGCAGATCAAAAACCCAGTCTCTTATTTATATATCAATTCAGTCATTAGCCCAGATTCCCTTTTGATTATCCTGAGAATCAGCATCCCATCCAGCCCCTTCTTAAAAAGAGACATCAAACACATTTTTTTTTTAAACATTGCAAAACAATTCCAAGATCTGCATGCCTTTGTTGAGAACAGACAATAGCTAGCTGGGTGGCACTGGGCCCTGAAATTACCATTCCTACCATGCCTGGGCTGGGACCTAAACTCTCTCCATCCCAGGCTGACATTGGACTCAGGAATCTGACTACCTTTGTATCTTTCTGGCAAACTAGTTCAAAGTGCAGTTATTTCTAGGTCCATGAAGCCCCTCATAAAATTCATATTAGATTCTTGTAGTTTACATAGTTTAAAAATTATATAGTTTTGAACTCGTGTTTTCAGCATTCTTTCCCACAGCCTTAAGGGCTGTCCTGAAGGTCACAGCATTCTACCATTTTGCTAAAACAATAGACACATCCTTGCCTCCAAACTTGTGCTGTCTCTGATTATCATGGACTCATTAACCTTGGCCAAGAGAACTTTCCTCAATGAAGGAACATGAAAATATGTACATTATTATACAAACAAGCCTTATACCCACAGCAACCATCAACACTTCAACACTCTCGGAGACACACACCCTGCTGTCTCTGTTCCAGGGGTTGGAACCATGTCACACCATCCTTATCATTGCCAGGCCAGACTTGGCAGTGGTGTTATGAGAATGCCAGTTAACTGCACACACACACACAATGTGTATTTCTCAAAAACGAAACATGCCCCCACATACAAGCAAGATGGCAATGGAGAAAAAGATTAAATCTTTATAGTACTGGATTTTGTGAGGAGCAAACCTACTAATTCTTGCTTAACTACGCTTCTACTACTCTAAAGTTATAAAGATAGTAGCTGAATTTTCAAGACTGCCCCTTACTCCAGTATTTCCTGTTTGATAATTCTTGAAGTTTTTTCAGTAAAATTCAGCATAGTTCCATTGAGCTCTAGGTTCAGTGGGTTACACTGTCCCCCAAAATAAAGGTTGCATACATACACACACACACACACTCACAAAGAAAAACAAGCCATGAATTTTATAGAGCATGGGGGGCGGGTACAAGGGAAGGGTTAGAAGGAGGAAAGGGAAAAGGGGACATGATATCATTTTAATTTCAAAATGTAAAAAAAAAATTGATTTACAACAATCAATGAAAGGCTAATGATGCTTAATGTTTGACTGAGATAGAAGGAACTCAATCCATTGTGCTTTTCTGTATTCTATCACAAGACAATCAGCTTAATAAAAGAAAAGGTTTGTATTGATTCAGAGTTTCATAGATTTTAGTCTGTAGTCATTTAGCCCTACTTCTGTGTTGGCACAGTACATGGAAGTGGAGGAGCCTGGTCAAGGAGTCCTGTTCACCTAGCTAGAAGAATAAGAGCCAGAGAAGGAAATCCCAGTACCCACTGAGGGAATGTCCCCATTGTCCTAACTTCTTCCAACTAGGATGTCCTTAAAACTTCTTCTACCTCCAACAGTGTCTCAGGATGGGGGTCAAGGCTTTTTACATGGGTCTTTGAAGGCATTCCAAATCTAGAGTCCAACCACTTGTTTATGTAAAAGCACATCAAATAAGCACAACAACAACAGTAAATACACCTTGAGAGTTCAGCTGCACCACGCTGTCCTCTTCATGTTACTCATTTGTGGAGATTAAGCCATGAATTACAGCCACATCATCATGTACACTGTCCAGAGGCACAGACAGGCTGGAGATGGTAGCACCAGGAAGTAAGTAGCTTGTGTCTAGTGATCTAAGACTGTTTTAACATCTTAGCAACTCCACTCTCCTCTTTTTAAAACTCATTTCTTTCATCCTCCTTTTTTTTTTCTCTCTCAAAGAAAGGCATACATCGGAGCTGTTAAACAGCAGAAAGGAACAGAATGTGTACAGAAAAGCTGTGCATGCGCAAAGCTTAACAGCCAGGCCATAGCTCGATGAGTTCTTGCTGCAGAAGCACAAGGACCTGTATTTAGACCACAGAACACATGTAAAGTTTAAAAGTGTACACAGCTGCAATTTCAATTTCAGTCTGGGGTGGAAGGGGGATGTGGGAGAGGGGGAGACAGGAGAAACTTTGGGGGTTGTTGGCCAGCTGGCATAGCCTAAAAACACTGAGCTCTAGGTTCAGTGGGTTACACTGTCCCCCAAAATAAAGGTTGCATACATACACACACACACTCACAAAGAAAAACAAGCCATGAATTTTATAGAGCATGGGGGGCGGGTACAAGGGAAGGGTTAGAAGGAGGAAAGGGAAAAGGGGACATGATATCATTTTAATTTCAAAATGTAAAAAAAAAAAAAAAAAACTTAAAAAATAAAAAGATGTAGAACAACAGAGGTAGACAACCAAAGTCCTTATCAGTGCAGGGCATACATACCCCCACGTACCTCCCCACATGCATGTGCACACGCACACACGCACGGTCTCTAAGAATCCTAAGAGTCTAGCTTGACCATAGAAGAGATTTTATTTGTTAGACATAATCCTGAAGAACTGCTTCTTGTTCCCAGCATAGAGAAATCAAAAGGCAGAGAAGCACAGAAGATTCTTAGAGAGGAGAGTCCTCCCCGATGAGGAGATGAGGCCATGGACCTCCTGGAGAACATGGACAGAGTACAAAACCTAGAAGCACTGCACATGCCTTCTGATGGCAGCTGGAATTCACACAGTGACTCCAGCTTCCTGGGTCTGAGCAGGAAGTCTGTAACCTGCCATTCTGTTTGAGATGCAGGCTGAGGATTGCCCTTGCCACAGGAAAATGACTTTTTTATTGTCAGGGTTTCAATGGTTTTCCTGTGATCTTTTCTCACCATAAGGGGCACAAAGGCAATCTCCTATGGCTGTTTTATTTTTTTGTTTGTTTGTTTTTTGTTTTGTTTTTTTCCCTACTCCAGCTTAAAGTTACGGCTGGGTACATCCTGCAGAGATCCAAAGGAAAACTGCTGTATCAGAGTCTAGCATTAGATAGTCTCCTGTTATCTTAAATGCAGCCATTTGCTCTCTGATATCACATGTCCTATTTT
This sequence comes from Mus musculus, assembly GCF_000001635.26. NCBI lineage: Eukaryota > Metazoa > Chordata > Mammalia > Rodentia > Muridae > Mus > Mus musculus. Next base: position 99,157,803 of record NC_000069.6, on the reverse strand, counting down.
GCAAGTCTCCTCCCATCTCAGGGAAGACACAGGACATGCTGCTGCCACTGCTTCTTATCCACGTTCAGTTAATCAATCACTCAATCAATCAATCAATTCAGAATAAAAACAACCCAGCCACAAGTGGCTCTAGTTGGTGTGAATAAGGAGATGTGGTTGTCGGATTCCTGGACAACGGCCAGCAACATTAGCAGGCCTGACACCAGGCTCCCTTATAAAGACAATGAATACTAACCAATTTAAATAAGATCAATTTTAAGATTTTTAGATTGGGAACTTGGGTATGGAATGAAACAGTGTATGAATTAGAATCTTTCCTCAAGTAAGTAAGTGCTGTCCATGAGAAAGAAGGCAGATTGGACTGGAGAGAAATGAACTTTGGAAATCAAGCTTTGCCCAATTAAAATGCAATCCTTTGAGAGGACGTCTATGATAGAAGAATCCTACCTTTGACAAGCTGGCAGTAATCCTTGTGATCTATTTTACTGGGATATAAATTGTCACTGCAAAAATGAAACATGCTACAAAACTGGAGCACAGACCCTGCCTGTGATCATTAGGCAGGATGGACCAAGAGCCTCAAGCCTTTGATGCCCTGACATATTATTTTCTGGATGGTGTCCAGCAACCCACTGCAGAATAGCTTTTTCTCTACTGTATCCAGATGGTAAATGGAAGAGATCAAATTCAACAGTTTCAGGGTTGACCTTAATGGATGTGAAAGGCTGGCTCCTCCACTAGCTTTTCAGGGATTGAAGATACAAAAAGGCCTTTGAACAAAGAGAGAAATAATTGCCTTCCCCCACACCCCTCTTTCTTCAAAACTAAGTCATAGAAGTGGTAATCTGGTTCAAATCCATCTTTTGGTTGAAAAAGACAGCCAAATATCTGATCGATTCTAATCACACATTCTCACGATGCTTTCTGCGACGCTCTGATGGATGGTGCTGCTAATATTCTGAAAAGATTTTCATTCCTGTGAGGAAAATATTTTCACTTCTATTGCCATCAAAACTATAACCAAATGTGTGTGAGTGTGTGTGTGTGTATGTGTATTTATGTGTCTGTGTGTATGCTTGTGTCTGTGTATTCCTATGTGTGTGTATGTGTTCATGTGTGTGTGTGTGTGTGTGTGTGTCTGAGTGTATGCATGTGTGCACAGGCTCTAAATGTTCTGGCAGCATCATCCATCTTACAGGTTCTCTTGTAAAGGCTGAATTTCAGAATCAGCTAGCAACCTTAGACATCTGTGTTCCTTTATAAGTAGACTTCACTAAAAGTCACGTGTAGAAGGTACAAAGGTCTGGGCACCTGAGCCCAGAGGATTTACTTCCTGGAGTATTAGATACCGTGTTGTTCACATACTGTATGTGAAGGTCAGAACAACTCTTGGGACTTGGTTCGCTCCTTCCATCATGTGTATCCTATCACACTCGGGTCAGCAGGCTTCTTTTCTTCTCTCTTCTCCATGACCAGCCCCTCCCCATATGCTCCCTAAATATACTGTGATCACACACCCTGCCTCATGGTAACGTCACGAATACTCTACTACGAATTCTTACGCGTCTATCTCCACCTATACCTTTCTGCTGAACTGGTCTAAGGTATCTGACTGCCTGCCCGACAGCTCCATGGAAGTGCACACCAGGCATTTCTAGTCAGCATGACCTCCAGATATTCTCTCCTTATCGTGTTGCTATCATATATAGTCATTACCAGCTCAGTGTGAATTCCTTCTGTTTGGTTGGTTGTCCTTGCTATAGCCCTTTGCCATCATTCTTTCATTCTATTCCCAATTAGCCATAAAATCTTGCTAATTTCACTTCCATTTAAAATATCTAGAATCCAATTACCCCATCTATACCACCCTGCTCAACTCAAGGCACTGCTATTGTTTACTTGAGTCTCACAGTTGTCTCAGAACTGATCTCCCTGCGTGTATTCTTGCTTTTCTGCATTAAACTCTATCAAAGCACCCCCAGTGGAGGCTTTAGTACGTATGTCAGACATTAGCAGGTTACTCAAGCCTTCTCATGGCTTCCCAACTCCATATCAGTAAGGAAAGTCTTCTATTTTAAAGATTTGCTTTTTTTTTTTTTTTAATGTGTGTGAGTGTGTCTTAGTATGGGTTTTACTGCTGTGAACAGATACCATGACCAAGGCAACTCTTTTAAGGATAACATTTAATTGGGGCTGGCTTACAGGTTTAGAGGATCAGTCCATTATCATCAAGGCAGGAACATGGCAGTATCAGGTAAGGACTGGAGGAGCTGAGAGTTCTACATCTTCATACAAAGGCAGACAGGAGAAAACTGGCTTCCAGGCAGCTAGGATAAGAGTATTAAGGGCCAAGCCCACAGTGACACACCTACTCTAGCAAGGCCACACCTCCTAATAGTGCCACTCCCTGGACCAAGTATATACAAACCATCACAGAGTGTTATTTATGTATGCATATATATGTACCACGTGCATGCATGGTGCTTGTGGAGCTCAGAAAAGGACACTGGTTCCCCTGGAATTAGTTAGATGGTTGGGAGCTACCTTGTGGGTGCTGAGAACTAAACCTTGATCCTCCCTAAGAATAGCAAGCGCTTAGCCCTCAGCCACCTCTCCAGCCACAGGCTACTCCTCTCTTAGTCCTCAACTTAAAAAGGCAGCACAACAGAAAGCCGTGCCAGGCTTCATAAAGCATTGGTGTTTTCACTTACACAGCCTTTATTGCTATCTCCCACTTCTTGGATATGCTCTTAAATTTACTACAGGTTTGGGAATCTGGTTCTTGTCAAATTCTGCTATCCAAGGGAGTTCTAGTACCAAGCATTTGAACCATCCAGCACACTAGCTTTCCATACATTTGTCTGATTTCAACTAACTGTTTAGTCCATGCTATACCAGAGGTCTTACCATAATCCACCATTTTAACATCATAAATGTCAATATTCTTCCACTTGGGTGGTGCACCCATGAGCAGTCTCAGGTCCCCTTGATACCATGTCCCAACAGCCAAGCGAGACTCCAATTTGGATTAAGGCTAATAAGTTCATCAGATACTTAAATGTTAAGTAGTTTTGGTAACAATATAAATGTCAAAATTCTGTAGAATCTCTATATAAAACCAGTTTCTAGTTTAATTTCAGCGCTTCTCAACACTGCTTACCAAATATTTTTTTAAAAAAAACATATGCTATACAATATAGCTGGTGCTGTTCTAGACTCTATAAACACTAATTCAGGTGATCCTCACAGCAACCATCACAGGTAGAAGTAGATACTATGGTCTTCACTTTACAGATTTTAAGAAAAGCAGTGAAGCAGACTAGGTCCAAACACTAGCAGCCCAGCTGTAGAGTTCTTGCAGTTAACTCTGACCTTGCTTAGTTGCAGAGGAAGACAACAGTGAGCTACAGATTCCAGTACCTGCCCTTTAACCTCAACTTCCATTATCTAATTATCAAATGGAAGGACTTGGATTAGAACAGCATGTGACTTCACAGCCCATACTTTAACCCATTAACCTACACCATTTCCAAATCAAGCCCCTTGCAAGAGCTAATGCGCAATAGGTTGGGATATCCTTCATGGCTCACACCCTTTCCAGAAAACTCATCTAGACCCACACACCTCTACCCTTCTCCCAGAGATGGCATTCTCTCTCCCCGGCTCTTCAGTTACTCTGAATGGTGTTTACTCATTCTTTATCTCCAACCTCTCCATCTTCATGCTTGCTTCTATAATCATGATCAGGCTTCCTCCATCCTAGAGACTTCCCCAAAAGTTGGCTGGGGGTGGCAATGCCTACAGCTCCCTTTACCCTCCGAGGCAGTTTGTGCTCAAGCAGGCTGTTTAAAGGGTAATCCTCACTTCTCATCTCTTGGCTCACTGAGATGAATTTTCAGCCTCAAAAACCATTCGACAGTTATTAATGCTATCATCCCTGGGTATAAGTCAATTATAAATGGCATTTAATAATTTCAGTCTTTATTTTTCTGTATTAACCTCACCCTTAAGTTATTTTTGAAGTCCTCACCCCCTTGGAGCTCCTAAATTGACCCTACAATGATTCTTCTCCTACCTAGTTTCCTTTTACATTCTTCAACTTTACCTCAAACTCTGAGTTTTAAAAATGTTTTTTCACTTCATATGCCTATGCTCCCCCTCTCTCTCCTTTTTCTCTCCCTCTCTCCTTCCTTCCCTCCCCCCTCCCTGCAGCAGTAAATATACAAACCCAATAAGCCCGTGCAAAAACCACACAACTCAGTTACAAGATTTATAAGCTGCGTGCCTAGATTGGACAGACTTACCACCACACTACTCTATTCCCCAGCTATGAGATCCCTTGTTACTTGTGGCTTCTCTGGGCCATGTGGTTTTCCTCCATCTTCCTTCTACCTCCTTTTCCTCCATTCTTATTCTTCTTTCTCCCTCTCTTCCCCCACTCTCTAAAACCTCCAGCCCCACCTTTCCCTTCCACTGCCCAACCACAGGCTCTAGCCTTTATTGACCAGTTAAAACCTATAGGGTTGCAAACACCTTCAGCTCCTTGTGTGCTTTCTCTAGCTTCTCCATTGGGGGCCCTGTATCCCATCTTATAGATAAATGTGAGCATCCACTTCTGTATTTGCCAGGCACTGGCATAGCCTCACTCGAGACAGCTATACCAGGATCACTTCAGCAAAATCTTGCTGTCATATGCAATAGTGTCTGGCTTTGGTGGCCGATCATGGGATGGATCCCTGGGTGGGGTAGTCTCTGGATAGTCCATCCTTTCATCTTAGCTCCAAACTTTGTCTCTGTAACTCCTTTCATGGGTGTTTTGTTCCCTATTCTAAGGAGGAATGAAGTATCCACCCGTTGGTCTTCCCTCTTCTTGATTTTCTTGTGCTTTGCAAATTTTATCTTGGGTATTCTAAGTTTCTGGGCTAATATCCACTTATCAGTGAGTGCATATCTAATGACTTCTTTTGTGATTGGGTTACTTCACTAAGGATGATATCCTCCAGATACAAACATTTGTCCAAGAATTTCATAAATTCATTGTTTTTAATAGCTGAGTAGTACTCCATTGTGTAAATGTACCACATTTTCTGTATCCATTCCTCTGTTGAGGGACATCTGGGTTCTTTCCAGCTTCTGGCTATTATAAATAAGGCTGCTATGAACATAGTGGAGCATGTGTTCTTATTACCAGTTGGAACATCTGCTGGGTATATGCCCAGGAGAGGTATTGCTGGATCTTCCGGTAGTATTATGCCCAATTTTCTGAGGAACCGCCAGATTGACTTCCAGAGTGGTTGGACAAGCTTGTAATCCCACCAGCAATGGAGGAGTGAGTGTTCCTCTTTTTCCACATCCTTGCCAGCATCTGCTGTTGTGGCGTATTTTCTAAGAAAGGGTCTCACTGATTGGCTGGCCAGTAAGCCCCTGGGATCCTCCTGTATGCCTTCCAGTTCTGGAATTAAAGATACACAATCACATCTACTTTTTTACATGGGTGTTTGCGATTTGACTTAGCACCTACTGCATTTACATTATCTACTGTCCTCTCTCTATCCCCATATAACATCCTTAATCATCTTCCTGTAGTGCTGTTCAAATGACAGTAACTTCACTAGTGATCATAGCCTCGTAACTTAATTTTCGAAGAGCCAGCCACTTCCCGTACCCCCCTTCCATCTAGCATTTAAACCAATGGAAGTGGCTAATCCTGTATCCTGTATCCATATGATCTAAAGCGAACTTGTAACTTTCAAAATGAAAAATATCACTGAAACCTGATCAAAAGGTCTACTAGTTAGGAAAAAAAAAATCAGAGAACAAGCTGTGTCTCTATTTAAGTCATAAATATGTTAATATATTCCCAATCAAAATTAAGGACACATGGTCAGCTAAAGAATTTCTGCTCCATGTTTGAATGTGAAAAACAGCTGGTAGGTGTCATGTCAACACTGAAACATTGGAACATCCAACACATTTCAAAGATTTGTGAAAATCAGTCTTAATTTTGTAAGATGTTTGGCCACTGAAATCACTTAAATTAGACAATGCCTGTGAACTCCCAAACTTTATGTTGAATCTTAGTTCCCTGATGGCAGGGGAGGTGACTAGGGCAGGAGAGGGTAGTTCTCACAGATTGCTGTCCTTCTGAGAGATCCTACGGAGACCTCATGTTCTCCCCCAGTGAGATGGCAGCTCCCTATAAACTATAAAGAAGCCTCTTACCAGCAATAGAATCCACTAGCACCTTAGTCTTGGACTTCTCAGCCTCCAAAAGTATAAAAACTATATGGCTGTTGTTTACACTACCCAATCTATGGTACTACTGAAGCAGCCTAAATAGTGTAAGGCACAGGAGATGTTACAACCCATCCTACTCTCTATAAGAAACATGATATTCCATGACTACTCTGTGACTCCATGGGTTGATTTAAGGCTTATTAAACACACATATGACAAATTAGTATGAGAATCTAACAATAGAGCTTCTCTGAGGAGATGTCAATGTGCCATGAACCACTCTGAAAGAACACATAAATTATTTGTAGTACTTGACCATATCAATAATCCACTCTAACATGGGACAAGTAAAAGCAGGGATACCCTGCATAAGAAGCTTTCAGCCTGGCTGTCCCTGTCGATCATGGTAGGATTGCTCTCTATGCAGAGCTTACCAACACCAACAGGGCAAAAAGTACTAGGTATGGTTCAAAATGCTGCCTGAAAGAGACTTCAAAAGGTTCTATGCCCCAGTATAGGGGAATACCAGGGCCAGGAGGTGGGAGTGGGTGGGTTGGGGACCAGGGGGAGGGGGCAGGGGAGTGGGGGTTTTCGGAGAGGAAACTAGGAAAGGGGATAACATTTGAAATGTAAATAAAGAAAATATCTAATTAAAAAAATTAAAAAAAGAGAGACTTCAAATTGGTAACTGAATGAGAAAAAAACAACCCACGATTAATACATGAGTTCTCATCTCCTTCCTAAAAGGTAAAAAGCAAATCTTATTCATAACAACATATTATAACAGTAACTACTGTATAGATAACACAGCACATTTACTGAACTAGACGGCTCCTTGAAGCAAATCTTTCTAAATAAAAGCTTTTCCTCTTATTTCTGAATCTTAACACTTCCCAGTACACAGAAGTAGCAAACTTTGGTATAATAAAACCCCCAGTGTAATTAGCAGTACTGTGAACAATAAGACTTGAGCTGGCAAAGTTATCTTCAGCCACAGCAAGGGGTTAGAAACCTACAGTCTACTTGGACAATCACCAAAGCACAATTGCCAGTAACTTCCAATAACATAAATGCCTAGATATACTGGGAAATAACAACTCCGCTCACTCCCTGCATCAGATGTAATCAATAAGCACAAAGTACATTAAGATGTATGGTTCCTACTCAACAACATGAGTATTGACATCAATACTATGAATTTTCTCCTGTGCCACTGCATTGATTATGTTTTTCACTGACTTCATTCAATAAATAATTGTTGGAGTTTTCTATCGTAAGAATCACAACACCAAGGATTTAAGTAATGACTCATTTATTACACATATACTTATCACAGCTTCGACTCAACAGGAAGGGCTCATCCACATTTTCCAGGAACATAATGTCCTGGGAGCTCTACATGTTAAGTGGAACCTACAGATCACCTGTGAAACAATGCATACTGAACTGCTGGAGTGTGCAAAAAATAGTCTATAGAACAAAGGCATGATCTTCCATCTGTCTCAAGCAAATGTTTTTAAACAAAGGCAGACTATAAAGAGGCATGTGTTCGTTTCTATAGACAGGGATGAAGGCTCATCCAATTTCAAAATGCAAGATATAATTTGAAACTGGAAGTGATTACCTCCAGCTTCAGAACAAAACTTTCTAGAATGTTTTCATACTTTTTTTTTTTTTTTTTTTTTTTTTTTTTTGCTGCTGTTTTGTTTAAGCCACTCTTTGACGTTCATTCAAAAGTTGTCCATAGTTTTGGAAACTGGTGAAACAGCTAAGCACCATGATGCATGCCTGTAATCCCAGGGAAACAAAGGCAGGAGGATTGCAACTTTGAGCCTAGCAAAAGCTATAAAGTAAGACCTATCATAAATCAAGTAAAATGAAATGAAAAAAGAGTGGCAGAATACAGACAGATATAGATGGAAGAAAGGCCGTTTTAGAAAAACGATATATTATTAAGTAAAAGGGGTGGCTCTAAGCAAAGGAGAATTTTATGCAACTCTGGGTCAAGAATTGATTGTTATAGCCATGGCCTGTAGAAGAATTTAAATGTCATGAGGAGTACAGACTTTATGAAAAGTGACAGTCTGCTTCTGCTTCTAGGAAATTAATCCAGTTGGGTGTCAGGGGAAGGAAGGACTGTGTGGAGATGGGGAAATGCTATTAAGGTTGATTAGAGTAGGAACAGTCCTCATGAAAGGAGGAAGATCCCCTGAGTACTAAACATTAGCCAGGCGACTTTAATCTCTGTGGTAGACAATAAAATCCACATAATAGTCCTACAATGTAAACATTGTTATCATTTTTGCAAATGAGAAAGATAAGTTGGATGGCTTCAGTTACAATACGTGGCATCACCCAGACATGGCTGTGGGAGCAAACGTCACTCTGATTCTGCTTCATCACACTTCCTTGTAATGGACAGCCTGGGAGAAAACAAGGAAGGATGGATGTGTTCTTTTAACTTCCCAGTGTTAAGAGTAACATTCAGGAGAATGTTTATCTTTTATAAACTTTCTTCATGGAGTTGCAGAACTTGCATGCTCCAATTAGTGGCATGTGGTGGCTAGAGAATTGGCAGATATTGGAAGCCAAAGTCTTTTTTTTCTTTTTAAACAAACAAACAAACAAACAAGCAAACAAACAAACAAACTGTATGCAGGGGAATACAGTTCTATGATAGTCTAGTCCTTACTAATTCCTTGTAACCCCACCCCCTTTACTATACACTTGTCCCTAACCCAAGGGGTCTTTTCTATCTTGCAGCATTTTCTGGAACTACCTGTTAAGACGAAACCAAGGATTTAAACAAACATCTCCATTTCCCTTCTCCATTGCATCCTTCTGCTTCCCGAAAGGACTCCTGAGGATGAATGAATTTGAATAGAATGTCTGCAGTCTCTACTCACAGAGAATATAAGGAAGAGTTAACAAAGAGCCCTTCAATCATTCTACACAGTCATCTCCAACCAACAGTGCTAATTTTAAAGCCTCATCTTCATCCCAGAGAATGTACTGATGGGTAATCACTCAAGTCAATACGCTACAATTAGTGAATTATAGACCTCTTTAAGAGCTCCACTAACAAGTGAGACTCCTTATCCTCTGCAGAGAGGGCCAACAGCACTACATTTGGCTGTCATGCCTTGCCACCACCCACTCCTACTCCTTGAAGAAAGTATTCCCACTATAAATCACAACTACAAGCCAGACAAAGATCCCCCAGTCAGCCTCAGATTTAGCACTCGCCACCTCTGTTCTGCCCGAGGGGCTCTGTCCAGGCTGACCTTTCAGCTACAATATATAAATATAACTTCCTACATGCACCTTGGGACTCATGTTTTAAAAGCCTTATTTTATCTATGGTAATCTTAGTGGCAGTGGCCAGTGGAAACACTCAGAAAAATTTACAAGACAGCCTTGTTCCATTTCCGTAATTCATGCTGCCTAACAAGACAGTAAGAATGGCAACAGCAAAGGCTGACTCAGCAAAGGCTGACTCAGTGTCTGCCCTTCACGTTGTGGTGACAAGAAAAGTAGCATCCATGGGACACTTAGACGTTTTCAAAGCAGTTATCAGCAAATGAACACATATGGTTTCTTGCAGTTGTTTCTGCTGTTTTATAGTTCATGTATATAGGGGTTGGAATCAGGATAACTGGGCTCATATGTTGGCTCTGACACTTGTGAATTCCATGACCTTAAGTGACTTATTAAACCCTCCCAGAATTCTTATTTGTGGACCTAGTTGAGTTGAGAGAACTTCATGAGCTAACACATATCTGGTGCCTTTGAAAACTGCCCTTGGCAACAAGGTAAGCATTTGATGAATGCTTGCTAGCACTATATCACCCCCCCCATTATCATCAGCCTTATCAATAACTGAAATTACTAGCCCTATCAGACTGGGGCCCCAAAATGAATAAAGTATTGAACATATTTGATAGAAATAGGAAAATGGTCACCAAATTAAAACTTGAAAGAATATTGCTATTTACTTAGATTGATCATTATCGCTGAATTGGTTTAAAAAAAAAAAGAGGGGGAGAAGGCATAATGGAAGTTTTCCAGTGAGGAGAAATTTTGGACAACCAAATAATGAAATTCTGTATGTTGTGTACAAGATTAAGCGAGAATATGTGAAATATTTTGGACATTACAGAGTGCTATGTTAGATAAGATATTATTGAAGAGAATAGAGTCCACTTGAAAATGTATCCAAGGCGAAAGTTGTGAAAGATGTACAACTAACATCCCAAGGAGTGAGACACTCAGGGCTGCACTCTCCCAGCAGCCAGCTCACCAATGAGTCAGTGAGAAACGGAGACAGGAAAGTGAAGGGATGCACATCCCAAGTGCTGGGCGCTGGCCTGGCATACGGATGGAGCAACCAGTGAGAATCTTCATGGTCAGGCATCGCATCCACTTGACTTGACTCTAATCTCAAGAGGCAACGGAGCAGTGAAAAGACAGTCTGTTAGCCAATCAGAAATCAACTCAACTGGTAATAGAGGGGCAGTTCAAGAGAATAAAATAAAATAACAAGAAAAAAATCAATGGCTGTGTCAAGAGAAAAGAGAGCTAAAGATGAATTTCAGTAAATGCTTAGAGGACCAACAGGGCTCCAGGGATGAGGCAGTGCAATGACCTAGACATGGCCTTGCTCTGTTGGTAAACAGGGAACTTAGGTAAACCTGTTACATCCTACAGGGCAGTAAAATACAAGCCTCCCTACGAAATGACAGAGAGAGAAATCTACAAATGCCCAGGCAAGTTAGATTAACTCAAGCTGGAGTCAGTGTATCATCTCTGCCTATAAATCATCTCTGCGCCTAGTCTGTTACACTAGGGCATGGCAGCTTCAATGCCAAATGAGAAATCGTTCCTGAGAAGTATCTAGGAGGAAGTATCTTGGGCTTGCACTGCAGTGTTTATGATAGAAGCTCTCAAATGCTAGAGGACACTAACATCAGAGCACAACCAGAAAATGTATTCTTTATGAGATGGCTAGAGATTAGGCTAGGCAGAGACCCAAGGGGAAACTGTGGCATTGACTTTTGCATGGCCACCAGCATACCATGGAAAGAGAGCTCTGAGGAAGTAAGAAGATGGGAAAGGAAGAACAGACATGATGGGAAGAACCAGGAAAGGAACAGTGCACATGATGCACCCTCTAGTTAGGCAGCAAGGTAAACAGAACAACTATAGTCCCCTTTTACAGCACTCAAACCACTCCATTTCAGAACAGCATCCTACAACACAATCTATGTATCAAATGTGCTGCTGATCAACAACTCTCCTTTATATTAAAGGAGGCCTTAGCAGTTTTCAAACTATATCTTAAATTCAATATTGTATTTCAGAGGCCTGGGTTGTGTGTGTGGCTGGGGAGAAGGTGAAGGAGGATCCAGCAAGAAGGGCTATGGATGGTCCTCTACTCCCCAAACTACGTCAGTGACAAGAGGTAACTTCTGAGCAAGTGAGACAAGCAGCAGCAGCAGTTCTGGGTTGGCATCCTGGTACTGGGGTCTGCTGGTTCTGTGACTCAGGAAACTCGAGTCTTCCTGGATTTACTGTCTTCTTTCATAAAATGGATAGAATAACAGTTATGGAATATTTGGAAAGTAAGATAAGGCTTGCCATGGCTGACTAAATACCATTTCCTCTTCTAAAACATATAACTATTGACATAAATAGTAATATAAATATATGTAGGAACATATATGTTAACATATCCCTATATATAAGTATGTACATATCAATACAAAAGTGCAAACCTATCAATCTACAGGCATACATATACACATGCGCACATGTGTATACTCAGACACACACACACACACACAAACACACACCAGCTCCTCCCTGTAGACAGTTCTGCACGTGCAGGTATGAAAATGACAAACTGAGAAGGAATCTAAAGGGTAGCCGCTCTCTTACCAGCCATTTCTGACTGTGGCTGCCCTAAGAATTATCCACGGTTCTTTCTCTGTTTCCAGCAGAAACCTTCAGTGGTTTTTTATTACCTATTCCAGAGATATTTTTCAAAGACCTGAGATATTTGTATTTATACTAACTCAGTCTACATAAGCAACTAACCTAACAGGCATTTTCAACAAATCTGTTTACTTCTTAAGATGGAAAAAAGCCATAGGGTGGATCCACAGAGCCCCACCCCCTACCCAGTCTACTTAAGGAAGCAGAGCTGAAACAGTCTGACCAAACTGGCACAGTTGTCAACTAATAAGATTCTGAACTGGCTGTGGCAGCCCCTAAGCTTTCTATGAGGATGGGGCAGGTGGACAGACCACACAGAGAAATGGAAAAAGAACTGAGTAAAAAGTCACCAGGAACACCCCAATTTCACGGCATTATAATCACAGAAACCTAAACAGCAATAATCATAAAATGCAAAGTGAAACACCCACAATCAACTTTCCCATGCCAATTTCACCACTATTTAACTAGGAAAGTACTTAAACAAATCTTATTTTCTAGTTCTTAAAGTGCTAAAACCCGTCTCACTCTACTGTGTATTCTTGCTGAAATCCATATCTCTGAGAAATTCCCTAGGAGAGCTCATCTTGAGCTATCCCAGAAAACATCTGACCAGTACCCTTAAATAGTGGCAAAGTTAGTACTTTCAATGGTAAAAACCATTTCAATAGAGTAAGCCATGTTGGAGAACACACAGCAATGAATCATGGGATCCTGTATCATCGATTCAGGATGAAACCATATGACTGCTGCAAAACCTGGCAAAATCAGAATTTGGCTTATATCTAAGGCAACAGCACTGCACAGATGCTAAGTTTAATTTGTAATAATTTTGAGCATGTAGGACAAAGCATAGTGCAGGCTAGACAGGGATTTCTTGAACTAATTCTGAAACTCTGGAAATCTTAAGTTATTTTAAAAGTTTTATCACGCAATCAGAAATTTAAGACAGTGGTTCTCTCTTCCTTTTGAAACACATTTCCTCCACCGAATGCAGTGGTTCTCAGCCTTCTTAATGTTGCGACCCTTAGTACCCCTCATGTTGTGGTGACTCTCAAGCAAAAAATTATGTTCATTGTTACTTCCTAAGTGTAATTTTGCTACTATTATAAAATCATAGCCGGGCGTGGTGGCGTACGCCTTTCATCCTAGCACTTGGGAGGCAGAGGCAGGCAGATTTCTGAGTTCGAGGCCAGCCTGGTTTACAAAGTGAGTTCCAGGACAGCCAGGGCTACACAGAGAAACCCTGTCTCGAAAAACCAAAAAAAAAAAAAAATCATAATGTAAATATATGATATGAAGATGGTCTTAGGTGACTCCTGTGAAAGGATTGCTTGAGTCGCACAGGGGTCATGATCCACAGGTTGAGAATCGCTGATCTAATGGCTCCGTTTTGACCATCAGCAGGAGAAAGAATAGGGCAGTGTTGGCCAAATCTAGGTTGCAGAGGGCTAAAAATGAAATGAAGACTTTCTATGTGTGAGCTGAAGGATTATAAATAGTCTTGGGAAATCTTCTAACCAAGAATATGTCACTGTTTCCCAAATACAGCCATGAATGAGTGCTTAAAGGAGGACAGATGCTGTGTTTAGTCAATGATGACAGGCTTCAATGTACCTAAAACCATCAGTCTTTAAACATCATGTCAGATTTCCATTTCTCTGACTTCGTGATTACGCTCCTCTCATCAGATTTCAACAGTCTTCCGTCAAGCAACACCTGACAAAATAAACCATTGCTGCACAAATTGTAGACATCCACATTGAATATGTAGGATGTGCTTGTATTCATATCTTCTTCCCTTATACCTCTCTCTAACATACTAAAGATTAAACCCAGGACCTCTCCCATACCTGGCCAGCACTAGTCACACCTCTAGGCCTTTTCTTGCTATTTTGAATTTGAGTTTACATGTAGCCTTGAGGAGTAAATACATTTCACTTCTTACTAATGCCACACTTCTTAACCAAGATGCTGTTAAAAAGATTTTTTGCAGAGCATTAAAACAACTTAAGGTTCACAATACATTCAGTCAGTCAGTTTCCAACAAAAACCCACCGTGGCTCATCCGTGTCTGCTCCCACCTCAGGGGGCAAGTGCACAGCCTAAATCAATAACCAAGTAACCTAACCATCCCCTGGTTTCATAAAACCACCTATATGATAAATACGCATGTCTTTCTATTATAATATGCTTTTACAAAATAATGTTTTGTTTTTTACAAAGGTTATGAGATGTCATAAAAATGTCCAGTGCATCTGGTTTGAGAATCCAATTCTTTCTTCACATATTTCTGCATCTGCTCACAAAATCCCTTTGACTTCAAAGGACGCTTTTCAATAGAAAAAGAAGACACACACAGGAAGAGTGGCCATAAATTTTTAGGAGTCCTTTTCCAAGGCCACTTTAATAATGGCCATAGAGGACAGGTATCTCTTTCAGAAACTTAAAATGCCCAAACAGCATCAGTGACTATAGGTTTGTAGGAAGATTTATGCTTTTAAATTTTCCTGGTTATAAAAGTGATATATCTGCAATTTGAAACACACAAAAACAAAGGCTTAAAGCACGCTTCAATTACTTTTAATCCACTATTTAGGATGAACAAAGCCCATCAAAAATGGTTGTTTTCCTTCCAGTCTTTCTTCCTATGAGTAAACACTTCTGTGCAAACACTGCTGCCATCATATTCTGAACACAGTGTTTAATCTTTTCCATCAGTCTTTCAGGAGAACTTCATCAGTGCTTTGGTACCTGCATCATCATGTGTACTGAGCAAGCATCCTGCCACTTAGCTATCCTCTCACTTTTTATTTTGAGACAAAGAATTTCACTTAATCACCCAGGCTGGTTTTAAACTTGTGACCCCCTCCCCTCCTCCTCTGCCACCAGAATAGCTGGGATTCCAGGCCTCTGCCACCAGACTGGGCTTGCCTTAATCTTTCATGCTATCATTTTTAACTGATATGCATTATAACACTGCAGAAACTAACTTTAACATTTAATTCTTTATATTTAAAGTGAAATCAAGGGTTTAAAAACAGTAATCTGTCCTAGATATTCTTGGTTGTATACACATTAATATGCCTATCAGATTCCAAAAAATGAAATTCCCAAACCTCAAGAAAAACAACATTTGATGATTAAAGCCGGAATCAATTCTTAACTAACACTGTTTCTTAAAATGTAAAGTAACATTTGAATAGTTGTTTGCTGAATTTCTAGTATTGTGTCTTTTATTCGTAAAGAATCTTGTGAAGTTTACATTAAAGAAAAAAAAAGTAAGTTCAGAGAATGAGTAACTTGTGGGATGATTCAAAATATAATATTACATGCTAGTTTCATCTACTCTTGCTGGCTATGTTTTACCTTCATAGTCATGAACCCATAAGCTTTCCAGTCTTGGAAGTACATCAACATGCCAATCACTCCAATTCTCCCTCTATTCCATCTGCCCAGAGGATTACAACTGGTTCTGTAACACAGCTAGCAAATGTTAGAAAAAGCCAGGAACTTTTAGGACCAGGCCAGAAAGCTTTCCAATAATACATCAGTTACAACATGACACCCTCATGTCATATCTGTGCATTAATGGCTATGAATATGCAATGTGTAAAAATTACTTCATCACAGAAGTTCAAGTTTCCTTCCCGCTCTCAGACAAGACTTCCGAGATCATCTATGTCAAACTGATATATTCTGGGATGTTTTGTGCTTGTCAGAACAAAGCAAATTCCCCAACACCTTTTGGCTCTGAGGATAAAATGCAAATGTGGCGGGGCTCGACATAATATATCATGCTCATCAGCTCAGTCGTGGTAATCGCAGTGCTGCCAGGCAAGCAACACTATGAAGTACCTCGGCAGCTTGTTGCTGTTGGTTACAGGGCCTGGTAGATGCAGGCGCCTAAGGATCACCGAGCACCGATTCTTGCTCGCGTTCCACACGCTAGCTACTGCACTAACCTAAACAACCCAATTCTAAGAAAACTTTTCTGATTTCTCCGCTGCACCCCGGGAAGTTGTAAGGGGGAGGAGGCTAAAAACGTAACAGAACGGTGCGCAAGAGAACGATCGATCGCAGAGCAACTAAGTTTCTGATAACGTCACACTCTTTCAGGAGATGGCTTCCTGCGTTGCCAGGCAACACTGGCCACGCGGCCCGGCGGCGTGTGCTTTCCAGCAGCAGCACCTCCTGCGGTCACATGTGTGCAACGTCGCTGTGGTCTGAGTTGGGGACAGTCATAGGCTAGTGGACCTCGGAGAGAAAGTGTGGAGGGCTCTTTACAGGAAGCAGGAAGGGAGAAATAAGTGGCGGAAGGGAAGGGGAGCGGGAAGGCGCTCGCAGGATCGGAGACCTAAAGCAGAAGACCGGCTCGGGTTACCTGGGGAGCCAGAGTTGCTGCGGGTCCTTTGTGAAGTGCCCGGATGAAGCGCCAGCACTCACGGGCCTTCCGCACAGAGAACAGCGCCATCTTGAGAAGGGCGGGGCCGCCGGCCCGGAATGACGTCTGCGGGCGAGCCGAGTTGTGCTTACTACGCATGCGCCTGTCCTCTGGGCTGCCGCTGGCCAAAGTAGCTCAGTACCGATGTTTCCTAAGTTTGCAGCGCAGGTGCGCCTTGGAATAGGTGGCCCTAGGCTTTAGTGTTTTCCCGACCATCTTCTCCTTTGTGCCAGCTTCCTTGAGGGAGACTCAAGAAATGAGTTGTTGCTCTTTAGACGTGGAAGTAAAGGAAATCACCCACCCTAAACGAAGGCTAAAAACAGACCCACGGCTCCTGGAATCCTAGCACCTTCGGATTTCCTTGGAGACCAAAGGTGGAAAAAAATAGGTAATTTCTCACCCTGCAGTTCCGAAGAAAAGCAGTCAATGATTCTGGCAAAGCCATGTCTCACCACCTGCTCTCTAATACAAAACTACATGACTTGCTATCCTGTGTTCATTGATACTGAACCTTAGACCAATAAACGTCAGCTCTCACAGTTTTGAAGTTGAACTGGGTTTATTTCATTTTCCCTCCATTGACTTATTTCTTACAGGAAAAAGTCATGTAGTTTTTTGTTTGTTTGTTTGTTTTTTAATCAAGCTTCCAGATGCAGCTTTCCATTCGTGTCTCTTAAGAATGAAGCCTGCTTCTCTTAGAGGACCATAAATGACTTTTTGAGACCTACATGCTGGTCATCGGGTCTGCAACTTTACTCTAGTGCCCTGAGTGAAACACTGATGGATATGTGTGTACCTTGCCTTCCGGAAGTGTGGGGTCTCATGGGTTCAGAGAATGAATTATGCATACTGACGAGGTGATATAGAAGCAAGTACCAAGTTCAGAGTGGACAATGCTTAGAGCTGCAGTGCTCCGCGGAGGTTCAGTAACAATGACACCAGTGATGCTTGATGGAAGATGTTTTGTGTAAAGATGATGACTTCTCTCAGTGAACTGAAAACTCTCAGATTAAAAATCAGTAAAAAATATAAAGAGCAGATTTGACACAATCCCATTGCATTGGTTATATTAGTCTAAGAAACACATACTGGAAATTATCAAAGATTCATAGGCAGTAAGCTGTATTTGAGATGCCTGTACTCCCGAGGAGTTGAAATCTAAAGTAAGATAAAACTCCAGTCATACAATAAAATCTTAGAAGCATGCAATTGTTCCAGAGTAACTGGAAGTGAGCAGGGAAGGAATTACAGGTATGAGGTGGAGAAAGCTGAAGAAGCCATGGTTCCGCCCTCAGCAGAACATAACAATATGATTTTGTTGTTAAAATTTGAGGCACATGTATTTCCAGGTGCAATGCACTTTGACTACATACCCGAGTATAGAGCCAACGGGACACTTGAGCTACAAAACATGGTAATAGACTCCAAAAACTGAATAAACTAGATTGAATTTAGAATAAAAAGTGGCCGAGTAATGGAAATAAAGTGGCCAGGAATTAATAGAAAACCCAAGACACATGGTGTAGCAGAAGCCCAGGACAAAGCCAGTCAAGAGAAGATATAGACAATGGTTACTGTAACATGGGGTTTTATAAATGCCTTAGGTGTCTAGTCTTCAGATAGAAAGCAAAGTATTACTATTTGCATAGCTATATAATTAATTAGATTATAACCCCAGGAGTTAACATTAGACTTCTAATGTTCTTAGCTATCCAGATTGCAGAATAAAAAACCCTGGCATCAAGCCAGTGATGCCAGTGCATTTTCAGAGTCTTCTGCCCAGGTGCCTATCTAGTACTGGTAACATTTTAATGGGGGGGGGGGATATCTCCAGGACACGTTCTCAGTAAAGACACTTTATCAATACTCGCCTTCAATACCATAATGTTTGAATAAATCATTTGCTGTTGTGACTCATTATTAGGAAAACATCTCTTACATTATTATGAAAATATCCCTTACATACTTTTGCTGGCCCTCACAGATAAGTTAATAATACCCCTTGAAGTCAATAAAGATTGCTATGCTTCTGTGTACTGAGCCTGTTTAATCTGCCTTTAAGAGAGCAAGGGACAGAGGAAATGATATAATTCCAAAAAATAAAAAAGAGAACAATGTAATAACCAACCTTATTTGCCTCGTATTTCCCAGGCAATCAACCTTTATAACTGGAGCTAATGCTTTGCTATAATATTAAGATACATACCCTTCCATGCCTCTGACCTACAGAGCAAAGCATATATGTCTCTGTACGTTATATGGTAGTCATTTGTTTAAAGCAACAAATCGGTTGAACGAAACCTCACAACAAATCCACCACAAATGCTGGAAGCAGCATGTAGCTATTGCTTGATGGATTTTGTTTCTAGCTGGGTCACTTGGAATCAGTAAAGTCCCATCCTTTGTAAAATTTTGTTAAAGATTCTGTTAAAGTATCCATATTTTCCCCATGAGATGCTTTTCTGTTTCAATAAATACAGAGCAAAAGCCTTTTGCTAGGGACACACAGACACAGGGATAGATTCTCATGACATCATTCACATGTGCACAGATTCAAACTTATACAACAGACAGATTACAAAAACGAGGCAACAGAAAAATCTGGATTCAGTCTTGGTAAAAGATTTACTTTTTGTTAATGCATCATCAATGCATTTACAGTACTTTGAGGTTATTATTTGTAGACTGTAAGATGTTGTTAGAGTTTATTTTTTTCTGCACCATAGTGGTAACTTTGTAACTCAAGGTGTCACTCAGCTGAGTTGTTGCACAGACAAAGACTATACAGTATTTATTATACTACCAAAAGTCATGAATCTTAACATTTCTCCAATCACTTAGGAAAGAATCTTACACAGAGCAAATATATGTTTTAAGTCTAAATTTTATTTTATCAAGTTATATGACTTAAGGTTTAAAAAAAGATAGGGATTCTTTTAACAGGCAGAAGCAACAACTGAAAGTAAAAAAAAAAAAAACACAAAGCCTACTAGAGCCAGTTCTATTTAGTTTTGTACTTTGTTTTTATAACAACATTTTAATATTGGAACAAGAATGACCAAAAATCTGTCACCTTCTAAACCACCTTCTAAAAGGAGCAGTGTACAGGGACTGCTTAGTTTAACAAATATCTTTATTAATAATGACGGTGAATCTTTAAAAAGTCGTATAATTTACTTTAAACGTGTTTCCATATAAAATACTTTTAAAATACTTTAAAAAGTTAAGTTTAAAAACTAAACTTGATCATACAGAAAATTTCTCCAAGTTGTTTAAGTGACATACTGTGTTTAATGACAACATTTTACTTCTGGGATTCTTTAAGTAAGATGAAGCATTTTCTTAAAATGAGAAATAAATTAATTACTAGAGCAATCCTCAGACATCCTTGAAATATTAAACTTTTGTATTCTTATACTCGTAGCACGTACCATGTGTGTCTATGTGTGTTCATGCTTAGGAGTTTGAACCCTTGTTTAAAATTTGATTTCTCATCAACACTTTTATTTTATAGTAAGTTCTGGTAATTTTGCTCTCTTCCTAACATTCCCAGAAAATCCTCTCTTGCAAGAAACAACAGATTAAAACCAGACAGGCAGTTGAGGAGCTGTTTCTATTGCAACCATGTGTGTCAGAAGGGAGGATTGGGTTTCCTTGTCCGAGAACATCAAGGGAACCCCACCTCAGCAGACACACCTCTACTCCCCAGTAATGGAGAGTTTATACCTACTTAGATTTAAATGGGATAAGGGAAGAGTTTAAACCCATTCTTAGCTCTAGTATAATCAGCCCCCAAGTCTCAAAGTATCCAGTTCTGTTTCTTTAATTTAATTCTAAGTGTCAGGTTAACATTAGGTGCTGATCAAGGTAATGGAGAGTCAGCCTACACATTTATCCACTTAGAGAAGAATTCTGCAGACTGTAAAAATTAGATGGCAATTGTATTCAAAACTTACTTTAAGCATAAGCCACTCATCCCAACCCTTCGTGCATATCGAGTGTGCTTTCTTTCAATACGGAGGAGGCGACTCCATAACAGAAAGAAAAGGGATAATTATGGGAGTACAGCAACAGCTCTCTGACCATGACTTCTTACCCTGGACCGATTATATAAACAAAAGTCAAAGGGATTGGTGGGGTCCTACTCCTGCATGAGATAACCACCATGCCCATGAAAGTGAGTGCGAAGCTGGTGACTTCTTTTTCAGCTTTGGCTTCACCTTAGTTCTGTGACTCATTTCGTAGAGTATGAAACTGGTCCATAGATAGTACTTGTCACAAACCATTCCACAAACAGGAGCAAGAATATATAGGCTTGGGTGTGCATGCACACGCGTACACACACACACACACACACACACACACCCTCAATTTCATTTCCATACTAGTGCCCTGCTAAGAAAACTGAAGTTAGATCAGTTGCAAGTGAGGACAGGTTTTACATGAAGCCACATCCTGCATGGGGCTTTATGGTCAGAACAGCGAGTATCTGATTTTTAGAAAGGTGATGCTGTTCCCTCATATTAGAAGACACCCTTTCTCTAGTTGTTTTTTTTTTTTTTTTTTTTTTTTTGGTGGGTGAGAGGAAGGGAGGGAGATGGGGATTGGAAATTATCTCATTATGACCACCTTATCACATTTACGTGTTTATTATCTTACAAAGAACTCATTT
Source organism: Mus musculus (assembly GCF_000001635.26). Lineage (NCBI taxonomy): Eukaryota > Metazoa > Chordata > Mammalia > Rodentia > Muridae > Mus > Mus musculus. The sequence goes on along the minus strand of NC_000069.6, from coordinate 99,136,456 downwards.
TGTACTTCAAGGCCATTTTGCACTGGTAAGGGAGACATCACTGTCTCTTCCAGACTGTAATCCAGTAAGATCAAGGGATATGAATAGCAAAACCCTTAAAGACTTCTTCATTTCCACTCCACAATGTTTTCACTGGGGCTAACAGGCAGTGTGGGGAGGGTGGAAAGTAATGGAGCATGCCCAGTAAGCAATTTGGAGGCAGTCATGTTCAGAATACAGACTCTGGTGGTCTTTAGTGTGTAGCAGCTGCTTGAGAACTAATTACATAGGAGGAATGTAGGCCTAAAGGTGGCTGATGGTTTTACTATTTTCTCCAGATCATTCTGAAGCTGCAGTTTTAAATTGAGAGAGTGGCTCGAAAGAAGGTAGAGAATGAAGATCCTTAAATGTGGACCTCAGTGGAGTGGTGGTGGCACATACCTTTAATTCCAGCACTTGAGAGGCAGAGGCAAATGAATCTCTATAAGTCTGAGGCCAGCCTGCAGAGTGAGTTCAAGGGCAGCCAAGGCCACACAGAGAAACCCTGTCTCAAAAAAACAAACAATCTCAGAGGGAATTGCAAGAGACTGTCTTAGCATTTCCAACCTGCCCTGTTTATCTTTCATCTTAGGACACATTCTCCGTAGAAGAAATGGAACTTTAAAATTAGCAAAATTAAACTTTTGAAAAGAGCATTTTATTTTGAATGCTGTATTTTTTTTCCCAAGATGACATGACACTGAAGACGAGATCTGTACGTTTTCTGCACATGTTCTATTTTTAATCCATCCTTGGTTCTCAATGACCTCATAACTAGGCTTTCAACTTCTAAATTGAGTTTCTACACAGCAAACTTCAGCAAGGTTCACCTGAAAATGTTTCTGGAAGCCAAGAATAGTAGCCCATACCTGCTAAAAATTTTACTCTAATTGTCTTAGGCAACCTCTGGGAAGGGGGTCATTCCACCCCCACAGAGGTCACAACCCACAGGTTGAGGACCACTGATCTAGAGTCTACTCTGTGACTACTGAAACTCACGCAAATTGTTTATATCTTCACTTTTCTGGAGTTAAAACCAAGAGATTTTGATCTCTCTAAAAATAGTGTATCAATCTCATTCTGTTGCTGTCAAATCCATTTCAGTGAGTTAGAATCCATCAGACTTCCCCAAAACCACTGACAATTATAACCAGCTATGTTTCTTTTTCACCTTTTCCCTTTAATAAGCAGAATAGTATGGTGTTTGAGAAAATCAGCACGCTGGCCAGGAGCTCCAGGAGTCATTTAAACTTCACATGCCCTTTTCTCTTACATGTAAAATAAGTGGGAAGATTTGGATTGCTGGAGGATATACATTTGACATGTTGGCCTAGGCAACTGGTTTCTGATATCCTAAAATGGAGCTTTCTAGAAATTTTTTTAATTACGTATTATTATAGCCAGAATTTACATCCAGCACTTATTTACTGACTCCATGTTCATGGGCAATACTAGGAGATGGATGCCTAAAAAGGACTTTTCATTTGTTTTTTTGTTTGTTTGTTTGTTTGTTTTGGGGGCGGGTTTCAAGACAGGGTTTCTCTGTATAGCCCTGGCTGTCCTGGAACTCACTTTGTAGACCAGGCTGGCCTTGAACTCAGAAATCTGCCTGCCTCTGCCTCCCGAGTGCTGAGATTAAAGGCATGCACCACCACGCCCGGCTAAAAAGGACTTTTCAAGTCTAGTCCAGACTTGTGAAACTGCCCTAGACTCCAACCCCATCCCAGCATGGTCAGTTTCTAGATAGGAGAAAGCAGACTGGAGACTTCTCAGCCATTGTGAACATGGAGTGATGTTTTTCACAAACATCAAAGGGTTGGTAGACTATCCTGGCCTTACTTTCTTCTCTAGGGAGAAGTTCCCTTAAGTTCTCAACTGTTTTGCTGACTTCTGTTTGACTGATTGCTCATTCTGTTTGAAATGTACTTAAGATTTTCTTATAGGCAGTCTCAATGGCTTGCATGACAACTGCTAGCCAGAGAGAAAGTTCTTGGGAGGAGGCTACTCAATAGCCATCCTGCCATTCAGCACCAGTTTGGGATGTGTGTGTGTGTGTGTGTGATCTGTGTGTACGCTAAACCCTGGAAACATTTTAAAATTGTACAGTATATGCTTACTTTCTTGTGGTTTGCTCCTTCTGCTAAATCAGTATTTATAAAATATTCTGATTACTTGAGGAATGTTACTTAGGTTCCAGCTAATGTCCTCTACATAAATCGAAATCACGGCTCTTTCTGCATTTTGTCGTCCTTTTTGGCTGGTCAAATCCCTGCGGGAAGAAATAGCATTCCTGTGGGTAAAATAATTTCTGTGGAAGTTATTCACAATCCAGTTTCAGCAAATGCTGTATGAAAATGTGATGCATTTCTGGACCCAGTCCTTGAGTTTGCATCATCTCCCTGCTTACTGAGAAGTTCTGTGGCCCAGCACTTTATTTTAAGCATACATCCCAATCATTGGTATATCTACAAAGGGTAAATGTCCCTTGGGAGGCTTAAAGCAATGGAAATCCTGAAATAATGTTCCTGGAGAGATTGAATGCACTAAGTAAGTAAGTAAGTAAATAAATTCATAAGTAAACAAACACATAAATGAACAGTGGATTTTATTTCTGCCTGTGCTGTGCTGTCACTGGTAAACCGATCTCATAAAGACCTTCCTTTCTAAGCCCATGTTGTTATCTGAATAAATGGACACCGTGGGACCAAATGACTCCTGCACTTCCTCTTAGTCTTTAGCTGTGTCAGCTTGCATTCGTGTAGGTATTGCGTTCGTAACCCAATGATCCTTCCATTTCGAATAAACATTTCCATGGCAACATGAGAAGTGAGAACTTTTACTCATCCACTCTCCGCCATGACAATAAATGCCTTAAAACCATGGACTGCCTCTTTTCACTGGGATCTACCATGGGGAGCCATGGAGGCATTCGCCTGTAGAGCCGCTGTCTAATCTCCCGTAGAAGGCCTCTCTGTGCTGCCAGCCACCGCCACCACCAAACCAAGCTCAAACCAGCCACCTGCTGACATGCCAAGGACTCTCTCCCTGTGGGACCAGCCAGAGCTCACTCCTTTTTCCCCTCAGTCCCAGGCCAGATGCAGCCTAAGGGCCCCAATTCAGTTCTCAGCTCTTCCCTTGCATCCAGCTGCACCTGGGTGCCCAATGGCCTGAGAAGCAGATGGCCCGGGCCTCCTTGCAGGCCTGAAGATCCCCAAGCCAGCTCTTGTGGTCCCCAGGGCCTCAGACTACATATGCTTCCCCACCTGAAGTGGTGTGCTTGGGCTGCTCTACAGCCTGACACCAACCCAGAGACACCATGTCAAATTCCTGTATTCTGCCTCTCCGAGCTGCGGTAACCTGTGGTGGAGCAGACGCAGAACCTCCCCTACAGGGAAGTGGGTCCAGATTGGCACCCTTAAACAAATGTGGAGTGAGTCTGTTCACACCATCACATACGTCTTTTGAGTTGAGGGGACCAGTTAGGGAGCTGGTGACTGAGGAGATCTTTGGAAGGGGAGATGAGAAAACCCGTTGACTCTCAATGCTCTTAGGCAAGGGCATTGAGACTCATGTATACTGTTCACTCAAGCAAAATTTACTTAATGTATGCTCCATTCATACCCTTAAAGATGAAAGGACAAAGTGTTCATCCAGTCACAGTCACAAGGTGGCTGTTTGGTGAACTCAGGGGCCAGAAGAGGGTGTTGGATAGTGTGGAACTGGAGTTGTAGATAGTTGTGAGCTACCATGTGGATGCCTGGAATTGAACCCTAAACCTGAGTCCTCTGGAAGAGCCACCAATACTCTTATTTTGTTGTTTGTTTGTTTGTTTGTTTTGGGGTAAATTTGAGACAAGGTTTCTTTTTGTGTCCCCAGCTTTCTTGGAATTTCCTCAACAGACCATGCTGGCCTCAAACTCAGAAATTGCCTATCTCCCCGAGTGCTAGGATTAAAGGTACAAGCCACCACACCCAGGCAACCAACGCTCTTAACTATGGAGTCATTTCTCTGTAGCACCTAGACTGTTGCTTTAAGCTACTATATACTCTATTTGATGCACCTTAACAGAATGGCTGGGCAGGCAAGGCAGGGCCCGTTTTCTAATTCATTATCCAATAACAAACAACTGAGTGCCCCTCCTTCCTGTTCCAGATTCTGTCTTTGCTAAAATGAGATAAAGAACCCAGTGCTGGCCTGCAAGCAGCTTACAAACTAGCAGAAGCGAACAGTTGCCAAATTCTGAATTCAAGTGCGTGGGATTTCTGCTTGGCTAAAACCTGATGCTTGCGCTCCTAGGCAGATGTATGGAGCATCCTCCTACTGGTGTTTCCAACATCCACATTTTCTTTCTGTCTTTGCATCTGCCACCCAGATAGCTGCATACTTGGGAAAAACAGCTCCCACATTTGGCTTGCTCAAGAATGCATCTCAATAAGGGAAGGGTTTTGAAAGTCAGCTCAGCAGAGCCTGTGACTTGTGTTGACACCAGTGTCATCCATGGTTCCTGGATCCTTTAGGTGGGTTCTAGTGGTTGGCTTGACTTCTCCCCCCTCCCACCGCCCCCTGCCTTTCTCCTTTTTCATTTTAACTGTTGATTTGCTTTCTCATTTACTCATTTTCTTGAGATAGGACATTACTCTGTAGCCCAGACTTGCCTCATGTTTGTGACACTCCTCTTTGCATCAGCCTCCCCATGGCTGGAATTACAGGTATGTTACATACCTGCTGGCTGGCCTGACTTTGGATAATCTTTTCCTAGGCTTTTTTAAAAATTATTTTTATTTTATTTTTTGAGACAGGGTTTCTCTGTGTAGCCCTGGCTGTCCTGGAACTCACTTTGTAGACCAGGCTGGCCTTTAACTCAGAAATCAGCCTGCCTCTGCCTCCCGAGTGCTGGGATTAAAGGCATGCGCCACCCCCCCCCCCCCCAGCTTCCTAGGCTTTTAACGACTCTACTAAACTCATTTGTTCAGTCACATTAATCAGTCCAACCAGCTCCACAAAGTACACAGTACTTGTAGTGAAGGAAAATACCAGAGAGGACTTGAAAGAAGAACTTTATGCCTTACTTTATGTAATACTTCTCCCCAAGACCCCCGCAAAACATTGAGATTTAATTATGTGTTATATTTTTTTAAATTAGATGATTTAATGTGTGTGTGTGTGTGTGTGTGTGTGTGTGTGTGTGTGTGTTGATATTAGTTTTAAATGGAGAAATGCAGAACTGGAGACATGGTTCAGTGGTTATAAGTACTTTCTGTTCTCCTGGAGGAACAGAGTTTTGTTCCCAGTATCCCCACTGGGCATCTCACATTTACCTGTAACTCCGGTTCCAGAGGATCTGATGGCCTCTCCTGGTCTCCTGGGGCATCTGCACACAGGTGATATGAGAGTTCGAGTGTGCGCATGCGTGTACATGTTTTGTGTGCATTCACAAAACACTTTTGAGAATTATTTTGAGACAGGCTCTGTGGTTGACTTGCACATAAGACAGAGGCCATGCGGTACACACTCAGAGAATTGCCATCCAGAGGAGTGAGTTTCTCACCTTGGGAACAGCACTGGGAGGGGAGGCTCAAGTAGATGAGTCAAAAGCACATTTCCATAGAATAGTCTGGTTGTTTTAGGTTACATTAGCTTTGCCTACCCATGGCCTCAGTTCTTTTGGAAACCAGTGCCAGCTGTGCTGTGTGGGTTCCTTTCCCTGGAACCTGGTGTCCCTGCTTGGCTCCATTATCCCCTGCCTCCCACGCCCTGGTAGGACACAGGCTTTTGCAGTGCTTTCCCCAGAATTCTATTTAGAGCCAGTATCCTGTGCAACCCAAGAGGAGTCACAAACACTTTATAAGAAGAGGAACTTGGAAGAAACCACTGAATACAGACAAAGCCCAGGGGGAAGTATTAGGGATTTCATTTGCTTTCCTAAACAGGATACTTTCATAGCACTTTCTGTCATCCAAACAGCATGCTTTCTTCCGCAGCCTGAGGATGAAAAGCCATGTGAAATACACCTGAACGAAGCTGGTGCTCCTCCCGATGCCCCTCAGTACCCTGTTCTCCATATCTCACAGCTTCTCTCACAGCCTGTCCTACCATTGGCTAACTGTACTCTCCATGAGTCATTAACATCTTCTAGAGAAGTGACCAGTCTCACTCCGTGTTATATAGCATAAGCAACCCTCTCCCTGGCAGACACTCAGTAAACAGTTGTTGAACTGAGTTGAAAGGGATAGAAGCATGTTGGTAGCAATTTGGATAATCTTTAAAGTACCTGAAGTCCAACTGCTATTTGGAAAGACTAGGACGTCATTCTCATTCCTAACTGAGTGTATCAAGAAAACATAACGACATTCACACAATGCTCAACTAAATATCCATAGATGACATTTTCAGCGTGGTTTGCCAAAGAGGCCTACGGGCAGAGCGTATCATAGAAGCACTGTTGCTATCACCCTGTAGCTCATGTTTGTGTATAAAGAAGGGACATGGCACATGTGAGAGAGGAACAGGCTCTGCAGGTCTGAGGTGGGAGGCAGGTATGTATTTGTTTTCACATAAGCAGCACAGACACTGGTCATAATTTGTTCAGCTGGACACTAAGGCAGGCATCTGTGTTCAGGAGGGACAGAGGAGTCCTAGGAAGGCAGTCAGCTGCTGCATAGAACTGCAGGTGTTCTGGGCTAAGGCAGAGTCAGGTGGTGGTGTTCTGGAAGCGGGAGTGATCAGGGTCCTGTCAGAAGTGCTCTTGCTTTTTTCCCCTACTCAATCAGGATCACAGGATTTTAAAGAACTCTTTCAATAGCAGTACACTCTGAGACAGCAATGGCCAGTGTGGGAGACAGCTCTTTTTCCAAACATCAATCAAGTTACCATGCCATGAGGTTGGATTTGGTGCCATGCCTATGTCTTGTAAGCATTTGAGGGAAGCTGACTTCTCTGGCAGCAGCAGCAGCTGATCTTCACATTACAACAACCAAGGAGCTCCCAGTCCTCTGGAGGAATCGCAACATAATAATACATATTCTAAGCTGTGTATTGAGTTTTTACATATGCCATCTGGTAGTTTTCAAGAAGATGCTGGTGCTGGGGAATGAGGTGACCAAGCATCACACTGAAGCTCCTCATGATGCTGATGGCCTTGAAGAGGTTTACCCTGGCCAGCTTTCGAGGGTTAGCTTGGCCTACCTGTGTGGCTGTATCATTTGGGGGTTCAAGATAGTCTGGCAAGTTCTAAAAATTTCTGGTGCTCAAATAAATATTGAGCAAATCTTCCCTGGTAACAAAGTAATTATATGCCCGTGTTTTTCAACAGTGATGTGATTTTTGGTAGGGGGGAAACCATTTTATGGTCCTTAGTATCTAGACAGGAAGCCATTAATAATGCTAAGTCAATAGTTAATAAGTCAGATATTCTGTGCACCTCTATTCTAAGCTTTCGGCAACGTTCAGATTTCTTGGTAGGTTGCCTGGGAGTCCTTCCAGTTGAGCAGAAGAGAATTACGCAAAGCAAAGCCTACTTCAGAACTACTATAACTTAAGCAAAACATGTTGATTTACCTCCATTTTGGAGACAGTTACTTAAAAGTAATGATATGAAAAACTACTCTTTTTTTTTTCTGGGAGTAGTACTTCATCCCAAGCTTCTCAGGAGGAAAGGGAAGAAGAGAGGGATGAAGGAAGAAGGGAAGGAGTGAATGGAGTCAAGGGAGAAAAGGATGGGAAGAAGGAAAGAATGGAAGGGAAAGAGAAGAAAGAGAGGAAGGAGGAGAGAAGATAAGGAAGGAAGAAAGAAAGGAGGGTGGCAAGGGAAGAAGAAAGGAAGAAGGGAAGAGAAGTGGGAGGAATGGGAAGGAGAGAGGGAAGGAGGAAAAGAAGGAAAGAAGGAAAATTGCTTATTGAAAATATTACTATTAAGAGGAATACATTTACAGGGAAATTCAAATCTTAGGACTAGCAAATGGCACAGCAGGTAAAGGCGCATACCACCAAGACTGATAACCTGAGTACCTACGCTGTGGGAACAAAACTAACACCTGCAAGTTGTCCTTAGACAGCCACATGTGCATCGAGGCCTGTGCAGAGCCCAGCACACACCACACCCTTTTATACCCACACAAGGTGAATTCATAAAATGTAGCTTTTTAAAAAAGAAAAGGAGAAGACCTTAGAATTCTCTTCTCAGTGTTGCTCCTCAACCTGAATCCCATTGCCATGGAAAACACTGCTAGTGTCTGCTGGTGCATTTTACAGAAGTATTTTATGCAGATTCTGGAGAGGACAACAAACTCTAGCTTACTGGCTCTCCACCTGTGAGTTGAGACCCCTGGAGGCATCAAAAAGCATTCTACAGAGGTCTCCTGAGACCACACGAATATCAGATACTTACATTATAACTCTTAACAGTAGCAAAATTACAGTCATGAAGTAGCAACAAAAATAATGTTATGGTTGGGGGGGTCACCACAATGGGGGTAACTGTATTAAAGGGTCACAGCATTAGGAGGGTTGAGAACTACTCTAGTATTTTCTTCACTATAGGGTTTTATAGTCTGTTCTCTGAAGGGTATTGCAACTCGTTCCCTGTAGGGCATTTCAGTGTAATCCTTGTAGGGTAGTACAACTCACTCTCCTCTATTCCCACGCATCTTTGTCTATGTACAGCTCAAGCTATATAAGGCCAAGTGGCAGAGGTACCCAGCTGGATGCTGACACCATCATTCATACTATCTTCTGTTAGTGGCATCTGGCATTTTGTTGATGCTGTTATTTTCTTTGTTTTCTCTCTTCTTCGGACCAAATCCTGGCTTTGTACATACTGTGCAGGTGCTGGTGGCTTTGGGCATACTGTGCAGGTGCTGGTGGCTTTGGGCATACTGTGCAGGTGCTAGTGGCTTTGGGCATACTGTGCAGGTGCTGGCACCACTGAGATACATCCCTAGCCCTGATCATTTTAAGATAGTTATATGCTTTAATGAAGGTTTGCAAATATTATAAATATAATAAAATAAACCTGACATTTCAGAGCAAATTTCAAAAAATGGGATGACTGATTGTGAGGTTATATTTTTATGTCTTAATAAATATTTCTTAATTTATTTCCAAAAGTGTTAATCAATGGTGCATGAGCATGTATTCTCGATTTTCCCCATCACTGAAAATTTGTTTGTTTAAGAAAAAAAGGTATACAATATCATACTTCTGCACACAGGAAAGAACCTTTGGGGTTTTTTTTTTTTTAATCATAGGTTTTTATTTTAGTTAGCTTTTTTTTTCTTTCGAGAAAGGGTTTCTCTGTATAGCCCTGGCTGTCCTGGAACTCACTCTGTAGACCAGGCTGGCCTCGAACTCAGAAATCTGCCTGCCTCTGCCTCCTGAGTGCTGGGATTAAAGGCGTGCGCCACCACACCCGGCTTTTAGTTAGCTTTTTGCTTCTATGACAACTTACCTAACAACTTACCTGAGAGAATCAATTTAAGAGGAAGGTAAATCTGGGTATGGTGGTATGTACCTCTAATCCCATTCATTCAGGAGGGAAATACAGGCAGTTGGATATTGAATCTAGTGTAGCCTACACTGAAAGACCCTACTTTACAAAAATTGGCAAGAGGATGGAGAAGAAATACATTGGCAGCTGGGATGCAGAAAGAAGTAGAGGTGGGTCCAGGATCCCAGTATCCTTTCCAAGGTTACCCCTCCGATGTCCTAACTTCCTTCTGCTAGATAACCTCTCTTGAAGGTGCTGCACTTTCATACTTATATCAAAAATGTAAGCTCACATTCTGGGAACCTGGACTTCAATAAACGAGCCCAAGGTGAACAGTTAAGATTAAATTATATCAATAGCTATGCCATGTAAACTAAAATAGAGAAAAGGTGTTTTTCTTAACTTCAAAATTAGAAATTCAGAACATTCCTAGAGAAAACCTTTTAAAATAAATTTTCACTTGCAAAAGTAAAAACCTAGAATACTAGAATATTAGATTATCACAGAGAGACTCTGAGGGGGAGGCACTAGAGAGCTAACGCTGCACATCTGTGCAAGGTGATGGGACCTGGAAGGCTGCTGGCCCCTGCGAACTACAGATCACACTGTGTGTTAACCAAATCTAGGAGTCCAGAAGTAGCTGTGACAATGGCAGGTGTTGCTTGCTCCCTAGGTACAATCCCTAGAATGAGGCTGTACTCTAAGGAACAGAGTCAGGAAGAATTATACTTAGTCCTTATTTCCTACATCCTAATCATACCTGTGCCTCCCATTCCACGTTCTAGAATGAAGCATGGTCAAGCCTTCTCTGCTCTCACAGCCTTGGAGACCTGGCTCCCTCAGGACCCATCTACATGTTTACCCACGTGCATTTTCCCATTAGTTCAGAAAACTCACCTGTGCCATACTCAGAATCAAGTCTTTAGCAGAGGAGATGTGCAAGGCAATGAATCTGTAAATGACCAGTTAGGTGGGGGGAAAGCATTTGAGTCTCAGTGGTGTGTGTGTGTGTGTGTGTGTGTGTGTGTGCGCGCGCGTGCATGTGTGCGTGCATGTGTATATGCTGGTTGGCTGCAGAGCTGTTTCTGTTCGGTTTTGTATAAGCAGTTGGTGGAAAGGAAAAGCATGCCAGGGTAAATGGAATCTGTGGAAATGGAGCCTGAGTTTTTCATCAAGGAGTCCTGGAATTGGAGGAATAAAATTATACCCTCAGTATGAGAGGAAACACTCTCAGTGTGCCTGCTGATAAGCAATACTTCTGAAAGAACTGTATTTTAAGAACATTAAAAATAAGTGTGTGGTTACTGGTGTCAGCACAAAACTTCACAAAAGCCTAGTGAGGTAGAATTGGACAGTGCTGGGTGCCTATTCTTTCTTTTAGACTGATTTGTAGCAACCTCAAATTCATATGCTAAAGCTCAGTAAAAGGAAATGTAACTGTTTGGTTACAGAATCTTAAGGGAGTTTCATAGGTGAAATAATGTTATTTGTGTTGACTCTAAAGCCTTTAAGAGAAGATTAAGACACAGATAATTTACAAAGGCCAGGAGAAGACACAGGGAGGGACAGCCATCTGAAAGATAAGAAGATAGGCTGTTTTCCATGGCACCTTGCTCATGGCCCCTGGCTCTTTTCCAAAACTCTGGAAAAATAGATTTCTGTTACTGAAACCATACAGTCTAGGACATTTTTATTATGCAGCCCTAGCAATTGAATACACCCATGGACACAAAATACTAAGATATACTTCTACAAAAATGAAACACTATACAATGAAAACCACTCACTATGACAATATAATTATTAATAAAAATAAAATAAAAGGAAAGGAAATGGAAACAACTCAATGTCCTCTCATGTGAGCCCATAAAACTAGGGTATCTCCTTCTAACACATAGTACCATACAGCCATGAAACCACTATAGAGGCCTCCATGACCTGTCACAAAGTGACTCCAAAAGATGCTTTTGATTAGAAACAAAAGTCAAGAGGAGACGGGGCAGAGATAGCATGTTACCTCTGTGGTGGGAGAGAGAAGTAGAGCCCTGTGCACACATTCTCTCATTTTCTGTGGAAAGTAAAAGATAAACCAGAAATGAAAATATTTACCCAAAGGGATGGGAGAGGGCAACAAACAGCTCTGATGTGGAAGCGATGTGCCTTCCATGTATCTTCTGCTGCAGAGTGGGTCATAAGAACTTTAAGATTCAAAACTGAACAAAGGGCCAGTGGGATTGTTCACTTGCTTAAGGCACTTGCTGCCAGTCTAGTGACCTGAGTTTGATCCCTGGCATCCACATGATAGGAAAGAGCTGATTCCTGTAGATTGTCCCCAGACTTTCCATGGGTGCTCCATGGTATACACACACACTTAATAGATTAATAAATGTAATACAATTCAACATTGAACTAAATTTAAAAGGCAAAAGAAGCAAATTCTGACTGTTACCAGGAAGGAGAACACTCATAGATAGCACGTTGGGAACACTATCATGCAGGTGAGAAGAGTTAAAATCAATTCAAGCAGAATTCAGGTATCACTGCGTCTAAGAACTAAATGGTCTACCATACAATCTAGAACTTAGTAGGCATGCTGTTAGAACAGGCACCAGGAGTACTGGCATTCTATTTGCCTTCAAGAGTAAAATAGGTCCCCTAGAGGTGTTGCATGTGCGTCATGTACGTTAGTAGTCAACAGAGAGGGTAGAGGTTATGTCTGGGCTTAGTGTTCTGACCTGTGAATCTCTGAATGATTACTAGCCTAATATTCCATGAAAAAAGCGAGCCTGAGATGACCACCAGTCCGGTGCCAGGCAGGCCTGAAGGGGCCGACTGTGCCTAACTATCATATGCATGAGTGGGACACAGCTCTCCTGAGACAACTCCAGACACTGAACAACTCTCACGTCACTAAGAGGTGGAAGGAAGAGAAAGAGAAACAGAAGGATTTGGGCACAATGAAGAGAGGCAGAACTGGAGACAGAAGGGTAACGAGAAACAGCCTGGTGTGAGTAGCCTGTGCTGCCACCTGGGATCATGGTGGGGTGCTGTGCTGACACTTGGCGCCACATCTCGATACATGGCCCTACAGAAGCAGGGATCTCTTGCCACCAAAGGACAGGCAGATGTCCCTGGTCTGGGATACCACCTGGGGACATGTTTATGTCTGAGGGCTGTGAAGACTGGCCCTACCCTTTGCCTGGTCATTGTGGGAGAGTTGGCCCTAGGGTATGAGAGCAGGAGGGCTGACCCCATATCTACCAGGTATAGTACTCAGGAGAGCAGACCCTACAAGTTTTAGGAAGTGCAGTAGAGCTGTTTTGCCCTGTTTGTAGGAGTTGCCAGTGAGCGGGCCCTGAGGACATGAGTGCTAAAGAACCAGCCCTGTCACTTGTCTGGATAAGGGAGAGATATCCTCCTCCCTCTTTATGCCTCACTTGTGGCAGGTGAGTGATCTGGCCCTGGGGTCATGAAAGCACCAGAGCTGTTCCTGCCCCTCACCAGCTGCAGCATTCAAATGAGCAAGCCCCTCACCTCACCAGGGCATCACAGTAGAGTTGGCCCTGAGGGTGTGAGCATGGGGGAGCTGGCCTTGCCACTTGTCTGTCATGTGGTGACGTGGGCAAGGGAGAGATGCCCTTCTCCCTCTTCACCCCTTGCCACCTACAGGTAGCAGAAGATCTAGCCCCAAGGTCATTAAAGCAGGAAAATTGACCCTGGCCCTCACCTACTGCAGCATTAGGGAGAGCAAACCCTACACTTTGCCTGGGCAGCACCATAGATCTCATCCTGGTGGCAGGGTGTGGGTGAGCCAGGTACAAGGGCATGAGATCAGAGAGCTGGCATGGATGGAGCAGCTAGGGCAGGGCAAGAGAGCTCACCCCAGTGGTGTGGGTGCAGGAGAGCTGGCAAACTGGCCAGGTCATATACCTCTCAGACCTTTGAGGCCCACCTCAATATCTATAATTGATGAACTGCTGGGATGCATGAAAAGGCTGGTCCTGCACAGGCCAACAACAGGATATCTGAGAGGCTATCCAATGAGGTTCCAGTGTTGATAGATTATTTGTAAAAGCCAGAGATCTTGTATCAGACCAATAAATCATTGCAATGAATATTTGTAAGCAAAGAAGTGTGGCCCAAAGGGTGTACTGTGACATACTACAGCTTCCACAATAAGATTTCTTCTCCCTCTCTTGGGAAAGGTTGGGAGAGGTCACAAGAGTAGAGGGCAGGCACGAGGGGAGGGGGGAATGAGTGGGATTGGGGTGCATGATATGAAATGTATAAAGAACCAACTAAAAACAAGTACAATAGGATTAAAGAAAAAGATGTGCTTAGTCAGTTATAATGAATCTTCTCTTTCCTTTAATGTGACCAGTTATTCTGACTCAATCATGGACTGGTATAGAAATCAAACCAATATTGGAAATGATAGGCTTCATTTGGAAGGCTGGTTCTAGACATTTTCAGAGATATATTTGAAAATTGGCAGCTGCCTTGTATGAAGTTACATTAGCAATAGATAAAATTGGGACAGAATCTGGATTTTGAACAAGTAGTACCTGTGTTAAGGCTCTTAATCTTTTATTAATTGATAGTGTTACACTTACTTTTGTTTCTTCACGGTATTTAATGTAAGTTGTATTGGTTGAATACTTTCTAATTATGTTAGTGTATTGAAACCTGCACCGTTTGGTACGGTGGTCTATCAATCAGGTTTTGTATTATCGCCTGTGAATATTACAGGGCCTTGGTATTCCGAAAAAAAAAAAAACAAGCTTACAAATATTGGAAGAAATGAGTCAGGCTTTAAGCAGAAACAAGAGGGTAGTGGGCTTGATTGTTGCTGGTATAGCCACTTTAACTAGTTAATAGCTAACACCACTACTTCTGCAATTGTTTTGACACAGAAGTTAAGACAGCTACTTTTGTTAATCATTTAGCAAAAATGTTACTAATGTTCTGATTATTCAAGAGTATTTAGGTAGGCATTTGCAACAACAGATTGATAATCTTGATGATACTATTCAAATTATTGGAGAGGAGGCTCAGAGTTTAAGAGTAAGAAGCCATCTCGAGTGTCATGCTAAATACCAAAGGATTTGTGCTACTTCTAAAATTTACAATGACAGTCACTATAACTGGGAGAAAGTTCAAAGACATTTGCAGGGTATTTGGTATAATTCTAACACCTCTCTGAATGTTTTAACTTTGCATACCGAGATGCTGAATTTAAAGAATGCTGTTCCGCTGAGCTTTGATACTGCAGATAATGCTGACAAATTATTCATTGCCTGATGCCAGTATTTTCATCTTAGTCAAGCTTCAAGAATGGCATATATAGCTTGATCATGCTAGCCCCTCTTGTCCTGGGAATACTTTTATTCTTGCCCATTGTGATAAAACTTGCCTTTAACAACACCAACATGTTGGCAGCCAAATATATATGGCTTGAAACTAAAAATGGACCCCCCAACCCCCAGACAAAGTTATTAATTTAACAGGCTGTCAGGCAAGGATGGGTAAGATTCTGCACAGAGACTTACCAACTTAAGACAGAAGTGCATTGCTTTTGATAATGTATATTTATCACAATGAGTAAGGAAGGCATTCTTGTCAGAACAACCTAAGACAGACACAGTCCTGTTTATGAAATAAAAAGGGGGAGATGTGGAGAGCCTGTGGTGCTGCATGGCAGGAATTTGACATTAGGCCAGGACAAGAAAGTAGGCTTCAGGCAGGAATCTGATAATGGGCCAGGACAGGGAAGTAAGCTCAGGGAGAAATCTGATTTGGGGCTAGAACAAAGAAGTAGGCTTCAGGCAAGAGTTTGACTAAGACGGGAAGTAGGCTCAGATATCTTGGTCATCCTGATAAGCCCCTAGAAACAGTGACAGCGGGACTTTGTTTATTGCCTCTCTTGTTCCTTGACTATTTGTGTTTATTGTCTTGCTTGTTCCTTAACCTAGAACCAACCTTATTACTTGCATGTAATTAAAATTGTATAAAAACAGACTGGAAAAAAATAAACCTGCTTCTGCCTCAGAACTGGCTGGGGTCATGCTACAGTGTTGTCTAATTGTCTTTTTTCTTCTTAATCTTCACTCCTGCCCTGGAGAACCTGTTGACTGACTGAGCTGGCTTGGTCAGACAATCATGCTTAAAAAGAAGAACATAATTGTGGAGTGGGAAATAATGAGAAAACGGGAGGAGAGTAGGGTACACCCTGCCAGGAGCACTGGACACCCCGGGAGGTATTCTTTCTCCCTCTCTCCCAAACAAAACACTGAAATAACAAAACAACGAAAAACCAAAAAGACAAAAAATACCAAACACACACACACACACACACACACACACACACACACACACACACACACACACAAACACACACATAAAGACAGAGTCCATTTTATATGGATAACTACTCCTGAACCTGAGACTGGCTCTAGAGTATGGTTGATAGTGTCACTCCATTGAAGAACATTACTTTTCTTTCTTCCAGCAGGTATCAGTTGCAAATATTTTCTTGGTTAGGTATAGGACTTTGTGCCCACTTTATCTTCTCCATGAATGGATTTTGTCCAGCTGGCTCTGTGTGGGTCTTGTGCATGTTGTTATAGCGTATGTGAGTTCATATGTGCAGTTGCTATGTCTGGACTTGTGTTCAGGGTTTCTTTGGTCACATTTCAGAAAGTCTGAGAATCCCCAAAATAGCACATTAATTAAATATAATTGTGCTACATGTAATAATACCTTAAGGTAAAGTGTGCTTATTTCTAAGATCTGTGCTCTCATACTCTTACCATAAAAGGAAACAGGAGAAAGCAAACCCTTCTTTATAGAAAATTGCCAGTTATTGTATGTAAAGTAAATGTTACAATTACAAATTTAACATTTTTTTCAACACCAGTGCAATCACTGGTTCAAATAAAGTGCATCACTGGTAAGCTGCCTGGAGATGACAGAACTTGCAGGCTGAGATGAGCAACCACAGAGGGAAAGTTTCTTCACAATGGAGAGAACAGATGCTTCATAAAGTGATTCAGCAGCATTGCCAGAGGGGCAGGCAGACTCTGGGGATGTCAGCTATGATGCTATGGGAGATATACACCATCCCTCATGTAGCATGGACAAATTATTTAACCTGCCTCCAAGGACGAGAGATTAATTGGATCCATATTGTTGGTGTCCTCCAACACTACTAGCATGGGTTTTTGAAAAATATTAAGGTCATAAAATGAAAACTTGGGGGGGTCTGTTCTAGATTATAGGAAGTAAAAATATACAAAATCTGAGTACAGTGCATATCCCTGGACTTATTTCTGTATTGAAATAAACAGCAAGAAAAGGACATTGGCAGGACAATGAAAGAAATTTGAATATAGGCTGTGTATCAAATGATGACCTATTAGATCTTAACTTTGTTGGTGTGAGATCAGTAACAAACAAGGATGACTTCATTTTTCAGTCACTTGCTAGAGTTGCAATGCCACAAATCATGTAGCTTGGGTCAAGTGGTCCAGCAAACAACACCTTCAAGGTTTATAGTTTTAGGTTTTGCATTTCAACGTATACTCCGTTGAGGTAATTTTTAGCACATGCTGCACCTATGGATTGAACTACATCTTTTAAATGAATGTAAATTGTTAACATATCATTGATGGAAAGGCTGTTCTTTCTCTACTTAATTGTCTTTGCCTCTTTGCACAAACCAGCACACCACACGTGTAGGATTCTTCCTGGCCTGTCTTCTGTTCTGTGGGTCTCTTTCCTTTTCACATACCAGTACCATACAACCTCTTTATTTTATGTTATGAAGTCAAGCTATGTGAGTTCTTCAATTTTGTTTTTTTTTTTCAAGCGCTTTTGAGCATTTCAAGTCCTTTGCCTTCTTATATAAATTTTAAGAGTCATATGCATGATGTCTTGGTATGGGAACACCATGGAAAGACTTCCTCAAGTCATGTTGTATGGGGTTTCCTCACACAGTTTGTATATTTGTAGAATGACCATTTGAGACTTGCTTAGCGATATCAATTTGCAGTAAACCGATTGTGAATACAGTCTTTGTGAAGTGCAACTCCTATCTTGAACACTTTCTTCATGCCTACCTAAACTGCATCCTTGACCGGTGTTACCCCACTTTCCCTCCACCCAAACCTGTAGCGATAGTTAACTCACTCTGTGCTCCAGACAGGTCGCATGATCATACCCACCCAAGAGCTATCTAGATTCACAACTGAAGTACAAACACACAAACATCAGTTAATTTTGACATGCTGTGACTAGCTTAATGACTGAGCATTTCTAATCCTTCCTGCTGCTAGCAAACACTCCCCTCAGGAACTCCTGAATTAACATCTTCTAAAATCTATATTTCATCTCTGGTACACCAAACACAATTGGGGAAGTGGCCATGTGATTCTCACATGTTGGTGGGCCTTTAGGTCTGGTCTGGTCTTTCTTCTTTTCTGTCATGGCAATCTCTCTTCTTTTCTTCCAGTTTTTAGCCAGCACAAATTTAAAGGTCCTGCTTCAGTCTACCTGCCCAGATATTGGCTGTTGGCTGCTTATTGATAGATCAAAAACCAATTGGGGACAGGGACCTTCAGCATTTGGACATGGAAATCCCTAACAAAGACTATCTTAACCATTGTGTTATCCTGTGCTTCAATGAGTTTGACTGTTGAATATTCCTCATACAAATGAGGCCATGAGTAGTTGTCCTTCCTGGCTTGTATTATTTACTGTGCCATCTTCCAGGCTTGTTCCTATCACAAGTGAAAGGATATTTTTCTTTTTTAAGGTGAATTGTATACAGACACCATACTTTCTTTATCTACTGATTTACTGATGGACATTTAGGTTGATTCTAGAACTCGGCTCTTGCAAATAAATACAACTGCAACCAACACAGGATTGTGTACATGTGTGGCCTTAACCCCATTTGGTAAATGTATAGAAGTAGGATTGCTGGATTATATGGTATTTCGTTCTTTGTGTTTTGATGAATGTCTGTATAGTTTTCTGTAATAGTTGAACAATTTACTTTTCAACCACCAGAATACAAGTGTCATCTTTTCTACATTTATGTTTCTAGTCAATACTTCTCTTTCATTTTTTCTAAAGATTTATTTATTGAGTATATGTAAGTACACTGTAGCTGTCTTCAGACACTCCAGAAGCGAGAGTCAGATCTCATTACGGATGGTTGTGGGCCACCATGTGGTTGCTGGGATTTGAACTCCGGACCTTCGGAAGAGCAGTCGGGTGTTCTTACCCACTGAGCCATCTCACCATCCCTCTTTCATTTTTTTTTATAATAACCTTTTCAATTGGCGAACACTCATATTATTCCAATACCTGAATATAGTTAATGGGATATCTGGGTAGACTTTTATTTTTCTAAATATTTTTGTTTAGCTTACTTTATTTCCTTTATCATAGAAGACACTAGAGATTTCCTTTGTGTATTTTACTTTCAAGGTTGTAGTTATGTTTTTCAATTTGATTTAAAGATTATGAGCATATTAATAACAATGTTAATAATAATAGCATCTCACAGAATTTCTGTACCTGCATACACTTGTTCACGCAATTCGATCATAACCTGCCTTGATGTGGTCATATTTGTCATGTTTCTTATAGTTGAAGCAAATTGGGTATTTCTTAAATTTAGAAATATTTTAGCTATTATTTCCTTAAAATGTTGTGTCTTTCCTTGCTTTCTTTCCTTTAACCACACACTTCCTGTTCTGTCTGAGGCTGTCTCATGGACCAGCAGTCTGCTCCTCTGTCTCTCAGTGTCTTCAGTTCTTCAGGGTTTCACCGTGAACACTTTCTATTTTTGTGTTTCCAAATCTACATACCAATTTACCTTTGATTCCTAAGCTGGTGTGAATCTTGTCCAGTGCATTTTACATCTTAGATGCTTAGCTTCCATATTTAGAAATTATTTCAGATGAAGGTTTGATATAGAATTTTACAATAATAATCTGGCTACCTTATCTTGGGATTCTTCATTCAGGTCCCTGAATGTGGAAGTGCAGGAGTGGTCCACAGGTGCCCAGTTAGAAATGCATGTTGTAGAAATATTTTCATTATCTTTGCCTGATCTATTAAATGTGTTTCTGGTTTACTTTGTTTAAATAATAATTTTTAATATTTTGCAATTATAATACAATTACATCATTTACCCCTTTCCTTCTCTCCCTCCAAACTCCTTTCATGCACCCCCCCAGATCTCTATCAAATTCATGGCCTCATGTATGTATAAATACATATGTGTGGATATATGTTAATATTTATGGTTAGCAGAAGAGGAGGTGCAAGATTGCAAGAACCAGAAGAATGGAAAGTTTGTTGCATGATTGTGTCTCCTAGAAATGTCAGGCGCTACACCCATGAAACCTCATCAGCATGGCTGTGTAAACAAACCTTTAATTACAAGACTATCCACAGATATGTTATCACGGAAGGAGAAAGCTTGTGGGGCCTCCATCCTTCCTTTCTGAAGTACAGAGTGTGGTGTAAGCTGGTAGATGCTCTACCACTGAGCCATATTCTCAGTCCCTTTCTCATATTCCAAACATTTGAAGCACAGTTGCCACAACTATGCTACTAACCTTTATTGATGTTATAATTTGGATAATTTTTGAGTAATTTTGAATGGAATTTATTTTCCTCTTCATTATTATTTTTGTAGACTCTTCATGTACCTGGTCATTTTTCACCAGGTGCACAACATTGTGAGATTTGTCTTAAAAGGTGCTACACTGTTTCAGAGTATAACAAGTATGAAGGAACTAACTAATGGTTCAGGATCAGGACAATATTTTTTTCAATTTTAATTTCTCCCCCACATCTGATACTTGAATGTTCTCAGTACTAGCCACAGCACCAAGAGTTAGGTTTTCAATTCAGGATGATGAAACAGTGACCGTCCTGGTTCTCTGTGCATCCTGGGACATCAGAGTTCATTGCTCTTTAAGGTAGTTTTCTTGTGCTTGAGCAATTTTTAGCTGAAACCTTGCAGGGAACTACAAATCCGAGAAACTCCCACTGGCCAAGGCTCTCTCTTCCTTCTCTGGCTCTCTGTTTTGAAAACTCTGACCACATTGGTTTCTCTGGACTCCAGTATCTCCAGCCAGAAAAACCACCGAGTTGGGGGCAACTGTATTTGTAAGATAGTCTTGGCTTGTATAAACTGAAGAACTTGACCAACTATTTTTATTTTAAGTTTATTTAGTTTGAGAGCTTAAATCCAGAACTCATGTGAAGTATATGCTGTGCTACTGAAATGGAATTCCAAATCTAAGAACATGTGTGATTTCTTAATATGACTGATGCACACTTGGAAAAATCAGAAAATGTTTAAGGACAGATATTTACTGATATTTTACAAAGACAAGCTAGACAGTCAGGATTTCTTGAGGGCAGGGTTTTTGTTCTATGTCGGTCATTCTTCACTTTGCTTCTGTGATGGAACAAAACTCATCAAACTTCAGGTCCCACACCTCTGGGTTCTAATGTCTGAATTCAGCCCTCTTACGTCCAGCAGCTGCTAACTACATTGCATCCACTCTGTTTTTTGGTGGGACTTTGTCCATCTTTGTCCATAAGGAAATAGCCTGAGAGAAATGGTTAAGAAATGGTTAATAAAATGCTTAAGGTACCATAGCTTTCAACTGGATCTATCGGGATTTCAGATACAGATCTGCTTGGTGAAGTCTTGAGCCCCTCATCTTGCTTTGTTCTTGTGGTGAAACCAGGCCAGCTATTTACAACGGTTGTCTGAAACGCAGTAAGCTTTGCCATGCTTTTCTCCTGCAGGGACTCCCTCATTTGGTTGCTCATCTGCTCAAAGAAAAGAAAAGAACCAGACCATTTGCAATGTGTCAGAGTTGGTTGATAACCCACCTATGGTGTTTTAAATTTGCTCTGGGTTCATATTTGAGCTCAGACATTCCACGTGGTTGTATTCTGCCTTAAGAGAAGAGCGAGTTATGGTCAGTAAACAAAAAATAAACTCAAAATTCACCAGAACCTATTTCTTTATGACTATCTCTCCAGGCACACTGAACTCCAGCAGTCCAGACAGAAGCATGCTAGTCTTGGAGGTTCTCTACAGCTGTGCAGGGGTTCTCCTAGGAAGGGTCTAAACCAAATGAAAACTTGACGAAACATTTGATCTCACACAACTTTCCTAATAATTTTGTGGTATAGGGAAAGCAGGCATGTTCCTTGAAAAAAGAGAAGTTATACTGACCCTTCAGTGGCCTGCACTGGAGGTGTCCCATGAGTGAGTCCTCTACACACAGAGAGCAGATTTCACATTACTGGGGTGAAGTCTGAGCCTGACAGGGGATTTGTTGATGGAGGAAGTCAGAGAATACCAGACAGTCTGAAGCAGGGGAAGGGTTTATCTCAGCTGCCTTAAGACTGGATCAAGACTCAGCATCAGGTTATTGGTGCCTATCACTGGGGCAAAGAGGGGTTATTTTTGTTATTAAGTATTCATGTTTGTGTAGGAGCTTTAGTCATTAATCATCTAACTTTCAGGGCTCATGGGACTTTTTGCAATGGGAAAGAAATAACACCATCTAATTTTACAGCTACAGACTTGGAGGCAGTCGTACCATCCGCTGCTACTACACCTAAGGAGCTGACGCCATACACAAGAATCTAGGGCGTTGGGTAGGAAGATCCCTGGACTTCTGTTCCATGCAGAAGTGAGGTGTTTCATTTTGATAAAAAAAAATAACTCATTTCTTTTTCATTTTTAAGGCAACATGATAGATGCTGAGTTGCACTGAAGTAAAAATTAAATAAATACAAACCTCAGCTCATTTCAGACTTTATATGGTTGGAAATTGTGCTGGGTTCTCATAAGGTTTTAAAATGGAAAAGTGTCATTTATGTTGCAGGGATTATAAGGAATTGTTGATCCTGTCTTCTTGGATGAATAAATGTCCCATGTGGGTGTAAGTAGCCTACAGTAAATGAGGGTCAAAGAGAGAACTGCATGGCAGCTTGCAGAAGGAAATGTGTTCTGAAGTTCAGTTATAAGATGCCTAAACCACTGAAGTTCCAAAATCCTTCAGCCCAGATGTTTTGGAGTAGCTTTCCTATTTTTCCCCATGGTCTGTAAATACCTGAAAATATTATAAGAAAGGGGAATTGCCAGAAAAACCCACAAGACGTTTCCCATCAGAGGAAACGAAGCCTGCCAGTGAGAACTTTAAGATCTATCAACTGTGAGGCAGGCAAGGGGCATGTGGGGACAGTGGAGATGGTGCCAACGGAAGTCATTTGGACCCTAGATAAAGCACAGAAAATGCCTCAGGGTTCAGCATGCCCTCTGGTGGGGCAGGGACTGAGAAGAGGATTGGATAAATGCCTCCCTCTAGCATAAGGCAGACCTTGACTCAAAGCTATGTAGAAAGGCTGAAAGACTCAGGTCAGGTGGTATGAACAGAGCCTGCCTTGTGTACTGCTGGCAGAAATAAGAGAGTATGGGAAGTGGAGACACAGCACCAGGGTCAAATCCAGGTGATGTGGGTCTGAGACTCATTCAATTCTGGGAGTCTTACTTAGAAAAAACAATGCGATTCTGGCTTTAATATGAAGCTCTCGAGTAAATAGTTGGGTAGAAAGAGACGTCTTCAGCGTGTTTCCAAGGGCCTTGGCTGGCTGTGGCCATGGGATCTCCAGCTGTAGACCAGAGTAACTGGAGAACTTGGACAGCCCAGGTCAGCACAGTGCCTGCAGCTGCCACTTAGCTTTCCTATAATGGTTTAAAAATAAAATAAAATAGGAAAGTTTTAAAAAAGTGAAAAAATATGAGGAAGAGAAATTGAAGCAGCATACTAGTTTGGAACAAGCTGAGAAAGTACAACCATTAGCAAGTCCAGGAGAACAACAAGCAAAGCTGTTAGTAACTGTCTGGTACACTTTTGTTCTGCACAGGCACAACCCTGCTGCAGATTCTGACAGTTTCTTCCAATGACAACTCTTTTATTACATCACACTGCACAGGCAGAATAGGAACATTGTAACTTTCCTCTTCATTGTGGTTAATCAAAATTTGCTTTTTATTGTGGCTAGTTTAGGACCCCCACCCCCACAGCACGTGCGGCTCATTGCTCCTAGTGCCACTCACACGAATTTATGATTGTCATGGGATTGAGAACCCTTTTGTTAGAAATTTGAGACGTCAAGAGTCACAAGATCTAGACAACTTCTCCCTGCTAGCTTCTGGCTTTACATTTCAAGTCTTGTTTGTCTTTCACTACCATCAGAGCTGGGTACTGTAGGATGCAGTCATGTCCCACGATAATATCTCTTGGTTGCCCAGATCATGGAGTGAGCAGCCAATAAGAGCCTTTCTGGAATCCATTCATCTAAACACAACTAGCAATCAACTCTACAGCAAAGTTATGTGACCCGTATAATGTGTTCCACTCGCTTCAAGCTAAATGTATTCTCAACCCAACTGCATACCATCCTATCCAAAGGAAAATGTGACAGGGGAATTCAGGGCAATAGTAACTAATTGGCATAAAGCACTTTAAGTTGATGAACTGTATCGGGACATATAACCGTGCAGGGATATAACCAACGTTGACAGAGTACCCATGAGAACTCATGAGGCTAGTTTCAAGATTCTCTGCATCTACACATCTCATCAGTCTTCTGAAACTTGGCTCGCTATGCCCACATCTTCAGTTTTTTAAAATTATATTTTACTTATTTATTTATCTGTGTCTGTATGTGTTTGTGTGTATGTGTGTTGGCAGGGGTGGGGGGGGAGTACATGTGCATGTTATGATGCATATGTGGATGTCAGAGGACAATTTGGAGGAGAAAGTTCTCTCCTTCCACTGTATGGAATCAAACCCAGCCTTGGAAGAAGGCACTTTTACCCACTGATCCATCTCACCTCATAACTATTCAATATCCTCAACAACTAGTCCTCAAAATAACTACTGAAGGGACTTAGGGACTTGTATTCAGGAGACTCTGAAAACAGTGTCTTATCACAAAGTTAGAAATAGAGTATGTCCTTTCCAGCTATGATGGGTCTAAATTAAACCATGGGAAGGTAAGGTAGAACAATGAAACACCTTGCCTCCTTTGTTTGCAGGTTATATCTGTCTTCACAGCTCCTCTCTGAAGCCGCCATGATGTACCTAGCTCTCATCTCTTTCATCTTTCATGAACTTCCTTCTAGGAATGCTAGACTGCTCTCCTCTCCCATAAAGGAGACAATGAGCTGGTGAGCTAGTCAAACCTGCCTCGGGGCTACTCCACGTGGTCCTTGGATGAGGAACACGGGGGCTGATGAAGCAGAATTTGGGAAACTGGGGTTCATGGTGTGGTGGTCATTCCAGAAATGTAACCCCTCAGAAACGTGCTGCCCCGGTGCTGGAAGACGGGTAAAACAAATAAAGCTGCTGCCTATTTGGAGCATACGCTGGCCTCTTCCACATCTGCAGGACATTTACCTCCTTGCATCTGGTAGTGTTTGTGCAAATATAATTCCATATTCACTAATAATTCCTGGGGCTAAAGGCCCCCCCTCTGTAACCTTGTTAATATTCTCTCAAGGCCTGGTGTGAACGCCTCATAGCATTTTGATTAGAATTCAATCTTGTGCTCCCCCCACCCCCTCTGACTCTCTCTCTCTCTCTCTCTCCTCCCTTGCTTTTCTGGCCCCTGGTTTCCTGGCCACCCACATCAGGAGACATTCTCCCTCCCTTCCACTCTCCGGTCTCAGTTTCAAGGAATTTCCTTGTGTCAAAGGCAAAGTGTGATTGACATACTCCCCCCCCCCCCCAGCGTAGTTATCTCAGTTTGACTTAACCATGTCCTTATGGGGCCCATACAGTCATTACCTGGGTGAGAGAGACCTCCTCTTTGCCCTTCTTAAAGGCCAGAGCAGCTCCACACAGCTCCGCATTTTTATAGACTTAAACTCCCACTTCCCTTTCCCTTCTCCTTATTTGTGCTTCTTCTTCTTCTTCTTTTTTTTTTTTTTTTTTGGCATGTGTTGCTATTGGCACCGGCAAGTATTCCCTGACAAACTGTACCTTGAGATTTCAAGAATTTTAGTTATTCACACTCAGGTAAACCAGCCGCCTCCTTCCAGTGCCCTCTGCCTGCTGGGAAAGCCACTTAATTGCTGAGCTTCAGACCTGGGGAGAAATGGATAATAGAATAAGGTTTCTTGTGTTGAAATCACCACCTGTGGGCAAGCTGCATTCCTTGGGCTCATTAGTCTTCACGACTAACTTGTTTGTCTCTTAGGAGAAGAAACTAAAAAAATAAATAAATAAAAGCTAAGAATTATACCTTTCGGAATCATATCCAACCCACGAAGAAGCTCTTGGCAGGAAGTTTCTTGGCTGGAATGAGCTGTTGGCTTTGGAATGCATGTGCTTTCTGGGGGTGTTTAATGCAGGCTGCGTCTACCAGAATTTCCATGGCCTCTTAAGTGCTTTTGACCTTCTGAAAGCAGTGAACTAGATGGACTTGGAAAGTCAACCACAGCTTTTCATTTTGGAAATTCCCTTTTCTATGAAAGGGCCACATATGCAACCACACCACACTACTTCCCAGTGAGGAATCATGTCTTCGGCTACTGGTCACATATACTGTCAATCAAATCCAAGACTTCGAACACAGTGAGTGCCATGAAATAATTATCTTTTACAATCCAATATCAGCCCTTCGTCTCCTCCCTGTACCCCCTCACACAAGTCCTCCTTCCAATCCCCTTAGAAGGAGAAACCCCCTCTGGATGTCAAGCCTCAAGTCATCCCCCTCCCCCATATCAAGTCATTGCAGGACTAGGTACATCCTCTCCTACTGAGGCCAGCCAAGGCCATCTATTTAAGAGTTCAGGGTCAACGGGCAGGCAACAGATGCAGGAACAGTCCCTTTTCCTGTTGTTTGGGGAGCCCACATGAACACTAAACTGCTCAGCTACTACATATGTGCAGGGGGACTAAGTCCAGCCAGTGCTTGCTCTTTGGTTAGTAATTCAGTCTCTGGGAGCCTCCACGGGTTCAGGTTAGTGGACTCTGATTGGTCTTCCTGTAGTGTACCTGTCCTCTTTGGGTCCTTCAATCCCTCTCTGAACTCTTTAGTAAGACTTCTCAAGCTCCATCTAATGTTTAAGTGTGAGCCAAACATGTATTCCCTTTGACTCCTGGGTCAAGCATCTCAGAGGACAGTTATGTTAGGTTCCTGTTTGCAAGCATAACAGAGTATCATTAATAGTGTCAGGGATTGGTTCTTACCCATGAGATGGGTCTCAATTTAGGGCAGTCATTGGTTGACTATTCCTTAAGTTTCTGCTTTATCTTTGTTCCTGAACATCTTGAAGACAGGACACATTTGGGGTTGGAGGCTTTTTTTTTTAATGCCTCCACTGGGATTCCTGCCTGGCTACTGGGGCATGGCCACTTCAGGAACTATATTCCCCACTGCTAGGAGTCTCAACCAGATTCATCCCCATAGACCCAATATCAGCCCTTTCTCTCCTCTCAGTACCTCCTTACACAAGTCCTCCCCCGAATCCCCTAGGAGGAGAAGACCTTCTGTGGTCTAAGATGGCCTCCTCCCATCTTAGGTCTTTGGCACATCCTAGAGATTTCTGGTTGCCATCCCATCTCCCTTCTCTCTCCCCTGCTCATTCTTCATTTGATCTTTGCCACCTCCCCTTCCTCATCCCCTTTTCCACACAGTTCTCTCCTTCCATAGAGCTCTAATATCTATTTTGGTCCACTTCTAAGAAAGATTCAATCATCATCCCTTGGACCCTCCTTGCTATTTGGCTTTTTTGGGTCTGTTGATTATACCATGGTTTTCCTGTACTTTATGGCTAATACCCACTTAAAAGTGAATATGTACCATGAGTGTCCTTTTGGATCTGGGTTACCTCACTCAGAATGATTTTCTAGTTTCACCCATTTTCCTTTGAAATTCATGGTGTCCTAGTTTTTAATGGTTGTGTAGTATTTCATTGTGGAAATAAGTCACATTTTCTATACCCATTCTTCAGTTGAGGGACATCTGGGATGTTTCCAGTTTCTGGCTATTACAAATAAAACTGCTATGAACACAGTGGAGCAAGCATCCTTGTGGTATGGTGGAGCATCTTTTGGGTATATATCCAGAGATAGTATGCCTAGGTCTTGAGGTAGAACCATTTACAATCTTCTGAGAAACCACCAAATTGACTTCCACAGTGGTTGTACAAGTCTTCATCCCCTCCAGCAATGGAGGAATGTTCCCCTTGCTCTAAAACCTTACCAGCATTTGCTGTCCTTTGAGTTTTTTATCTTAGTCATTCTGATTGGTGTAAGGTGGACTCTCAGGGTCATTTTCATATGCATTTCCATGATGCCTAAGGACATTGAACATATCTTTTAGGTGGATATTTGAGATTCTGAGGTGGAGAATTCTCTCTACCCCATTTTTAGCTCTGTACCCCATTTTAATGGGATTATTTGGATTGTTATATATACATATATATATATGATACTAGCCTTATTTCAGATATATAGTTAGTGAAGAGCCTTATGACGATGTTCTTTGACATATAGAAGCTTTTTAGTTTCACAAGGTTACATTTATTAATTCTTGACTTTAGTGCCTGTGCCATTGGTGTTTTGTTCAGGAAGTTGTCTCCTGTACCAATGAGTTCAAAGCTATTCCCCACTTTCTGTTCTGTTAGATTAAGTATATCTGGTTTTACATAGAATTCTTTGACCTATTTGGAATTGAGTTTTGTGCAGTGTGATAAATATGGACTTAATTTGCATACTTCTACATCTAGGCAACCAGTTAGATCAGCACCATTTGTTGAAGATGCTCTCCTCCATTGTATGGTTTAGCTTTCTTTGTCAAATGTCTGTAGGTGTAAGGGTTTATTTCAGGGTCTTTGATTTGATTCCATTGATCCACCTGTCTGTTTCTATACCAATATCATGCAGTTTTTATTACTATTGCTCTGTGGTACAGCTTGAAGTCAGGGATAGTGATACCTCCAGAAGTTCTTTTCCTATTCAAGATCATTTTAGCTATCGGGGTTTTTTGATTTTTATAGGAAGCTGAGAATTGTTTTTTCAAGATCTATAAATAATTGTGTTGAGATTTTGATGGGGATTGCATTGAATCTGTAGATTGCTTTTGGTAATATTGCCATTTTTGCTATGTTAATTCTACCAGCCCAAGAGCGTGAGAGATCTTTCCATATTCTTTATTTATTTTGTCTGTGTTTGTGCCTAGACTATAGTGGGCATTTTAGGTCTGAGGACAACCTATGGGACTCTGTTCTCTCCCTCCACCATGTGTGTCCTGGGAACTGAACTCAGGTCATCAGCACTGACAGCAGTTGCTATTACCAACTGAGTTGTATCACTAGACCCATCATGATTTTAAGAACTAAGTTGCATCTGTTGTTCTATTGATTAATGAGCAGGGTCTTTTAAATGTCTATGAGCTCTAAGTATTGTCACTCAGAATCAGTGTAATATGTATTTTGTTGTCTTTTTGTTGTTGTTGTTTTAGAACAGTGTCTTGTGTATCTCAGACTGGCCTTGAAGTTGCTGTGTAATCAAGGATGACCTTGACCTTCAGATCCCCCTCTCTGTACTTTCTTAGTGCTAGGGTCACAGGTGGATACCTCCATTCCTGGCTTATGCAATGCTGGGGATTAACCCAGGGCTTTGCGAATGCAGTGTACTCATTCTATTGAGTTTCAATCCCTATAGTATTGATTTTGATGCTGGAAGCAGATGCTAAGGGTGGAGGGAAGGATGCAACAGAGTTCCTAATCATGCCTAAGCACCACAGGATACTTTAGCCCAGTGGTTCTCAACCTGCAGGTCATGACCCTTTCACAGGAGTCATCTAAGACCATCTACACATCAGAGATTTACACTGTGATTCATAAGAGTAGTAAAATTACATTTATGAAGTAGGAATGAAAATTAATTTATGGCTGAGTCATCACAAGATGAGGGACTGTATTAAAGGGTAACAATATTAGAAAGGTTGAAAACCACTACTGTAGGGAATTGCTTTTGCCTATTTTGTGTGTTTGTGTCATTGTCCTTTTGAGCTTCCGGTCATCTCTAGCCAAGTTTATGATGATATAGTAGTATGGGTTGACGAGGGTACTGGCCTTGTTTTTCAGGGTAGAGTCCTGCTTCTCTCTACCAAAGTTCAAGCCCTTTGGTGTACTTAGACTCTTCAGAGAGTCTTCCTAAGAGATCTGTGGCCCAGAGAGGAGCCATTCTTTTCTTGCCCACAGTCCATAGTAGAAACTGCCAGATGAAAAACTGCCTGGTTGCATGATCATTCTCTCAGAGGTAGAGCTCACTTGATTTGGCTATTGAGGACAGCATCAGGATCATATTCCAGTCTCAGTTCAGCTCCTTCATCTGAAAAGTGAGGAAACATTAAAATAAACATACACCACACATGATCTTACAACTCACTCTTATGTATTTGTTTTGTAAATTCTACCAGAAAGCTTTCACAAATGTATTTTGGCTCATCTCCCTCATATAGGCATTTTAGATACATAAAATCACATGGCTGAATAAAAATACACATACAGACTCCTGAATGATTTCACATGCATGCACGCAGATTTTCCTATGTCCTGATGTGTCAGCATGTACATTCTTGAGCACAGGGACACAGAAGCCCATATAAACACAAATTGAGAGCTAGTGTATAGGAAATCCAAGCTATACAGAAGGAAAATTAAGTTGAGGGACCCAACAAGAAGATTATAAACATAATAATCATGGCATTCTGGTAGTGAAGATAGATCTTGCTCCAGGAGAGGCTCTGAAGAGCCTAGTCAATCAAAACTGTTTCTAAACTAGCTTTTTCAACCCAGTGATCTTACTGGTTTCTCCATAATAGAAGTACTGTTAATTACTTAAATTCATCGATGGCAACTGGGAACCGCAAGCCCATTTCTCAGCCTCATTATAGGGTTTGGGTATGATTTTGTTCTCTTAACAGCACTCCTACCTCCCAAAGTCTGATCCACATTGGCTGTGCCCAAGGCATTGAGAAAAAGTCAGCTGGTGTCTATTAGAATGGAGAGGAGCATCAGTTAAAGGTGGTGGGTGCTGGGGAAAGATGCTTATGTACAGATGATGTATCTGTTTTACTTAGGGTTTCCACTGCTGTGAACTGACACCATGACCAAGGTGACTCTTATACAAAGGTCAACATTTAATTGGGGCTGGCTTACAGGTTCAGTCCATTATCATCAAGATGGGAAACAGCATTGTCCAGGAAGATATGGTGCTGAAGAAGGGGCTGAGAGGTCTCTATCTTGATCTGACTGCAGCCAGGAGAGATAGTCTTTGAGGCAGCTAGGAAGAGGGTCGCAAAGCCCACCCTACAGTGATACACTTTTTCCAACAAGGCCACACCTCCTAATAGTGCCACTCCCTTGATCAAACATATTCAAACCATCACAGTGTCTGAGAGATGACATAGCATACTCTGGCTCAGCACCTGGTTGGGGTCCATAAGTCTGAGAAGGTAGAGATGGTCTAGGAGGGCAAAAATGGGACATTGTCATTTCTTTCCTGGAGGAGCTGCTCTGGAGACAAATAGGCAGACAGGTGAATGGATAGATAGATGGATGGACCAAAAATTTAATTTATTGTCCTCAACTGCTCCTCCCCTTTCTTGGTGTTTGAACATGGCAGGTTGTGGGGTCAGAGAGCTGTGGGACCCAGGGAAGCAGGCCTGGTGGGGTCCAATAGTGTCTAAACCCTGGAAATCTCATTCTGAGATTGACAGGAGTCCTGTGCCTATACCTTTGCTTTACCAGAAGGAGGTCACAAAGCCCAAGCCCAGTAGATAGGTTGAACTTCCTCTCCCTTTATAAGGTCATGTCAAGCTGCACTTGGAATTTCTCCTTATGTCAATGAGACATCCCCAGCACCCTGGCCCTGGCCAATGATGTACATTCACCTGAGAGGTGTAAATAGCCGTTGTTTTCCTCCAATTAAAGGAGCTGTCTGCTTCCCAAGAGTCTGTTCTGGTGAAGCTCACTGGCCAACTCCAGCCTTCCAACCTCATTTCCCCTCTCAGGATCCACCATTTGTGACCTTGGACCAATTAT
This sequence comes from Mus musculus, assembly GCF_000001635.26. Taxonomy (NCBI): domain Eukaryota; kingdom Metazoa; phylum Chordata; class Mammalia; order Rodentia; family Muridae; genus Mus; species Mus musculus. The sequence goes on along the minus strand of NC_000069.6, from coordinate 99,104,780 downwards.
TCTGCTATGGGTGGGGAATGGGAGCCAAAATGACAGCAAGTAGTTGCCTATGCTAACTGCAGTTTTGCCCTGCTGTCAGTTAAACAACACAGATTTGGGGCTGCTCATCTTTCTAATAAAACAGTCTTTCCAGTCTATGTAATCATTTTGGCAGTTCTTTTCTGAATTCAACTCAACTTAAAAATAAGCTAAATTCCCTGTCCCCATGAATTTAAAATTAGGCTATCAAAAGCCCACGTAGCTTCAGCTTACAGAAATGAGTTAGTGGATGTTTCTTAAGCAGAACCGATTGCAAGCGGTCAGGAAGGGTGGGAAATGGAGAAAGAGTTTGCCAATAAAACTGTGGGGATTGTGGGGTTGTTACAAAACATGGCTGCCAGCTGGTTGAAATGACAACTGTGTTTTGTCCAGAATTCTAAAGGTAAAGGAGAAGACAGGAGGTTCTGCTTCCAGTCCTGAGTCTTGGCTTGTTCAACTGCAGAGGCAGCCAATGTCCTTTATCTTTACAGTCTCAGCCCAAAGACACCTTCTGCATCTACCGCCAAATGCATATTTCTATCCCTGTGCATGGGTGATCACCCCAGCTTCATTTTCTTACAGTGATTTATTTAGCTGATATTTATATGCACTGTGCCCTTCCTTGCCTTTTAGAAATACATCATGGAGATGAAAGTGCATCCCTCTTACATAGCTAACTTAGTGTTCCTCAGGCTATGTGGTATCTGTAATGTAAATGTACTATGATTTTATAGTCAACAATTAATGAACATTTGGAGATGATAACAATTTTTTTTTTGTTACTGATGATGTCTCCATGAAAAGTTTTATGCATTTCACATAGGTGGAATGAAACTCCTGGTATAAGATGCAGATCTATTGACAATTCAACAGCGACTGGCTGATTGTATAAGCTGGTACACTTTTAGAGATACATGAGGATACCCACTTCTTTGTATTTACAGATGGAGAATTGCTAAAACTTTGTGTCTAAGTTAGTTTTCTGTTGGGGTGATAGAACACTGACCAAAGCAATTTGGAAATGAAAGGGTTTATTTCCTCTTACACTGTACAGTCAGTCCTCCAGGGAAGACAGGGAAGTAGCTAATGGTGAGACCCTGAGGCAGCAATGGAAGCAGAAACCATGAAGGAACACTACTTATGGGTTTGCCCAGGTGTGTGTGTGTCTTTATATATTTCTTGTGATTTTATGATGGCTCTTTTTTTTTCCCATTTGTTTTGTCCTAATCTGGTTTATTTGTTTTTATTTTATCCTTAGAAAGAAGGTAGAATTGAAGGAAGGAAGGGAGGGAAGGAGGGGAGGGCAAGAGACAAGAAGGGAGAGAAAGAAGGGAAGGAGGGAAGGTATGGATATGGATAGGTGGGGAGGATCTGGGAAGAGTTGGGGGAGGGGAAACTGTAATCAGAATATATTCTATAAAAAAAGTATTTTCAATAAATAAAAAGAAAAATATTGAAGCCCATCACAAATGAGTTCCTTAATATTATGAATCTGGTAAACTTTAAAACATTTAATTTATTTTCTAGACTTCACATTTTCTGAAGATTTTAATATGGGAAATAAAAATGTTTTTTTTATATATCCCTATGAGAAGAGTGGTTAGTCTTTAACTAGATAAGCACGGGAATACTTTCATTAGTCATTGCATTTCTATCAGAACCTTAAATAAAAATTAATTTTTTAAAGGGGGTTGGAAAGAAGAAAAAACCCCACAGATTATGTCCACAGATCATGATGGTCCACAGAACATGATGGAGGCTATCCCCCAATTGAAATTCCCTCTTCTCAGGCATTCTACCTCTGAGTCAAGCTGACAAAAATTAACCTTTATTCTGACAAGTCTGATAGGGAGAAAAGCAAATGTGTGTGTGTGTGTGTGTGTGTGTGTGTGTGTGTGTGTGTGTGTGTGTATGAGTGTATGTGTGTATGTCTCTGTGTGTGTGTGTGCATGTGTGTGTGTATGAGTGTATGTGTGTGTGTATGTGTGTGTGCATGTGTGTGTGTATGAGTGTATGTGTGTATGTCTGTGTGTGTGTGTATGTGTGTATGTCTGTGTGTGTGCATGTGTGTGTGTGTGTATGTGTGTGTATTTTGACTAACATAGGGATGGGTTTCCTTACATTTATGTTTTTACTGGTTTGTTTGTTTTGAGACAAAGTCTTATTATTTAGCTGAGGTTGTCTAGAACTCACTATGTAGCCCAGGCTTGGCCTCAAAGCCTTGATGATCCACCTAACTTGGCTTCCCAAACCGGCATAGTTAGACCAGGCTTCCTACCTTGAGGTTCTTTTTAATTTTATCTTTCTTCTAGTACTCACATCAGGAAAGAGAGAAAACAAACTTGATGCTTCTTCCAAACGGCAACCCAATTGTTTCAGCACCAGTTATTAAGTAACCTACCACTTATCCATGGGTTTGAAACATCACCTTTATAATATAAAATCAAGATTAGATTTGTGGCCATGTAAGATTTGCAATGTGTTTTATACATGTTATTATAGCAGAAAGTCTCTTTTCATGAGTCTCTTTTCTATCTTATTTTATTTTTTTTGGATTTTCTTGTTTTCCTAGTTGTTAGTTTCCTATCAGATTGTCTGGTTCAAGAACTTACTTTGCCATTTTGAAAAATCAGGGCATGCTACATTTATAAATCAATTTGGGGAAGGCCTGCAGCTGCACAGGAAGGTGAGCTCCTCCCTGGGAACCATGCCCACTTCATCTGTTGGTTGTGTGCCTTTCCAATGGCAGGTAAGTCTCGCCATCATTGGGAAGAGAGGCCCCTTGGTCTGGCAAACTTTATATGCCCCAGTACAGGAGAATGCCAGGGCCAAGAAGTGGGAGTGGGTGGGTAGGGGAGCAGGGTGGGGGGATGGTATAGGGTAATTTCAAGATAGCATTTGAAATGTAAATGAAGAAAATATCTAATAAAAAAGTGAAAAGAAAGCAGAATAAAAACCTCTCACCTTCACACATTTCCCACTTCTTGGTCATTTTGTTTCCACTTATACAATTAAGACCTTCAATAATTTCTTCTAATCAATTTGTGTGTGTGTGTGTGTGTGTGTGTGTGTGTGTGTGTGTATGTGTGTGTGATTCTGTTTTCTAATTTCATAGTCACCAAGCACATGCCTCAGATCACTTCTGTTTACTCTAAGGCTCTTCCAGGTCATCATATCTCAATTTGGTGTGAGGTCAGGGAAGTCTTTGCTGCTGGGAAGACAAGAAGGAAGTGTGACCAGTGAATGAGAGGATGTAGGACCACACCACTGGCCTCTACTTACAACATTTTAGTAGAACACATGTGCATCTAGGAAGACATGAGTAGAGGAAAGGAGGACACACCAGAGTGGGTACCTGGTTGACCAGAATCCAATGGGGTTTGTGTATGAAGATAAAACAAAAGGTGGTCGATTCTGGGTAGGACAAGGAAAGAGAGCTGTATACACATATAACATGTATATGTACATATATGTATGTGCATATTCACACACATTTAAATTCACATTTTATATATCAAATACACTTTTATACATGGTTAAAAAGTTGATGAAACACAATGAAAAAATAAAAAAAAAACAATTAAAAAAATTTTCCACTAACCTGCACCATGGCCCAGCCCGTCCCTCGGCTATCTATCTCTGCAGTGCTGGCCCTGGACTGGCAGCGCTGGGCACTGCCTTAGCTACTGGTCTCTTGCTGGGGAACCAGTGGCCTCCGTGGGGGGCGGGGGGTCTAGGCAGCAATGGTGCTTGCTGCCACCTGAGGACAATCCCCTGTGGCAGTATCTGCTGAGCTGCTTCATGAGGGAGCTGAGGAGCCTGTGATTGCTGAACCTGGAGCAGCCGCAGGGGGATTCCATGATGATCTGTGAACAGGCCCAGCTTCTGACCAACCTGGCGCAGCTCATCAAGGCCAAGAAAGCTCTGGATCTGGGTACTTTCACGGGCTACTCGATCCTGGCCCTAGCCTTGGCACATCCACGAGGCATGACCTGCAGAGCCCCGGAAGCTGGGACAACCTCTTTGGAAGCAGGCAGAAGTGGAGCAGAAGATGGACCTTTGGCTACAGCCCGCCCTGCAGACAGACATTGGTTGAGCTCCTGGTGGAAGGCCAGGCCAGGGGAACTGTGTCTCCTACTACAGAGCAGAGGGAGCTCTGTCTGCAGCTCCTAAACCCAGAAGTAAGCTAGGAGTACTGGAACACAGCACCTTCTGAGCATACACTTCCAGTGCTCATTCGGTGGAGATTTCCCTCCCTCCAGGAACATAGGCAGCTTTTCCAGTAAAGTGGTCTCCCTGTCTCCCTGGTACCAAGGCTTATGGCCCTATCTGACCAGATAGTTTTAATAAATTATCCCAGCTGTAAAACAAAACAAAACAAAACAAAACAAAACCCCAAAATCTCTCTTAATCAGAATCGGCTATGCATAACACATTTCTTGGATACTTTTGTATATATCTTTTTTTTCTTTTTAAAAAATTAATCACTTTATTCATTTACATTTCAAATGATATCCCCCTTCCCAGGGGAGTGGTCTCCACCCCCATCCCATCCCTCCTTGACTTTATGAGGGTGCTCCTCCACCCACTCATCCACTGCCTACCAGTCTAACATCCCCCTACACTGAGATATCAAGCCTCCACAGGACCAAGGGCCTCCCCTCCCACTGTCAGACAAGGCAATCCTCTGCTACATCTGGAGCCATGGATCCCTCCATGTATACTCTTTGGTTGGTGGTTTAGTTCCTGGGATCTCTGTGTAGTTCAGTTAGTTGATATTGTTTTCCTATGGGGTTACAACCCCCCTCAGCTCCTTCAGTCCTTCTCCTAGCTCTTTCCCTTGGGGTTCTCGGGCTCAGTCCAATGGTTGGCTGTGAGCATCTGCATCTGTATTGGTTAGGTGCTGGTAGAACCTCTCAGGGAACAGTCATACCAGGCTCCTGTCAGGGAACACTTCTTGGTATCAGCAATAGTGTAGGAGTTTTGTGTCTGTAGATGAGATGGATTCCTAGGTGGGACAGTCTCTGGGTGGCCTTTCCTTATGTCTCGGTTCCATTTTTTGTCCCTGTCTTTTCTTTGGATAGGGACATGACTGGGTTAAAATGTTTGAGATGCATGGTGGGTGGCCTTATTCTTCAACTGGAAGTCGTGCCTATCTACTGGAGGTGGTCTCTACAGGTTGTTGTATCTTCTCTTTGTTGGGCATTTTGGCTAAAGTCATCACCATTGGGTCTTATGAGCCTCTCGCTTCCCTGGAGACTGGGACTTTCTGGTGGCTACTCCTAGGTCCCCATTCCCCACTGCTGTGTGTTTCTATTCAATTTCCTGAACCTCTGTACTTCTCTCCTGTATCTGGTTTATGACAAAACAAAGCAAAACAGAACAGAGTATACCATTCTAAGTAACATAAGGCTACAACAATGAGTCATCATAATTCCTTTAATTGGTCTGCTCTTTAAAGATGGAAGGGGCACTGAAGCCATGTCCAGATATTTGTTTTCACAAATGCTTTTTTGGTTCTTTTTAAAAATGTATTTATTCACTATGTACCCCAACCTCTTTTTCCCACAGTACCTCCCCATGATCCACTCCCTTCCAATCCCCTTCGAGGCCCTCAATCTTTCCCCCAACTCTTCCATAAGAGTTCTCAAGCTCCATAAAATGTTTGGCTGTGGTTCCCTACATCTGTCAGAGTCAACTGCTGGGTGGAGCCTCTCAGAGGACACCTTGTTAGACTCCTGTCTATAAGCATAACAACATCATTAATAGCATCAGGAATTGGTACTTGCCCATGGGATGGATCTCTAATTGGGCCAGATATTGCTTGACCAATTCCTCAGTCTCTGCTCCATCCCCTGTCCCTGCATTTCTTGTAGACAGGATACATTCGGAGGGGAAAGTTTGTGGGTGAATTGGTGCCCCTATGGTTCCTCTTGGGTTCCGGCCTGGCTACAGGAGGTGGCCTATTCAGATTCCATATCCCCAATGTTGTGAGTGTTTCCCTTGTTCCACATTTTCACCAGCATGTGCCAACTTGAGTTTCTGAACTTAGCCAATGTGATGGCTGTATGATGGAATTTCAGAGTTGTTTTGATTTTTATTTTCCTGATTACCAAGGACTTTGAACATTTTTTTAAGTGCTTTTCAGCCATTCAATATTCTATTGAGAACTGTTTAGCTCTGTACCCCACTTTTTTCTTTTTTTGTTTATTATTTACTTTATTTACATTTCAAATGTTATCCCCTTTCCTGATTTCCCCTCCAAAAATCCCCTAACTCCTCCCCTCCAGCCCCCCCATCCACACCAGCTTCCTGGCCCTGGCATTCCCCTACATTGGGGCATAGAGCCTTCACAGGACCAAGGTCCTTTCCTCCCACTGATGACCAACTAGGCCATCCTCTGCTACATATATGGCTGGAGCCATGAGTCCCACCATGTGTACTCATTAGTACCCCACTTTTTAATTGCATTATTTAGTTGTCCATGCCTAGTTTCTTTAGTTCTTTATACATTTTATATATTATCCCTCTGTCAGATGTAGGGTTGGCATAGGGTTCCCAATCTGTAGGCTGCTGTTTTGTCCTACTGTTAGTTTCCTTTGCCTTACAGAAGCTTTTCAGTTTCACAAGGTCTCATTTATCAATTGTTGATCTTAGTGCCTGAGCCATTGGTATTCTTCAAAATTTGTCTCCTGTATCAATGAATTCAAAGCCTTTCCCCACTTTCTGTTCTATTAGATTTAGTGTGTATGGTTTTGGAACTGAGGTTTTTGATACACTTAGTCTTGAGTTTTGTTCAGTGTGATGAATACGGATCTGTTTGCATCCATCTACATTCAGACATCCAGTTAGGCCAACACCATTTGTGGAAGATTCTCTCCCTTTTCCATTGTATAATTTTGCTTTCTTTGTTAAATGTCCATAGGTGTAAGGGTTTATTTCAGAGTCTTTTACTCTATTCCATTGATCCACTTGTCTGTTTCTATACCAATATCATGCGTGTTTTATTACTATTGTTCTGTAGTATAGCTTGAAATCAGGGATAGTGATGCCTCCATAAATTCTTTTATTGTTCAGGATTTTTTTTTATTTATTTTTATTTTTTTTTTTAGCTATCCTGGGGATTTTTGTTTTTCCATATGGGACTGAGAATTGTTCTTTCAAAATCTGTAACGAATTGTGTTAGAATTTTGATGGGAATTGCATTCAGTCTGTAAGTTGCTTTTGATAGGATGGCCATTTTCATTATATTAATCCTACTGACCCATGAGCACGGAAGATCTTTGCATCTTCTGATTCCTTCTTGATTTCTTTCTTTAGTGAATTGAAGTTTTTGTCATATCAGTCTTTCACTTGATTGGTTAGCGTTACATCAAGGTATTTTATATTATCTGTGGTTATTGTAAAGGGTATTGTTTCATTTCCCTCACTTCTTTCTTAGCCTGTTTGTATAAAGAAGGGATACTCATTTTCTAAATGTTAATTTTGTATACAGCTATTTTGCTGAAGTCATCTGTAGGAGTTCTCTGGGTATATGCCCAGGAGTGGTATAGCTGGGCTCTCAGATATTACTATGTCCAACTTTCTGAGGCGCCACCAGACTGATGTCCAGAGTGGTTAAACCTGTTTGCAATCCTACCAGCAATGGAGGAGTGTTCCTCTTTCTCCACATCCTCGCCAGCATCTGTTGTCACCCGAGTTTTTGATATTAGTCATTCTGGTGTGAGGTTGTTTGACTCTCAGGGTTGTTTTGATATGCATTTCCCTGATGACTAAGGAGGTTGAACATTTTTTAGGTGACTGTGGCTTCATAGAATGAGTTTGGCAGTGTTTTTTTCTGTTTCTATTTTGTGGAATAGTTTGAAGAATATTTGGTATTGGCTCTTCTTTGAAAGTCTGTAAGAAAACCATCTAGCTCTGAGCCCCCCTGTTTTGGTTGAGAGATTTTAATGACTGCTTCTATTCCTTTAGGGATTATAGGGCAGTTTAAATAGCTTAACTGATCTTGGTTTAACCTTGGTGAGTGGAATCTGTCTAGAAAATCATTAGTTTTGTTAAGATTTTCCAATATTGGTTTTGGAAATGAGAACTAAGAGTTCTTTGAATTTTTCATTGTTTGTTGTTATGTCTCCATTTTTATTTTTAATTTTGTTTATTTGGGTACTCTCGCTCTGTCTCTGTCTAGCTTGCTTATTTTCTCAAAGGATCAACTCTTGGTTTCATTGATTCTTTGTATTGTTTTGTTTTTAATTGATTGATTTCAGCACTGATTTTTATTATTTCCTGCCTTTTAGTCCTCCTAGGTGTGTTATGGCTTTCATGTATACTTTTAAATTTCTGGAATGAAAACTTTCTAATTTCTTTATTGAGGCACTTAGTGCTATGGATTTCCTCTTAGCACTGCTTTCATTGTGTCCCTTAAATTTGGCTATGTTTTGCCCTCATTTTCATTGAATTCTAGAAAATCTTTAATTTATTTCTTTATTTCATTGAGTAGAGAGCTGCTCTGTTTCCATGAGTGTGTAAGCTTTCTGGTGTTTCTGTTGTTGAAGTCCTGCTTTCATTCATAGTTGTCTAATAAGGTACAAGGCATTATTTCAATTTTCTCATATCTGTTGAGGTTTGCTTTGTGACTGACCATATGGTCAATTTTCAAGAAGGATCTATGACGTGCTGAGAAGAAGGTATATTTTGTATATGTCTGTTAGGTCCATTTGGTTCATAATGCTGGTTAGCTTCATTAATTTCCTGTGTAATTTTTTGTCTGGATGACCTGTCAATTGGTGAGAGTGGAGTGTTGAAGTCTCCCTCTATTAATGTATGGGGTTTGATGTGAGATTTAAGCTTTGGCAATGATTTTTTTTCAAATGTGGCTGCCTGTGTTTTGGGGTACAGATATTCAGAGCATGAGGTGCTCTTTCCTGTCTCTTTTGATTAATTTTGGCTGAAAGCCTATTTTATTACATATTAGAGTGGCTACTCCAGCTTGCTTCTTGGGTCTGTTTGCTTAGAAAACTTTTTACAGTCCTTTATTCTGAGTTAATATCTATCTTTATTGCTGAGATGTGTTTCTTGTATAAAGTAGAATGATGGATCCTGTTTTCCCATCCAATCTTTTAGCCCATGTCTTTTTATTGGGAAATCGATCCACTGATGGTGAGAGATATTAATGACCAGTGACTTGTTAGTTTATGTTATTTTGATGTTGTTGTTGTTGGTTGCATATGTGTGTGTGTGTGTGCGCGTGTGTGCACTTCTCTTGTTTTTCTGCTATGGAATTACTTGTAGTTATCCTTGTTGGGTTGGGGTTTTCCTTTAGTATTTTCTGAAGTGCTGTATTTGTAGCCAGATATTTTTTAAATTTGTATTTCTCATAAAATATATTGTTTTTTCATCTATAATGATTGAGAGTTTTGCTGGATATAATAGTCTAGGTTGGCATCTATGGTTTTTTAGAGACTACAAGACATCTGTCCAGGCACTTATAGCTTGGAGTCTCTGTTGAGAAGTTGAGTATAATTTCAATTAAAAGTAAACATTTCGATGGCCTAGTCGGCCATCACTGGAAAGAGAGGCCCATTGGACACGCAGACTTTGTGTGCCCCGGTACAGGGGAACGCCAGGGCCAAAGGGGGGGAGTGGGTGGGTAGGGGAGTGGGGGTGGGTGGGTAAGGGGGACTTTTGTTATAGCATTGGAAATGTAAATGAGCTAAATACCTAATAAAAAATGGAAAAAAAAAAAAAAAAAAGTAAACATTTCACCCTAACACAGGGTTAATGCCTTTACCTTTATAAAACACCATTGACTTTGGGCCACATCTGCCTCCTCTCTATAAAAAGCCAGCTCTTTGTCCCCTGGGACAAATACCCCTTTCCCTTCTACCTTGTCCTTTATCTCCTATCTGTCTCTTATTTTATGCTCTTTGTCCCTGTGAGAAAAACCTCCTTTGTGCAGAGAACTTGATCTGGGAGGGGGGGGGTTCCTGATCCCATTCTATTTTTTTCATATACAAATTGGAAATGAAGAAGTCAAAGTACCTTTATATGCAGATGATCTAATAATAAACATAGGTGGATCTAAATATTCCACTAGGGAACTCTTATATCTGATGGACATTTCCAGCAAAGTAGTTGCATACATTTTTTTTTAATTTTTGTTGGTGGGATTGCAAGCTTGTACAACCACTCTGGAAATCAGTCTGGCTGTTCCTCAGAAAATTGGACATAGTACTACTGGAGGATCCTGCAATACCTCTCCTGGGCATATATCCAGAAGATGTTCCAACAGGTAAGAAGGACACATGCTCCACTATGTTCATAGCAGCCTTATTTATAATAGTCAGAAGCTGGAAAGAACCCAAATGCCCCTCAACAGAGGGATGGATACAGAAAATGTGGTACATTTACACAATGGAGTACTACTCAGCTATTAAAAAGAATGAATTTATGAAATTCCTAGGCAAATGGATGGACCTGGAGGGCATCATCCTGAGTGAGGTAACCTAATCACAAAAGAACTCATACAATATGTACTCACTGATAAGTGGATATTAGCCCAGAAACTTAGAATACCCAAGATATAAGATACAATTTGCAAAACACATGAAACTCAAGAAGAACGAAGACCAAAGTGTGGACAAAGACAAAGGTTGGAGCTGAGACGAAAGGATGGACCATCTAGAGACTGCCATATCCGGGGATCCATCCCATAATCAGCCTCCATATGCTGACACCATTGCATACACCAGCATATGCTCACAGTCAGCTATTGGATGGACCACAGGGCCCCCAATGGAGGAGCTAGAGAAAGTACCCAAGGAGCTAAAGGGATCTGCAATCTTATAGGTGGAACAACAATATGAACTAACCAGTACCCCCCTGGAGCTCTTATTTCTAGCTGCATATGAATCAGAAAATGGCCTAGTTGGCCATCAGTGGAAAGAGAGGCCCATTAGTCTTGCAAACTTTATATGCCTCAGTACAGGGGAACGACAGGGCCAAGAAGTGGGAGTGGGAGGGTGGGGGAGTGGGTGGGGGAGCGTGTGGGGGACTTTTGAGATAGCATTGGAAATATAAATGAAATAAATACCCAATTAAAAAAAAAAGGTGTGCACCACCACACATATATTTTTAAAATAACTCTTAGAAAACAAAACAAAGAAACAAAAAACTCCCCCAAAACAAAAAAAATTTATTAGATATTTTCTTCATTTACATTTCAAATGCTATCCCCAAAGTCCCCTATTACCCCCCCCCCCCCGCTTCCCCTACCCACTCACTCGCACTTCTTGGCCCTGGCATTCCCCTATACTGGGTTATATAAAGTTTGCAATACCAAGGGGCCTCTCTTCCCAATGATGGCTGACTAGGCCATCTTCTGATACATATGCAGCTAGAGACACGAGCTCTGGGGGTACTGATTAGTTCATATTGTTGTTCCACCTATAGGGTTGCAGACCCCTTCAGCTTCTTGGGTAATTTCTCTAGCTCCTCCTTGAATCCAAATTTAATTCACAAAAATCAATATCCCTTTCACATATATAAATAACATATGGACTGAGAAAGAAGAGTGCCTTTCATAATAGCTTTGAATAATATAAAATATCTTGGAATAGCTCTAACAAAACAAGTGAAAGTCTTGTATGATGAAAAAACCTCAAGTCTTTGAAGAAAATACAAATGAAGATATCAGAAATGATTCAGGTTGATACTAGGACACAAACTGGCAGCAGGGTCCCACTGCCAAGGAAAACATCCACACAACTTCTACAGTGATGCGTGCATGGAGCCTTCGCCTTCTAGTCTCTTTCATGTGAGAAGATACTCTGCAGGTTACCAAATGAGGAACCTAGACAACAACACAGCCACAAATCCTTTGACCTACAAACTGTTCTGCCTGCAAGATGTGTTGGGGCAATGGTGGTACAGAACTTGTGGGAGGGATCAACCAATGTCTCATTTAACTTGAGGACCACAACAAAAATGGGAGCCTACATCTGACACTGCTTGAAACTGGAGACCTAGCATAGAATCAGATATGACTGGCCAAAAAAAAAAAAAAAAAAAAAAAAAAAGCAACGAAATGATTCCTAAAGACATTCTGCTATACTCATATATTGGTGTCTTGTCCAGTCACCATCAGAGAGGCTTCCTCTGGCAGAACAGAAGAGCAGGCACAACCAAACATTATAATGAGAGATAGTCTACATTGGAGGTCTCCATAGGGTATCTCCTTTTGGAGCTCAGGGAATCCCTGGAAGATAGCATGGAAAGATCACAGGAGTCAGAGTGGATGGAGGAGGGGACTAGGAGAACATAGCTTAGAGAATCAACCAAGCAGGGCTCATAGGGACTCAAGAGACTGAAACAGCAAGCATGGGGGGTGGGGTGGTCCACATAGGTTTGCAAAAGGTTCTCTGTGTATATGTGGTGACTGTTAGCTTGGTGTTTTTGTGGGACTCCCAACTTTGGGATGGAGTGTGTCCCTGACTCTTGCTTGCTCTTGGGACTCTTTTCCTACAATTAGGTTGCCTTATTCAACTTCAATATGATGGCTTTTGCCTTTTTGTTTTGTATCTCCATTTGTCCTGTTTGGCTGCCATCCCTTTGAGACCTGTTTTTTTTTTTTTTTTTTTTTTTTTTCCTGAAAGGAGATGGAGAGGGAGTAGATCTAGGGAGCAGGGAAGTTACAGGGAGCTGGAAGAGTGGAAGGAGGGGAAATTGTGGTCCAGATGTATTGTATGAAAGAAGAATTTATCTAAAAAAAATAATCAAATTCAGGAACTTGCACTACATTTGGTTTATTACTGAGTTACATCCCAAACCAATTCTTGAATTTGATTTTTGTCCATTTGCATCTTGTTATTCAAGATAACAGCATTATTTAATGGAAAAAATATCTCTCATTAAAGAGGCAAACCTGATGTCCTTTCAATCCTGAGGTGTTTCTAGATGGGAGAATAAGACCATCTCGAGTCCACTCTGAGCATGCCTTCTAATCTTTTAGATGGCTGTCCTCTCAACTTTGGGCACCTCTACTAGTTGACCCCTACAAGTCTGTTAAGGATATTGAGGTTGACAATTGTCAGGAGATTCTGGAATTCTCAGCACTTGCCTTTTGTATCTTCTTCTCTAGAACATCAGTCTGTGGTCTTTACCAATCTTAGACCTTCAGGCCTCATCTTCTCTGCATAGTGAGACACTGAGCTAGTTGGCTTCCCTTTCTCCAAGGTATAGCCTGGACATTTGCAAGGCCGGGCAATCTTAGGCTCCTGTCATTTGTGTCTGGTCTCCCAGGGATTGTGGTTCTTTGTCATCTGATGTTCAAAAATCAATGTTTGTCTACGTTTTAGAGCTATGATAGACAGCATGGTAAATGTAATCCTTTTTACTTCTCATGCATTTCTTTAAGTCTTATATTCTCTACATTTGAATAATACATCTGGAATTTATTTTTGATGAGAGAAATATAGTTTTATTTTCCCCCTTCATAGCCAGAAAGTTCCCCAACACCATTCTTTGAATTCTTCAATCTTTACCCAGTTTGATATGTCACCTTCATGACAAGCCAAAACTTGATAGGCATTTGAATCTGTTTCTGAACTATTATGCTGCATGTATTTTTAATTTTTATTGAATATCAAACCTTATCATTTATTGAAGTTTCAAAATATACTGCACTATCTTATGAGAGATAGTATTTTTTAATTTCTTTCTATTTTATTTAGAGATTTCCTGCATAGCCTGTTATTTTTGAAAAAATTTTAATATCATTTTCAAATTCTTAAATACTATTTTGGGGGCAAGATTACTTTAAATGTAGAGAACTGACATAAATTTGGAAGTGGCAGAGAAAAGAGCAGGAAAATACAAGTTAAACAGCTTTAGTATTTGTTGTAAAATGAGAGACAATGACAGAACCTGGAATGAGGAGGATGGAGATGAGATAGACCAAGGGCTCATGATCAACGAATGGTATATCAGATCCCCGGTAGATCTCTGTAGGAAATGCAGACTTAACCGAGCATCACAGGAGTAATGATGAATGGTAGTCAGTGGGCATTTGCACTTTCATGGTGTCTTCTGAAAACAAAACATACGACAAAGGAACAGTAGTGTCTGTCACTACCCAGTTTTTAAGTGTTACATACACAGTGGCATGTATACGACCAGCCCAGACTTGGCACTGACTGAATAAGGGAGAATAAATTGATTTCTTTTTTCTTTGAATTTTTTATTAGATATTTTCTTTATTTACATTTCAAATGTTATCCCCTTTCCTAGTTTCCCCTCCGAAAATCCCCTCCCCACTCCCCCTGCTCCACAACTTACCCACTCCTGCTTCCTGGACCTGGCATTTCCCTATACTGGGGCATAGAACCTTCACAGGACCAAGGGCCTCTCCTTCCATTGATGACCGACTAGGCAATCCTCTGCTACATATGCAACTAGAGCCATGAGTCCCACCATGTGTTTTCTTTGATTGGTGGTTTAGTCCCAGGAAGCTCTGGGGGTACTGGTTAGTTCATATTGTTGCTCTTCCTTTGGGACTGCAAACCCCTTCAGCTCCTTGGCTTACTTCCTACAGCTACTTCATTGGGGACCCTGTGCTTCATTCAATGGATGACTGTGAGCATCCACTTCTGTATTTGTCAGGCACTGGCAGAGCATCTCAGGAGACAGATTGATGAGGCTCCTGTCAGCAAGCTCTTGCTCTTGTTAACATCTGAAATAGTGTCTGGGTTTGGTGGTTAATCATGGGATGGATCCCCAGGTGAGGCAGTTTTTGGATGGTCCTTCCTTCAGTCTCTACTCTAGACTGTGTCTCTGTAACTCCTTCCATGAGCATTTGTTTCCCCTTCTAAGAAGGATCTAAGTATCCAGACTTTGGTCTTCCTTCTTCTTGAGTTTCATGTGTTTTGCAAATTTTATCTTGGGTATTCTGCTCTTCTGGGCTAATATCCACTTATCAGTGAGTGCATATCATCTGTGTTCTTTTGTGATTGAGTTACCTCACTTAGGATGATATTCTCCAGATCCACTCATTTGTCTAAGAATTTCATAAATTAATTGATTCTTTTTTTAAAATTAATTAATTTATTTTTTATTAGGTATTTTTCTCGTTTACATTTTCAATGATATCCCAAAAGTTCCCCATACCCACCCACCCCCCAATCCCCTACCAACCCACTCCCCCTTTTTGGCCCTGGAGTTCCCCTGTACTGGGGCATATAAAGTTTGCAAGTCCAAAGGGCCTTTCTTTGCAGTGATGGCCGACTAGGCCATCTTTTGATACATATGCAGCTAGAGACAAGAGCTCCGGGGTGCTGGTTAGTTCATATTGTTGTTCCACCTATAGGGTTGCAGTTCCCTTTAGCTCCTTGGGTAATTTCTCTAGCTCCTCCATTGGGGGCCATGTGATCCATCCAATAGCTGACTGTGATCATCCACTTCTGTGTTTGCTAGGCCCCGGCATAGTCTCACAAGAGACAGCTCTATCTGGGTCCTTTCAGCAAAATCTTGATGGTGTATGCAATGGTGTCAGCGTTTGGAAGCTGATTATGGGATGGATCCCTGCATAAGGCAATCACTAGATGGTCCATCCTTTCGTCACAGCTCCAAACTTTGTCTCTGTAACTCCTTCGATGGGTGTTTTGTTCCCATTTCTAAGAAGGGGCAAAGTGTCCACACTTTGGTATTCATTCTTCTTGAATTTCATGTGTTTAGCAAATTGTATCTTATATCTTGGGTATTCTAAGTTTCTGGACTAATATCCATTTATCAGTGAGTACATATTGTGAGAGTTCCTTTGTGATTGGGTTACCTCACTCAGGATGATGCCCTCCAGGTCCATCCATTTGCCTAGGAATTTCATAAATTCATTTTTTTAATAGCTGAGTAGTACTCCATTATGTAAATGTACCACATTTTCTGTATCCATTCCTCTGTTGAGGGACATCTGGGTTCTTTTCAGCTTCTGGCTATTATAAATAAAGCTGCTATGAACATAGTGGAGCATGTGTCCTTCTTACCGGTTGGAACATCTTCTGGATATATTCCCAAGAGAGGTATTGAGGGATCCTCCAGTAGTACTATGTCCAATTTTCTGAGGGACCGCCAGACTAATTTCTAGAGTGGTTGTACAAGCTTGCAATCCCACCAACAATGGAGGAGTGTTCCTCTTTCTCCACATCCTCACCAGCATCTGCTGTCACCTGAATTTTTGATCTTAGCCATTCTGACTGGAGTGAAGTGGAAACTCAGGGTTGTTCTGATTTGCATTTCCCTGATGATTAAGGATGTTGAACATTTTTTTCAGGTGCTTCTCAGCCATTCGGTATTCCTCAGGTGAGAATTCTTTGTTTAGCTTTGAGCCCCATTTTTTATGGGGTTATTTAATTTTCTGGAGTCCACCTTCTTGAGTTCTTTATATATATTGGATATTAGTCCCCTATCTGATTTGGGATAGGTAAAGATCCTTTCACAATCTGTTGGTGGCCTTTTCGTCTTATTGATGGTGTCTTTTGCTTTGCAGAAGCTTTGCAATTTTATGAGGTCCCATTTATCGATTCTCGATCTTACAGCACAAGCCATTGCTGTTCGATTCAGGAAAATTTCCCCTGTACCCATATCTTTGAGGCTTTTCCCTACTTTCTCCTCTATAAGTTTCAGTGTCTCTGGCTTTATGTGGAGTTCCTTAATCCACTTAGATTTGACCTTAGTACAAGGAGATAGAAATGGATCAATTCGCATTTTTCTACATGATAACCGCCAGTTGTGCCCACATCATTTGTTGAAAATGCTGTCTTTTTTCCACTGGATGGTTTTAGCTCCCTTGTCAAAGATCAAGTGACCATAGGTGTGTGGGTTTATCTCTGGGTCTTCAATTCTGTTTCATTGGTCTACTTGTCTGTCACTATACCAATACCATGCAGTTTTTATCACAATTGCTCTGTAGTACAGCTTTAGGTCCGGCATGGTGATTCCACCAGAGGTTCTTTTATCCTTGAGAAGAGTTTTTGCTATCCTAGGTTTTTTTGTTATTCCAGATGAATCTGCTGATTACCCTTTCTAATTCGTTGAAGAATTGAGTTGGAATTTTGATGGGGATTGCATTGAATCTGTAGATTGCTTTTGGCAAGATAGCCATTTTTACAATGTTGATCCTGCCAATCCATGAGCATGGGAGATCTTTCCATCTTCTGAGATCTTCTTTAATTTCTTTCTTTAGAGACTTGAAGTTCTTATCATACAGATCTTTCACTTCCTTAGTTAGAGTCACGCCAAGGTATTTTATATTATTTGTGACTATTGAGAAGGGTGTTGTTTCCTTAATTTCTTTCTCAGCCTGTTTATCCTTTGTATACAGAAAGGCCATTGACTTGTTTGAGTTAATTTTATATCCAGCTACTTCATTGAAGCTGTTTATCAGGCTTAGGAGTTCTCTGGTGGAATTTTTAGGGTAACATATATATACTATCATATAATCTGCAAAAAGTGATATTTTGACTTCTTCCTTTCCAATTTGTATCCCCTTGATCTCCTTTTGTTGTATAATTGCTCTGGCTAGGACTTCAAGTACAATGTTGAATAGGTAGGGAGAGAGTGGACAGCCTTGTCTAGTCCCTGATTTTAGTGGGATTGCTTCCAGCTTCTCACCATTTACTTTGATGTTGGCTACTGGTTTCTGTAGATTGCTTTTATCATGTTTAGGTATGGGCCTTGAATTCCTGATCTTTCCAAGACTTTTATCATGAATGGATGTTGGATTTTGTCAATTGCTTTCTCAGCATCTAACGAGATGATCATGTGGTTTTTGTCTTTGAGTTTGTTTATATACTGGATTACGCTGATGGATTTCCGTATATTGAACCATCCCTGCCTCCCTGGGATGAAACCTACTTGGTCAGGATGGATGATTGTTTTGATGTGTTCTTGGATTCGGTTAGCAAGAACTTTATTGAGGATTTTTGCATCGATATTCATAAGGGAAATTGGTCTGAAGTTCTCTATCTTTGTTGGGTCTTTTTGTGGTTTAGGTATCAGAGTAGTTGTGCCTTCATAGAATGAGTTGGGTAGAGTACCTTCCGTTTCTATTTTGTGGAATAGTTTGTGAAGAACTAGAATTAGGTCTTCTTTTAAGGTCTGATAGAACTCTGCACTAAACCCATGTTGTCCTGGGCTTTTTTTGGTTGGGAGACTATTAATGACTGCTTCTATTTCTTTAGGGGATATAGGACTGTTTAGACCATTAACCTGCCCTTATATTTGGAGCATAGATATTCAGAATTGATAGTTCCTCTTGGAGGATTTTACCTTTGATGAGAATGAAGTGCCCCTCCTTGTCTTTTTTGATGACTTTGCGTTGGAAGTCAATCTTATCAGATATTAGGATGGCTACTCCAGCTTGTTTCTTCATACCATTTGCTTGGAAAATTGTTTTCCAGCCTTTCATTCTGAGGTAGTGTCTATCTTTTTCTCTGAGATGAGTTTCCTGTAAGCAGCAAAATGTTGGGTCTTGTTTGTGTAGCCAGTTTGTTAGTCTATGTCTTTTTATTGGGGAGTTGCGACCATTGATATTAAGAGATATTAAGAAAAAGTAGGGCTGGTGAGATGGCTCAGTGGGTAAGGGCACCCGACTGCTCTTCCGAAGGTCCGAAGTTCAAATCCCAGCAACCACATGGTGGCTCACAACCACCCGTAATGAGATCTGATGCCCTCTTCTGGTGTATCTGAAGACAACTACAGTGTATTTACATATAATAAATAAATAAGTCTTTAAAAAATAAATAAATAAATAAAAAAATAAAATCCTGCCGGCTCATTCATAAGCCCCCCCCAAAAAAAAAAAAAAAAAAAAAAAAAAAAAAAGAAAAAGTAATTGTTGGTTCCTCTTATTTTTGTTGTTAAAGTTGGCATTCCGTTTTTGTGGCTGTCTTCTTTTAGGTTTGTTGAGGGATTATCTTCTTGTTTTTTCTAGGGCGAGGTTCCCATCCTTGTATTGGTTTTTTTTCTGTTATTATCCTTTGAAGGGCTGGATTTGTGGAAAGGTAATGTGTGAATTTGGTTTTGTCGTGGAATACTTTGGTTTCTCCATCTATGGTAATTGAGAGTTTGGCTGGGTATAGTAGCCTTGGCTGGAATTTGTGTTCTCTTAGTGTCTGTAAAACATCTGTCCAGGCTCTTCTGGCTTTCATAGTCTCTGGTGAAAAATCTGGTGTAATTCTGATTGGCTTGTCTTTATAAGTTACTTGACCTTTTTCCCTTACTGGTTTTAGTATTCTATCTTTATTTAGTGCATTTGTTGTTCTGATTATTATGTGTCGGGAGGAATTTCTTTTCTGGTCCAGTCTATTTGGAGTTCTGTAGGCTTCTTGTATGTTCATGGGCATCTCTTCTTTTAGATTTGGGAAGTTTTCTTCTATAATTTTGTTGAAGATATTTGCTGGTCCCTTGAGTTGAAAATCTTCATTCTCATCCACCCCTATTATCCGTAGGTTTGTTCTTCTCATTGTGTCCTGGATTTCCTGGATATTTTGCATTAGGATCTTTTTGCATTTTCCATTTTCTTTGATTGTTGTGCCGATGTTCTCTATGGAATCTTCTGCACCTGATATTCTCTCTTCCATATCTTGTATTCTGTTGCTGATGCTCGAATCTATGGTTCCAGATTTCTTTCCTAGGGTTTCTATCTCCAGTGTTGCCTCACTTTGAGTTTTCTTTATTGTGTCTACTTCCCTTTTTAGGTCTAGTATGGTTTTGTTCATTTCCATCACCTGTTTGGATGTGTTTTCCTCTTTTTCTGTAAGGACTTCTACCTGTTTGATTGTGTTTTCCTGTTTTTCTTTAAGGACTTGTAACTCTTTAGCAGTGTTCTCCTGTTTTCTTTAAGTGAGTTATTAAAGTCCTTCTTGATGTCCTCTACCATCATCATGAGATATGCTTTTAAATCTGGGTCTAGCTTTTTGGGTGTGTTGGGGTGCCCTGGACTGGGCAAAGTGGTAGTGCTGGGTTCTGATGATGGTGAGTGGTCTTGGTTCCTGTTAGTAAGATTCCTACGTTTACCTTTTGCCATCTGGTAATCTCTGGAGTTAATTGTTATAGTTGACTCTGTTTAGAGATTGTTCTTCTGGTGATTCTGTTACCGTCTATCAGCAGACCAGGGAGACAGACTCTCTGTTCTGAGTTTCAGTGCTCAGAGCACTCTCTGCTGGCAAGTTCTCCTCTTACAGGGAAGGTGCGCAGATATCTTGTATTTGGACCTCCTCCTGGCCGAAGAAGAAGGCCCAAAGCAGAACCTTTCCCAGAAGCTGTGTTGCTTTGGCAGGTCCCAGAAGCTGTCAGCTTCTGTGGTGCACACTCTCACCTGTGCAGACTAAGTTCCTAAGTTCGGCGGAGTCCTGGAACCAAGGTGGCATCCCCTGCTCCTGAGGCTGAGGCCGCCTCCCGAGCCAGGCGGACACCTGTCCTCTGGTCGGGACGGTGGCCGGCTGTCTGCGGCCCGAAAAGGGTGCTGCCTCAGCTGCTCTGGGCTCCGCCTGTCCCAAAAGCTGTCCGGTTTTGTGGTGCACACTCTCACCTGTACAGACTAAGTTCCTAAGTTAGGCGGAGTCCCCCCCTTGTAATTCTTTAAGAGATTTTTGTGTTTCTTCCTTAAGGGCTTCCACCTGTTTACCTGTGCTCTCCTGTAATTCTTTAAGGGATTTTCGTGTTTCCTCTTTAAGGGCGTATACCTGTTTAGCTGTGTTCTCCAGTAGTTCTTTAAGGGAGTTATTAATGTACTTCTTAAAATCCTCTACCAGCATCATGAGATATGATTTTAAATATAAATCTTGCTTTTCTGGTGTGTTGGGGTATCTAGGACTTGCTGTGGTGGGAGTACTAGGTTCAGATGATACCAAGTAGTCTTGGTTTCTCTTGGTAAGATTCTTGGTTTGTCTTGTGACATCTCGTAATCTCTGGTGTTAGATGTTCTTGCTGTCTCTAGCTGGAGCTTTTTCCTCCTGTGAGTTTGTAAGCCTGTGTCAGCACTCCTGGGAGACTAGCTCTCTCCTGGCAAGACCAGTGCACAGAGGGCTTCAGAACAGCCCCACCTCCTGGTTGCAGATGTAGGTCCATAGGACCCTGGCCCAGCTGCTCTGCTGCTTCTGCAGCCTGTGCTCTCCTGAGTGGACCTACCTTAGAGACACACCAGAGAGAAAATCGTCATCTCCCCTGAGTCCAGGGGTCAGAGCACTCCTGGAGGCAAGCTCTCCTCTAGCAGGGAAGGCGTCCAGAGGTCTGAAGATCAGCTCCACATCCTGGCTGCAGATGTAGGTCTGTAGGACCCTATCCCAGAAGCTCTGCTGCTTCTTCGGCCTGTGCTCTCCTGAGTGGACTCGACTTAGAGAGACACCAGAGAGAAAATGGCAATCTCCCCTGGGTCAGAACACTTCCTGGTAAATTGATTTCTGAATGGTTTCCTCTGACTTCTGTTAAAGATAGCTTTGGTGTGATCTTTTAAAAAAACTTAAATAGTAGCTTGGAAATGTAGAGTTGGATTTCTTTCCCTGTTCGAGTTATTTGACTCTCAATCTATTGTTTGAAAAAACACTTCATTTTGTAGTAGTGTTCCTAATGCTTCTTTCCACACTACTTAAGTTATTAGTCTATTAGAGAATGGAGATAAAGTGATGGTTTAAGACAAATGTGATCTGATTTTGTTAAACCAACCAGATGCATTCATCTTAGTAAACGAGATAAGATAGGTGGGTTGACTACTGTAAATTTAATTTTTCAAGACCTATTTTTAATGATGGTTTTTAAATGCTTTAACTTCCCTTCTAGCCTACCACCCACCAGGGTGGTAAAGAAAAGATATGGGGGTAGTGATTCTGTTTAGAAATGATTCTTTCAAGCAAATAATCCCATCTGTGCCACCTAGAAATCAACAGTTCAGTTCACAGATCAACAGAGGCAGCTCAATCTACTCATGAACACTTCTCGAATGGATACACCAGCAGTCCAGTCTAGTAGAGTCAAGATAGTAAATACTATTCAGCAGTGTTGACACTACCTAGCAGAGACAGCCAGGCTTCATCCTCAGCACAAGTCAGAAGGAAGAACCTGGGCCAACAGACATGCCAGGAAAAGTTCTCAGCTCTGCCTCTCTTAGCAAGTGAAGATAAGTGAAGGCTTGAGACCAACAAGTGTTGCACAGCTAGCTCTATAAGCAAGCTAAGCTCAGCCTCCATCACTGTCCATCAAGTCTTTTTTATACTCTGGCCAAACATCATGGGTCTTTCATGGGTCTTGCCTCAGCACATGCTCTTTATCAGCTGACTTCACTCAGCCAATCAGTCCAAGACCTTGGAAGCAGCAAGAAGACACAGCACACCACCAGAAGATTTTTGGTGTGTTTATCTCTATGGAGTCCCAACAAATGCAGCTCAACTTCAAATGTAAGGCAATATGTAAGGTGCATGTCATTAGTGAAGAATCCTTCATCACATGTGCTTTCACATGCTTGCTTTAGCAGAACATCCTTTCTCCTGTGTCTCCTTCAGTGAAATGTTTCTTCCCAAGTTTGCCTGAGCCTTTCACCTTCGTTCACTTCAGGAAACAACAACAACAACAACAACAACAACAACAACAACAACAACAACAACAGAAACCCTCATTCCTATGTTAAAACAGCATCCAACACAACTGACTTTCCAAAGAATCCTTAAGTTTCCACTTCAGGCTAGTTTTAGGTCAACTTGACTCAAGCTATATTTATCTGGGAATATATTTCAGATATTCTTAACCTCAGTTGAGAAAATATTTCATAAGATCCATCTGTGGATTGTGATTTTCTTAATTTGTAGTTGAAGGGGAAGGGCCCAGACCATTATGGGTGGTGCCATCCCTGGGCTGGTGGTCCTAGGTTCTGTAAGAAAGCTGGCTGAGCAAGCCAAGGAGATCAAGCCAGTAAGCAGTACTCTTCCATGGCCTCTGTATCAGCTCCTGCCTCCAGGTTCCTGCCCTGTTTGAGTTGTTTTGATTTCCTACAATAACCAACAGTAATGTGGAAGCCAAATAAACTCTTTCCTCCCCATGGTTACAGTGTTTTATCGTAACAATAATAACTCTAACTAAAATAGAAGGGAAATAGTCCCCTTGCTGTTCTACTGGAGTTAGCCATCAGTGAACTGTATATAGCGCCATTTGAATCACTGTGATCTTGAATAAGTAGATAGACTGTTGTTAGTTTAGAGTAATTTTTCAACAAGCATCACTTGAGTTTTATATAAGCAACATGGGGTTTAGAGTGATATCATCCCTTTACTCTGAAATACCTCCACATTGTTTCTGATGGAGAAAATAAAAGGTGCTATGGTTTCAGCAACATTTATGCTTCTGAAGGAAGGTGTGCTTTGAGCTGTAAAGCAAGTCTTTGTGCAAAGTCAATTAAATAGGAAAAGGAGTCTAGAACAATCAGAACTCACATCTCTTAGATTTTGTACCGATGGGAGCTTCATAGTTCACATAGATTCACACAGAACCTGTTTTCTCCTTGAAAAACTTTATTTTATTTGAAGGGAAGTAAGCCTTGAAAGTTTTAGCACATCCCTAGAGACTGTTTGGCTACTCCATAGCCCATAAAAAGGAATATTTGGATGATTTAAAGGGAAATGAATCAGAACTTTAAAGGTTCTTTGTATAACACAAATCCTCATGTTTCTAAAGAAAAGAGAAATGCTCTTTTGGGTAAAACACATCTTCTATGTTTTAAAAGAAAAATATTATCTGTACACATGGAAATAGTAATACCTATTTGAAAATATTTTTACTTAAAACACTTAGACATCCAAACTTATATTTTGCTATGGGTTAACAAGGAGTTTAACAGGTTCCTAATTCCTGCAGAAGGGATCATTTCCTTGAAGCAAACTTGGTTGATTAAATTTTGATTTCATTGCAGGGTGGAAATGTATTCGCTATACCCTGGGGAATGTCTTCATAAAATTTCTCTCAAAAGCTATTTTAGACTTTCCAGTTACTTATCCCAGTGTTGTTTAGAATAGACTCAAAACTGGTTGACAATATTTTAAGTGTTCATCCATATACTTAACATTTATTTCTTGTTATATTTAAATACGATTTTCACTTAGGCATTGGACTTGTCTGATGTGTGCATTTCTAAGGATGCTAATAAATAGCTTTCCACTGGTTAAAGGAAAGGGGTGGGGAGCCAACATGCATGGCATCTTTCCTAACTCCATGATTACCTCCCTGAACAGCACAGGTAAAAATATCTATAAGTCTCCAAGTCCCAGTACTGTGATCTGCTGTAAATAATCCTGATGGCTGGTGGTGGACAATGTTGCTATGTTGTAATTAATTTTAAAATGACATTTATTTTTATGGATGGGTGTAGAATATTTTAAATGTAAATTCCTCTGGATATTACATGCTGTACTTTTTTTTCCCCATTTTTATTAGGTATTTAGCTCATTTACATTTCCAATGCTATACCAAAAGTCCCCCATAGCCACCCACCCCCACTCCCCTACCCACCCCCCCCCCCTTTTGGCCCTGGCGTTCCCCTGTACTGGGGCATATAAAGTTTGCGTGTCCAATGGGCCTCTCTTTCCAGTGATGGCCGACTAGGCCATCTTTTGATACATATGCAGCTAGAGTCAAGAGCTCCGGGGTACTGGTTAGTTCATAATGTTGTTCCACCTATAGGGTTGCAGATCCCTTTAGCTCCTTGGGTATCCCTTTAGCTCCTTGGGTCATGCTGTACTTTTTAAACTAATTACTAATAACTTTTATAAAATTATATGTAATAGTGTGTCTGTCATTGTAGAAGAGTCCAGACTTTAACCCAAAAAGCCTTGGAACTTGAGTCTTATTGCCATTTATTTATTAGCTGTATAATTATGACATTTTTCTTTATTTTTTTGAAGTTTTAAGGTCTTCACCTAGAAAATTGAGATGAAGGCATGATGTTTTTAAACAAAATCTCAATCATTAGATTTGACCAATGAAGATTTAGTAGCTAGATTCTGGGGAGAAAGTCTGCTGCCTTAGGCAGAGAAATTACCTAGCAGAACTTCTTCTTCAACCAATGTTGCATCAGGAACCCCCTATATCATAGATGTCTAAAACAAAGTCCTTCAAACTCAATATCCTTCCTTTTAACTTCCTGAATGTCTCTATATTCATTCTCCAGACTCCCTTGTTTTCTCTCTCTTTTTTTTATTTTTTTTTTTTTCCATTTTTTATTAGGTATTTAGCTCATTTACATTTCCAATGCTATACCAAAAGTCCCCCATACCCACCCACCCCCACTCCCCTACCCACCCACTCTCCCTTTTTGGCCCTGGCGTTCCCCTGTACTGGGGCATATAAAGTTTGCAAGTCCAATGGGCCTCTCTTTCCAGTGATGGCCGACTAAGCCATCTTTTGATACATATGCAGCTAGAGTCAAGAGCTCCGGGGTACTGGTTAGTTCATAATGTTGTTCCACCTATAGGGTTGCAGATCCCTTTAGCTCCTTGGCTACTTTCTCTAGCTCCTCCATTGGGAGCCCTGTGATCCATCCATTAGCTGACTGTGAGCATCCACTTCTGTGTTTGCTAGGCCCCAGCATAGTCTCACAAGAGACAGCTACATCTGGGTCCTTTCAATAAAATTTTGCTAGTGTATGCAATGGTGTCAGCGTTTGGATGCTGATTATGGGGTGGATCCCTGGATATGGCAGTCTCTACATGGTCCATCCTTTCATCTCAGCTCCAAACTTTGTCTCTGTAACTCCTTCCATGGGTGTTTTGTTTCCAATTCTAAGGAGGGGCATAGTGTCCACACTTCAGTCTTCATTCTTCTTGAGTTTCATGTGTTTAGCAAATTGTATCTTATATCTTGGGTATCCTAGGTTTTGGGCTAATATCCACTTATCAGTGAGTACATATTGTGAGAGTTCCTTTGTGAATGTGTTACCTCACTCAGTATGATGCCCTCCAGGTCCATCCATTTGCCTAGGAATTTCATAAATTCATTCTTTTTAATAGCTGAGTAGTACTCCATTGTTTAGATGTACCACATTTTCTGTATCCATTCCTCTGTTGAGGGGCATCTGGGTTCTTTCCAGCTTCTGGTTATTATAAATAAGGCTGCTATGAACATAGTGGAGCATGTGTCCTTCTTACCCATTGGGGCATCTTCTGGATATATGCCCAGGAGAGGTATTGCTGGATCCTCTGGTAGTACTATGTCCAATTTTCTGAGGAACCGCCAGACTGATTTCCAGAGTGGTTGTACAAGATTGCAATCCCACCAACAATGGAGGAGTGTTCCTCTTTCTCCACATCCACGCCAGCATCTGCTGTCACCTGAATTTTTGATCTTAGCCATTCTGACTGGTGTGAGGTGGAATCTCACGGTTGTTTTGATTTGCATTTCCCTGATGATTAAGGATGTTGAACATTTTTTCAGGTGCTTCTGTGCCATTCGGTATTCCTCAGGTGAGAATTCTTTGTTCAGTTCTGAGCCCCATTTTTTAATGGGGTTATTTGATTTTCTGGAGTCCACCTTCTTGAGTTCTTTATATATGTTGGATATTAGTCCCCTATCTAATTTAGGATAGGTAAAGATCCTTTCCCAATCTGTTGGTGGTCTTTTTGTCTTATTGACGGTGTCTTTTGCCTTGCAGAAACTTTGGAGTTTCATTAGGTCCCATTTGTCAATTCTCGATCTTACAGTACAAGCCATTGCTGTTCTGTTCAGGAAATTTTCCCCTGTGCCCATATCTTCAAGGCTTTTCCCCACTTTCTCCTCTATAAGTTTCAGTGTCTCTGGTTTTATGTGAAGTTCCTTGATCCACTTAGATTTGACCTTAGTACAAGGAGATAAGTATGGATCGATTCGCATTCTTCTACACGATAACAACCAGTTGTGCCAGCACCAATTGTTGAAAATGCTGTCTTTCTTCCACTGGATGGTTTTAGCTCCCTTGTCGAAGATCAAGTGACCATAGGTGTGTGGGTTCATTTCTGGGTCTTCACTTCTATTCCATTGGTCTACTTGTCTGTCTCTATACCAGTACCATGCAGTTTTTATCACAATTGCTCTGTAGTAAAGCTTTAGGTCAGGCATGGTGATTCCACCACAGGTTCTTTTATCCTTGAGAAGACTTTTTGCTATCCTAGGTTTTTTGTTATTCCAGATGAATTTGCAAATTGCTCCTTCTAATTCGTTGAAGAATTGAGTTGGAATTTTGATGGGGATTGCATTGAATCTGTAGATTGCTTTTGGCAAGATAGCCATTTTTACAATGTTGATCCTGCCAATCCATGAGCATGGGAGATCTTTCCATCTTCTGAGATCTTCTTTAATTTTTTTCTTCAGAGATTTGAAGTTTTTATCATACAGATCTTTCACTTCCTTAGTTAGAGTCACGCCAAGATATTTTATATTATTTGTGACTATTGAGAAGGGTGTTGTTTCCCTAAATTCTTTCTCAGCCTGTTTATTCTTTGTATAGAGAAAGGCCATTGACTTGTTTGAGTTTATTTTATATCCAGCTACTTCACCGAAGCTGTTTATCAGGTTTAGGAGTTCTCTGGTAGAATTTTTAGGGTCACGTATATATACTATCATATCATCTGCAAAAAGTGATATTTTGACTTCCTCTTTTCCAATTTGTGTCCTCTTGATCTCCCTTTGTTGTTGAATTGCTCTGGCTAATACTTCAAGTACTATGTTGAAAAGGTAGGGAGAAAGTGGGCAGCCTTGTCTAGTCCCTGATTTTAGTGGGATTGCTTCCAGCTGACAAAGTGGGAAATGCTCAAAACTGAGAAAGAATTTTCAGTGGCTATTATCCTTAAAGTCATAATCTCACCCATGAGAAGGTCAGAATCCTTATTTAACTTTTCAAAGAAGAACAGGGCAGATCAAGTTTATAAATGAGACATTCCAGGAAAATCTAGGCAAACATGTTTCATATTTTTAATTATACACTACTTATATTTGATTTAATAATTGTGTATAATAAAAATTATGATGAACAGACAACTTATAGAAGAAAATTAGGGACTACCAAAACCTCTGCTGGTTGACACAGCTCTTAACATTCCATTCAGCTCAGAATCATTTAAATACACAATGAAGTTACAATATGCATTAATAACATAGAAGATGCCTGATTGCCCATAGTTACATGTATAAACACATAATAACCACATATGTTTTTAGGCACTTTAAAATGTAAGGACCAGCATGACGACTCAGTGGATAAAAGAGCTTGCATAGCAAGCCTTGCCACATTAGTTTGATTCTGGAACCCAAATAAAGGTAGAAGGATAGAACCAACTCCACAAAGAGCTGCCTGCTGACCGCAAGTGTTCTGTGGTACACATTCCACCTCTACCTCCACCCGCATAATGAGCATACACACAAAAATAGTAATAATAATAGTAGTCGTAATAAACATTTAGAAGGCACAATAAAAAAATAAAAAGAGATGTTTAATTCCAGTATCTTAGAACCTTCAGGGCACTTGTCCTCCCAGGTCAAAGGCTGTACCTTCTACTCTCTAGTACCCTAACACCCAGTATCTTAGGACATACATGCTCTCCAGGTCAGAAGCCCCATTTCCTACCTGCTGACATGCTAACCTCTAGTGTCTCAGGATCTACATGGAGCTTTCTCCCAAGGCCAAAAGCCACTACTCTCCAGCACTCTCTTTTCTAGTGTCCCAGCACTTCGTGGTACTTTCTCCCCATGTTAGAAGCTATAAGTGTGTTTCCCTGTGGCACACTGACACTACCATCTCAGGACACATATAGAGTGCCTCTGTGCCACTCACCCCAAGTCAGAGGCCATGCTGCTGCCACCCTTTGGTGCCCTGACTTCCACAGTCTCAGGAACTATATTGACTGCCTGTATTTTTCTCAGGTGAGAAGACATTCCTCTATAAGTTTACTCTCAGCATCTTCAAGTGCCCACAGTTCTCACACCAGAAGCCACACATCCACCAACCCTAACAAGCCAGTTTCCTCTCTGCCATCTCAGGAACAGTGTCTACTGCTGAAATCAGAGTCCATGTCTTCCCATAGACAAACTGGGGCCACTCGAGATATCTTATCTAGAAATCAATACGAAGTGGCTCCAGGACTGAACGTTTAACAATGAACTTAAGTGATCTTAATCCAATGGAGTAAGCATAGACTGAAATATCCACTCAACACAGGTGGGTCAGAAACTTTTGTTGAAAGCTACAGTCCATAAAAAATGCATAATACCCAGCATAAAAACACGCAGCATGAAAAACCAAGATAATATGACTCCTTCAAAGAAAGATTCATGGCAAACCTTCACACTCCCTGCTCCCCAGACCAGTTCCCCCAGTTTTATCCACAGTCCAGCAATGCAAACTTACTATTTTCTCCCTTTTCTCTCTGACCATACCCACAAGAGAACACAAAGATCTTCTCCCCTACCTTCCTTCTCCCAATTCATTCCAGTATACCGGCCCCCAATGCCAGTAGGCATTCATTGGGAATACATCTGCTAAGCAGACCAGGGAGGTAGTAAGCCAACTGAGGAACTTCACCACTGCCTCCTCTATCCCAAATCCAATCCTCCAGTCTCATTTCTAGCTCTGCAACAGAATACAAATAGCCATCCTGCCCCTGCTCACATCTCCTGTGGATCCCATAGACATTCTCCTAACATCCCTCCCCATTCTTGCCACTTTATCCCAGACCCTAACTTCGTCAGGCACTCCCTGATAAGCCACAGGCCATGCCTGCTAGAAACTCAGGAAGGCTGCTTGCAGATATTCTCTTCTTCCCCTGTTACACCAGATCGATCCCCCACCCCTCAGCCCATCCCCAACTCTGCAGCACACACCTATGGTATTCTTCCTGCCCACTGCTTCCATTTCCTGTAGATTCACAGACCTTCTGGGCCTAAGCTTCCTCTTTCCATGTGTTGCTGTATCCCAGCCCCCAACTCCAGTAGACACCCCTTGTTAACCCACAGGCCACTCCTGCCAGGGAAGCAGGGAAGCTGTCCAAAGATTGTTCCCTATCCTTCTGTTCTACATCCAATCCTCGAGTCTATAGCAAGGAAAGAAACCTTAAGATCACCTGTAGGGAGATGATAGACATCCTTAAAAGAGAGATTAATAAATTCTTTAAAGAATGCCAGGAAAACACAAACAGTGGAAGAAAATGAATAAAACCTGTTCAAAACCTGAAAATTGAAATAGAACCAATAAGAAAAACAAACTGAGGGAATTCTGGAAATGAAGAATTTAGGAATTTGAACAGAAAGTGCAGAGGTAAGCTTCACCAACAGAATGGATATTTATATAGATATCCATAGACTAGAGCAACACCTCTTAGCTTTGGTTAACATGCTTCTTTGATTGGTGGACGATGATCAAAGTGGGGAGTCATATTTGGTCAAAGCACCAAGAATAAGTGACTGCAGAGTGCTCTGAAAGAAACAGAGCATCTCTGTCACTCTTTCTGAGATCCAGGGAATACTGAAGATGAGGGAGTCTTGTTTCTGGATGTTACATGCTACAATCATGAACACGCAGCAGCCATGACTTTTTCAATGCACCCTCAACAAACTAAAAAAAAAAAAAAAAGAAAAGAAAAGAAAAGAAAGGAGAAAAGGAAAGAGGAAAAGAAGAAAGGAAAGGTAAGAGGAAGGAAGGAAGAGTAGGAGGAGGAAAGGAAGAAAGGAAAGAAGGATACGAAGAAGAAACGAAAGAAGGAGGGAAGGAAGGGTAGGAGGAAGAAAGGAAGGGCAGGAAGAAGTAAAAAAAGAAGAAGGAAAGGAAGGAAGGAAGGAAAGAAAGAAAGAAAGGAAGGAAGGAAGGAAGGAAGGAAGGAAGGAAGGAAAGGAAGGAAGGAAAGGAAGGAAGGAAGGAAGGAAGGAAGGAAGGGTAGGATGAAAGAAGGAGAGCCATGAAGATGGAGAGGATCATTTGGAAAGAAGAGTGTCAGCAGAAGTGGAAGGAGATGAGAGATTAGTAGGGATGAATATGATCACACTGCATTGTACATAATGTGATATGGTCACATATAAAAATTTAAAACATTTAAATGCATCGTTTCATGTTATTAAATATTGATCAACACTATCTCCCTCGCTCCCTCGCTCCCTCCCTCCCTCTATTCCTCTCCCTCTCCCGCCCCTCTCTTTCTTTCTTGTTTGTTTTTGTTTTGTTATCTATGTTTGTTTATGTTCATGACCCCTGGAAAAAGACCATAGACTGGATCCAATTATAGTTCAAAGATGTATTGATTATCTGCTAGCAGGTTGGCAATCTTTGAAGTAAGCTTGAGATTCTCACAAGAAGGAGGGGTGAGGAAAGAATTTTGACCAGTGAAATCTACAAGAACTTGAGTATCCATTGCAAGCAAGCCAGGAGCTATTTTGCTCTGTGAAGATCAGATGGCCATGATGACCTCAGAAGAGTCCTTGACTTTCTACATAAGCAGGATACAGAAGCCAAAAGAGCAATAGTTGTATTATATCAAGGAGATGGTCAAGACTGTACATTTCTGGGTAGGGTCAGGATTACTGAGAATTCATCTTCCAGGGACTGGCATCAGAGATAAATGGCTAGTGGATATTAAAATGGATAACTAGAAGAAATTGGGTTTTCTTCAGCTATCATATTTGTTTTTCTTTTTGAGACAGGGTCTCACTATGTAGCTCTGGCTGTCCTGTAGCTCACTGTGTAGACGAGGATGGCCTCAAACTCACAGGAATCTGCCTGGGTCTTCTTCCAAAGAGATGATTTTAAAGGTGTGTGCCTCCATGCCTAGATAAATGCTGTCAGTTTTAAAGGTAGTATATTGTATTACTATGAGAGTATCATTTTTCACTGATCACTATCCATGAACATTTTCTAAAGTGTTGCTTTTGTCAATATTATCTTATTTTTCCATAGCTAGTATATACTTTGAGTATAGTCTATGGGAAATCTAGAGAAATAGAACTCCTTTCAAAGCCTATTTATTAATTGAAAAATGTTTTAATATATATTGTCAAGTTGGCTTCAGAAAAATTGTCACAATTTGTGTATTTTACATGTAACATTTGAGTGTAGATTTCCCCAAAATATCATCCACATTTGGTATTATCAGCACTTAAAGAAATGAAAGGAATTCATTTCTCCTACTCCTACTTATTTTCACTCTGTAGATTAGACTGGACTCTAACTCAGAGATCTGCTGCCTCTGCCTCCTGAGTGCTGGGATTAAAAGCTTGAGCCACCATGCCTGACTCCATTTAAATATTTTTTTGATAATTTTATTAGGAAAATAACATCTCATTAATAGTATAACTTGCATTTCCACAGTCACTATTCATGCATATTTCACATGTGTTTATTTGCTACTAGGTGTCTCATTGGGGTTTATATTTCAGAATTAAAATTTTCTTTTTTTTAATTAGATATTTTCTTTATTTACATTTCAAATGTTATCCCCTTTCCTAGTTTCCCCTCTAAAAATCCCCTATCCACTCCCCCTCCCCCTACTCCCTAACCCACTCACTCCCATTCCTGGTCCTGCCATTCCCCTATATTGGGGAATAGAGCCTTCACAGTACTAAGGGCCTCGTCTCCCATTCATGACCGAGTAGGCCATCCTCTGTTACAAATATAGCTAGAGCCACAAGTTTTACCATGTGTTTTCTTTGATTGGTGGTATAGTTCCAAGGAGCTCTGAGGATACTGGTTAGTTCGTATTGATGTTCTTTCTATGGGGCTTCAGGTCCCATTCTCTGACTTTTTCATCGGGGACCTTGCGCTCCGTCCAATGTTTGACTGTGAGCATCCATTTCTGTATTTGCCAGGCACTGGCAGAGCCTCACAGGAGACAGTTATATCAGGTTCCTGTCAGCAGGCTCTTGTTGGCATCAGCCTAGTGTCTGGGTTTGGTGGTTGTTTATGATGTGGATCCCCAAGTGGGGCAGTCTCTGGATGGTCATACCTTCAGGCTCTGCACTGACCTTTGTCTCTGTAACTCCTTCCATGGGTATTTTGTTCCCCATTCTAAGAAGGATCAAAGTGTCCACACTTTGGTCTTCCTTCTTCTTGAGTTTCATGTGTTTTGCAAAGTGTATCTTGGATATTCTAAATTTCTGGGCTAAGATCCACTTATCAGTGAGTGCATATCATGTGTGTTCTTTTGTGATTGGGTTACCTCATTCAGGATGATATCCTCCAGGTCCATCCACTTACCTAAGAATTTCATAAATTCATTGTTTTTATTTATTTATTTATTTATTTATTTATTTATTTATTTCACAAATTCATTTGTTTCATTGCTGAGTAGTACTCCATTGTGTAAATGTACCACACTTTTTGTAGCCATTCTTCTGTTGAGGAATATCTGGGTTCTTTCTAGCTTCTGGCTATGATAAATAAGGCTGCTATGAACATAGTGGAGCATGTGTTCTTATTATCAGTTGGAACATCTCTGGGTATATGCCCAGGAACGATATTGCTGGATCTTCTGGTAGTACTATGTCCAGTTTTCTGAGGAACCGCCAAACTAATTTCCAGAGTGTTTGTACCAGCTTGCAATCCCACCAGCAATGGAGGAGTGTTTCTCTTTCTCCACATCCTTGCCAGCATCTGCTGATCTTAGCCATTCTGATTGGAGTGAGATGGAATCTCAGGGTTGTTTTGATTTGCATTTCCCTGATAATTAAGGATGTTGAACACTTTTTCACGTGCTTCTGAGATATTTGGCATTTTTCAGTTGAGAATTCTTTGTTTAGCTCTGTACCCCATTTTTAAATAGGTTTGATTTTCTGGAGTCCAGCTTCTTGAGTTCTTTGTATACATTGGATATTAGTCCCCTATCAGATTTAGGATTGGTAAATATCATTTTCTAATCTGTTGGTGGCCTTTTTGTCTTACTGACAGTGTCTTTTGACTTATAGAAGCTTTGCAATTTTATGAGGTCCCATTTGTCGATTCTCAATCTAACAGCACAAGCCATTGTTCTGTTCAGAAATTTTCCCCCTGTGCCCATATCTCCGAGGCTTTTCCCCTCTTTCTCCTCTATAAGTTTCAGAGTCTCTGGTTTTACATGGAGTTCCTTGATCCACTTAGACTTGAGCTTTGTGCATGGAGATAAGAATGGATCAATTCACATTGTTCTACATGATAACCACAAGTTGTGCCAGCACCATTTGTTGAAAATGCTGTCTTTTTTCCACTGGATGGTTTTAGTTCCCTTGTCAAAGATCAAGTGACCATAGGTGTGTGGGTTTATTTCTGGGTCTTCAATTCTATTCCATTGATCTACCTGTCTGTCACTGTACCAGTACCATGCAGTTTTTATCACAATTGCTCTGTAGTACAGCTTTAGGTCAGGCATGGTGATTCCACCAGAGGTTCTTTTATTGTTGAGAATAGTTTTTGCTATCCTAGTTTTTTTGTTAATCCAGAATTTGCAAATTGCCCTTTCTAATTCGCTGAAGAATTGAGTTGGAAGTTTGATGGGGATTGCGTTGAATCTGTAGATTGCTTTTTGCCAGATAGCCATTTTTACTATATTGATCCTGCCAATCCATGAGCATGGGAGATCTTTCCATCTTCTGAGATCTTCTTTAATTTCTTTCTTCAGAGACTTGAAGTTCTTATCATACAGATCGTTTACTTCCTTTGTTAGAGTCACACCAAGGTATTTTATATCATTTTTGACTATTATGTAGAGAAAGGCCACTGATGTGTTTGAGTTAATTTTATATCCAGCTACTTCACTGAAGTTGTTTATCAAGTTTAGGAAATCACTGGTGGAATTTTTGGAGTCACTTATATATTCTATCATATCATCTGCAACTAGTAATATTTTGACTTCTTCCTTTCGAATTTGTATCCCTTTTATATCCATTTTTTGTCTAATTTCTCTGGCTACGACTTTGAATACTACATTGAATAGGTAGGGAGAAAGTGGGCAGCCTTGTCTAGTCCCTGATTTTAGTGGGATTGCTTCGAGTATCTCTCCATTTAGTTTGATGTTGGCTACTGGTTTTCTGTAGATTACTTTTATTATGTTTAGGTATGGGCCTTGAATTCCTGATCTTTCCAAGACTTTATCATGAATGGGTATTGTCTTTGAGTTTGTTTATGTAGTGGATTATATTGATGGATTTCCTTATATTAAACCATCCCTGCATCCCTGGAATGAAGCCTACTTGATCATGATGTGTTCTTGGATTTGTTTAGTGAGAATTTTATTGAGTATTTTTGCATCGATATTCATAAGGGAAATTGGTCTGAAGTTCTCTTTCTGTATTGGGTCTTTATGTGGTTTAGGTATCAGAGTAGTTGGGGCTTCATAGAATGAATTGGGTAGAGTACCTTCTTTTTCTACTTTGTGGAATAGTTTGAGGAGAATTAGAATTAGGTCTTTTTTGAAGGTCTGATAGAACTCTGCATTAAACCCATCTGGTCCCGGGCTTTTTTTTTTTTTTTTTTTTTTTTGGTTGGGACACTATTAATGATTACTTCTATTTCTTTAGGAGTTATGGGACTATTTAGATCATTAATCTGGTCCTGATTTAATTTTGGTATCTGGTATCCATCTAGGAATTTTTCATTTCATCCAGGTTTTCTAGTTTTGTTGAGTATAGCCCTTTGTAGTAGGATCTGACGATGTTTTAGATTTCCTCAGATTCTGTTGTTATGGCTCCCTTTTCATTTCTGATTTTGTTAATTAGGATACTGTCCCTGTGCCCTCTAGTTAGTCTGACTAAGGGTTTTTCCATCTTGTTGATTTTCTCAAAGAACCAGCTCCTGGTTTCGTTGCTTCTTTGAATAGTTCTTTTTGTTTCCATTTGGTTTATTTCAGCCCTGAGTTTGTTTATTTCCTGCCCTCTACTCTTCTTCGGTGTATTTGTTTCCTTTTGTTCTAGAGCTTTTATGTGCACTGTCAAGCTGATAGTGTATTCTCACTCTAGTTTCTTTTTGAAGGCACTCAGAGCTATGAGGTTTTCTCTTAGAACTGCTTTCATTGTGTCCCATAAGTTTGGGTATGTTGTGGTTTCATTTTCATTAAACTCAATAAAATCTTTAATTTCTTTCTTTATTTCTTCCTTGACCAAGGTATCATTGAGTAGAGTGTTATTCAGCTTCCACGTGAATGTTGGCTTTCTATTATTTATGTTGTTCTTGAAGATCTGCCTTAGTCTGTGGTGCTCTGATAGGATGCTTGGGATAATTTCAATATTTTTGTATCTGTATTAGGTAGTCCTGTTTTCATACTGAAATTGCTAGTGAACAGTGCCTTTACTACCTGGGTGTGTGTACACAGTTCAACATTTTGGAATGACAATAACATGCATCTGAAAACCCTATCAAATCTCTCCTAAATGCATCCTGGATCTGCTGATCTTCTCTCATCCATGTCTCTATCTCACCTTTGTTTCTTTCAATGAGTGGTCTCTCCCTACCCCTTTCTTCCTGCTATCAGGCTAAAAATTCTAACTTCCTTACTCAAATCTACCATGCCTTTATGTTGCTATTGCCTGTACCTGTTTTGTCCTTGGTTTATAACAGGTTTCCTTTCATCCTTGCTCATTCTACATGCCCAGCAACCAGCTTCCCATCCTCACCCTGGACATTTCCCCCTGAAGCCTTTCCCAATGTAGTAATGCACAGACATCTTTCTTCTAGAAGGTTTCTTTCTTAGGTCTCAGAAAATGTGTAATGATGCATATACATGTGCATTTGTTTCGTAACTGCCCCTTGGCTCTATGGAATGCTACTTTGCTTGTCTATTTATTGAACAGAAAGCTCGGCATGAGGGAGTTATCCAGATTTATTGAAGAACAGATGACTGACTGAATGAACAGTCCTCATAAAGTCAAACATGTAGACAAAAATGAAGTGAGGAAAAGCCAGTGTGGATGTATACAAACAGATGCTGGGATCACAGGACTGAAAGAATTAAGTCCTCCTATTGGAAGGTCATAAGGTCACAAGGACAGCTGCCTACTGTCTATCCTTTCCTAAAATGTCACTTTCTCATACTTGGTGTATTGTTACAAGTATGTTACTGTTTAACACATAAGGAGCTGGTTCCATACCATGTATTAGATGCAAAAGTCAAAGAGGTAAAGCTGTGTTCAAGTTCATAGCTCACTCATAGCATACAATGGCAGCTCAGACAGCCTCTATCCCCATAAACTCTGTTTATTTTCTCCTCTAGTGGAGGGTGTAGGATAGGTCAGTCAGACTGGTGCATCATGATGAATATTTATTGACCCAAACTGTCATGCTGACAGACATGCGGACAGGCAGACAAAGATTTCTGTTTCATAGGCCTTAGTCTTTTGATTCTATGGTTCTGACAGGCTGACATTTCCCTGCGTGAGTCCTGACTTCTCCAGCTGTTCCTGGGATGCTTGTGTCTGACTAGATTTCCCCAGACACTGCCCCACATGCTCTGCAGAGAGCCATGATGCTGTCCAGGACTTTCCTATCAAATGGTCTTGAGGTATTCATTTCTACTTCAGCCAGCCAGCATGCGCACTGGCCAGTTTTGATCACATTGTCCTCCCCATCAGCTTTCCTACCTCATCTGGACTCTTACAAGGGCTACAGTGGCCAATTGAGTTGTGCCTTTTAAAGAGAGAAGTTTTGAGTAGCACAAAGACATCTTTGTTGAGAAGAAAGGAGTTCTGTTTCTGATATAAAAAGTAATTGTGCGAGGCTGGGCATGGTAGTGCACACCTTTAATCCGGGCACTCAGAAGACAGAGGAAGGTAGATCTCTCTCAGTTCAAGTCCAGTCTGGTCTACACAGGTAGTTTAAGCCCAGCTATGGCTACAAATTCACTGGTCTATCTGTCTGTCTGTCTGTCTGTCTGTCTCTCAAAAAGCAGTTCTGTTCTTCTGTGCTCTTTTTCTCATATCCCCAATA
Organism: Mus musculus; assembly: GCF_000001635.26. Lineage (NCBI taxonomy): Eukaryota > Metazoa > Chordata > Mammalia > Rodentia > Muridae > Mus > Mus musculus. The sequence continues at coordinate 99,066,832 of NC_000069.6, read as the reverse complement.
TTTTGTGTCTATAGTGTTTTTTCTTTCTTCACATCCTCCATTAGTCTTAAGCTAATTTGTTATTTTTGAAACACTTTGTCCTGCCATGTCTGCCCAACTCTCTGTGCTCGCAGGCAAGGGGTGGCAGGCCTTGCTGGCATAGCCCAAACTTTTCTATCTGCCCAGATCCTAATGCTTCCAGGTAAGTAGCCACTGCACCCTGAGTCCAGGGCAATAGTTTAAGAGGATAAAAGAAATAAATGAAATAAGAAAGCCAATACAAGATGTGAAACAGAATAAAAATCTCCAATACAGAGGTAGAAACACTGAAGAACAGCCAACCTGAAATGATGCCAGAAATTAAAATCTCCAAAAACACAATAATACCTCAGTGAGAGGCCTCTCCAGTAGAATGGGTCCTGTGGGAAGTAGAGCATCAGGGTTGGAAGACAAATGAAGCAGTTGGAATATACAGGAAGAGTCAACAATAAATGTATAAAAACACATGAACAAAACCGGAGAGAGCTTTGAGGCAGTATGAGAAGACCAACCCTTAAGATTAAAGGTGGTGAAGGAGAAGGAGGAAAAGTAGGAGAAAGAGGAGGAGGGGAGGAGGAGGAAGAGAAGGAAGAAAGGAGGAAGAAGAGGAGAAGAAATCAAAGACATGGAATGTATTTTCAATAAAACCATAAAAGAAATATTTTTGTACATACAGAATGAAACACGCCATGGTACAAGAGACCTACAGAACTCCAAGTAGACCAGATTAAAAAAAATGATGTATGACATATTAGACTTAAACTTTAAGTTACTGTTTTATTTTAATGAAGAGACATCATGACCAACACAAGTTATAAAAGAAAACATTTAACTGGGGCTTGCTTCTAGTTTCAATTGGTTAGAATCTGTGACCATCATGGCAGAGAACATGGCACCAGGTAGGCAGGCACAGTACTAGAGCACTCGGTGAGAGCCTGCATCCACAAGCAGGAGGCAGAGAGAGGGAGAGGGAGAAGGAGAAGTAGAAGGTAAGGAAGAGGGAAAGATAGAGGGAGAGGAAGAGGGAGAGAGACTGAGATTAGGTGTGAGCTTTTAAAACCTCAAGGTCCATCCCCAGTGACATGCCTCTTCCCAAAAGGCTATACTTCCTAATCCTTCCTTAAACACTCCACCAACTGGGAGTCAGACATTAAAATATATAAACCTATGAGGGGCCGTTATCATTCAAACCACCACATCACTAAAAATACAGAATAAAGGGTGCTGAAAGGTGTAAGAGAAAAGTAGTCAAGTAAGTGGTAAGGGCATGAACTTCAGAATGACACTTGATTATTTGATAGAAACATTTAAAGCCAGAAGGCCATGGAAAGATGCATTCCAGGCTGTAGAAAATGACAACAGTCAATACAGACTATTATAGCTACAAAAACTAATGAAAGCCCAGGACAAGATGCATTTAGTGAATTCTACCAGAACTTCAAAGAAGAATTACCATACTACTCAAGTTATTCCAAGAAGTAGAAAAGGAAACAAGGCTCCCAAACTATTTTTATGATGCTAATATCACACCAATAAAAAAATCAGATAAAAACAAAAAGTTAGAAAATTATAGATCGATCTTTCTGATGAATTTACTTTTTTTGAATGGAGATATATACTTATATATTTACCAATATATCTTTGTATGTTTTAGTACATATATATTTTCTTTTTTTAATATTTTTAATTAGGTATTTTCCTCATTTACATTTCCAATGCTATCCCAAAAGTCCCCCATACCCTCCCCCTACCATATATATTTTCATATAAAATAAATATTAAATATATTATCACATGCCTAAGTATAACAAAACTATACAAAGCATATAACACATACCCATAATTGATATATTTATTTATTATTTATTTGTTTATTTTTTAATTGGGTATTTATTTCATTTACATTTCCGATGCTATCCCAAAAGTCCCCCACTCTTACACGCGTTCTCGCGACCGGCCAGGAAGAACGCAGCAAACCGGAATCTTCTGCGGCAAAACTTTATTGCTTACATCTTCAGGAGCAAGAGTGCAAGAGTGCAAGAGCTCTATTGCTTACATCTTTAGGAGCCAGAGCGCAAGAGAGCAAGAGCTCTATTGCTTACATCTTTAGGAGCCAGAGCGCAAGAGCGCTAGAGTGCAAGAGCCAGAGCAAGAGAGAGAATGGTGAAACCCCGTCCCCTTTAAAGAGAATTATCCTCCGCCTAGGACGTATCACTCCCTGATTGGCTGCAGCCCATCGGCCGAGTTGTCATCACGGGGAAGGCAGAGCACATGTAGTGGAAAACTACCCTGGGCACATGCGCAGATTATTTGTTTACCACTTAGAACACAGGATGTCAGCGCCATCTTGCAACGGCGAATGTGAGGGCGGCTCCCCACAGATCCCCCTTTTCTTTTAATAAGAGCAATAGGCCACTCATATTAATGAGAGTGGAGATAGAGGTCAAATCCCCAGTGTGCAGGTAAAGGAGCCATGTACAGGATTAGCTCTTAGGCTCACAGGCTTTTACCCAGAGCAACCCTGACCTGCTCCCGTGTCGTTTTACCTGGGGAGAAGGACACTTGGACACTCAACCTTCTTGAAAGATGACATGTCTCCCTACAATAGGCTCATATGTGCCGCAGAGCCCTTCTACTGCAGTGCTTAGCCGTGCAACTCTCTTGGGCTGCTGAAGCACACTCACTCTATCCCGTGCAATGAGACTAGCCTCGTGGGGTGCAAGAGCTGAATGGCCAGCGACCTATTGCTTAAGCATAGATAACCATATATCAGGGGAAGCACCATGTTCTAGAGCTGCAAGCGCCTGGGCAATAACCACCTTGTCTCTCCTAGTTTGGGCCTTAAGCTTACAGACCAACCAAAGAAGCAACACTAATCCACAGCAAAGTGTATCTCCAAATAATTCCACCCATACCCATTCTTTAAAGAAGGAAAATGCTGAGGAGATCCAATATTGTAATCCTTTGGTCAGGGACAGGTCCAAGCCTGTGGAGTTGACCCGAATGATGGCAAGTCTCAATTCCCGAAAGGTCTGTTCAAACTCAGCCGTCCAATTCTGTAACATATACTGAGAAAGACTTTTTGACAAGTTAGCTGCCCTAGTAAATTTCTCATACTGAATGGAAGTAACGCATAATGAGAGGTCCCCCAAGCTCCTGACAAACCCTAAGCCAGTCTTGTAAACCTTTGTTCTTTCTTGGGGCTATGGCCGCTCTGCATTCCTGCGTGGCTTGCTCATAAATGAGATGGTCTACCAGAGGTGCGGCTTGCTCTGAATCTCCAAAAATACGCTCTGCTGCCTCTGTCATTCTGGCCACAAAATCTGAGAATGACTCCTGAGGTCTCTGGACGATCTTTGTTAGTTGTCCAGTGGCTTCACCTGCTCGGGAGAGCGCCTTCCAGGCCCTAATAGCCTTTTCACCTGATTCAGAACTACTAAGAACTGGCTCCTTGAGCTCATCTAGTGATGAGTATAGGCTCCTTCTCCTAGAGACCTCCGCTGATTGATCTTTTTTCTTTTCTTTTTCCTTCTCCTTCCTTCTAATCCCTCCCCAGGTATTCTTACCTGACCTAAACTTTTCCTCGGGTTCAAGACCCGTGGAAAGGCCTGTGTACTTATTTTGTGTACCATATTTCCTCTTTGCTCCTACTCTCTCTCCCCGCTTTACTTCTGATAGATTGCCCTGAATTTCATCCAGAATTTTCAGCCCTGCCTTAACCGCTTGATAACATGTGAAAAGGAACAAAAAGGCTCCTAACACTAGAAAAAGTTCAAGGCCAAACATACCTTGTAAAGCTATTTCCCACTTTACTTCTGATAAGACTGTCTTGAATTTCGTTAGAAAGTTCAAGACCAGACTTACCTTGTAAAGCTATTTCCCACTTTACTTCTGATAGACTGTCTTGAATTTCATTAGATCCCGGGTTTCGGCATCAACTCTTACACGCGTTCTCGCGACCGGCCAGGAAGAACGCAGCAAACCGGAATCTTCTGCGGTAAAACTTTATTGCTTACATCTTCAGGAGCAAGAGTGCAAGAGTGCAAGAGCTCTATTGCTTACATCTTTAGGAGCCAGAGCGCAAGAGCGCTAGAGTGCAAGAGCCAGAGCAAGAGAGAGAATGGCGAAACCCCATCCCCTTTAAAGAGAATTATCCTCCGCCTAGGACGTATCACTCCCTGATTGGCTGCAGCCCATCGGCCGAGTTGTCGTCACGGGGAAGGCAGAGCACATGTAGTGGAAAACTACCCTTGGCACATGCGCAGATTATTTGTTTACCACTTAGAACACAGGATGTCAGCGCCATCTTGCAACGGCGAATGTGAGGGTGGCTCCCCACACCCCACCCGCTCCCCCACCCACTCCCCTACCCACCCACTCCCACTTCTTGGCCCTGGCGTTCCCCTGTACTGAGGTATATAAAGTTTGCACGACCAATGGGCCTCTCTTTCCACTGATGGCCGACTAGGCCATCTTCTGATTTATATGCAGCTAGAGACATGAGCTCCAGGGGGCTATTGGTTAGTTTATATTGTTGTTCCACCTATAGGATTGCAGATCCCTTCAGCTCCTTGGGTACTTTCTCTAGCTCCTCCATTGGGGGCCCTGTGATCCATCCAATAGCTGACGGTGAACATCCACTTCTGTGTTTGCCAGGCCCCGGCATAATGTGGACACTTTGCCTCTTTTTAGAATTGGGAACAAAACAACCCTGGAAGGAGTTACAGAGACAAAGTTTGGAGCTGAGATGAAAGGATGGACCATCTAGAGACTGCCATATCAGGGATCCATCCCATAATCAGCTTCCAAACACTGACACCATTGCACACATTAGCAAGATTTTGCTGAAAGGACCCAGATATGGCTGTCTCTGATGAATTTAGATGCAAATATTTTTGGTAAAATGCTTATGAACTGAATTTAATAACAATGGTAATTGAATGTGACAATTTGCTTTCATTCTAGAGGTGGAAGGACAGTTCAACAAACATAACTAACAAATGTTATCATTTCGTAAACAGACTCAAGGATGGAAATTACACAACCATCTGATTAGATGCAGAAAATTCTCTGACAAAATTCAATATCCCTTCATGATAGAAGTTACAGGGAGGCTAGAGATGGAGTAAAACAATCAAGGCTATAGATTACAAACTCCAGCCAATATAATGCTAAATGAAGAAAAACCCAGAGTTCCCTCTAGGATCAGGATCAAGGCAGGATGTCAATATAGTGCTGGAATCTTGGCTACAACAACAAGACAAGAGAAAGGAATAAAAGGGTTATGAATAGGAGACGAAGTTACAATGTTCCTATCTGCAGATGATTTGATTCTTTATATAAGAGAACCTAAAGATTCCAGCAAAAACTGCCTAGAGCTGAAAAATAATTTCATCAAAGTGACAGAATACAAAATTAACACACAAAAGTCCTATATACAAAATGACTGAAAAAAATCAAGAAAACCTCCATGATAGTCAATCAGATGCACAAACACACACACACACAGAAACACACACATAGACAGACAAAGAAACACACACCCACAGAAACACACACCCACCGAACCACACCTCCACACCTCCACTCCTCCACACACATGGGAATGAACTTAAGCAAGGAAACTGAAGACTTTTATTTAGAGTAAAACTTGTAAGACACCAAAGAAACAAATTGAGGGAGATGTTAGAAAATAGAAAGATATCCCATGCTCATGAAATGGGAAATTTAATATTATGGAAATCACCACCCTATCAAAAAACAAATCTACTGATTCAATGCAATATCAATCAAAATTTCTGAGCCATTAAAAAATGACTCCAAAACTTATATGGTGGCATAGAATGCAAAAATAGCCAAAGCGGTTCTGTGTCTGTGTGTACTGTGAGAAATATCACCATACTTAATTTCCTAAGGGGAGGGGCAATGAGTGGGTTAACTGGAGGTAAGGCTCCATGAAAAAGCCTCAAGCAAACACGCTAGTTAGTAAGCCAATTTCCATATAAAATTAAAAAAGAAAAAGAGTTCAAATGCATTACCCAGCATAGGTATACAGTGCTACGCCCAGCAGACATGGGCAATTTAATGAAAATCGCAGTATAAGGCATGGGATGCCTTCTTTTTGGTTATTGGTCAGGGAGACCCCAAAGGACTCAAAACAACACACAGGTGTCTGCCATTTTCCTTGGTTATCTCTGTAACTATATGGTAAGGCCTTGCTGAATACACAATGCCTTTGGCTGCAGGACAGAGGGGACTCAAGCTCAAATCTTTCAGGAACATTCCTTTGTATTTGCTGACTTCCATAGTCCCAGAAGGTTCTATGTAGGCTTCTGAAGAAAAAAGACATCCAGTTTTACCAGTACTGGACCCTGAATTCTGTGATACTGATCTGGCAGGCAAGATTTATGGTGCAATAGTGGTGTGGCCACTGTGGAGTAACCAAGTACGTTCTGATTGGATTTGAGATGAGACAGGCTCCACAGGGGTGAATTTCATGCCTGATACAATCACAGTCAAGTTCTATAGCTGGGAGGTTGTAGGCCCTAGAGTAAAACATACTCTTATTATTTTAATATTATTATATTAACACTATTAAATATTATCATAATAATAGCCATGCAGGGGAAATGCCATCTAAATATTTACATGTTTACCCATAGATCTGGCTTCCCTTAGCTTTTGGGTGGAGAAAATTCTGTAGTGTTCTGCCATCAATAGATGCTGTCATAGTTAGTTTAATTTGTCAACTTGAGACAAATGTAGAGTCACCTAGGAAGAGGGAACACCAACTGAAGATTTGCCCAGGTCAGATTGGTCTGTGGCTGTGGCTGTGAGGCATTTTGCTGATTGTTGGTGGAGGCAAGAGAGCCCAGAGCACTCTGAGCAATGCTATATACTTAGACAGGTGGACCTGGGCTGCCTAAGAAAGGCAGCAAGCCAGAGGAAGCAAGGCCCCCAAGAAATGTTCTTCCACAGTCTCTACTTCAGTTCCTGCCTCCAGTTTCCTGCCTTGATTTCCTGCTCTATTTTTCCTCGTGATAGATGATGACCTGGGACTTGTAAGATGGAATAAATAGCAAACTAGAATAGATGTGCAATAAATGCCAAAGTCCTGAAAACAAGAAACTGAGTCCTTTGCCCTAAAGAGCCATCTACATTAACCTTACCACCACTAAGGCTGAAGAACATCATGAAATAGGAAGAATAAAGAATATAAGAGCCAGAGGATGGGGGAGAAGTGCCATGAAATACGGTTTTCTGTATATGACATGGCTGTCACACTCATGAACTCACAGCAGTTGTGGTCACCTGTATAAGACCCAGGTATACAAGTTGAGGCCAGACAAAATTCCAGCATTAGCAGGATAGACAGTGAGCCCCACTTCTTACTCAGAAGCTCTTTACAGTGGATATCTGCTGGGGGTGGGAGAATAACTCTGTTTTAGAGGCTGTGGCCTGTGATGGGATTCCCATGCTCCAGTAGATGGCCTCACTACTATTCAGATATGGGTGGCACTCATTGGACTTCATGGTTATTAGAGAGAGCAAGGGCGAGGGTTAGAGTAAGATGAAACTGGGAGGGGATATTTTAGGAGGACAGAGAGCAGGAGAGGAGAGGTAGGATAGATTTGATCATATTTTATTGTGTGCATGTATGGAATTCTTAACAGTAAAGGAAATAAAAAAAAACTTTCTAGTATGAAATACAGTATAGTACAGAAAACCATAAGAAAACAGATGTGTAGGTTGAAATAATCATTGCAAAGCTAATACCTATGTAAGATCTACCAATGACATGAGAATGTTACCCCTCCTATGAACCCCTCTAGTAATGCTGCCAAGCTCTTCTGTAAGGAGTACCCCAAACTCTGACTATTATTATAACCGTTGTCCACTGTTCTTCAGAGTTCTAAATGCATATTACTAAACAGTTTATATTTTCTGCTTTCCTCTTCCCTGGTCTATCTTTTAAGTATCTTTGAACCTGTAGAATTTCCCCTTTTATTTTCTTATTTTCATTGTACCTTCATTGTTTTAAATTTTAATATTTCTGTTCTTATCTTATCTATTACATCCCAATCACAGTTTTCCCTTCCTCTTAAATTCCAAGTCCCTCCCCTCCCCCAACCTCTCTTCCTCCTTTTTTTTTTAGAAAGGGGCTGGCCTCCCAGGAACGTTGACAAAGCATACCATATCAAGTTGCAATAAGACTAGGCATCTCCCCTTGTATTAAGGGTGGGCGAGCAGTCCTATAGGAGGAAAAAGGGTCCCCAAAGCTGGCAAGAGTCAGGGACAACACCCACTCGCACTCTTAGGAGTCCCACAAGAAGACCAAGTTACTCAGCCATAACAGTTATACAGCCCCATGCAGGCTCCCTAGTTAGTGTCACAGGGGCTCTGTGAGCACCTATGAGCCCAGGTTAGTTGATCCTACAGGTTTCCTTGAGGTGTCCTTGACCCCTCTAGCTTCTTCCTGCCTCTCATCCTCATGATTCACTGAGTTCAGCCTAATGTTTGGCTGTGAGTCTCTGCATCTGTTTCCATCAATTGCTGGATGAGAATTCTGATGATAATGATTATACTAGGTTCTTGTCTATGAGTCTAGCAGTATATCATTAGGAATCATTTCATTGACTTTTCTTTTGCAGTCATGTTTGGTTCTATTCTAGGTCTCTAGCTCTCTGTTTTCTGGTTCTTGGCCCTCTAGATGTCAGGGGTGGGCTCCCTCTTGTGACTTGAGTCTCAACCTGGACTAGTGATTGGTCAGCCTTTCCTACAAGAGGAGAGGTACCACCTTTACCCCAGACCATCTTTCCAGCAAGACAAATTGCAGGTAGAATGTTTTGTGACTGGGTTGGTGTCCTGATCCCTTTCCTGGAAGTATTTCCTCATACATTAGTTCTTAAGGAAATTGAGTTTCTTACCCACAGACTACAGGTTGAGTTTTGCTGGTGGCTTCCTCATAGTAAAGTTCAGTTTGTCCTTTATATTTTCTCTGCTTCTGTTTGTATATAAATGATGTGCTCTATCCTGGGGGCATGCACGTCTTGGTGTCTCTGTTAGCAGTCACTCTGTTAGGTTGTTCATGCTCTATCCTTTAATTTGTAAGTATTATAATGATCATTCTTTCTATTAAGAACCCGTGTTATCTCTGTTTGTTCACCACCTTACAGTGTTGAATTAAAACTGGATTTAAAAAAAAAAAACCCTTCCTTTGACAGTTTAAAACATTAGTTGTTTTCCTAGAGCCTGCTAAAGATTTTTTACGGGAGTGTGGGAAATTTTTATTTTATGGTGATAAGACATTTATAATACAATCTATTCTCAATAATTTTTCAATATAGATTTCACATAATATTGTAAAGCATATTTCTAGATCTCATTCATCTTTGTGAACTAAAGCATTGTGCCCATTGATGGGTAAATATACTTTGTCCATTACCCCAGACCCTAGCAAGCATCATTTGACTTTCTGATTCTGTGAATTGGATTTTTGTAGACACATACAAGTGGAATCACACGTTCATTTTTTTTCTTTATGTGACTGACTTATTTCACCTGGTATAATATCTTTAAAGCTGACTCATGTTGCTGTTACTAAATAATTTACTTCCTTTTCAAGTCCTAATGGTATTCAAGCCCATGAAATTTTCATTTACAATGCTCCCAAGGGCCCATGTGCCAGTGACTTGGCTCTGAACTTGGCATTAGTGTGAAGCAATGTAATGTTTGCTAGGCAAGGCCATTTGGAATTCATAACTTTGAAAGCACAGCCTATTGGACGTAGTACTACCGGAGGATCCAGCAATACCTCTCCTGGGCATATATCCAGAAGATGTTCCAACCGGTAAGAAGGACACATGCTCCACTATGTTCATAGCAGCTTTATTTATAATAGCCAGAAGCTGGAAAGAACCCAGATGCCCCTCAACAGAGGAATGGATACAGAAAATGTGGTACATCTACACAATGGAGTACTACTCAGCTATTAAAAAGAATGAATTTATGAAATTCCTAGGCAAATGGATGGACCTGGAGGGCATCATACTGAGTGAGGTAACACATTCACAAAGGAACTCACACAATATGTACTCACTGATAAGTGGATATTAGCCCCAAACCTAGGATAACCAAGATATAAGATACAATTCGCTAAACACATGAAACTCAAGAAGAATGAAGACTGAAGTGTGGACACTATGCCCCTCCTTAGAATTGGGAACAAAACACCCATGGAAGGAGTTACAGAGACAACGTTTGGAGCTGAGACGAAAGGATGGACCATCTAGAGGCTGCCATATCCAGGGATCCACCCCATAATCAGCTTCCAAACGCTGACACCATTGCATACACTAGCAAGATTTTGTTGAAAGGACCCAGATGTAGCTGTCTCTTGTGAGACTATGCTGGGGCCTAGCAAACACAGAAGTGGATGCTCACAGTCAGCTATTGGATGGATCACAGGGCCCCCAATGGAGGAGCTAAAAAGGAGAAAGTACCCAAGGAGCTAAAGGGATCTGCAACCCTGTAGGTGGAACAACATTATGAACTAACCAGTACCCTGGAGCTCTTGACTCTAGCTGCATATGTATCAAAAGATGGCCTAGTCGGCCATCACTGGAAAGAGAGGCCCATTGGACACACAAACTTTATATGCCCCAGTACAGGGGAACGCCAGGGCCAAAAAAATGGGAATGGGTGGGTAGGGAAGTCGGGGGGGGAGGGTATGGGGGACTTTTGGGATAGCATTGGAAATGTAATTGAGGACAATATGTTGTATATATATATATATATATATATATATATATATATATATATATATATATATATATAGAAAGCACAGCCTTGAACGGTACAAATAGGACTCTGACCTTTCCTCTCTTCTCCTTTGCAACTTGACCACGTGATAAGCAGTTTCCTTTGCCGTGTGTTTTCACTATGATATACAACTGGACCAATTTATAATGGACCAAAATCCTCTAAACCCGAGCCATAATAAAAACTGTCCACTTATCCATTCTTTGGTTGAAGGAAAATTGGATTACTGGGACAAAATTATTATTATGAAGAGAGCTGTAAGGAACATAAGAGTAATCATACTTTTCGATCTTGGTTTTAATTGTTTTGGAGAAATGGATAGAAGTAGGATTAATGGATAATATTATAGTTGGTATATACCTTCTTAAGGAACTTCCATATTGCTTCTGTAACTGTTACACCAACTTGATTCTTGCCACTCATGTGAAGAAGGTGAAAATTTCATATACTATTAGTCACAGTAATCAATATGACTTTTTAAACAAAACTTTTAAGTCCTTCACTTGGACAGCTCTCCTTCTCTGTAATACACCACAGATTAGGAAAGGGGTTTAGGGAGATAGAAATGGGAGCCTCTGAATTGAGAGAAGTCAGCCCAGCAAGACTAGGATCCTTGCAGGAGTCTAGAAAGACTCAGGTTTTCTCAGAGCTGACTTACATCTTCCACACTCTTTCAAATTCCTTTGTGTCTAAGCATGATGGTGGCCATGCTTCCTCCCAGTCAATGCATGGGTAGGGATTAGAAGAGGCACCTACCTTGCTGACAGGAACCTGGTGTGGCTGTTCCCTGGGAGATTCTTTCTGCCAGTACCTGACCAATGCAGATGGAGATGCTTGCAGCCAACCATTAGACTAAGCTGGGGAACCCTGGTGGGGGAGCTGGCAGAAGAACTGGAAGAAAGGAGGGGATTGCAACCCCATAGGAAGAACAATGTTGGCTGGACCACCCAGTGCTCCCAGAGACTAGACCACTAACCAAGGAGTGTACAGGGAGAGGTTCATGGTTCCAGATACATATGTAGCAGAGGATGGTCTCAATGGGAGGGGAAGCCCTTGGTCCTGTGGAGCTTTTATGCCTCAGCCGTAGGGGGAAGCTGGAGAGGTGGGGAAGGAGTGGGTGAGTGGGTGGGAGCACCCTCATAGAGGCAAAGGGGAGGGGGAAAAAGGCAGATGGGATGGAGAGTTGTGTAGGGGTAACTGGGAAGGGAGATATTACATTTGAGGTGTAAAAGAATGGAATGATTAATTTTAAAAAACCAAATTCAGGGAAAAAAAAAGAAATAGGTGCTTAGTCTGCAGGCCCTTTCTCAGGCCCAGCTTGAGCCCCCTCCCCTCCCTAGTCTAGTGAATTTTCTAGTTGATATTCTGGTTTTCAGTAAGGTCTTTTTTTTGTCCTTCGAGTGATTTAAATTTTTATGTATTGACATACTTTGGCACCAGTTACTTTTAAAGGTATACTGCTCAGTGGCTTGAGTACATTCCAAACATTGTGACATTATTTTGACTAATGCAGTACATTTTCATAATTTCTGAAAGCAACCCCTCCCCATTAGAAGTGACTTCAATTCCCCTAACCCCCACCCACAGCACCCACTAACCCATTGTCTCCCTCTGTGTTTTTGTACTCCAAGCTTTTATATTCATGAGATGACAATGACTTTTGTGTCTGGATTCTGGTACTCATCAGGAGGAACCCAAGCAGGTTTCATTTCCCTGTCCACCTTCCTTCATCTCGAGCCACTTCATCCATGTTACCGGCATCACTAATTCATCACTTTGATGGCTGGATTCCATTCCATTTTATTCAATTTTCCATCTTATTTATGTATACATTTTATTTTTAAAATAATTAATTTTATTATTTTAGTTATGTTTGTGTCTCTGTGTGGGTCTGTGTCCATGAATGCATACATGTGGGTATGTACCCACACCTATGCTGTTGGATCCCCTGGAGCTGGAGTTACGGGGATGTAAGCTGCTTGATGTGGGCTCTGGAGTCCTCTTGAGCACTTCAGTGCTTTAAACTCCTCAGCTATCTCTTCAGTCCCTGTATTCACATTTTATTTATTTATGCATGCATGAGTTATTTCTACCTTTTGTTTATTGTGAATAAAGCATCTATGAACATTTACATGTAAGTTTTATATGAGTATCTGTTTTTATATTAATATTTTTTAACAAGCCTACAAATCAATGAGTTTCATTATATAGCTTTGATTTGCATTTCCCTAATAACTGACAAGATCGAACACGTTTCTTGTGTTTATTGAACACTTATATATCTTTTGGGAAGAATTTTAAAAAATACTGCCCATGTTCCTGGAGAGAGCTGTTCTGGCCGTCCACTCTCTCAGGGTTCCTGTGTGGCCTCTTCTCTTCTCTTTAGAGGGTCAGGGGGAAAGTACTGGGTGATTTGCCTTGTCCCTTGATCTGCTTTTTGCACAGGAGAACTGCACAGCTGACCTAGGGTGGGGATGAGGTTGGAGAAGGGAGGATAAAGAATAAGAATACTTATTTGCATAATTTCAATAAAGCTCCCCCATGGAGAGCAAGACATCCAGTCTGTGAGTCCCAGGCTGTCTTTGGATTCTGCCTCTGAACAATCTTTTGATGTCTGTGAAAGTCTGAGAGGGAAGTGGGTGTTTCTGTCTTGGATGAAGGAAAGAACTCAGAGCAGTTCATGCATAGGTTATGAAGCATCTGTAGCAGGCCTGGCCCCAGGCACCCCACCCCCACCCCAGTGTACCTTTTTTCTTCCTCTGAGATTCTTCCTTCCCTGGTCCTATAAAGCTTCTGTTCTGCATGGCTCCTCTCTACAAAGGGCAAATAAACCTCGAGTCTTGATGCTTTGGGACACAATCATGCCCAGGGCAAAATAAGTTATGAAACTCAAATATGATTTCTATACTTAGCACTCTTCTAGGTACAGGGGCAAGGACATAGGAACAGCAGTTTTCTTCCTCCCCCACTGATGCAATAAACACTCTGGAGTACTTACTCTGCCAGAGTGTGCTTCCCTTCAGAAGACCAACTTGGGAACAATGACTCTGACTCCATCATTGTTTGATACATTTCACACTAGTGGTTCATGTTCAAGGCAAAGCCCCAGAAAAGAGGCAAGCCCAGCATTCAAGGATGTCTCATAGTGGTACTGAGTCAAAAGGGAGCACTACTCCCACCACTGACCAAAGAAACTTGGACAGAGATGCTCAAGGTCAAGGGAGGAGTATCAGTGGAGGACATGAAGATGGAAACCACGTTTCGTGCCACTGCACATTATGGTGAATTTCTTAGGCAATATCGGAGGCTCTAATGCACATGCTAATTTTGTTTATGTAGACAGTAAGTAAAAGTAAATCCAGCAGCGTGTACCAGGGGAGTACTATTTAAAATTTAGTCGTATATTGAGTTCCTGGTGCCCTTTCAATGACTAGTTTCCTTTTAGTCAGCATCTTTCTCTATTGCTGGTTTCAGTTTCCTACTTGATAACCAGAGGTCTCGAATCCATCTTGATTAAAGCAGCAAGGCCCCAACTCCATCCTGCCTGCTTCCTTTGAAGTTCATGTGCACTCTCTATTCAGATCAGCTGCCAAGGGCACAGAGAAAGATGAGCTATGAGCTGTGACAACATGTGGGCACAAGGCCAGATGCTTCAAGGCAGTTCGGCTTCCTTCCGGGACTAGAACCGCTGGAGGGTTTCATTTCTCTAGACTGGTTTAGGTATAGCTGAAGGGGGAAATACAAACAAAAACAGAATAAGATGGCATTTTGGGTCTCATTGATTGTATTAAACCATACAGTCCAAGTCAGACAAGGGTCTCTCTATTACAGTGGGTAGCAGGCTTTCCGATGCGATGCATCTGCTTGCCCAGAAATCTGGATTCTTTTGAGATGCCCTGCTTCTTCTGTTCCTTAGGCAGAGGCTATCAAGAAAGGGAAGAATGTGCCATTGCTATATTGTCTATGGCATTCCCCATAGTTTTACATCACAATTTGTCTTCTGCATTATTATAAGACTGACTTCTCTCCCTTAAGCCTCAATTTTTGCTCATCTCTCAATTGTCTGTGTATAAGCCTCTCTGTCTCCAGCTGAAACCAGTACCTTCCTTCCTTTGCCCCATCCCCATTCATTTTCAATAGAGACTCATGGCCACATACAAACATGTTTCAAACAAACTAGTTCTTTGGAGAGTAGTTCTTCATCTGTAAAATACAAGAATCCTTAAACTCTCCTTAAATGCTGTGATTTTTGGAAATACTCAATTTATTTACACAGTTTGACTTTTCAGCCTCCTAAAAGCTGTAGTGACTGGCTATGTCATGATGATCCCTCATTGCCCCCCCCCCTTTCACTATACTGGGACACTTTTTGCTCTCTATGTGTGTTAGAAATCAGACACAGTTCTTGACTTTCCCGGCTCTGCCACAATCCCAGTCTTGTAAAGTAATAGTGGTGTGTCTTCGAAGCACACCAGCTTCAGAGCAGCTTCAGAAATGACATTAGAATCAGGAACTCAGAAACTGGGAGAGGAGATAAAGGGAGGAAGAAAGTCAGCGAATGACTTTTTAAAAAAGATGATTTGTGTGTGCGATACTAAACTTCTAGTGGTTTTGCAGCTCAGGTTGCATACGCTGCTCGCTATAGGATAGATTTTTATGTTCTTTCCCAGATAGAATATCTAAGAGAATACCCCTCCCCCTAGAAAAGAATGATTTTTATTTTCCATATGGTACATGCTAGCAATCCTGGCAGTTGACCACATTTATGTAAACATGAAGAGATACCTATAAATTATTGGACTTAACCCCAGTTTGAGTTTCCAGCTACATGCTGTAATCATTACAGATGTTCCTACTTCAGCTTCAGAAGACATTTTGGCCCATTGATATGGTTGATTAGGAACTGAAGATGTAGACTACATTCATTACATTGTTTAGGGGATGGAGAACATGAGAAACACCAGTGAGGGCACTAAGATTGCTCATGCACACCAAAAGTTCTGTAAAGCAGGGGAGGTCCCTGAATCTGAGCCCTAGGCATAAACACTAACTGGCCCTCAGTCTCCATGGCCAACTTGTTGTAGGTATCACAATGAGAAGCTTGGGCTCTTTCTCTTGTTGACGGAGAAGAACACAGAGTTCAAGGAAATGGTGGTCTTGCTTATACAAGTCTGACTTTTAGCCAAAATACCTGGTCCTTCTGGAGGTTGCTTTGGGAGAGAAGCCTAGTGACCCTTAATAATGACATTATAGGAAACGTGCCAATAAAACCTAAAATGAGCTTTTCCACTTTCTCTTCTGTAGAGACCTATCCTTATTGTGCATTTCCTTGTTTAGTTCAGGATGAATGTAGATGCTTAAAAGATGCTCTGGGCATATATCCAGAAGATGCTCTAACACATAATAAGGACACATGCTCCACTATGTTCATAGCAGCCTTATTTATAATAGCCAGAAACTGGAAAGAACCCAGATGTTCCTCAACAGAAGAATGGATACAGAAAATACGGTACATTTATACAATGGAGTACTACTTAGCTATTAAAAGCAATCAATTTGTGGAATTCTTAGACAAATAGATGGATCTGGAGGATATCATCGTGAGTGAGGTAACCCAATCACAAAAGAACACACATGATATGCACTCAGTGATAAGTGGATATTAGCCCAGAAGCTTGGGATAGTCAAGATACAATTCGAAAAACACATGAAACTCAAAAAGAAGGAAGACCAAAGTGTGGATACTTCTATCTTTCTTAGAGGGGGATCAAAATACCCATGGAAGGAGTTACAGAGACAAAGTTCAGAGCATAGACTGAAGGAATGATCATCCAGAGACTGCCCCACTTGGGGATCCATCACATAAACAATCACCAAACCCAGACACTATGACAGATGCCAACAAGAGCTTGCTGACAGGAGCCTGATATAGCTGTCTCCTGAGAGGCTCTGTCAGTGCCTGGCAAATACAGAAGTGTATGCTCACAATCATCCATTGGATGGAGCACAAGGTCCCCTATGAAGGAGCCAGAGAAAGTACCCAAGGAGCTGAAGGGGTCTGAAGCCACATAGGAGGAACATCAATATGAATGTATTGATGAATATACTAACCAGTATCCCCAGAGCTCCTTGGAACTAAACCACCAATCAAAGAAAACACATGGTGGAACTTGTGGCTCTAGCTGTATATGTAACAAAGGATGACCTAGTTGGTCATCAATGGAAGGAGAGGCCCTAGGTCCTGTGAAGGTTCTATGCCCCAGTACAGGGGAATGCCAGGACCAAGAATGGGAGTGGGTGGGTTGGGGAGCAAGGTGAGGAGGGAGGAGATATGGGATTTTCGGAGGGGAAACTAGGAAAGGGGATAACATTTGAAATGTAAATAAAGAAAATATCTAATAAAAAATATTTAAAAAAAAAAAAAAAGATACCCTGGGCTGGATACTGAGTCTGGTGGTTATACCTAGGCAATCCTGCAGGGGGCACCCTAAGGAGGATGCAGCCTCCTGAAACTGTGTTGCTCCCGTGCCCAAGTTAGCTTTTCTGCTGTGATTTATGGTTTAAAATTAACATGTAGTTTACCTATATAGCATCTTATATTTAGTCACAAACACTGTTAAATATCCTCCCTCCCTTTTAAAGGTAGACATCTCAGTCATGAAGCCACAGAGCTTCTATAGAGAGGTAAGAGACAGGAGCCAGTGTTAGGCACTGGGGCAGAAGGCGAACATTTGGATTGTGGACCTGTTATCTTCCTACAAGAGTTCTTCACATCGAGGATGATAATGAACAGAAAACACTTCCACCCTCCCTTTTATTTCCGTCCTTCAAAGGTTGCCATGTTTTCTTTATGTCAGTTCTCCTGAGATCAGTTCTTGTGAAATTCTAGTACTTTCCTGGCTGCCCTCCATGCTCAAACAATGTTGGGCAGGCTCTCCAGCCTTGCTTTGATTCACTCAGCAGATGTAGGCTTATCAGCATTTCCTCAGAGCTTGAGGGGGTATTTTGGGATGATAAAGTTAGTTTCCATTTATCATCAGTTTATCCCCAATGTTGGAATTGGGGTTTTTGTTGTATGAATGTAAACCACAAGGCTGCATTGAACTTGTTCTCCAAGCCAGGAGGATGATATTCTAGCTTCGCTTCCATTGCTGTAATAAAATATCCTGACGACAGAGCCAGGCATGTGGGGTTTGCACCAGAGGGGGTGAAGGAAGGGAGGGGAAGAAAGGCAATGATGCAATTATAATTGAATATAAAAATTATTATTAAAAAAGAGCAACATAGGGGAGGAAAGGCTTAATTTCAGCCTGTGACTCCTGGTTGCAGTCTATAATTGCAGGGAAGTCATGGTGATAGCAGGAATGGTCACACAACACCTTCAGTCAAGTGCACAGAGAGCCAAGTGCATCTGTACCACCTGCTTGTCTATTTGCCTTCTTTGCTAGTTCTCTCCTCCTTTATACACTGTAGGGCCTTAGTCTACAAAATGGTTCTGCTTACATTAGCCTGAATCAGTTAACAATCATATTATTCTCCACATACACATGAGATGATCTGATGCAGACAATTTATAAACCGAGACTCTCTTTCTAGGCTGGCTGGATGACATCTAAAATGAGCACTTTCTGATTTTGTGCAGCCTTGTGATCTAACATCATTATTTCAGAATAGACTCCGGGGCCTTTTTACTGTAAAGATAAATCACATTTCAGAGATTCCTTATCCAGGTTGGTGTCAAGAATGTAAAGAAAGAGAAGAATTTAAAAAGTATTCACAGGCTGACATTTTGTTCTTGCTGCTGTTGATCTGGGGTAAGATGAAATCTCAGAGTAGCTTTAACTTGTATTCCCTGATGACTAAGGATGTTGAACATTTCTTTAAAATTTATCTGTGGAATTATCTGGTTCCCTTAGAGCCTGCTTTACAACCATAGAAAATATAGAAGGAAAACCGACCCCCTTTTCTTTTCTGAAAAGAATGCTCTTCGCTACTATTAGTGACCTCTATTCAAGCTCAACAGACCTGTGGTGAAAATAAAATTTTATGTTAAAAGATAGGGACCAAAATGCAAAGGGTATAGAGGATTCTGGAAACTTGACTGGAAACATGACATTGAGTCATGTCTTTATTCTGATACCTTCCAAATAGGAAGATGTTGTACTTTCAACTCAAGGACTTTCTTTCACTGTCCCAGAAAACAAGACCCAGAGAAGCCGAGGTGTCTGAGATTACACAGGTGAGCTACGGTAACACTAGAATGAGGCACCGGCCATCTGCATGGGTCAGAGGCATGAGGTCCATGGCATGGAAACTATGTGCTTCTCCTCGGCATGGAAGGTTGTAGAGAGGCTTCCCTACTAAGCCACAAGATGATTAAAGAACTGGGGAGGTAAAAAGCACTTCAGATGTGGAAGTCAGGGTTCTGGGGTAAGGAAAGGAGACTTCTTATTACTGGTAGTGGTTAGGATTGGAAACATGAAAGAGGGAAGAAGGGAAAGAACCAAGAGCAGATTTGTGCTGATCAGACCACAGGCATGCACTTAGAAGTTGGAGCCCCGTGGACTCTAGGGAGGTGGAATCCCGGCTGCAGGTCTGACTAGAATCCCTATTGCTGCCTCCTCCCTCTTTCAGGGGCAGTGGGAAAGGAGGCGGGATTGCTAAGAATAGCCATGGATTCTGCGACTTGCTCTTTTCAAAGAATCAATGGAATTAGAAATGAGATATTAACTTTAATCAGTCACAGATGTTTAGGCTCTTAGCTTCTAGGAAAAGAATCTCTGAGTAGTTCTCTTCACCCGGTAGAGAAACTTAACTACATAGAAGGATCTAAACCTTTGAACAAACTCTACTACAAAATATGGAGGAGGACCTATGCCTGTGGACAAACTCAACTATACAATATGGAGGAGAGTCCACACCCATGGACAAACTCAACTGCATGCCATGCAGGAGGGTCCACACACATAGGTGGAGCAAGGATATTCTTCTATCCTCTGGAGGATGCAGAATAAAAGCCTCCCTTGATGATCTGTTACTCACCTAGCCTGATTTGAGTGGCTAGACTTCTGGCTAAGCATCCCATGTTGGCCTTTCATGGCATGTAGAGGATTTCAGTGCCGGGGCAGGTGAGGACTGAGCTGTGACTTGGAAGTCTAAGGAAATGTGGGAGGAAAGGCCAGCCTGTCTTTTCTCAAGTTCTTCTTCTCATTATTTTTTTTTAGAAATAAGATGATTGAGAAATTAAGGAAATGATGAGAGGATGACTTGGCTTTGCTATACTTTATATTTTATGAAACTATAAGTCTATCAGTAAAAGGAGATAATAGTCCAATGAGCCCCACATGTCCTTCACATAGGTTCACTACTAGTTAGGAAGTGTTAACTAAGGACACATGTCCTTCACATAGGTTCACTACTAGTTAGGAAGTGTTAACTAAGCGTGTGGGTCAGCTGTCACCTACAGCAAAATCATGTTCAGATCCCTGCGCTTGGGCCTCAGGGTGATGCTGCTGCTGCTGCTGCTGCTGCTGCTGCTGCTGCTGCTGCTGCTGGACTTTGGGCAGTTCTCCAGTTACCCTTGTGTGCTTATTCCTCCGGACTGTCCTTTGTGAACCTCACATCAGGCCAGGTGTGTATTGATTTGTCCCTTAGTTCTCGAGGTTGCAGCTCCAAAGCTCCAGCAAGCACTGATCACCATGATCTTTCCCTTAGAGCCTGCTTTACAACCATAGAAAATATAGAAGGAAAACCGACCCCCTTTTCTTTTCTGAAAAGAATGCTCTTCGCTACTATTAGTGACCTCTATTCAAGCTCAACAGACCTGTGGTGAAAATAAAATTTTATGTTAAGTTTCTTGCCAGCACTTTTATACTTCAGTATAATTTATGATCCACATTGAAATTCAGTTTTTATAGATCTGGAATTGCCTAAAACTAGTAATGTCCTCTATGAATTATTTGTGTATAGGTAATGATTGGGAATACATGCACACACACAAAACACTAGAGAGCCTTTAAGGAGTCAGTGATTCAGTATACTAAAAAGATCAAGGGACAAAGGTAAATTGCTGGCGAGATGTTAACTCCAAGTTTTAATCTACAGTGTATATCTCACATTCTGTATCCTGTCAGTTAAAACAAAAGGTATTAAGTAAACAAGGTTGAAGGAGACAGGACAGAGGTTGGTTTTGGGGG
The DNA here is from genome assembly GCF_000001635.26 of Mus musculus. Taxonomy (NCBI): domain Eukaryota; kingdom Metazoa; phylum Chordata; class Mammalia; order Rodentia; family Muridae; genus Mus; species Mus musculus. The sequence goes on along the minus strand of NC_000069.6, from coordinate 99,045,797 downwards.
TGGGACAAACAGTAGATGGGGGGGGGGGAGGTGTGAATCCTAACATTTTTGTCAAGCAGAAACTTCACAGCCATGTGTGAGATTGTAGTCCCCATATCTATATACCCCCTCAGTTCACAGAGTGTCTCTCAGATCCAATTGTACTTCCCACAGCATACATATGGCTCGGCACAGAGCAACTGCTGTGTGACTGCTCATAAAATCGTTAGTTCTCAGTTCCACTGGGTGTGGCACTGACAAGCCAAGGCTCAAAGATGTCTGGGAGTGTGATCTCCCCATGAAGATAACGCTTTGTTTCCAGTGTGACTTCTGCTGCTCATATTCACCATGCTGAACAGCTTTAGGGACAGACTGCGACATGAAGGCAAACTCAGTGTTGGGCACCTGGCAGTCCTGGCTCTGTGCTGGACACCTTGAGATACTCCATGGTCCTGTAAGCACGGCCTTCTAGGGCTAATGGGTGAGACCTATGTGGTCATGCTAGCCCTTCCATTGTTTAGGGATGCTGATCCTTCAAGGAGAAGCCTAAGGACTATTCCCCTTTTACGGACAGGGTTTCTCTTCTCTTTCCTCAGTCCCTTTTTGCTTCACATTCTTAACCTTGTTATATAAGTAATAACCAACATGGAGAATATTTGGGAACTGAAAGTTGAAGACATTCCATTTAATGAGGCTCTATGAGGAGGCCGTAGAGTTATGGCTCTTGCAGAAATGTAGGATAAATATGATATTTTGGGCACACACTTTTTCAATTATGGGCAGCTCAAAGCCACTATTGCTCCTCATCCATCTCAATCTGTGGGCCAGTGGGGAGGCTGCTCCTGGACATCTCTGCACACTTAATCTCAAACTTTATTCATGCAGCTTCTAAATTTAAAAAAAATTAATCAAATCTAAACCCCGCAAAGTGCACACTCTGATTTATATGAGTCTTGGCAAACGGGCACATGGAATAAAAACCTCCTTAGTTGGACGTGACAGTGTTGGAGGAATTGCAGGCTGGAGAGTCACGCCGGGGGCACCTGTTTTGATGAGCAGCAGCAGTTCCTGGGACTCAGTCAAAGGACTACAAAGTTGGTGCTGCATTGATAGGAGCCCTGGGGTAGTATGGAGATGAGTGGCTTGTTCCTTTATCCTTGGATTAATTTTCAAGCTCAGGTTCATGAGATCCATAGACAGTCTACTCTTAGATGATATGGCACCAACTATGCCTCAGCCTGGAGCTGTTGAGAGTGGAAACCCTGTAGAGCCTATTTTAGAGCTCAAAGGTGTCAAGTGGGTAGGGTTGAGATCATTTCTGATACTTAATTGTCCAGTGTCCCCAGCCACAAGAGCTAACTAGTTCAGACTTGATTGCTAGGTATTAAGGTCCAACATAATGAGTTGGGAGGACAACAATCAATGTTAGACAGTAACGTGTGTAGTTAGGCTTGGCACAGGTTCCTGATTCTGTTACTTCTATTCTGTCATAAGCGTTTCCCGGAAGCAAATAGAATTGACCTTAACTTCAGCCAACTTAACCTTCTTCTCCAAGAATCCCAGAAGCTGAATTCTTTTGGATGGCAGGATCCACCCCACTTGAACAGGAGGGAGACAACCAAGAGCTAAAGCCCATTGCTTGACTAAGTGGTTTGGAGCTTGAAGGAGAGTGACAGCTCAAGACTGGCGCACTCTTAGGAAACACTCAGAAACTCATCCACACAAAATGAGGCTGATGATGGGAGATAAACAGCTGTACACAAAAGGCTCATAGATGATTTTTTTTTGAGATAGGGTTTCTCTGCATAGCCAGGGCTGTTCTGGAACTCACTCTGTAGACCAACAAACTAGTCTCAGACTCACAGGGATCCACCTGGCTCTGCCTTCCAAGTCCTGGGATTAATGGTATGTGCTACCACTGCCCAGCACATAAGTTTTTAAAAACTCTCTTCTGTTTTAATAACAAGTGTCACTTCTTTGACACGTCCTGTAAAGTAAGAAATCCTAGATATCTTCATCTTAAGGAGTCACCCATGACACTTTCTGATTTTGTGCAGCCTTGTGATCTAACATCATTATTTCAGAATAGACTCCGGGGCCTTTTTACTGTAAAGATAAATCACATTTCAGAGATTCCTTATCCAGGTTGGTGTCAAGAATGTAAAGAAAGAGAAGAATTTAAAAAGTATTCACAGGCTGACATTTTGTTCTTGCTGCTGTTGATCTGGGGTAAGATGAAATCTCAGAGTAGCTTTAACTTGTATTCCCTGATGACTAAGGATGTTGAACATTTCTTTAAAATTTATCTGTGGAAAACGTCCTGCTTATTTCTATATCCCATTTTTAATTGGGTTACTCAGAGAAAGGTGGAACACCTACTCATTGTTAGTGGAAATGCAAACGTACAGCCACCATGGAAATAAATGTTTCAGTAGCTGGGAAAAGATCTTCTTCAAGTAAAATAATGGTCAGATCCAGCTACACCATGCTTGAGCACATACAAAGAACTCCAAACCTTACTGTAGAAATACTTTCTCATCTGCATTCATTGATGGTCTATTCATAAAAGCCAGAAACTGGACACAGCCAAGATTTCCTTTGACTGATGAAATAAAGCTGTGTGTATGTTTGTATGTGTGCGCGCATGTGTGTGTGCATGTGCCTGTTTGTGTATATAAGGAATTTGTTTTATTAACTTACACAATGGGGCTAGCACTTCACTAGTAGGCTTCTTTACACTGGAGAAGCAGAGAAATCAGCCTATGATGTCTTAGCCATCCTAAAATGAATAGTGATATCATTTCACAACTAGTAACTTTCTTTCAGAAAAATTCCACCTCCAATATGATTCAGTATTTGTGCTGATGGTAGGAAAACTAAGTTGCTGATGTGAAATGGCAAAGATGTCCAAAATATTTTACAAATAAAAGTCCAAGTTACAATATATAAGATGTTAATATGGGAGTCTTTGTGTCATAGAATTATGGATGGTTTTGTTTTCCTTTTGCTTGTATCTGATTTCTATTTTTGCAATAGACATTGTGGCATTATAAAAAGTGGAAGCTATTAGAAATAACACAAAGGCACTCAGGGCAGTACAAGATGGGACAGGGAGCTCCTGATTTATAGCCTTTGATTGGCAAAAAGGTATATGTAACAGTTATAATAGCTTGCACTGGTTTGAGAGAGTAATGGACATGCCTGTACATAAACATGTGGCATTGATCCTGGATTATAAACTGATCCAATTTCCAAGTAAAATAGTGGTCAGAATTCAGTGAACATTTTACATATTGTGGTCCCCACATTCTAATTTTAGGAATCTCTTGTATAGGTAGATGGCTCTCAAAGCTCGATCTAGACCCAGAAGCTCAGTATCATCTGGTAACATCTTAGAAAGGCACAGTCTCAGCCCCATCTATGATTTACAGGACTAGAAACTCTAGGTGGGCAAGCAGGCACAAGAGTAAGCACCAGCCTTGTCGCTGAGCTGTTCCCCAGCATGCTGCATTATACTCCATTGCCTTGCTTACAACATCTCCCCTTCCTAGGATACTTGGAATTGTGTCTTCCTTCCTCCCCAAAGTCTTTTCTTTTTAAATCTCTAAATATGGAGGGCCATCATGATTTCCTCACCTTGTAGGCAAACTTCTCACAAGATTTGGATCGTCCCATACTGTCTTGCTCCATTGGGCTGCAGAGACATCCACACCTTTGGGTGAGGAATGGTTTGCATTGTTTGTTCTCAGTACTTAATCTGCAAGAGATGGCTATAGTTGTTGAAAAATGATGGCAGATTTGAACTGTGTGTGTTTGTTATCGATATGTCTATGATTTGACTTATAGTGACAATGACATTGAAGAAGTATGCTGCCCACAGGCCTATTCCTGGGATGTAGGGATTATGAATGGGACTTTTCTAGATACACTTTTCCAAAGAGTCTTGACTTCTGAATTATAGAAGTGTTTCTCTTATTAATGGGATAAACTTGAATGTGAAAAAAAGAAAGCACACACAAACTAAAGTTGGATAATATGAACAAATGAATATGACCTGTATATCAGGTTAGTCACTCAACATCACATAGAAAACACTTCTGGTACAGTTTGGCGCATATGCTTTATGAACACTTAATTTCTCGATGTAAAATGTTCTGGTTATTAAACATTTTTGAGGCTATTTTAGTTATCTGTTAATAGTTATGATTTTTTGACTTATTAAATTTCTGTGTGCATTTGTGGCAGTTATTTCTATTGTTATCTTGAATGGATTGAGAGAGGTTTAACTGAGGAGGCAGGACTGACCTTGGGTGTGGGTGGTACCACATCATGGGCTGATGTCTGACTGAATTTTCAAAGGAGAGATGAGGGGGAAAGCTGAGCACCAACATACATATCAATGCTTTCCAAGGTTTTGCACAAGGTAGCTTCATGGTTGCTGCCACCAAGAAAACTGCATTTGCCACCAAGCTCTCCTGGCCAAGAGGGACTCTATTTCCTCATAAACTGTGAACTCAAATCAGTCTTTAAGTCTTTAAGCTGCTTTTGCAAAATATTGTGTCAAAGGAACAACAAACATAAATCAATATTTTTGGACAAAGCGTATGTTTATATTGATGTCATTATATGATAGACAGACTAATGCTTTCCTTCCTAAAACATTCACATCTGGAACCCATGACTATGTTGTGTTACACAATGAAAGGAATGCTGTAGATCAAATTCAGGTTTTTGTAGTATGGAGAGATGATTCCAGATTATTGAATGGGTCCAATGGTGTGACCAGAAGATCATCAGGAGAGATACAATAAGAGAGGCCAAAGGGGGAGAGACCGAAAACATGGGATCCTACATCTGCTAGTTAAAAGAAACATTTTTTATTAATTCTTTTAGAATTTTTTTTATTTTAAAGCTTTATTATTTAAAATCTCTTGCAAGTGGATGGAAACAGATGCAGAGACACACATTCAAACATCAGGTGGAGCTCGGGGAGTCTTGTGGAAGAGTGGGGGGTAGAATTGAGCAAGCTGGAGAGAGGGTCAAGGACACCACAAGAAGACCTACAGAGTCAACTAACTTGAGCCCAGGGGGGCTCACAGAGACTGAACCACCAACCAAAGAGCATGCAGGGGATGGGCCTAGGCCCCCTACACATTTTTAGCAGATGTGCAGCTTAGTCTTCATGTGGGTCCCATAACAATTGGAACAAGGGGTGTCTCTGACTCAGTTGCCAGCCATTGGATCCCTTTCCCTACCTGACTGTCTGGTTGGGCCTGAGTGGGGGAGGAGGTGCTTAGTTCTACCTTAATGGATGTGCCAGAGTAAGGTGGTACCCAAGAGGGTTTCCTCTTCTCTGAGGAGAAGGGGAAGGGGCAAAAGGGAAGGGACTTGTAGGAGTAGGAATGGGAAGAGAGAAAGGTTGTGATCAGGATGTAAGGTGAGTAAATAAATTAATAAAAAGTCTTGCAAAATAAATAATATTTGAGAATTTCATACATTGTATTGAGAACATTTTTATTTGTCTCCCTTATTTCATACCAGTTCCATACCCACCCAGCTTTATGTCCCTATTTCTTTTTTAACCCACCAAGTCCCATTGGTGTTGCCTATATACACTTACGTTGGTGGCCATCCACTGCAACCTGCTAGATTCTACCAGGGGCCACACCATTAAAGAAAACTAATGCCCCATCTTTCAGTAGTTATCAATTACCAATAAATTCTCTGCAAGGGGGTAAGACTTTGTGGCCACCATCCTGTCCATGTGTCTATTTTCTCTGGTGTGAGTGCACACAAGTCTTGTTCATTCTGTCTCAACTGATGTGAATTCATATCTGCAGCTGCTCTCTTGTTTCTAGAAAGCACTCTATAGTCATGCAGTACTGTTGGCTCTTACACTTTTTCTACCCACTCTCCACAATGATCCCTGATCCTTAGAAATCCGTGTATGATACAAACGTCCCATTTAGAGGTGAGCACAGTAAAGTCAATCATTCTATCTCGACCGGTTGTGGATCTCCATGTTAACTGCCATCTACTGCAAAAAGAGGCTTCTTTGGTAAGGTTTGAGCTTTGCGCTAATCTACGGATGTAACAAAAAGTTGTTAGAAGTTGGTTAATTCTATGTCCCATTAGCAGAATAAAGTAGCAGGGTCTTTCCTAGGGTCTATGATTTGTTTCGGGCACTGATTCTTTGCCCCAGCATCCCAGGGAGCAGGCCTTACATTCAATGCATGAATACAGAAAGTGGCTGGTTAATACCAGACAATGGTGCCATTGGTGCAGAAGTAGACATATCTTGATAAACAGGTGGCATATCTTAACTGGCAGGATAATTATGGCTGGTTTTAATGTCAACTTGCCACAAATTAGAATCCCAGAGCAAGGAGTTCTTCACTTGAAGAGTTGTCCTGACTGCCTTGCTGATGCAGAGAGGCCCACACTGATTGTGGGCAGCTCCTGCTGGTCTGAGTCCAGATAATAAAGGATGTGGCAGAAGCACATTTATCTTGCCTTCTGCTTCCTTGGCCTTCCCTCTTGCTGCTGAGTTGATTTTCCCTGATGCTACTTCTGATTTTTTTCTATGATAGAATATAGTAGAACCAGCATTTCCAGGCTTTCATGGTGAGATGGAGACAAGTTGCCCTACAGGATGTTTTTGAGATCTTGACTCCAGATTGGTATTACTGAGGCACCTCACCTTTTGGAGTGAATAACTGTTGGTTGTCACCCAGAGTGACAGTCATTCTGGAGCCAGTCTGACTGTTGAGGCATTTGGCAACAAGGACAAAGCAGCTGCTGGATTCTCAGTGGCTTGGGTGTGATTCAGCTGTGTTTATTATTTTAAATCTCACTTAATAAATTTGGATATGCATTACATATTTATTATGTGTATTCATTGCTTTGAATTTGATCCTCTAGAGAACCCTAGATAAGACTGATGACTGTTTTTCTCCAGTTGCATGCATAGCACCATCTTCCAGCATCATGAAAGCTGAATAGTAGGGTTCATCCTTCCAGGTCAATATCATCTTGATTTCTCCATCTTCTATGACTCAAATATGTTGTGTCTTTAACAATAATGTAAAACTGTCAAGTCCTGAAAGGTAGCCACGAGCAATGACAATAGCCTGGTATTGTCATTTGGGGATCTATAGGAACTCACCAGGCATCAATTCTAATAAAGGTAACCACCTCCAACAGTGGACTTTGTCTTTGCTATCAGAGTAACTCCACTTAAGTTCTTTGTATGTACGTACGTATGTATGTATGTATGTATATATGTAAGTATGTATATGTTTATAATTCAAGACACACCTGCAGTTGTTTTTAATATGACTTTTTCAGAAGGTCTGTAGTGTTAGCTATTCCTCCCTGTGTTATCTCTTCAACTCTGCCCTTCCATCCTCCTTCACCCTTAACCCTTCTAATCCAGTGTGGACATGCATCACATTTTCATTATCCATTCACCCATCAATGGACATCTTGTTTTGAAGACCAAAGAAGACTGATATATTTCAAAGCAAGAAACTGTTCCCCAAGAAGCTGGAAATCTCCTTAGTCAATAGAAAAGAGATGGGGCTTTGATCTTACAGCTGAAAAAAAGAGAATATATATATATATAAAACGTAATAAGCAAGGAAAGAGTCTCTCCCAGAGTCTCCAACAAGCAATGTCACCCAGGGTTGTGCACTGATTTTATCATATTGGAATGCATATTGTAACTATAATCTCAAGAAAAGTGAGATAAGAAATACATGTTGTTTTCACTACTTAATTTGCGATACTTTTATATTATAGTGCATTAATTTGCTGTATCTTCCAGAACAAAATTTCATAAGCTGGGTGACTTAACCAAATATGTATGTATTGTCTTCTTTCCAAAAATCAAAGCTCTAGCAGGACTCATTTCCTGGGAGAATTGTGATAAAAAGATACATTCCAGGTATCTTCTCTTGGCTTGTATGTAGGTGGCTGTCTTCTGCCTGTGTCCTCAGAACATTTTAACTCCCTTCATGTCCCTGTGCCCAATTTCTTCTTTTGAAAGCACGTTAGTCTCCTGGATTGTGGCCACATATTTTTTACTGGATGATCTCTGCAAAGACCCTATGTCTAATAAGATCATACTCTGAGCTTTTTTACAGAGCAGATATTAGACATATGGTCATTTATATACTCATCTAGACATGCACTACTACATAACAATGTTTCAGTTAGCAACTGGTCATGGATTTTGTAAACAGTATCACATACTGACTCGGTAGCCATTCTCATATGACTTGAAAGGAATAATCTATGAAGTTAGTATAGTAACAAAATCATATAATAGAGGGATTTCCAAATAAGCCTTTATTATTTAGTGATGCATGATTATATTGTATGTAGAATTTGTATATACTTCCTCCAACCACATCAGCTCACCAAAGGATCGAGAAGCAATAGGCAATGAGCACTCCTGGTACCCAGATCTTCATTTCCAAAGACCAGTTTTCACTAAAAAAAAAAAAAATCAAAATTCTTTGAAGGAATAATTGCTTATGATTCCAGTGTAGGGCAAACATGCATAAACCCTGGAAATCTTGGTGTGTAAGCAAGAAAGGAACTGCTTAAAGATTAATAAGGTTATGTCAAAGGGACACAGGATCCCATTTGAAGGGGTTCCCACTGGCTAAGTGTGTGACAATGTTCACATTAAGGAGAAAAGGACAGTAATGGATTATCATACGCTTGAATTTTTAAGTCCATAGGTCATCAATGATATGTAAAAAAGGGGCACTGTTTAAAGAAGAAAGTCACTTAATAAATAGAGAAGGATGTCAGAAATTAGTGAACATATTTTGATTCCTGTTGTAACCACTCTGTTAGTCAAAGACTGTCAGCAGGTGTTAACCTCTAAGCAGAAGGCTTTTGGGAATAAAATGTCTATGCAGCATGAATCCACTACAACTGATTTCAATTGCAAAGGGGAAAGAGGTGCCTTTCCTATGAAGGCATTTAGTGGTCACTGCTTTACATTCTCAGTGTCACCAATAGTGAAACAGTCTGAAACCACATGAAATCCTTGAGGGGCCATAGCTAATGGCTAATGTGAGGAATATTTACAGAATATTTTTGTCAGAAAATACATATATTGAATTTATCTGTGAGGGAAAACCATGTAATTTTACATGCAGTACGTTTTACAGTTGTCTTAGACTCTACAAAGCAAAGGAATGGTTTATTGCAGAAGTTGGGGTGGTGTGCTAGTAAATGGGGAAAAATTGGCAGACATTAGCTAGGAGGCACGAGTCTTTGAGTTATGTATAACAAGGTGATTGTAGTTAATAGTGATAAATTGTATATTTAAAAATCACTGGAAGAAGCCGGGTGTGGTGGTGCACGCCTTTAATCCCAGCACTCGGGAGGCAGAGGCAGGCGGATTTCTGAGTTTGAGGCCAGCCTGGTCTACAAAGTGAGCTCCAGGACAGCCAGGGCTATACAGAGAAACCCTGTCTCGAAAAACCAAAAAAAAAAAAAATCACTGGAAGAATATACATTCTATGAGTTAAAATGGTAAAATGGCATTTGAGGAGATAGATATGTTAGTTTGATATAGTCACTCCACAGTATATCCATTTTTCAAAATATGACAGTGTACCCACACAGACACAGAATTACTTGTCAATCAAAAGTAAAATTTATAAAATGAAACTAAAACATCAAATATAACTTAAAAATACCATTAAGACACACTTAAGGAACAGTTGGACATTTTCAGTGGGAAATGTATATGAGGTAGTATTAGGGAATATTTTTTTCCTTAGGCTCAATGATGAAGTGATTTGTTGAAGAATATCCTTAATCTTAGCATGAGCACACTGAATGAATGACTTGGTTCAGTGCCATGAAATCTGCAGGGTGTTTAAGTAGTATAGAAAAAAGTGTGATGGATTAGCTAGAGTCCAGTTCCTGAGAGCAGATAAATATTCAGGAAATTTACAGGCTCTTCACAAAATCATTGCTAGGTTGCAATATTTGTGGGAAGAGTTTCTATACCCAGAAATCAGCAAATATCATAAACAAAGGCCACCTGACCCACTTATTACCCTGGCACTCTGAATGGAACCAAATACTAATTGGTGAGCCATCTCAAAAGAACATTGTGTTCAGCAACTCACCCTCTTAACTTTGGTAGGTACTTGAAAATCCTATGAACTAAAAAGCAAGAGAAACAGAGCCGGAAAGTTCTTCTTTCCTGGGAAATAGGAACACCAGGAGGAAGATAGGAAAGACAAGAAGACCATGAGCAGGAGTCACCTTGAGATCTTCCAGGTGACTGTGTTGTGTTAGAGAGTCCAGATTTCAGGCTGGGCCCTCTGATTGGAGCTGGCCTGGAGCATGCAAGGAGATGGTGTTCATACTCTTGCTGAGCCCCATCTTATGTTCTTTCTTTTAAATCCCTGGAGCTGGGCAGCGGTGTTGCTGGGGTGGGTTGACTAAGTTTATGCAGGATCTCACGAGAAGTTGGGGCTTCCAGAGCAATTCGACAACAAAAGGAGATCAAGGGGATACAAATTGGAAAAGAGGAAGTCAAAATATCACTTTTTGCAGATGATATGATAGTATATATAAGTGACCCTAAAAATTCCACCAGAGAACACCTAAACCAGATAAACAGCTTCGGTGAAGTAGCTGGATATAAAATTAACTCAAACAAGTCAATAGCCTTTCTCTACACAAAGAATAAAAAGGCTGAGAAAGAAATTAGGGAAACAACACCCTTCTCAATAGTCACAAATAATATAAAATATCTTGGCGTGACTCTAACTAAGGAAGTGAAAGATCTGTATGATAAAAACTTCAAGTCCCTGAAGAAAGAAATTAAAGAAGATCTCAGAAGATGGAAAGATCTCCCATGCTCATGGATGGGCAGGATCAACATTGTAAAAATGACTATCTTGCCAAAAGCAATCTACAGATTCAATGCAATCCCCATCAAAATTCCAACTCAATTCTTCAACGAATTAGAAAGAGCAATCTGCAAATTCATCTGGAATAACAAAAAGCCTAGGATAGCAAAAGCTCTTCTCAAGGATAAAAGTACCTATGGTGGAATCACCATGCCTGACCTAAAGCTTTACTACAGAGCAATTGTTATTAAAACTGCATGGTATTGGTATAGTGACAGACAAGTAGACCAATGGAATAGAATTGAAGACCCAGAAATGAACCCACACACCTATGGTCACTTGATCTTCGAAAAGGGAGCTAAAACCATCCAGTGGAAAAAAGACAGCATTTTCAACAAATGGTGCTGGCACAACATGTTGTTATCATGTAGAAGAATGCGAATCGACCCATTCCTCTCTCCTTGTACTAAGGTCAAATCTAAGTGGATCAAGGAACTTCACATAAAACCAGAGACACTGAAACTTATAGAGGAGAAAGTGGTGAAAAGTCTCGAAGATATGGGCACAGGGAAAAAATTCCTGAATAGAACAGCAGTGGCTTGTGCTGTAAGATCGAAGATTGACAAATGGGACCTAATGAAACTGCAAATCTTCTGCAAGGCAAAAGACACCGTCAATAAGACAAAAAGACCACCAACAGATTGGGAAAGGATCTTTACCTATCTTAAATCAGATAGGGGACTAATATCCAATATATATAAAGAACTCAAGAGGGTGGACTCCAGAAAATCAAATAACCCCCTTAGAAGATGGGGCTCAGAGCTGAACAAAGAATTCTCACCCGAGGAATACCGAAAGGCTGAGAAACACCTGAAAAAAAGTTCAACATCCTTAATCATCAGAGAAATGCAAATCAAAACAACCCTGAGATTCCATCTCACACCAGTTAGAATGGCTAAGATCAAAAATTCAGGTGACAGCAGATGCTGGAAAGGATGTGGAGAAAGAGGAACACTCCTCCATTGTTGGTGGGATTGCAATCTTGTACAACCACTCTGGAAATCAGTCTGGCGGTTCCTCAGAAAATTGGACATAGTACTACCGGAGGATCCAGCAATACCTCTCCTGGGCATATATCCAGAAGATGCCCCAACGGGTAAGAAGGACACATGCTCCACTATGTTCATAGCAGCCTTATTTATAATAGCCAGAAGCTGGAAAGAACCCAGATGCCCCTCAACAGAGGAATGGAAACAGAAAATGTGGTACATCTACACAATGGAGTACTACTCAGCTATTAAAAAGAATGAATTTATGAAATTCCTAGCCAAATGGATGGACCTGGAGGGCATCATCTTGAGTGAGGTAACACATTCACAAAGGAACTCACACAATATGTACTCACTGATAAGTGGATATTAGCCCAGAAACTTAGGATACCCAAGATATAAGATACAATTTGCTAAACACATGAAACTCAAGAAGAATGAAGACTGAAGTGTGGACACTATGCCCCTTTTTAGAATTGGGAACAAAACACCCATGGAAGGAGTTACAGAGACAACGTTTGGAGCTGAGATGAAAGGATGGACCATGTAGAGACTGCCATATCCAGGGATCCACCCCATAATCAGCATCCAAACGCTGACACCATTGCATACACTAGCAAGATTTTATTGAAAGGACCCAGATGTAGCTGTCTCTGGTGAGACTATGCCGGGGCCTAGCAAACACAGAAGTGGATGCTCACAGTCAGCTAATGGATGGATCACAGGGCTCCCAATGGAGGAGCTAGAGAAAGTAGCCAAGGAGCTAAAGGGATCTGCAACCCTATAGGTGGAACAACATTATGAACTAACCAGTACCCCGGAGCTCTTGACTCTAGCTGCATATGTATCAAAAGATGGCCTAGTCGGCCATCACTGAAAAGAGAGGCCCATTGGACTTGCAAACTTTATATGCCCCAGTACAGGGGAACGCCAGGGCCAAAGAGGGGGAGTGGGTGGGTAGGGGAGTGGGGGTGGGTGGGTATGGGGGACTTTTGGTATAGCATTGGAAATGTAAATGAGCTAAATACCTAATAAAAAATGGAAAAAAAGAAAGTATGAATCATCACTATGTTCATAGCAGCCTTATTTATAATAGCCAGAAGCTGGAAAGAACCCAGATGCCCCTCAACAGAGGAATGGATACAAAAAATGTGGTACATTTACACAATGGAGTACTACTCAGCTATTAAAAAGAATGAATTTACGAAATTCCTAGGCAAATGGTTGGACCTGGAAGGCATCATCCTGAGTGAGGTAACCCAATCACAAAAGAACTCAAATGAAATGTACTCACTGATAAGTGGATATTAGCCCAGAAACTTAGTATAGCGAGATATAAGGTACAAGATGCAAAACACATGAAACTGAAGAAGAACGAAGAACAAAGTGTGGACACTTTGTTCCTTCTTAGAATTGGAAACAATCACCCATGGAAGGAGTTACAGAGACAAAGTTTGGAGCTGAGACAAAAGGATGGACCATCTAGAGACTGCCATATACAGGGATCCATCCCATAATTAGCCTCCAAACGATGCTACCATTGCATACACTAGCAAGCCTTTGTTGCAAGGGCCGTGATATAGCTGTCCCTTGTGAGACTAGGCCGGGGCCTAACAAACACAGAAGTGGATGCTCACAGTCAACTATTGGATAGATCACAGGGCCCCCAATGGAGGAGCTAGAGAAAGTATCCAAGGAGCTAAAGAGATCTGCAACCCTATCGGTGGAACAACATTATGAACTAACCAGTACCCCAGAGCTCTTGACTCTAGCTGCATATGTATCAAAAGATGGCCTAGTCGGCCATCACTGGAAAGAGATGCCCATTGGTCAGGCAAACTTTATATGCCCCAGTACAGGGGAATGCCAGGGCCAAAAAATGGGAATGGATGGCTAGGGGAGTGGGGGGGGGAGGGTGTGGGGGACTTTTGGCATAGCATTGGAAATGTAATTGAGGAAAACACGTAATAAAAAAAAAAAGAAAAAAAAAAGAATTTGTGGCTTCCTTTGGATGAATAACCCAAGCAAGGATAAAGCAGCCTGTGTGTTTGCCACACTCTGAGTCTTCCATCTCTTCTTTTCCTTTGTCTCGCTCTCTCTCTCCCTCTATTTGATAGCCTGTTTTTTTGTACTACAAATTACACCAAGGAACGTCCTCTTTATACCTCTGCCCAACTCCATCTATCCACTGTATCCTACAGCAGCAATCTCTGGACCCAGATCCTCCATCAGTCTTTCCTATGTAACCTGTTCCTTAGGGGACACATATCATACCACTGATTCCTGGATTGCAACCTGCCATATACCCTTCGAGGACTGAGTTGTGAAAGTTGGGTAGGAACTGGATCTGATACATTTGTGGTATCTAAAACCACTCTTTTCTCTCAAATAGGGGTAAACACACCAATTAGATTTAACTAAATTTTTCTGTCGTTACTCCATATCTTCTCTTTGAAGAGTTCCCGTGCCTGATCACCATATCTGCTCCAGACCAGCTGATGCTTGCTTGAATTTACTTCCATAGCTTACTGTCTCCTTGGCTGGCGGCTAAAGGTATGTTTAGCCTTGACTCTGAATCTACTTTCTGTTCAAGGGCTTCTTCTTGCTCAGGGATCGTTCAGGCACCTAACTGGTGGCAAAAATGATTGCCTGAAGGAACTGTGAATGCCTTTACACACTGTCCTTTATTCAGGCTCCGCATCCCCAGACTCTGTCAGCCTCACAAAGGCAGCGGTGTCAAGCCAACACAGACATCTCTCACATCTGCATCACACATTTTTTTTTCTTTTCCATCACCCCCACCCTACCCCCAATACCACCCCTACCTCTACCCCCACCCCCACTCCTTGAATTCTCCAGACTGATTCTTGTGGTCAAATCTCACACATTTTCTCAATCTATATGCAAACCAGGTAGGATTGACAGCTGAAGAAAGCTGCACATTGCCTGGGCTTAAAACTTATCTGTTCTCTCTCTGAGGGGAAAATCTTTGAGCTATGTGACAGTGCCTTGAAGCCATGGCCCTTGTCCTAGACTGCCCCAGCCCAGGCAAGCATCTGACCTCTGCTAATGTACAGGACCTTTGGCAGCAGAGAGTGGGGGAGGAGGCAACCAGAGCTCACTGCATGCCAGTCATTCGAGTTCTCTGAAGGGATCAGAGTGTTATTAGAAACCATGGCTGCCAAATGCAGGGCAAATGTAACCAATTTATTAATGTTAAAAAACTAATGTGTGAAATTGGATGAAGAGGAGAGAGACCAGCTGCCCCTCTCTTCCCACTTCCTGTTCTTTGCCAGTGGCAGACAGAGGGTGGGGTACAAAGGATTCCATCTTCTGCAAGAGGACGTTGCTGTCCCAATCATATGTGATAGAGACAGCAAACCCCTTGGGCCAGAGCTTCAAAGGGCTGGGAGATAATTGCATCCTTCATCCCCAGCCTGTGGCTGTGATCCCTCAGCCTGCAGCTTGCAGACTGTGAAGCAGTGGTTAAGAAGGCAAGGAATTTGCTCTTCCCTCCCATTCCACATCCTCACTGTCAGGACCAGGTGATCATGGACCCAACCGTCTCAATGGAGGACACTGCCACAGCTTTTTCCTGTAAATGATTTCAGCTTTGTGTCAGTAGTATTTATGGCTATTTCCAGTCTCTTTCTAGCAAAGGAGATGGTGTCTTCAGCGTAGTATGTGTACTTCCATAAGCTTCCCCATAAGTTCCCTCTCTAAGAGGTGAACAAGTGGGAAGAGTCTTAAAGGCTACTATTTATTAAAGGATCACAACATAACTCTCATATATCTGTATATCTATGTATCTATATATCTATACCTATATAACTCTATCTCTACCTCTGTACTGGCTAGTTTTGTGTCAACTTGACACAGCTGGAGTTATCACAGAGAAAGGAGCTTCAGTTGAGGAAATGCCTCCATGAGATCCAACTGTAAGGCATTTTCTCAATTCGTGATCAAAGGGGAAAGGTCCCTTGTGGGTGGGACCATCTCTGGGCTGGTAGTCTTGGGTTCTATAAGAGAGCAGGCTGAGCAAGCCAGGTGAGGCAAGCCAGTAAAGAACATCCCTCCATGGCCTCTGCATCAGCTCCTGCTCCCTGACCTGCTTGAGTTCCAGTCCTGACTTCCTTTGGTGATGAACAGCAGCATGGAAGTATAAGCTGAATAAACCCTTTCCTCCCCAACTTGTTTCTTGGTCATGATGTTTGTGCAGGAATAGAAACCCTGACTAAGACAACCTCTATCTATATAACTATATATCTATATATCTATTTATAGTTATCTATCTATCTAATTGAACTCTCACAGTCACCAGTCTGTCCAAGATTTTAGATTTTAGGATTAGGATTGAGGATCATGTATGTTTCACTGTATTCAACATCCAGATTTTAAAAATGAAACTCCACTACTTTGGGAGAGTATTCTGATGTGATTTTTTGAGATATGGTCTTTCTGTAAAGACTTGGCTAGCCTGGCACTTTCTATATATCCCAGGTTGGCCTCTACCTCACAGAGATCAACCTATTTCTGGCTCCTAACGGTGGAATGAAAGGTGTGTCCCACCACATGCAGCACTGATACAATTCTTAAGCAGTCTACACAGTTGTTTTTCTTGTTGCTAACTCATTGGAAAGCGTATGTTTCAGATTAACAATTTCCCCACAAATGACAACACAATAACTTAAACCACAGCCTAGAACTGTGGTAGATGGAATGAGAAATGTCCCCCCACGGGCTTATGAGTTGTCCCCAGTTGGTGGTTCCATTGGAAGATGTATAGGAGGTGTGGCCTTGCAGCAGGAGGTGTGTCGCTGTGGGCATTGAGATTTCATAGCTTTGCTCCACTTCTGGTTGTACCTCCTTTTCCATCACGCTCACTGTTACAGATGCACTCTCTCAGCTTCCTGCTCCTGCTGCCATGGCTGCTCTGTGCTGTATGTCTCCCTGCTATGACGAGCTCTTATCTACCAGGAACCATAAACCAAAATAAACTTTTTTTTTTTCCCAAACGTTGCTTATGGTCATGCTAGTTTAATACAGCAACAGAAAACCAGATAATCCCTAAGCCAATAAAATTATTTATCTGTAGTTTATTATTTTATTTTTTCTTTCTGAAAAGCAAGACTGGGACACCTGCAAAGACCACAGTAGTGACAGACCCTCAAGGACTTGGAAACTGAGATGTCACCTGAAGTTTGAGTTGATGTGAGTCCACTTAGAGGTTCAGCTGGCAGTCTTCCCAAGGAGACATGGATGATACAATATATGGAAATATAGTTGATTTATCAAGAAGAGGTAAAATGGAGATAAACAGTCTGTCCTAAGGTTGGAGAGATGGTTCAGCAGGTAAGGGCAACTGCTACCAATCCACATGGTGGAAGAGGGAAGTTGACTGCCACATGTTCTCTGAGATCCACCTATATACCATGGTACTGAGACCAACCCCCAACACACACATGCACCCCCCATTCACACACACAAGACAAGCACACATGCACACACACTCTCCTGTATACACATGTACACATATAGTCACACATACACACATGTACATATGCACACGCATACATACACACACACATCAAGCATGCATGCACACATGCACAAACTCTCTCAAGTACATACAAGTACACACATGTACACATGCACACACTCAAATGTATAGGTATACACACATGTACACACATGTGCACTGTATTGGCTAGTTTTGTGTCAACTTGACACAGCTGGAGTTATCACAGAGAAAGGAGCTTCAGTTGAGGAAATGCCTCCATGAGATCCAGCTATAAGGCTTCTTTTCAATTAGTGATCAAGGGGGAAAGGCCCCTTGTGGGTGGGACCATCTCTGGGCTGGTAGTCTTGGTTCTAAGAGAGCAGGCCGAGCAAGCCAGTGGAAGCAAGCCAGTAAAGAACATCCCTCCATGGCCTCTGCATCAGTTCCTGCTTCCTGACCTGCTTGAGTTCCAGTCCTGACTTCCTTTGGTGATGAACAGCAGCATGGAAGTGTAAGCCAAATAAACCCTTTCCTCCCCAACTTGCTTCTTGGTCATGATGTTTGTGCAGGAATAGAAACCCTGACTAAGATATGCACTCACATCCACATACTTGAAAAAGATGTAATAGAAATTTAAAATTGCTCTATTCTATATGAAGAATGAATGTAAATGGAGGTGGACTACCAAGGATGAAAAGGAAAACCAGAAGAATGCCTGTCTTATTTGTTTAGAGATAAAGATGTCATTTCTAAGCAGATATTTTCTGGATGAAAGACTTTTTTTTTTTTTTTTTTTTTTTTTTTAAATAGTGAAGTGTCACGGGCAGGTTCCTGGTAGGCTAAGTATGGCTCAGTGTATTAACTCACAGTATCTTTTAAATTAAAGAAATTGTCACCTAATTTCCTATTGAAAAGTCTAGGCTCCTATCTTCTTTTGAAGCTTGCCCTTCTGGGAAGACTTGGCTTAGGCAGACTGGACATAATGGGTTGGAGTAGGAAAATAGTAGCTGCTTTTTCGGTGTGTTGTCCCCATTGCCACAGGCTGGATCATCCCCTGCTCTCTGACCTCCTTCAGGCATCTCTGTTACAGTCTTCTGGGCCTTTTGGCTTTGAGTGTGTGACCCCTAATAGTAAGCATGCCTTCAGCTACTTGAGCTCAAATTGGCTTAAGAAAACTCTGAACTTGCCCTGCTCTGATTCCATGCTCAGCGTGCAGCCTCCTGAGAATCTCCCTTACCATGTAGCCCATCTATAAAAAAAGAATGCACTGATCTCCTTTCACGATCATTTGTGGTCTATAAGGTAGAGTTCACAGAACACACAAGATATTATAAAGGCTTGAGTTGACAGGTCTGTTCCCAATTCTGACACTGACACTTGATAGATTAGATCATCATGAGACTGTGCAGCACCCTGCCAGGATCCATATATCTTGGGTCACTTTGTGTTACACACTAAATATTCAAATTGCAAAAATAACTTATATGCAAAATCAATACCTCTATAATCCACAAGTTACTGTGTTTGTAGATCTGCCTGATTCAACAACCAATGAGGGTCTCTAGAGTCAATAGACAATACAAAAGGGGGAAACACTGATACAAATTAATAGTTATCTGTTTCAAAGAGGAAAAGTAGGAAGTGGTGGGAGGAACATGGACTCTGAATAGAGGTTTGTACTCAGTTCCACACACTTTCTTTTATTAATAATGTGAACTTATTAACTGTTCTAAGTTACAAATCCCTCATTACACATTTGAGAGAAATGTGAGGATCGAAGGGACAGGTAAGGAAGACACCATGTAAATTGTAAGATGGGTGTAATTGTTAGTATTAACTTTTTATAATCAAATTGGTGTGTGTGTGTGTGTGTGTGTGTGTGTGTGTGTGTGCGGCTGTTTATCTGTATGTATACTGTTTGCAAATGGAGGCCAGAAGACAGTGAGATTGCCTGGAACTAGAGTTATAAGTGATTGTGAGCTTCCCAGAGTAGAAGCAGGGAACTGAACCTGGATTTTCTACAATAGTGTTAAGTGCTCTAAACCACAAAACCAACTCTCTAGCCCCTAAACCATTTCTTTAGACTTTATAATCCGTTCTATAAGCAAAATTAAAAGTTGTAGGAGAAGGATCCGAGAAGCCCACACCCAGGTTTCTAGCTTGTCATGATAGCATTCACAACCAAGAGATGCATGCTACCTTAGAAGAACCATAATTATCAGGGCCTGCTGTAGATCAAATCAGTTGGTGGTTTGTAAAATAAATAACAACATTCAACAGTGCTGAAGGTGAAAGGAAAGAGTCTCAGAGGCACTGTTGGGTGAGATATTGCATTGAAACAAGAAGGCAATTTGGCAAGATTCTCCCCCCAAAATTGAATATGTGCCTCATTAACAAACACCCTTTTATGTTCTTTACATGACTACTACTGCATAGCTATTACCAAAGAAATAAGATTAATATGTCATCTCAGTGGGAGAGGATTGCCTAATCCTGTAAGGAAGTGATGCCCCAGGGTTGGGGGATACCTAGGGGGGCATCCTCTCAGAAGTGGGGGGGATGGGTGGGGGGGAAGAACTCTTCAAAGGGGGCTCCGGGAGAGGGGACAACATTTGGGATGTAAATTAATTAATTAATTAAAAATTTAATATCTTAAAAGAAAAAGAAAAATACCTTGAAAATAAAAGGCATAAAAGATTAATATGCCATATATAAGAAATGGAATGGAGTACAGTGTGATTACAAGGTGTGTGTGTGTGTGTGTGTGTGAGAGAGAGAGAGAGAGAGAGAGAGAGAGAGTCACAGCCCTGCTGTCTCTGTGAGAACTTATTTGGGGAGACTGTTCTAACCCCCTGGTTTCTGTGTTTCCTCATTAAACCCACATGCCTTCAACTCTCCGGTGGTTTCCCTGCAGTCAATCTCCTGCTTAATGGCTGACAATTCCATGATTCAGATTTTCTTTACAGGCTGGAGAGGTGGTACGTGCCTTATACTTTCTCCCTGAACTGAGTTATCTTTTAAGGATCCTTTTTTTAACTGTGTGATGCTGCCTCATTACTGAAGACCACAGCAGGCTTTGTGTTTTCAAATATATAATAGCAAAGGTAAAAGATAACTACAGAGAGACACAGCATCAGAAGAAGTTGGTTTCCAGTGAAACTGGGAGAGTGATGGGAATAGACACACTGTTCTGTTGTTTCTAACACTGAGACAGTTATGACATAGCAAGCTGGCCAGTAAGACTGTAATAGCCTGAGCTCACCTGTTCCACTTGGCTTGCTCTGATACTCAAGTCTTCAGGTGAAGATCATTATTTCTGTTGCATTTCATGACACATCAGGAACACATGGAAGGATCCCAGGAGTAAACAGGATTCTCTTTTAAACCATATAGGATGGATCAGAAGCGCGGCCCTGCATGGTAAGGGACCTTTATTCTCAACCAGCAGGCCACAGTGAGATTTCTGCAGTGACAAGGGAGATGGTTAGAGAGATAGGGCTTCTCCCAAGACTAGGATTGAAACCCAATCTCAATTAAGTTAAGAGATCTTCAATTAAGACTGTGTGGCCTTCTTGGCCTTACCAGTCCTCAGGAGTCAAGACAGGATCTCCTCTGGCACTCCAAATAGAAGAAGAATTTTTCCAGTAAGACCTCTTTTAGACTGTCAGTTCTCTATGCCTCTAAACAATCCATTTTTTACATGGAAAGTCATTTTCACATTTGAATCCCAGTCCTGGATTTGTTTATCAAATGCTGTGGCAAAAAGTGAAAAGCACTATAATAAAAAAACATTGTTCTTAAACCCTAGCTGTGGAATATCAAAGAAAGGTGAAGAAAGAGAGAAAGAAAGAAAGAAAGAAAGAAAGAAAGAAAGGAAGGAAGGAAGGAAGGAAGGAAGGAAGGAAGGAAGATTAAATTTGGAGTCAACCAAAGCTTCCATCCCATTTGTCGTCTTGCCAAGACATGGACAGCACTAACTTTGTGTAGCCATTCCACTGAGAATGACACATGCAGATGTTTCTGGAAGAAACATGAGGAAATATGTCATACAGCCATCACATGTTATGATGAAGGCAAGCAAAGAGATGCCAGTGTTTTCTCTGTTATAAGACACAGATATTTAAGGAGGAAAAATAAATACAACTTGTCCAGTAAACTTCCAAGAGTTTATAAAATATGTGCTTATTGGAGAAAAAATCATAATCTGTATATTCATAGTCTTTAAATTTCTGAAAGTGAGGAAAACTGGACTTTCCCTTTTTGAACAAGAATAGGATATTTCTTCTTCAAATAGAATTTGTTAGATCAGTTTGCTCTGCAACAGAGATAATAATCCCTTATGCGCATGATACACATGTGTGTGTATAAGTATGTATGTATGTATGTATACATGTATGTATGAATGTATCTATCTATCCTTATCTATCTACATACTTATATCTTTTAAGAAGGAAGGTAAATGCTTTAATGAAAGACAAAAAAAATGAAAATTTTCAGCTTTTGGAAATACACATCTGGGCTGGTGAATGGGTTTGATCTGAGTCCTAGTTTATGAGTGCCCAGCCTTTAAGAATTTTAACCATATTAAGATCCTTCAATCCTTACAGGATAAATATGAAGTTGCTCAATAATCTACCTATGTAATTAAGACTCACTAAATATGTAACATCACAGAATGGCCATCCTAGGATCCTTTAACCCAGGAGCTAAAAAGTATGTTGAAATTTCTTGGTGACAACTTTAAAATATAACATTTATTAATTAGTTTCTTTATGGCAGTACAAACAAATATCAAGTATATTTTATACCAAGTGTATATTCTAGGAATGGAGAATGAAGTAACAAAATGTATCATATCTGTCATAGAAATAAAAACCCCTTCACAGATAGAGGAGAGACAAGCATACAGGAATAGTAAACAAAAATTCATGCACATTTTATCCTTAGTTCTGCAGTTCCCATTACAAAGTGACGACAGTTAAGGGATTGCTTAACTTGTTGAAAGGATCAGAGTCTGCTTTACAAAAGTGGTATTAGGTGAAAACGAACCTTAAAAGAGCAAAGAACTCTCTAGATGAAAGGGAAGAGAGAGTAGGCTTACAGAGATTAAAAAGGCTCAAAAAGGAGAGTCAGGGAAAGTCTGATGAGGAGGGAACCGAAGGCTCAAGGTTGTAAGAGGGACTGGGAAGGCTGCATACCTTTCAAAGGACTTGAGAGCCTTTGACCCCTAGGCAAGAAATGGCACCTGGAGGTCTTGCAGCAGGAGAGATGTTATCAGAGCATCTCTCTTAGGAGGTGGATTCTGAGGCTGTGGAGCAAGATGGAAATCTTGAGTTAGCCCTTAGCCTCTGTCAGAAACAGTAACAACAAGAGGTAACTGATAGACTAACTCAGTCCAGAGCTACAGGAGAGGCGAGGACAGAAGAGTTCTGAGAAGAAATAATAAAGATAGAAGGGAGTGTTATTTTAATGACTTAAGCCATACGACAGGTACCACACACATAGTATTTGGTCTTTATAACAACTCTATGAGCTAAGTGAACATGCCCATTGAAAACTGAACATCTATAAGGCTAACAACTCACTCAAAGACACAGGCAGACATTAGCCAGCAGAGTGAAGATTTGAACCAATGTCCTCTAGATGCCAAAGCCTGTAGCACTTTTGCTCTCTATTCAGAATCAGAAGGAATTGATGAAAAGTTAAATATTTCTTCATTTTCCAAAACTCTGTGAGAATCAATGTGTGTGTTCCCACCTCTGAAAGCCCAGGATAAAGACAATTCTGGCAGGTCACAGTTTTCAGAAGAGACCAGTCTCGAGACTGCAGCCTTGTTCAACCCATCTGCACTTATTTTTGTATTAGCAATAATAAATTATCATGAACATGGTGACTTCAATGTTCCAAGCTCCAGAGGCCATGGCTTCCTCTACAGATCACAGCCTGAGTCCTACTCACAACAGGTTCCTCTGATCTTTACGTCTGCCTCTCTTTTTAGTGTTCTGTTTGTGTTCGTGCGTGTGACAGTACATGCTACAGTGCAAATGTGGAGGTCAGTGGATCACTGTCAGGAGTTGGTCCTCATCTTTCCACTCTGTCCTTGAGGCTCAGCCCATCTTGCTTTTGCTGCTTCACATGGATCCTGCGAGTTGAACTCAGGCTTGACAAAGCCACGTTTCTTGCCAAGCCATGTCTTATGTCCTCTCCCCCTTTCACGTTTAAGGACGCCCATGATTACACAGCATCCACTTGGCAACTCAAAATCATCGCCTTTTGTTAGAGCCTGGTGATTGACAGCCTTAGCTCTATCTGCAATCTCAATTCTCCTTCACTCTAGAAGGTGAACATGCTATCCATTCTTGGGATTAAGGTGCAGAAATCTTAGGGGAGGGAGACAATATTCTCTATACCATAAATTTTTCTTCATTTTTCTTTACTTTCTTTTTGCTTTGCTACTCCCAGACATTTATAAGGAGATTAGAGAACCATTGGTAAGTGAAGAGTTAACAAGACATCCAAGAAGCACAATATCCTCTTGACAATGTTGAATGTGGGATATACCACTGGGCTGAGAGCTGGGCAGCTGGAATAGGTGGCTAACATCTTTAAGAAATGCTCATCAAGCCATGACCAGTGGAAACCAGGACATCAGTCACCTGGGAAACCAAGTAAACATAAACATACAGCCATCCATCACTGCCATCTGGAAGAAATTGGGTAGTGAGGGTCTTCCTGTTAGGCCTTGCTGCAGTATTTATTTGTGTAGCTGGAGATTCCAGACCAGCTTTTCTGTCATCAGTGCTTCAGCGAAGAGCATAGGACTGAGCTTCAGCCTAGAACTAAAACATACCACCTTCGTATACGCATGTGGACGTAAACATTGACAGCAGACAGGTCAATCAAGAGATAGGTGCTCATATCTCCAAGTCTAAGCAATTGCTCTAGGTCATGCCAGGAGGCCCCATGTGTTCTCTGGCAAAACTATCTTTAGAAAAGGCTGAAGTCCCATGAATGCTGCTTGTGTTCTGCTCTGTGCAGAAGCTATGGTGCCCAGAGTTGCTGCTCTATTAAGTTTACCCAGGTCAATGAGCTCAGGTCTGCATGTGCTAGTCATAGATGCCTTGAATTGAGCCCCTGTACAAAGTGCTATGCTAAGTTGGAAGCACGCTACTGACAGTCCTCACTGATGGTGCAGACTGTGTTTTCAGCTGCTGCCCTAGTAATGATAGATGTGTCCTGTTCCTATCACATGCTCCTGTATTATTTGAGCCTAAGTGTATTTACAAGGCAGCCAGCTGAGGTTGCAGGGGGCAGGTCTGAGGCATGGGCTGGAGCAAAGTGAAGTGACCCACAAAGAGAACAAACCTATGACCTTGGCCTCCTAAGCATCATATCTTTACAGGATCAGATAATAGGGTCCTCTGAAAGCTGGCCGTCCATCTAGGTCCACATGCAGCACTGAAACATGCAACATTGAAATACTAAAGCACCCTTGCCTGTCTGCAGCCAAAGGGGACTTTCAGATCAGTTTCCTGATGTTATGTCTGCTCTTACCTTCATAGATTTGATAACCTCTTATCCAATGATACTAAGTATCACTGGATTCATTCTTTTGTTGTTATTGTTATTTTTAGTGCTAGGGATGGAACCTAACCATATCTCCAGACCAAAACATTAAGTTGCCCAGACTGGTTCATTCTGTGACATTGGGATCTTTCCTGCTTCAGCCTCCAGAATGGCTTCAGTTATAGGCTTATGACACCTGGCCTGGCTTCAAGGACATTAAAAAAAAGCATTCCTTAAAAGATTTATTTACATGTTTTTAGTGTGTGTGTGTGTGTGTGTGTGTGTATACATGTGTGTGTACATGTGTGCATATGCCTTCAGGCATGCATGTTCACCACGTGCATACCTGGTGCCCAGGGAGACTAGAAGTTGTGTCCTGTGGAACTAGAGTTACAAATGATTGTAAACCTCTGATATGTGTGCTGGGAGCTAAACTTGGGCCTTCTGCAAGGGCATTAAGTGTTCTTAACTTTGGACCCATCTCTCCATCCTTGGACTATGTTTTATTCAGTTTGGGGCACAGAGTCAAGCCTTGAAGTGATACATCCCATATTTGCAAAGTGAACTTTTAAATGGATGAATTTAAGAGGAAAGTACAATTTTTCACACGTTTCTGCCTTTAATTTTAAAGGTGTGGTTCAAATTCCTTATATTCTTTATTACCCTTTTCATGAACGAGACATACACTACCATATTATTGCCCACAGAAAGCATAATGCAAGCCCCAGATAGAAGCCACACACATACTGTAAAATTTTCTTGTAGTTACATTAAATTAGGTTAAAATATAGATGAACTTAACACTTATTTTCTTTTACCCAATATAAGTAAAGTGCTATACTTTCATATGTAAGTTATATAAACATTATGAACAAGGTATTTTTCCTTTTTATTGAAAAAAGATTGTTTTCTCACATAATATATCCTGGTATGGTTTGCTCTCCTTCTACTCCTCCAACTTACTCCCTACTTACCTCTCCATCCACACCCACTCCTTTAGAAAAAGAACAAGTTTCTAATAGATAATAATAATATGAAACAAAATAAAATATAAGATAAAGCTAAAACTATTTCATTGGAATTGGATATAATGATCAAATGGAAGGAAAAGAGCCCAAGAGAAGGCACAGGAATCAGAGGCCCGTTCATTCACACACTCAGGAATCCCATAAAAACACTAAACTAGAAGCCATGTATTATGTATGGACACATATATAAAGCCATGTATTATGTGTACACACACACACACACACACACACACACATATGTATTTATACACATCATATACAGACCATATACATAAGACCTGGTGAGTTCATATTAGCTTCTGCCATATGAACGAGCTATACTTGTCTTCTGTATCAGCTCTGGCAGCCCATCTCACTCTGGACTAGCCACAGCTCAGTCACTTGTGGCTACTGTACTACTCCATAGATGCCTACCTTCATTGGTCAGAGTTACTCATCTGACTAACCTTTACTAGGAATCCTTACTTTCATAGGTCATTCATAATGGCAGCATGGTAAGTGCTCAATTTCTACTCAATAGTTAAGGAAATTCGGGTTTAACTTGAAGCTAGTTGGTGACTGTGCTAGGATCTAGAAGCAGGTGCTCTAGGTCTACTGTTTCCTCTCACACCACACACATTGCTGCTACAACCCCAAGGGAATGTACAACAGCTGGGGCTACTCTCTAGAGAGTGGGTGAAGTGGCTTTTAGCTTTTAACTAACTCACACAATAGAGCTACTTTCAGCTAAATGGTCTAGGTAGACACTTCCATGTTATAGAATTTATTCCACCACCAGATTGGCTGATGGTTCAGCTTGCAAGTCACAGTCTGACTCCTCCCATGCTGTTGACAGCTGCCTCAGCTTTGGTTGAACAGCTTAGGCTTTGAAAATTAGCTCAGTTTATTGGACAGCACATCTCTCCAGTACCAATCCAGGCATTTCCCTACAGCCCATTCTTTTGCTCATTTTATAGATCCTCCTTTTCTTCCTTCTGATTTCTAGTAGTAACATGTGATGAAACTTCCTAGTTTAATTTCTAGCTACCCATGTCTCACATAGATTTAATTCTAGTATTTCAAAATGTTAAGTTTTGTTCTGGATGACCCACAAAGATTCTTTGCAGGAACTCTGCTGCTATGTTTTTTCTTTGAAAGTCCAAATCATAGTTGGAAAAAGTAACCATTTTCTCACCCAAGCCACGTCTTAAGAAGTCTGGTCCCCAGACTGTATCTGGATTAAAAAGAGACTCAGTATAACACACACACAACAAAATGACTGTGGTCTAATTTTAGACTAGATGAGTCTTAAAATCTTATCCCTTCTGTACTAAACCCATGTCTTCTCCCTCTCAGATCAACTTTATCAGGAATAAACTTGACAAACATCAAGAACATGTATGTATGAACATAAAAGACTGTTCCTAAAATACACATGTGGCCTTCTGCTTTTCCTGATTAACATGCAATTAAGATTCAATATATTCAACAGAATGAAGTCTAAACCTTCTAACCTTGAGGTAGTTAGCTGATCAAAACAAACTCTCACAATAGAACACAATTCATTAGAGGCAAGAATGAATAGAAAGTTAAAATGATCTCACAATTCTAACCTTTGCCTGAGAACTGTCCCACTTCCCCACGTCCCTTTTCACACCCATCCCTGTGCCACAACCTCCAAGCATCCCTGCAAGCTTCCTGAACACACCCTGTGGTCTCAGGCACGTGAGCCATGCATCTGAGCACTTGGTCTTCTACCCGCTTCTCTGTACACTTTGCTACTTACTCCTCAGCAGAATCTCAGCCCAAGACAGAGTGGCTCACTTCTGGCTTTGTGAATCCTGATGCTATCCAGACCTCTTGCAGAAAGTCCAGAATGCACTGCTCCTGATTTGTTTACAAGACGAACAAAAGTACTGTGGTCAAGAACAGTGCCTAGGATTTAGAAGCAGGTCCTCTAGTTTATTACTTTTCCCCCTCATGACTTATTGGCAATTTCCCTGCACATGAATAAGAATTTAATTACTGATAAGGAATAGATATTTGAACAAAGATTTCATCTAATGGCAAAACACACCCTATCAAAAGGTGCTGAACACCATTACCAGCTATTGAATTCATCCTATGATAGGTGACAGCCTTTCACTGAACTGCTGAAAGGGACAAGAATAAAGGACTAAGCATCCCACATTAGATCAAATTATCAAGTGTATCAAATTATGTTGTTGACTCATCTTTATGCACAGATATTATGTATAAGTTTGTATGAATATGTGAAAGGTACATCAATCTTGGGAAACAAGTGCATAGGACATATCACACAAACACACATATATATTACACACACACACACATACATATATAATACAAAACAGAGGTAAAACATACATAAACAACGCATACATATAATTCATGCATATATAATACATATACATAGATGATTATAATATCTACATCCATGATTTTTATAAAGTGAAAATTTGAAAATGTTAGCTAATGAATAAGCCAATGTTGTGGTACATTGATGCAAAGGAATTTTTTTAAACTGTAAAATAGAATGAACTAAAGATGCATTCCACACCATGAATACCTCTCAAACATGCTACTGCAAGTGGAAGAATCTCAAAGACTACGTACTGAGTAGTGGATTTAGGGGACATCATGGCAATGCAAAGTTATAAAATCAAAATTGTATTAGTGGTTGTTGGTGGGCTGGAAGTTCAAGGAACTAGACAACAGTGCATGAGAAAACTTTTGGGTGCAGGGAAATGTCTGATAGTCTAGTTGTAAGTGGTGACTGCTGGACTGTATGCTTATCAAAAGCAATCACATCTACAACAGATGATATGTTACAATGGGCACTTTCATTGTCTGTAAATCATTCATCAAAACTCCTTACTCTCCTCTCCATCTCTTCCCTTGCCTTTCTTACCTCCTTTCTTTCTGTCTTTGTGCTGTTTCTTTTGCTGTACTGGGGATAAAGCTTAAAGAAAGAGAAACCCCCTGAAATAATCAAAGACAGTTTTTTCATTAGAAGAAGACACTGATCTAACCTCATTCTTCCTATCTGACCTCACCCCTTGATAGAAACCAGAAATGGTGAAATTGATATTTGCCCAATAGAAAAGAAAACATGAGGTTGTCTTAAGTGCATAAAATTAAGTATAGATTTCAAACAATGAGTTAAGGATGCATTGTGATAACTGAATTATGGGATATGACAAGCGAATGGGCAAGAGGATGTGTGAGAAACGCATGAAACCTTACTCTTTTTGAGTATCAAGTGACAGTTTACTTCCCAGATGAGATTACCATGGATCGTAACCTAAGAATTAAAATGCACCCAACCATCTTTTTAAATTTTTATTTGATTTAAAATCATTATAGTGTCATTTTGGCTGCAAAAATATCTGAAGCTTATTTCACATGAATATAACCTTTTAAAGAATTAGACACAAGTTTATTTATCCTTAAATTTCACGGTGACTTTCAGAAGCATTTTTATTAGTAAAGTCAAAGGCAAACACTTAGGCAATTTTCAGGATATGTAATTTAGACAGAGATAAAAGTTAGCCTATGGACCTAGACTGGATGATATTTGGAAAAATAAGAAAATTTAAGTGTGTATAATCATAATTTATAAAATATTTTAATGAGTTCTTGTGTTTTAAATATTTAAGGTTGATGTCAAATGTGCAATATAAGAAATTATAAATGCCATAACATAATATTTACCTATGAAAGATTTTACAAAATGTTCCCTATTTACTTTAGAGTATTTTCTTGGTATCTATTCAATGTGCATAGTGTTGGGTTTCATATAATCAGTTATTTTCTAGTAAATGACATTCTTTGACCATGTTCACCTTGCCTCCATTTCCCTTTCAGCATCCCCCATGCTAATATCCTTTGCCCTAGTTTTCCTTCTGTTTTCATGAAATTTGTATGAATAAATAGTTTACTTATTTATAAATAATTCGTACAAATTTTTTTTTTAAATTTGAAGGTGTTTGAGACAGAATGGTAGATGTACATGGTACATGAGACACACATGGTACATGAGATACACATGGTACATGAAATGCACATGGTACACGAGACACACATGGTACATGAGACACACATGGCACATGAGATGTACATGGTAGAATATGTACTTAGTATGCACAAGGCAATGGGTTTGATCCTCAATGCAGCAGAAAGTAACAGAAAAAGAAAATTAATTTGAAGGGATTCAAACTTGGATAGTGTCTTGAAGTTGCTTGGGTTTTCTACTTAATTTGGAATAAACTCAAAATATTTCATCTTTAGGAAGTATATGACATTTTACAAGGAGAAACTTTATGCTAATAAGTTTGAGCTATTTAGCGGATCAGAACAATTTTCCACAATAGAACACAATTCATCAGATTGAAGACAAGAATCAATAGAAAGTTTAATTCATCTTACACCTAGTAAAGAAAGGTGACTTGCAGTTTTGAAGGTTCCACTACACTCCACTTTGATTAATTCTTTTAGGTAAACACATCTGTGGCCTCATAAATAGCAGGGAGTAGGTTTCTACTTGAAAGTACCAGGTGATGACCAAAAGTAGGCAAAAACTACTTATGAAATTGAGTCTTTTAAAATAGTGACTGTTTGGGGGTAGATTTGCTTTTAGAAATCTGTTGCTTGAGAACACTATGTAGTCCATACAACACAGGGTGACAAGATTTGTAAAAGAGAACATTAATCTGACCACCTTGGGGAGTCTTAAGCAGGGTCTCTAGAGCAGATGCAAAGAAAAGAGAAACATTTTTAGAGGGTGCCACCCAAGAGTTTGATTATGAAGTAAATGATTAGATACAATAAGAAATAGGAAAATGTGATCAGGGGAACTATTGGTGAATAAAAAGATAACAGTAATCAGTAGAACTCTACTATGAGATGAGACAACTGCTGGGCTTTTAACTGTGTTCTAATATTTTCAAAGACAAAGGAGAAAGAACAGTTATGATCAACCAAAAGCATATCATACAAAGATCCTGAGTGTTAGTTACCCCTCCCATCACCCCTTATTTGTCCTATCTTCTCCTCCCTCTCCCACTTTTTCCCCCTGAGAGAGGGTTTCTCTGTGTAGCCCTGGCTGTCCTGGAATTCACTCTGTATACTAGGCTGTCCTCGAACTCAGAAATTCACCTGCATCTGCCTCCCAAGTGCTACGATTAAAGATGTGCACCACCAATGCCATGCTCTCCCTCTTTTTTTTTTATGTAACCATTTTTTCCCCATTTTTTTAGTAGGTATTTAGCTCAATTACATTTCCAATGCTATACCAAAAGTCCCCCATACCCACCCACCCCCACTCCCCTACCCACCCACTCCCCCTTTTTGGCCCTGGCGTTCCCCTGTACTGGGGCATAAAAAGTTTGCATGTCAAATGGGCCTCTCTTTCCAGTGATGGCCGACTTGGCCATCTTTTGATACATATGCAGCTAGAGTCAAGAGCTCCAGGTTACTGGTTAGTTCATAATGTTGTTCCACCTATAGGGTTGCAGATCCCTTTAGCTCCTTGGGTACTTTCTCTAGCTCCTCCATTGGGAGCCCTGTGATCCATCCATTAGCTGACTGTGAGCATCCACTTCTGTGTTTGCTAGGCCCCGGCATAGTCTCACAAGAGACAGCTACATCTGGGTCCTTTCGATAAAATCTTGCTAGTGTATGCAATGGTGTCAGCGTTTGGATGCCTATTATGGGGTGGATCCCTGGATATGGCAGTCTCTACATGGTCCATCCTTTCATCTCAGCTCCAAACTTTGTCTCTGTAACTCCTTCCAAGGGTGTTTGGTTCCCACTTCTAAGGAGGGGCATAGTGTCCACGCTTCAGTCTTCATTTTTCTTGAGTTTCATGTGTTTAGGAAATTGTATCTTATATCTTGGGTATCCTAGGTTTTGGGCTAATATCCACTTATCAGTGAGTACATATTGTGTGAGTTCCTTTGTGAACGTGTTACCTCACTCAGGATGATGCCCTCCAGGTCCATCCATTTGGCTAGGAATTTCATAAATTCATTCTTTTTAATAGCTGAGTAGTACTCCATTGTGTAGATGTACCACATTTTCTGTATCCATTCCTCTGTTGAGGGGCATCTGGGTTCTTTTCAGCTTCTGGCTATTATAAATAAGGCTGCTATGAACATAGTGGAGCATGTGTCCTTCTTACCAGTTGGGGCATCTTCTGGATATATGCCCAGGAGAGGTATTGCTGGATCCTCCGGTAGTACTATGTCCAATTTTCTGAGGAACCGCCAGACTGATTTCCAGAGTGGTTGTACAAGCCTGCAATCCCACCAACAATGGAGGAGCGTTCCTCTTTCTCCACATCCACGCCAGCATCTGCTGTCACCTGAATTTTTGATCTTAGCCATTCTGACTGGTGTGAGGTGGAATCTCAGGGTTGTTTTGATTTGCATTTCCCTGATGATTAAGGATGTTGAACATTTTTTGAGGTGCTTCTCTGCCATTCGGTATTCCTCAGGTGAGAACTCTTTGTTCAGTTCTGAGCCCCATTTTTTAATGGGGTTATTTGATTTTCAGAAGTCCACCTTCTTGAGTTCTTTATATATGTTGGATATTAGTCCCCTACCTGATTTAGGGTAGGTAAAGATCCTTTCCCAATCTGTTGGTGGTCTTTTTGTCTTATTGACAGTGTCTTTTGCCTTGCAGAAACTTTGGAGTTTCATTAGGTCCCATTTGTCAATTCTCGATCTTACAGCACAAGCCATTGCTGTTCTGTTCAGGAATTTTTCCCCTGTGCCCATATCTTCAAGGCTTTTCCCCACTTTCTCCTCTATAAGTTTCAGTGTCTCTGGTTTTGTGTGAAGTTCCTTGATCCACTTAGATTTGACCTTAGTACAAGGAGATAAGTATGGATCGATTCGCATTCTTCTACACGATAACAACCAGTTGTGCCAGCACCAATTGTTGAAAATGCTGTCTTTCTTCCACTGGATGGTTTTAGCTCCCTTGTCGAAGATCAAGTGACCATAGGTGTGTGGGTTCATTTCTGGCTCTTCAATTCTGTTCCATTGGTCTACTTGTCTGTCTCTATACCAGTACCATGCAGTTTTTATCACAATTGCTCTGTAGTAAAGCTTTAGGTCAGGCATGGTGATTCCACCAGAGGTTCTTTTATCCTTGAGAAGAGTTTTTGCTATCCTCGGTTTTTTGTTATTCCAGATGAATTTTCAAATTGCTCCTTCTAATTCGTTGAAGAATTGAGTTGGAATTTTGATGGGGATTGCATTGAATCTGTAGATTACTTTTGGCAAGATAGCCATTTTTACAATGTTGATCCTGCCAATCCATGAGCATGGGAGATCTTTCCATCTTCTGAGATCTTCTTTAATTTCTTTCTTCAGAGACTTGAAGTTTTTATCATACAGATCTTTCACTTCCTTAGTTAGAGTCACGCCGAGATATTTTATATGATTTGTGCCTATTGAGAAGGGTGTTGTTTCCCTAATTTCTTTCTCAGCCTGTTTATTCTTTGTGTAGATAAAGGCCATTGACTTGTTTGAGTTTATTTTATATCCAGCTACTTCACCGAAGCTGTTTATCAGGTTTAGGAGTTCTCTGGTAGAATTTTTAGGGTCACTTATATATACTATCATATCATCTGCAAAAAGTGATATTTTGACTTCCTCTTTTCCAATTTGTATCCCCTTGATCTCCTTTTGTTGTCGAATTGCTCTGGCTAATACTTCAAGTACTATGTTGAAATGGTAGGGAGAAAGTGGGCAGCCTTGTCTAGTCCCTGATTTTAGTGGGATTGCTTCCAGCTTCTCTCCATTTACTTTGATGTTGGCTACTGGTTTGCTGTAGATTGCTTTTATCATGTTTAGGTATGGGCCTTGAATTCCTGATTTTCCAAGACTTTTATCATGAATGGGTGTTGGATCTTGTCAAATGCTTTTTCTGCATCTAACGAGAAGATCATGTGGTTTTTGTCTTTGAGTTTGTTTATATAATGGATTACATTGATGGATTTTCGTATATTAAACCATCCCTGCATCCCTGGAATAAAACCTACTTGGTCAGGATGGATGATTGCTTTAATGTGTTCTTGGATTCGGTTAGCGAGAATTTTATTGAGGATTTTTGCATCGATATTCATAAGAGAAATTGGTCTGAAGTTCTCTATCTTTGTTGGATCTTTCTGTGGTTTAGGTATCAGAGTAATAGTGGCTTCATAAAATGAGTTGGGTAGAGTACCTTCTACTTCTATTTTGTGAAATAGTTTGTGCAGAACTGGAATGAGATCTTCTTTGAAGGTCTGATTGAAAACTCTGCACTAAACCCGTCCGGTCCTGGGCTTTTTTTGGCTGGGAGACTATTAATAACTGCTTCTATTTCTTTAGGGGATATGGGACTGTTTAGATGGTCAACTTAATCCTGATTCAACTTTGGTACCTGGTATCTGTCCATAAATTTGTCCATTTCGTCCAGGTTTTCCAGTTTTGTTGAGTATAGCCTTTTGTAGATGGATCTGATGGTGTTTTGGATTTCTTCAGGATCTGTTGTTATGTCTCCCTTTTCATTTCTGATTTTGTTAATTAGGATTTTGTCCCTGTGCCCTCTAGTGAGTCTAGCTAAGGGTTTATCTATCTTGGTGATTTTCTCAAAGAACCAACTCCTCGTTTGGTTAATTCTTTGAATAGTTCTTCTTGTTGCCACTTGGTTGATTTCACCCCTGAGTTTGATTATTTCCTGCCTTCTACTCCTCTTGGGTGAATTTGCTTCCTTTTTTTCTAGAGCTTTTAGATGTGTTGTCAAGCTCTAGTATGTGCTCTTTCCCGTTTCTTCTTGGAGGCACTCAGAGCTATGAGTTTCCCTCTTAGAAATGCTTTCATTGTGTCACAAAGGTTTGGGTACGTTGTGGCTTCATTTTCTTTTTTTTTTTTTTTTTGTTGTAAATAACATTTATTGGTAATCCGCTATGTTTATTCATTTATGCTTTGTTAACTCCAGTTACCTTCTATACAAGTTTATATGTCTACTAACATACAAATGGGTATTCTATGATTTTTAGGCTATAAAATGCTTAATTGTTAAAATATGAGTCATATCCTAACAAATGCCCTTAAATATCTTACTCTTTATGTAAATAATATGCTTATGCCTGCTATAGGACACCAACAAGACAGAATCTCAACCTTACTCTCATATCACACAATGTTTGGAATCCCAACATTTCTCCATTTCCCCTCTCATATGCTATTAGTGTTTGAAAATTTTCTGATCATTTCAAGTGAAAGACATATATGTCCTACTTTGAAATTTAGCTTTTATTTTTCTATTCAGTATTTATATTTTATATCAAATGATCATTCTATGCCTGTACACATACCTATATGTCCCTTAACAGATTATAGATCATCAAAAGATAATTTTTTTTATCTTTAAGAGTCACAAAAACTAGCAAAGACATAATAAATATTTGTCAGATTGTCATAAATTGAACTGAATTGTGAACCAGTAGTTTACCTATGCTCTGTTAATGGCTCAACTTACTCAGTGATGTTTTGCACTAGAGAACAGTGAGTAGACAAACACACAGTTAGTTCTTTTCTTTAAACTTAACAATAGTGCCCAATCAGAGTTGTCATTTTTTATTTGACTATCATTAACATGTTACCTAAAGTAATGAAGTAAATCAGACTTAAAATGATTTGAAATTTGTGGAAAACTATGGCTTCTTTTAAGGGAACTGAATATGGCCTAACTCAATGAGATGAACTAATGAGGCTATTAGAAAATTCACCTTAAATTTCCTCAATGTCATTAGCTATAGGGTTGTTTTCTAGAATCCTTCTTTTTTTTTTTTTTTCTTTGACTTTTTTTCTCTCATATTCTTTTTTTTTTCCATTTTTTATTAGGTATTTAACTCATTTACATTTCCAATGCTATACCAAAAGTTCCCCATATCCACCCACCCCCACTCCCCTGCCCACCCACTCCCCCTTTTTGGCCCTGGTATTCCCCTGTACTGGGGCATATAAAGTTTGCAAGTCCAATGGGCCTCTCTTTCCAGTGATGGCCGACTAGGCCATCTTTTGATATATATGCAGCTAGAGTCAAGAGCTCCGGGGTACTGGTTAGCTCATAATGTTGTTCCACCTATAGGGTTGCAGATCCCTTTAGCTCCTTGGCTACTTTCTCTAGCTCCTCCATTGGGAGCCCTATGATCCATCCATTAGCTGACTGTGAGCATCCACTTCTGTGTTTGCTGGGCCCCGGCATAGTCTCACAAGAGACAGCTACATCTGCGTCCTTTCAATAAAATCTTGCTAGTGTATGCAATGGTGTCAGCGTTTGGATGCTGATTATGGGGTGGATCCCTGGCTATGGCAGTCTCTACATGGTCCATCCTTTCATCTCAGCTCCAAACTCCGTCTCTGTAACTCCTTCCATGGGTGTTTTGTTCCCAAATCTAAGGAGGGGCATAGTGTCCACACTTCAGTCTTCATTCTCCTTGAGTTTCATGTGTTTAGCAAATTATATCTTATATCTTGGGTATCCTAGGTTTGGGGCTAATATCCACTTATCAGTGAATACATATTGTGTGAGTTTCTTTGTGAATGTGTTACCTCACTCAGGATGATGCCCTCCAGGTCCATCCATTTGGCTAGGAATTTCATAAATTCATTCTTTTTAATAGCTGAGTAGTACTCCATTGTGTAGATGTACCACATTTTCTGTATCCATTCCTCTGTTGAGGGTCATCTAGGTTCTTTCCAGCTTCTGGCTATTATAAATAAGGCTGCTATGAACATAGTGGAGCATGTGTCCTTCTTACCTGTTGGGGCATCTTCTGGATATATGCCCAGGAGAGGTATTGCTGGATCCTCCGGTAGTACTATGTCCAGTTTTCTGAGGAACCGCCAGACTGATTTCCAGAGTGGTTGTACAAGCCTGCACTCCCACCAACAATGGAGGAGTGTTCCTCTTTCTCCACATCCTCGCCAGCATCTGCTGTCACCTGAATTTTTGATCTTAGCCATTCTGACTGGTGTGAGGTGGAATCTCAGGGTTGTTTTGATTTGCATTTCCCTGATGATTAAGGATGTTGAACATTTTTTCAAGTGCTTCTCTGCCATTCGGTATTCCTCAGGTGAGAATTCTTTGTTCAGTTCTGAGCCCCATTTTTTAATGGGGTTATTTGATTTTCTGAAGTCCACCTTCTTGAGTTCTTTATATATGTTGGATATTAGTCCCCTATCTGATTTAGGATAGGTAAAGATCCTTTCCCAATCTGTTGGTGGTCTTTTTGTCTTATTGACGGTGTCTTTTGCCTTGCAGAAACTTTGGAGTTTCATTAGGTCCCATTTGTCGATTCTCGATCTTACAGCACAAGCCATTGCTGTTCTGTTCAGGAATTTTTCCCCTGTGCCCATATCTTCAAGGCTTTTCCCCACTTTCTCCTCTATAAGTTTCAGTGTCTCTGGTTTTATGTGAAGTTCCTTGATCCACTTAGATTTGACCTTAGTACAAGGAGATAAGTATGGATCGATTCGCATTCTTCTACACGATAACAACCAGTTGTGCCAGCACCAATTGTTGAAAATGCTGTCTTTCTTCCACTGGATGGTTTTAGCTCCCTTGTCGAAGATCAAGTGACCATAGGTGTGTGGGTTCATTTCTGGATCTTCAATTCTATTCCATTGGTCTACTTGTCTGTCTCTATACCAGTACCATGCAGTTTTTATCACAATTGCTCTGTAGTAAAGCTTTAGGTCTGGCATGGTGATTCCGCCAGAAGTTCTTTTATCCTTGAGAAGACTTTTTGCTATCCTAGGTTTTTTGTTATTCCAGACAAATTTGCAAATTGCTCCTTCCAATTCGTTGAAGAATTGAGTTGGAATTTTGATGGGGATTGCATTGAATCTGTAGATTGCTTTTGGCAAGATAGCCATTTTTACAATGTTGATCCTGCCAATCCATGAGCATGGGAGATCTTTCCATCTTCTGAGATCTTCTTTAATTTCTTTCTTCAGAGATTTGAAGTTTTTATCATACAGATCTTTCACCTCCTTAGTTAGAGTCACGCCAAGATATTTTATATTATTTGTGACTATTGAGAAGGGTGTTGTTTCCCTAATTTCTTTCTCAGCCTGTTTATTCTTTGTATAGAGAAAGGCCATTGACTTGTTTGAGTTTATTTTATATCCAGCTACTTCACCGAAGCTGTTTATCAGGTTTAGGAGTTCTCTGGTAGAATTTTTAGGGTCACTTATATATACTATCATATCATCTGCAAAAAGTGATATTTTGACTTCCTCTTTTCCAATTTGTATCCCCTTGATCTCCTTTTGTTGTCGAATTGCTCTGGCTAATACTTCAAGTACTATGTTGAAAAGGTAGGGAGAAAGTGGGCAGCCTTGTCTAGTCCCTGATTTTAGTGGGATTGCTTCCAGCTTCTCTCCATTTACTTTGATGTTGGCTACTGGTTTGCTGTAGATTGCTTTTATCATGTTTAGGTATGGGCCTTGAATTCCTGATCTTTCCAAAACTTTTATCATGAATGGGTGTTGGATCTTGTCAAATGCTTTTTCTGCATCTAACGAGAAGATCATGTGGTTTTTGTCTTTGAGTTTGTTTATATAATGGATTACATTGATGGATTTTCATATATTAAACCATCCCTGCATCCCTGGAATAAAACCTACTTGGTCAGGATGGATGATTGCTTTAATGTGTTCTTGGATTCGGTTAGCGAGAATTTTATTGAGGATTTTTGCATCGATATTCATAAGAGAAATTGGTCTGAAGTTCTCTATCTTTGTTGGATCTTTCTGTGGTTTAGGTATCAGAGTAATAGTGGCTTCATAAAATGAGTTGGGTAGAGTACCTTCTACTTCTATTTTGTGAAATAGTTTGTGCAGAATTGGAATTAGATCTTCTTTGAAGGTCTGATAGAACTCTGCACTAAACCCATCTGGTCCTGGGCTTTTTTTGGTTGGGAGACTATTAATAACTGCTTCTATTTCTTTAGGTGATATGGGACTGTTTAGATGGTCAACTTGATCCTGATTCAACTTTGGTACCTGGTATCTGTCCAGAAATTTGTCCATTTCGTCCAGGTTTTCCAGTTTTGTTGAGTATAGCCTTTTGTAGAAGGATCTGATGGTGTTTTGGATTTCTTCAGGATCTGTTGTTATGTCTCCCTTTTCATTTCTGATTTTGTTAATTAGGATTTTGTCCCTGTGCCCTTTAGTGAGTCTAGCTAAGGGTTTATCTATCTTGTTGATTTTCTCAAAGAACCAACTCCTCGTTTGGTTAATTCTTTGAATAGTTCTTCTTGTTTCCACTTGGTTGATTTCACCCCTGAGTTTGATTATTTCCTGCCGTCTACTCCTCTTGGGTGAATTTGCTTCCTTTTTTTCTAGGGCTTTTAGATGTGTTGTCAAGCTGCTAGTATGTGCTGTCTCCCGTTTCTTCTTGGAGGCACTCAGCGCTATGAGTTTCCCTCTTAGAAATGCTTTCATTGTGTCCCATAGGTTTGGGTACGTTGTGGCTTCATTTTCATTAAACTCTAAAAAGTCTTTAATTTCTTTCTTTATTCCTTCCTTGACCAAGGTATCATTGAGAAGAGTGTTATTCAGTTTCCACGTGAATGTTGGCTTTCCATTATTTATGTTGTTATTGAAGATCAGTCTTAGGCCATGGTGGTCTGATAGGATACATGGGACAATTTCAATATTTTTGTATCTATTGAGGCCTGTTTTGTGACCAATTATATGGTCAATTTTGGAGAAGGTCCCGTGAGGTGCTGAGAAGAAGGTATATCCTTTTGTTTTAGGATAAAATGTTCTGTAGATATCTGTCAGGTCCATTTGTTTCATAACTTCTGTTAGTTTCACTGTGTCCTTGTTTAGTTTCTGTTTCCACGATCTGTCCATTGA
Organism: Mus musculus; assembly: GCF_000001635.26. Taxonomy (NCBI): domain Eukaryota; kingdom Metazoa; phylum Chordata; class Mammalia; order Rodentia; family Muridae; genus Mus; species Mus musculus. The sequence goes on along the minus strand of NC_000069.6, from coordinate 99,005,864 downwards.
TAAAAGTGGTGTGTTGAAGTCTCCCACTATTATTGTGTGAGGTGCAATGTGTGCTTTGAGCTTTACTAAAGTGTCTTTAATGAATGTGGCTGCCCTTGCATTTGGAGCATAGATATTCAGAATTGAGAGTTCCTCTTGGGGGATTTTACCTTTGATGAGAATGAAGTGTCCCTCCTTGTCTTTTTTGATAACTTTGGGTTGGAAGTCGATTTTATCCGATATTAGAATGGCTACTCCAGCTTGTTTCTTCAGACCATTTGCTTGGAAAATTGTTTTCCAGCCTTTCACTCTGAGGTAGTGTCTGTCTTTTTCCCTGAGATGGGTTTCCTGTAAGCAGCAGAATGTTGGGTCCTGTTTGTGTAGCCAGTCTGTTAGTCTATGTCTTTTTATTGGGGAATTGAGTCCATTGATATTAAGAGATATTAAGGAAAAGTAATTGTTGCTTCTTTTTATTTTTGTTGTTAGGGTGGCATTCTGTTCTTGTGGCTGTCTTCTTTTTGGTTTGTTGTGGGATTACTTTCTTGCTTGTTCTAGGGCGTGATTTCCGTCCTTGTTTTGCTTCTTTTCTGTTATTATCCTTTGAAGGGCTGGATTCCTGGAAAGATAATGTGTGAATTTGGTTTTGTCGTGGAATACTTTGGTTTCTCCATCTATGGTAATTGAGAGTTTGGCCGGGTATAGTAGCCTGGGCTGGCATTTGTGTTCTCTTATTGTCTGTATAACATCTGTCCAGGCTCTTCTGGCTTTCATAGTCTCTGGTGAAAAGTCTGGTGTAATTCTGATAGGCCTTCCTTTATATGTTACTTGACCTTTCTCCCTTACTGCTTTTAATATTCTATCTTTATTTAGTGCATTTGTTTTTCTGATTATTATGTGTCGGGAGGAATTTTTTTTCTGGTCCAGTCTATTTGGAGTTCTGTAGGCTTCTTGTATGATCATGGGCATTTCTTTCTTTATGTTTGGGAAGTTTTCTTCTATTATTTTGTTGAAGATATTAGCTGGCCCTTTAAGTTGAAAATCTTCATTCTCATCAATTCCTATTATCCGTAGGTTTGGTCTTCTCATTGTGTCCTGGATTTCCTGGATGTTTTGAGTTAGGATCCTTTTGCATTTTGTATTTTCTTTGTCTGTTGTGTCGATGTTCTCTATGGAATCTTCTGCACCTGAGATTCTCTCTTCCATTTCTTGAATTCTGTTGCTGATTCTTGCATCTATGGTTCCAGATTTCTTTCCTCGGGTTTCTATCTCCAGCGTTGCCTCGCTTTGGGTTTTCTTTATTGTGTCTACTTCCCCTTTTAGTTCTAGTATGGTTTTGTTCATTTCTATCACCTGTTTGGATGTGTTTTCCTGTTTTTCTTTAAGGACTTCTACCTGTTTGGTTGTGTTTTCCTGCTTTTCTTTAAGGGCCTGTAACTCTTTAGCAGTGCTCTCCTGTAATTCTTTAAGTGACTTATGAAAGTCCTTCTTGATGTCCTCTATCATCATCATGAGAAATGTTTTTAAATCTGGGTCTAGATTTTCGGTTGTGTTGGGGTGCCCAGGACTAGGTGGGGTGGGAGTGCTGTGTTCTGATGATGGTGAATGGTCTTGATTTCTGTTAGTAGGATTCTTACGTTTGCCTTTCGCCATCTGGTAATCTCTGAAGCTAGCTGTTATAGTTGTCACTGTTAAGAGCTTGTTCTTCAGGTGACTCTGTTAGCCTTTATAAGCAGACCTGGGAGGGTAGCTCTCTCCTTAGTTTCAGTGGGCAGAGTATTCTCTGCAGGCAAGCTCTCTTCTTGCAGGGAAGGTACCCAGATATTTGGTGTTCGAAGCGGCCTCCTGGCAGAAGTTGTGTTCCACTCGCTAGACGTCTTAGGATCCTGTGTGGAATCCTGTGTGGGCCCTTGCGGGTATCAGGCGACTCCGCTGGCAAGGTACCCTGGGGCTCGAGTGGAGTGGAAGGGTCTTGTGCCCCAGGTCAGGCCCGGGTAGTCTGCTTCCCTATTTCCCGCAGTCTCAGGTTCTGCACGATTGGATTGGGGCAGGCGCTGTGTTCCACTCACCAGAGGTCTTAGGGTCCCGTGGGGAATCCTGTGTGGGCCCTTGCGGGTGTCGGGCGTGTCCCTGCTCTCCCTCTTGAACCTATGCTTTTCATGCTGCCATCTTCTTCTATCCCCCATCACTTGGTACCCTCAGATGGCTCCTTTTTGTCTTCTGTAGGTACTCCAATTTAAAGACACATATCTAAAGATGCACATCTAGGATCCGCATGAGAGTGAGTTCAGATCTCAGAAGAACTATTTCCAATTCCATTCACTTACCAGTTTATTTCATAGTTGAATTTTCTTTATATCTGAATAAAATTCCCATTGTGTATACATACTGCATTTTCTTTATCCATTTGTCAGTTGACAAGCATTCTAGAACATTTCCACTTATTACTTATCATAACCAGAGCAGCAAAGGTGAATGAAGTATCTCTGTAGTATAATGTAGAATCCTTTGGGCATATGCCTAAGACTTGTTTTGTTGTTAACCAGAATACTTATTTCACAGTATCTGCACTAGTTATATCACTGAGAGTGACTCAGTCCCCCTCTTCCCCCATACCCTCACCAGCACTAATTTTTTTTTTAAACTTTAGTCATTCTGAGTGTGATAACAGAAAATAGCAAAGTAGTTTTGATTTATATTATCTTAGTAGCTTAGGTTGTTGTACAATGTTTCTTAGGCATTTGTATTTCTTTTTTTCTTTTCTTTTCTTTTCTTTTTTTTTTTTTTTTTTTTTTTTTTTTTTTTTGAGAACTCTCTGTGCAAATTCCAAAGCCCGGTTTTTATATTTAGTTGCTAATTTTCTTGGTGTTTAGTCTTTTGATTACTTTGTTTACTCCAGACATGAACTTTTTGTTATTCTAGTAAAAAGAAATTTCCATTCCACAGGCTGCATCCTCATTGTTAGATGTTTCTTTTGCTGAACAGGAAGGGTTTTTTTTTGTTTTTTTTTTTTTTTGTTGTTGTTCGTTCGTTCTTTCTTTCTTTCTTTCTTGCTTGCTTGCTTGCTTTCTTTCTTTCTTTCTTTCTCTTTCTTTCTTTCTTTCTTTCTTTCTTTTTCTTTCTTCCTTCGTTCCTTCCTTTCTCTCTCTCTCTCTCTTTCTTCCTTTCTTATTAGATATTTTCTTTGTTTACATTTCACATATTATCCCCTTTCCTTGTTTCCCCTCTGAAAAATCCCCTACCACCTCCCCCTCCCCCTGCTCACCAAACCACCCACTCCTGCTTCCTGGCCCTGGCATTCCCCTACACTGGGGCACAGAGTCTTCACAGGACCAAGTGCCTCTCCTCCCATTGATGGCTGACTAGGACATCCTCTGCTACATATGCAGCTTGAGCCATGAATCCCACCATGTGCTTTCTTTGGTTGGTGGTTTAGTCCCAGGGAGCTCTGGGGGTACTGGTTAGTTCATATTGTTGTTCCTCCTATGGGACTGCAAACTCCTCCAGCTCCTTGGGTCCTTTCTCTAGCTCCTTCTTTGGAGACCTTGTGCTCTGTCCAATGGATGGCTGTGAGCATCCACTTAGTCAGGCACTGGCAGAGCCCCTCAGGAGACAGTTATATCAGGCTCCTGTCAGCAAGCTGTTGTTGTCATCTGCAACAGTGTCTGGGTTTGGTGGTTGTTTATGGGATGGATCCCCAGGTGGAACAGTCTCTGGATGGTCAGTTCTTCAGTCACTGCTCTGAACTTTGTCTCTGTAACTTCTTCCATGGGTATTTTCTTCCCCCTTCTAAGAAGGATCGAAGTATCCACACTTTGGTCTTCCTTCTTCTTGAGTTTCATGTGTTTTTCAAATGAACAGGAAGTTTTTAGCTCATGAAGTCCTACTTGTTGATTGCTGGTCTTAATTCTTGTGCTATCAGAGTCCTATTCAGAAGCTTCTTGCAGAAAAGTTGAAACATACTTCCTTTATAAGTTTCTTAAGTGTGTGTGCACACATGCATGCTCACATACACACAGTTTAAAATCTCATATACTTCCATACATATTTTCATATATACATTTACACACACACACACACACACACACACACACACACACACACATATATATATGTAGAGAGAGATTGAAAGTCTAAATGGGGTTGACCTATACAGGAGGAAAATGCCTCTCAGATGCCAGGGCTATTAAATAAAAGCCCTGTGTCCATTTTTCTCTTTTTCTCAGTTGTTGGTCAGAGACTACTACAGAATTCCCTTAACAATACAAGCTACAGTTATTGCTTTATCTAATCCATCAGAATTGAAGGTAAAACCCTATTGCTGAAAATACCATATTCTTGAATCCCAGGAGAACCCATGCTGCTACTGACCTGGAAGCTTCCTCATTTATAATGTCTAACGTTCATAGTACTGGATAGTCTAATGCAGGCTGCTGATGGAGAAGAGTAATTGCCAGCCTCAGCCTGTTATGAACTATTCAGGCTACATTAACAACCATCCTGGTAAAGAAATGCCCTTTTGGGCAATAGTGGCATGAATGTTAAGGGGGAAACCAGTTACTTTCTGCCTGAATTTAAGGCTTACTCCACAAGATGGAATACATGTTTGGTACTGTTAATTGTCCAAGAATACCATGGGTAGGTTATGTGCCTTAGGGAAGAACCTATAATTATTATTTTGCTAAATGGATATTGTTGAACTGCCCTCCAAATATGCATCTTTTTTACTGATTGACAAGTGCATCTCAGTTCTCTTAAGAGAAGTTTCCTTTTTTCCCTAATAGCTTACAATTAGTGCAGAGACTAACAGTTAGTGAGAATGAAAAGAATAAGATAATGTTCACTTATCTGTAAATAAGATATCTACATTACACCCCTCCTTCTAAGGCTCATGGATCATTGTGGATGACAGAATGGAAAGATTACAAGGCAGAGGTTGCAGAGGACTGCTGAAAAACATTGTTTTCTGGGCACAACAGGCAATGCACACAATAACTTATAGCGTCTGTGGATTTATAGACAAGAGCTGTTAAAATCAAACCAGCCAAAATTTCAGCACAAATCGGAGAGAGGACTGTGAAGTCTTATCCATAGGTGAGAAGCTATTGATAATTGATGGCTCCTAGGAAAAAAAAGAACTTGATTTTTTTAGGGATGTGGCCCCAGGTAGGTTTTCCCATACTTCATTCTCCAGTGAAGTAGCCCTGAAGTCATGCACACACTAACAGCAATAAATAAACTCGGTGGTGTCAGGAAATAATACAAGAATTTGATGAAGCAATGGGGATGGGGGTATGGAAAGAGTAGGTAGATTTGATCAAAACACATCGTACCCATGTATGAATCTTTCAATCAATAAGAACAATTCTCAGCAGAGAAATGGAAACTGTGAAAAGTGGCCAGATAGGAATTCTATATTAGAAAAGAAAATTTTCAGAAATAAATATAACAGGCTGTGTTTTAGAGCACATACCAACAACCATAATTAAACATTCAACCTTAAGCGATCACCCCCTATTTGTAGCCCTTTGATTGCCTCCTGTTGTCTAACTCTAGCTAAGACTTCAAGTACTTTATTGACTAGGTATGGAGAGAGTGGACAACCTGGTCTTCTTCCAGAGTTTAGTTGAAATACTTTGAGTTTCTTTTGTTTAGGTTGATGTTGGCTGTAAGGTTGTTATAAATTGTTTTTATTATGCTGAAAAATCTCCCTTGTACCCTTAATCCCTAGGAATTTTATCACAAAGGGATGTTGGATTTTGTCATCAGGATGAGTGTTCCTAAGTCTATTCCTTTTTTATAAATTTACAAAAAGCATTCCTTCTGCTTGGCTACAACTGTAATAGCTCTCCTTAATACTCTCAGACTGTAACCACACACACCCCTTTCTGAGTCATGCCATACACCATCTCTCCTCCTTTCCCCATTTCTTCCTCACCCTAGACATGAGTGCAGCATTCCATAGGCTGGCATTACAGGCTGAATGAAAAGGAGAGAGTAAGCTAAATGCTCACAACCATCTCTGTCTGTTCTCTGACTACAGATTCAATGTAACCATCTGCCTTCAGCTCCCACATCTATGATTTCTCTGCCACGATAGACTATCCTCAACTTATGAGAGGAAATAAAATCTGCTGGATGACTCTCTCCCTCCCTTCCTCCCTCCCTCCCTCCCTCCCTCCCTCCCTCCTTTCCTTCCTTCCTTCCTCCCTCCTTCTCTTACTTCTTCCCTTCCCTTCCCTTCCCTTCCTTCCCTTCCCTTCCCTTCCCTTCCCTTCCCTTCCCTTCCCTTCCCTTCCCTTCCCTTCCCTTCCCTTCCCTTCCATCTTCCTTCCTTCCTGCCTGCCTGCCTGCCTGCCTGCCTGCCTCCCTCCCTCCCTCCCTCCCTCTCTTCTTCCTTCCTTCCTTCCTTCCTTCCTTCCTTCCTTCCTTCCTTCCTTAAGTTGCTTTTGTCAAATATTTTTTTGTCATAGCAGTGAGACAAAGCAATAAATTAACAGAATATTAATATCAAGAACAGGGAACATGGATGTGATGAACTTGACCATATGTTTGTTAAACCCATGGATATTATTTGTAGGAGGAATGTAGAAGAATTTGGAACTTTGAGTTAGAAAAGCCCTACAGTGATGTAAGCAGAGCTTAACAGGTCATTCTGATGAGAATTTGCAAGAACAGAGTGCCAAGAGAGATGTCACAAAAGTTGGATTCTAACACTATGAACTTTCATAGGGGAACAAGAACTCTATCATGAAATGGGATACAGGCCATTTGTCTTATACTTTCACAAAGAACCTGTTTCTTTAGAACCCAATGAAGCTTGTTAAGAAAGTAGTAGACTATTACTATTTCTATTACTTTTCTGTTGCTGTGATAAAACACTAACGAAAACCAACTTAAGGAAGAAAATGTTTATTTACCACTTAGACTAATGTTTCTCAAGACAGATTATTTGTGTTAGCTACTTTTATGTCAACTTATCACAAGCTAAAGTCATCACAGAGGAGGGTGGAGTCTATGAGAAAATGTGTCAACAGGATCCAGCTGTAACAAGCCTATAGGTATTTTCTTAATTAGTGATCCATGGAGTAGGGCCCAGCTCATTGTAGGTAGTGCCATCCCTGGGCAGGTGGCCCTAAGTTCTATAAGAAAAGAGGTTGAGCAAGCCATGGAAGCAAGCCAGTAAGCAGCACCTCTCCATAGCATCTGTATCAGCTTCTGCCTCCTGCCCTATTTGAGGTCCTGTCCTGACTTCCTTTTGTGATGAAGAAGGAAGAAATGTAAGCCTAATAAACCCTTTTCTCCCAAAGTTTATTTTTGTTATGGTGTTTCATCACAGCAATGGAAAATCAATTAGGACAATATTGTTCACATTGTGCCATGGTTAGTTACTTCTGCCTGAGCTACAATGGAGCCACTAGGGTGTTTGAAATGCCAGAACCAAGGGGCACAAATTAAGCTACAGACACCAAGAGAAGCTACCCTAAGAGAATCCATACATGATATAGGGGACAGAGGTAGAGTAATAGACCTACTAGTTGATTGTTGTCAGACTGTAACTAAGTATCTGACAGAAAGCAACTTGAAGGAGCAGAAGTTTATTTTGGCCATGGTTTGGGAAGGTACAGTTTATCATGGCTCCAGAGGCATCAAGGTGCTGAGGACATATCCCTAGCTGAACCTTCTCACTTCTCAGTGAACCTAGGAAGGAGAAAAAGGAATGATGGGGCCTTAATGGCTTTCCTCTTTTTCCAGTTTTAGTCAGTTTGGGGACTCAGCCCATGAAACAGTGCCACGTACATGCATAGTGGGGTTCCCTATGAGTTATTAACTCTCTAGAAGAACCCTCACAGATACAGCCAAATATGTGCCTTCATTAATAGCCTCAGGGTAAAGTCTATTGGAGCCCAGGTGATTCTACCATTAGGCCCAGATGCCAAAGATAAGGCCATAGGATTTTGTGTTCTCCTTGTTAAACTTTGGTTTCACTTTGATTGGGCCTTTTCTTTTTATGTCTGCTTATCTTATTTTTTCTTTTTTGGAATGGGGGCATTTTTCTTACTCTGCATCATCCTGTGTTAAAGGAAGGGAATCTGTTTACTTATCACAGAAGGTTTCATAATAAACAAACCAATTCTTAGAAGATACTCTGCACTCAAACTTTTGAAGAGTGTTGGAACTGTTAAAAGACTAGAATTTCAAAGTTGTGCTGGGAATATTTTGTGAGATTTTGGGATCAGGGTCAGAACATTATTATTTAAAGTGATGTGCTTGACTGTTAGGATCATAAGGAGCACAGTTATGATGGTTAATCATAATTTTCAACTTTATTGGATTAAGAATCATCTTAGAACCAAACTGTAAGTATTTGTGTTAGAAGTTTCTATAGTAGGTTAATTGAAATGGGAAGTCTCACCCAAAATTTGGGTAGCACCATTTATTTCATGAGCTGGGGTCCTGGACTAAATAATAAGGAAAAAGCAAGTTGAGTACCTGCACTCATCTCTTTGTGCTTCCTAACTGCGACTGCAATAAGATCATAAGCCCAAGTTCCTGCTGCCATGATCCCTTCCTGTGATGGACAATCCCTTCACCCGGTGAATCACCATAAACTCTTCCTTCCTTAAGTTATTTTGTAGGCACTTTGTCACAACAATGAGAAAATTAACTGATCTAGTATAATTTATGTTGTGGTTTAAATGTGAAATACCCCTCTTAGGCTCATGTACTGAATATCTGGTCTCCAGTTTGTGGAGCTGTTTGGGGAGGTTACCAAAATTTTAGGAGGTGGAGCCTTGCTGAAGGAAGTATTGCCTGGGGGCGCTGCTTTGAGGAGTCATAGCCTTGCCCTACTTCCTGTTCTTTCTTTGTTTCTGATCTTGCAGTGCAGTGTGAAAGACCAGCCTCATGCTGCTGCTGTCATGCCTTCCCTACCATGATGGAATGTACTTCTCTGGAACAATCAGCCAAAATAAACCTTTTCTTGCTTAAGTTGTTTTAGTCAGGGCATTTTCTCACTGCAACACAATATAACCAATAAAAGTTACTTACATTAAAATTGTTTTGAAAAATAGGTTATGAAGATGAATAAACATAAACAAATAATAGACATGGCAAACTGTCAATTCATACGTTCTGTGTTATCATGTGTAAATGTTAAAAAGAAAAGCTACTGACCATAAAATGTTTTTGGTTTTTTTTTTTTTTTTTTTTTTTGTGAACCTGTAAATTTGATTTTGGTGCTGAATGGTAACAGGATTTGGACTAGAAGAGAACAGGTAACATCCACAAAAGTGGATTTGTTCCCTAACAAGTCTAACCAAACATTATAAATAGTCTAGTGTCTATCAATAGATGAATGCACAATCCAAATACAGGTGGAAATATAATTATACTATATACTGTTACATAAACAAAAATAACATTATGCTAAGTAACATAAACCTCATCAGAAACAACAGTTATTATTCCATTTTTATGAGGAACTCAGAATGGACAAACTCAGAGAGCTCAGCATGCGATGAATGTTTTGGAATGAAGAATCACTAACAAATGGATACAGAGCTTCTGTTTGAGATGATAAAAAGTTCTAGAAATGGGGAACAGAAGCAGTCACACTACACTGTGAGCATAATGTGACCATAAGTATCACTGAATCATGTGCTTCCGATGAGAAAATGACATATTTTTGCCATATGGAGGTATACAGGTGTATATGTACACACAGGGAATTCAACACAGTATTATAATGTTAACCCTCAATAAAACACATGACAACAAGTGCTGGGGAGGTTATGGGAAAGGGACTGGGGACGGAACTGGGTCAGTTATTGCCCGAGCTTTTGTCCCCGCAGGCAAGAACACACTCGGGACAACCGGAATCTTCTGCAGCAAAGCTTTTATTGCTTCTTTCTCAGGAAGACCCCGACCCCAGAAAATGGAGTCACTTATATAGCCCTCAGCCATGGCGTTTCAGCACCTGATATGGCGTGTCAGCTCCTGATTTGTTGCTCGCCCATCACCCCACTACTATGCCGTGAGATGGGCAGTGACTAGGCATGAGTTCACTCTCACACCTGCATGCAAGGCTTGTTTACTAGTTAGGCACAGGGAGGCGATTATAAGCTCCATCTTATAATGGCGATTGCTTGCGGCTCGCGGCTCGCGATTGCTCGCGGCACAGCTCTCCACAGTCAGTCACTGTGAAAATAGTATGGCGATTTCTCCCAAAGCTAAAGATAGAACCTCTGATCCAGGTTGTGACTCTTCCTCTGTTGTCACCTCAAAACAACAGTGGCACTGGTGTGACGGCCACAAGAGACTCACACAGTTCTCCTCATCTTCCAAAAGACACAGCTCTGGTCATTCTGAGACAAACATGTCCATTGCTATTTATAGATTTTCTTATATGCAGGAAGAATGAAGTTCACGAGAGCAGGAGAAGCCACTAGAGAAGTTTCATCCCTAGAAATTGTCATAGAAATAAATAACACTTAAATATGAAACAAGCCAACTCCCATGCAACCATTGACAACTTGCTGCTCTTATAGATGACCTGTGTTCAGTTCTCAGCAACCACGTGACAGTTCAATATTGTCTATGAAATTCAGGAAATCTAACACACTCCATGAGCACTAGGTGTCTATGTGGTATGCATTTGTACATGTAGGCAAAACACTCAATTATGTAAAATGAAGATGAACAAATTAAAGGAAGAAACGAAGAAGAAAGAAAAAACAGACAGGTAGGAGAGAAAGAAAGAAAGAAAGAAAGAAAGGAAGGAAGGAAGGAAGGAAGGAAGGAAGGAAGGAAGGAAGGGAACCATCTCTATTTATAACTAACAGATGGTATTATTGGCCAAAGCTTGTCAATTTAGGCCTCTGTCGACCACCTTATCTTTTTTTTTAATTAGATATTTTCTTTATTTACATTTCAAATATTATCCCCTTTCCTAGTTTCCCCTCCGAAAATCCCCTATCCCCTCTCTCCTTCCCTGCTCCCCAACCCACCCACTCCCATTCCTGGTCCTGACATTCCCCTATACTGGGGCATAGAACCTTTACAGGACCTAGAGCCTCTCCTCCCATTGATGACTGACTAGGCCATCTTTTGCTACATAAGCAGCTAGAGCCACAATTTCCACCATGTGTTTTCTTTGATTACCACTCTATCTTTAATGTTTGATAAATTTGTTGCACTTGCCCATGGCTTTGAAATGTGTTACCTCTGCACATTTAAGAAACACAAAAGCAGTCAGAAAGGAGCACAGATATGTCAAACCTTAAAGCAGAATCATCTAAAAAGTCCAAAAAGCTGAGAAAATGCATCTCTGCACATGCATACAGAGCTAATTTTTAAGCAACAGAGGTATTGTAAAGGGCAGAGACAATCATGAGACCTGAGGAAAGTCTCTGCCTAGGACTGATAGTAACAATTGAGATTTCAAGGTGTGAGAGCAGAAAACTGTGCAGTACATGGACAGAGAGCCATAGTGACCAGTGCCAGAGACCCACAATGCCCAGTGCCAGAGACCCACAATGCCCAGTGCCAGAGATCCATAGTGCCCAGTGCCAGAGAGTCACAGTGCCCAGTGCCAGAGAGCCACAGTGCCCAGTGCCAGAGAGCCACAGTGCCCAGTGCCAGAGAGCCACAGTTCCCAGTGCCAGAGGCCACAGTGCCCAGTGCCAGAGAGTCATAGTGCCCAGTGCATGCCTCACCTTTACCCCAATCAGACAGTGCCTGCTTTTCTCTCATCATTGTCAATGGTCAGCCAAAACTAATCATACCAACTAGAAGGTGTCTAATTCCAGAGAAGGCTGGAGTCATCCTGGAATCTGGAGCTAAGTAAGGATCTTAATCTTCAAAAGCAGCAGCAAGGACAGTTCTAGAATCTCAAAGCCAAACCTATACTCTCAAATCTTCATCACTTCAAGGGAGCAATGTCACCTATTGGTTCAGAAGGTTCCAGTATCTAAGCATGACAACTCTGACAAGTTTTCTTGCAACTTCCACACTTGGGGCAAGGCATCCTCTTCCTCCCAAACAAGACACATAAAACAGATAAGTAAACATAATTAAGCACTTTCACCTATCTGTCTTAGACTGGCTGCGGATGGTTTTCCTGGTCCCTCTCACAAGCATCCTTTCTTCATGAGGATACTGTGTCAAATTGCTGAGAATAAAGGATTGAGTGCTCAGTCCCAATGGGACATCTTTATCAGCCTTCTCACTCCTGCCAAGGTTCAGAAAGAAGACAAAGAGCCAAAGAATGGGGAGGAATGCTATGGAATGCTGTCTTCTGGGCATGACAAGGCTGTTATACACATAAACTCAGCAACATCTCTGGTTACCTACAACACACGCAAGTTCAAGCCAGCCAAAACTCTGGTAAGACAGCAGAGGCACCTACTCTCTACTCCTTACTAGGGAGCTTTGGCAGTTGATAGCTGCCTTGGGGAAGGAGAATTGTTAAGTTTTGAGGCTTGGTCATGGGTTGGCTCCACACCCATTCACATATAAGCAAAACTACTTGGTGCTTAGTGGTTATCAAAGAAATGACATTAAGCAAGGAGGGAGTTCTTGGGGGAGCAAACAGGAGTTGGAGGAGAGAAATATGTATATATATATATATATATATATATATATATATGTATATATATATATACATTTATGTATATATATACACACACACACATATATATACATGTATATATATATATATATATATATATATATATGAAATTCTCAAGAATAAATAAAATTATAATAAAAATAAGTAAAAAGCTCAAAAACTAGAGATAAAAGATACTATATTAGCCAGAGGTAAGGATGTTTTGAGCAATGGATTTCTTCTCTTCCAGCCTCATCTTGGCCCTTCTGCTCCCCTTGGAGATATGACCCCTTCAGCTGTTTTTCCATCCCTCTACCCATATTTATCTTTGACATCTTTCCAAAGCATCGATCATGTTGTACTGGCCATCTATGCTCTCATTAGCATAAGAATCTCTTCTTCCCCTTCAACATCGATTAAGGAACTTCCCTTGCAGTACAGTGAGGTTTGAGGTTTGAGTTTGTGGGAAGCCCTTAAAACTGGTGTTGTCACGTGAACGTATAGACTGGGGGCTGTTCTCATCTTCTGTTTGTTTCCTTTTTTTCCATCTGTCCATTCATCAACCCATATCCATCTAGTCACTTCTAAAGTTTGCTGCTGAAAAATAGAGATCATGTTTGAATCTAGGAAAGCACACATAGTTTTCTGCATATAGTAATTGCTCATTAGTTGTCTGGTGATGACAATCACAATGAGGTCATCTGAGGCTGGGGAGGCTGACAATTGCAAACAACACCAGGAGGGCTGGAGCACGCGGAAGTCCCCCATGCTCTGCCTCTGTGATTAACTGTGATTAACTGTGATTAACTGTGTCTATTGGACTAGGTACATGCAGCATTTTGCTAAGACAGCCTCTGTGTTCATCTCTGTATTTGAGGTTCTCTTTCTGTTACTATAGAAACCTCTATATACCCTGTCCTTTCTCTTATTCGGATAGATTTTGTCTCTTACACGAGGAAGTGTGTTCTGTAATCTGCATAAGCATGGCTTAATTTTTAGCATAACCAAAGTAATAAATTAATAATAATACCATGCTCATCTTTCTTAAAATGCATTACCCTCTTAGTCACATGACAGACTTTAATGAGCTGAGATACTTCTGTGCCTTTCCTAAACAAAAAATAGGGTAGAGATAGGAGGTGTGGGTTAAGGTGTTTTACCTTGATTTTCTTAGAAAAGTCATGATTTCCATAGTTATGATACTTTACAATTTCTATACTATGCAACCTTAAGTTGGACACAGTATAATAGTTGGTATTAAAGACAGAAAAATTCATTTAATTTGAAAAAATAAACAAAAAAAAACTTGTAATGGTTGCAGGTGGATAAAATTTTAGCCTGGGTTTTTATTTCTAAAGCTCAAAATGTTTATACATTCCTGAACTATCACAGACTCTTTATAGGGAGTAGATGTCAAAATTCCTTTCATATGTCTATACTTAGCAGTGTAGGCACTCAACAAATATTTATTGATTTATACATCTGCCAAGCATACACCTTCAAGACTGAGAAAAGGTTCTTATTTTATTGTCTCAGGTTGTTAACCTATCTCTCAACTAAACCATTTCTCACTGTTCCAAGAGACCTCTAAAGACCATATGTAATGGTCACCCAGGTTACTTCTTTACAGGGTGAGTCAGAAATGGCAAAGAAAGGCATTCTGGAACATTCCACATTCCAAGTAAGACTTACCCAGCAAGGTAATAATAGCAGGCTCGGAATTATGAATTAAAGCATTAACTAACACCCTGTGGTCTCCCGGAATGTGACCGCCAAAAAGCCATTGCCACGGGGGCAGGTCTGGGTTGGTTCAACCACTCTCACATGCTGGCTGGACCTTCAGGAAGAGTTTGTAGCATTAAGTAATTTATGGGGTGCTAAGAAGTTCCTTAAGCTATTATTAAAAACATGCAAACGCCTCCCTGGTTAGACCTCTGGTAAGTCAGACTTCTAACTAAGCAAAACTGATAGGCCCGGCCTTTTGATGTTTAATGAGTTCTGCTGCAGATGTGAGATGTGATGGACAAGACTCTGGTGGTGATTTACTGGTCATGAAGCAGAATGATGAGAGCCTTCCCTTGGAAAAAAAAAAGAAAGAAAGAAAAGAAAATGTAGCCAAAGGACAGGCTTCCCCCCTCGCCTTCCTCTCCCACCAATCCCTTCCCCTCCTTTCTTTGTGCATGTGTTTTTGATTTCCTCACCCCCTCCCTCCGCCCGTGCCTCTCAGTACTGGGATCATTTCCATTCGGGCACACACAGAACACTGCAAACTAATTAGCCTTGGCTACAGCCACAGGAAGTCAGGCTGCCAAACCCTCTTTCCCCGACAGTGCCTCAGCGCTCAGCCTGCCTCAGGCCTCTCAGTACCCGTTGCCTGTTCTAATTTTGCAGTTTCCCTTCACCTTATCAAACGCTCCCAGAGCCTGCCATCTATGGAGCCGGGAGCTTTGGATGGGCCGGTGGACTCTCCTCTGGCCCCGTCTCTGCTTTCTGCCCACTATTAGGCAGACTTGTTTGGATACAGTTTCAGTGTTGACTTGTTAATCTGACCTTAGTTAATGCTTTCTAAAGGATAGCATTGCCCATTATGCTCAACTCAAAAGAGTTCCCATCATGCTCTTCACCTTGCTCACCTCTCTCCCCAGGAGCTCCGTGCCTCTGACTTTTCTCAAAGGTTCACCCATTTCCCCATGCGCCTTAGGCATCAACTCTCCCTCAGCCAGTTTTGATTAGGAATGAGAGATGGTAGGCTGGACTAAAAATTCAGAGGGGTCTTTTATTAAAGGACCCCCTTTCAAGGGAAGCCCTCAGTCAGTGGCAGGGAACTCCTAGTCCTTGCGGTGTGTAGTATTTGAATAAACAAATACAAAGTTGGTTGCCAGAATTTACAAAAAACAGGACAGTTTACATACAATTTCCAAGAAAGTTTGCTTGTCAGGAAAATGTTATTCACTGGACTAGGGCTCAGGCCTGTCTGATATAGTTGGCTAGTGGTAATTTGTTCCTACCCTTGAGGATAGAGTAAGGATTCTATAAGCCAGTATAGTTCTCAGTCTTCCCAACACACAAAAGTTTGAATTTGCCCCTTTTCTGAGTCATGTGACATTCTTTAGCGAGACTACTACATAGGAAATAAGAACTCAGGAAATAATATACACAAGCCAGATAGAGAATTAAAGACACTAAGTAATGTGCATTTGAAGACGCAGCTTAGGCAACCATAAATGCCAAATCCAGAAAGTTGGGTATGGAAATACATGCTTGTAAACCTAGCACTCAGGCTAAGGCAAGAAGAACACGAGGCCAGTCTGAACTTTATAGGAAGAACCTTTTAAAAAACGAAATCACTAATTTCATAGAGAAACAACCTTAGAATTTATGCGAAAGCACAGAAGGCCCTATACCACCAAAAAACAAAAAATAAAAATAAAATAATAAAATAAAATAAATCTGAGCAAAAAGAACAGTATTGGAGTTATCACAGTCCCTGACTTCAGGTTATACAACAAAGCCATAGTGATAAAAACATCATAGTACCAGCAGAAAAACAGACATGTAGATCAAGGGGATACAACTGCCTTAGATTTAGACCCCCACGGCAACAGCCACCTCAGCCATCTCGACAAAAAATGCTAGAGATATACATTAGACAAAAGGCAGCCTCCTCCCCAAAGGCTGCAAAGGAACAATGAACCTAGATGCCTGTCTCTCACCCTATACAGGAGTCTGTTCCAAATGTGTCAAACGCTACTAGAGGAGAAAGTAAGGGAAACACTTGAAGACTGCAGCCATAACAAGCACTTTCTGTTTCTTTAATTGTTAATTTTTTTTACACTCCATATTTTATCCCCTCCCCTATCCACCCTCAGATTGTTCCAAATCCCATACCTCCTCCCCAGCCCCCCCCCCCTGTCTTCACGTGGATGTCCCCACCCCCACCCCACCTGACCTCTAAACTCCCTGGGGCCTCCAGTCTCTTGAAAGTTAGGTACATCATCTCTGAATGAACACAGACCTGGCAGTCCTCTACTGTATATGTGTTGGGGGCCTCATATCAGCTGGTGTATGCTGCCTGTTGGGTGGTCCAGTGTTTGAGAGATATCGGGGGTCCAGATTAATTGAGACTGCTGGTCCTCCTACAGGATCACCCTCCTCCTCAGCTTCTTTCAGCCTTCCCTAATTCAACAACGGGGTTCAGCTGCTTCTGTCCATTGGTTGGGTGCAAATAACTTCATCTGACTCTTTGAGCTGCTTGTTGAGTCTTTCGGAGGGCAGTTATGATAGGTCCTTTTTTGTGAGCACTCCATAGCCTCAGTAATAGTGTCAGGCCTTGGGACCTCCCCTTGAGTTGGATCCCACTTTGGGCGTGTCACTGGACAATCTTTTCCTCAGGCTCCTCTCCATTTCTATCCCTGTAATTCTTTCAGACAGGAATAAATATGGGTCAGAGTTCAGAGAAATGCAAATCAAAATGACCCTGAGATTCTACCTTACACCAATCAGAATGGCTAAGATCAAATCCTCAGGTGACAACACATGTTGGAGAGGATGTGAAGAAAGAGGAACACTCCTCCATTGCTGATGGAATTGCAAACTGGTACAACCACTCTGGAAATCGATCTGGAGATTCCTCAGAAAATTGGAAATAGATCTACCTGAAGACCCAGCTATACCACTCTTGGGAATATACCCAAAAGATACCCCACCATGCCACAGGGAGACGTGTTCCTCTATGTTCATAGCAGCCTTAGTTGTGATAGCCAGAAGCTGGAAACAACCTAGATGTCCCACGACAGGAGAATGGATACAGAAAATGTGGTTCATTTACACAATTGAATATTTCTCAGCTACTAAGCATGAAGACATCCTGGATTTTGTAGACAACTGAATGGAACTAGAAAATATCATCCTGAGTGAGGTAATTCAGACCCAAAAAGACACACATGGTATATACTCACTAATAAGTGGATATTAGCCAAAAAAGAAAAAGAAAGTACAGAATACCCAAGATACGGTCCATAAAACTCACAAAGGTCAACAAGCTGAAGTGCCTAAGTGAGGATGCCTCAGTCTCACTTGGGAGAGAGAAGAAAGCTATCACAAGCAAGGAGGGAGGGAAGGAGTGAGGAAGGAGGGAGGGGGAGAGGGATACCTGATCTGGTATTGGGTGAGGGAAAAGAGCTGAAGCCCCCAGGAACAGCAGAAAGAATGGGATCAGGCAACTTTGGGAGATAGGAGGTAGGAGGTGGGGGGACTCTCCAGAATGTACTAGAGACCTAGAAGATGAGAGACTCTCAGGATTCAAAGGGAGGGACCTTAGATGAAGTACCTGTCTGTAGGGAGGGGGAACTTAGAGCCCACCTCCAGCAGGAAGTCATAACAATCACTTTCTAACTGGGCTTCAGTCACTCATGAAATAATGCCAACAATTGACAAACAGGCTTTCCACAATGTTAAAAAAAGGTTTGCACAGCAAAATGAGCAGTCAAGTGAAGCCTATGCAGAGGAAGAAAAGAGCTGCTAATGTCACACCTGACCAAGTATTAATATCTAGACAAAGAACTTAAAATGATAAACACCAAAAATCATATAACTTAATAAATGTCTGAAAGAATGACTAGTTATCAAGAGATAAAATAAAAATGGCCAATGAACATGAAAAATGAAGCTGAACGGTAGAAAATTAAAACAATGAGACTCCACCTCATCCAAGTTAGAATAGTAGTTATTAAGAAAACATTAACAGGCTAGAGAGAGAACTCAGTAGCTCAGAGCAATGGTGCTCTTCCAGAGGACCTGGTTTGGTTCCCAGAAACCAAATGATGGGTTATGTATTAGTCAGGGTGCTCTATTTTTATGTTCCTTCCACCCTTACCCCACACCCTTAAAATCCATTCCTACACATATTCACCAGGTTTCTGCTTGAATGAATTAGCAAACTCATTAAGCTCCTTAGTAGTGTAGCGAATTTCCTCATGGACTACACTTTCTACTTCCCCTCTAGGAGCCTGTTTTGCTTTGAGTCTGGTTACAGGTCTAGAAGAAACTATTGGTGGGCCTTGAGAAACATCAGTAGTGAAAGTCATTGCTGGTTTATCAGACTCTGCAAAATTAATTTCCTCATGTGGGGAAGGCATTATTTCAAGGGGTGGGGCTGAGGGTACTACTTCCTCAGGTGGGGCAAACCCTTGAGAATCTGAAGATTCAAAATTCTCAGCTTCAACATGGTCTTCCCACACATCCCCGTCCCATGTTATAGGATCCCATTCTTTGCCAATTAGAGCCCTTACTTTAACTGTCGACACACTCTGAGGCTGAGACTTGAATTTTCGCTGTAGTTCAGCCAACCTTACAATGAGAGTTTCTGTTTGATTTTCTGCAACTTGAGCTCTATTGCTACAAGAGAGAAGATTTTCTTCAAGGACACACTTAGCAACTTTTAGATCGTTTACTTGTGTCTGGAGCCTTTCGATTTTATCACACAACTCCTTCCTTTCATTCATCATTTTTCCACAGATACTAAGAGCAGCCAGCCAATAAAATCATTTTCCGATTTTTTCCCCATCTTGTAGAAATCTTTGTGCACTGAATCACCTAATTCATTAAGAAAATCAAGGGCATTAGCTTCTTTAAGTTCAGAATATAGTTTCAACCATGGGTCTTCAAAATTCTCTGAGCTCCCAGGAGGGAGAGAATCTGGAGAGGTTTCAATAGTTGAAAGTGCTGGTGGATCAACAAGCCAATTCCAGTATTTTAAAAGATTCATCCTGTACTTCTGTTACTCTAGAACCACTCCTGGTACCAACTTCTGTATTAGTCAGGGTTCTCTAGAGTCACAGAACTTATGGATAGTCTCTAGATAGTAAAGGAATTTATTGATGACTTACAGTCGGCAGCCCAATTCCCAACAATGGTTCAGTCTCAGCTGTGAATGGAAGTCCAAGGATCTAGCAGTTACTCAGTCTCACGCAGCAAGCAGGCGAAGGAGCAAGAGCTAGAGCTAGACTCGCTTCTTCCAATGTCCTTATATTGTCTCCAGCAGAAGGTGTAGCCCAGATTAAAGGTGTGTTCCACCACACCTTTAATCCCAGATGAAAAGGTGTAGCCCAGATTAAAGGTGTGTTCCTTAAACTCCGAGATTCAATCTTCTGGAATCCATAGCCACTAAGGCTCACGATTTCCATACCAAGATCCAGATAAGGATCTGCAAGCCTCCAGATAAGGGTCACTGGTGAGCCTTCCAATTCTGGATTGTAGTTCATTCCAAATATAGTCAAGTTGACAACCAGGAATAGCCACTACAGGTTATAACCATTGTCAACTCCAGCTCCAGGGGACCTGATGGTGCATTTTATTTTACCCATAGGCACCAAGTATACTCATGGTGCATATACATACAAGCAGGCAACACACACACACACACACACACACACACACACACACACACACACACACACACGAACACACTGTAAACCTTAAAAAAGTAAAGCAAATAACAAAAAGCACTGATGAGGATGAGAAGAAATGGGACCCTGCACACTCCTCAATAAAGCAGAGATCAGTCCAGTCACTGTGGAGATCAGTACACAGATTTTGTCTTGTTTTGTTGTTTGTTTTCTTTTAAGCAAAATATATATTTACTATATGATCCCTGGACATTTACCTAAAGGACTCTAGGAGCCACCAATACTTGTATGTCAATGCTTACTACAGCATTATCCACAGTACCTGAGTTAGGCTCCAATCTATAAGCAGTAATCAACAAGAACAAAAATGTGCCACACATGAACAGTGGGATTTCCTTTAACTCTAGAGGACAAATTTACATATTTGAAGGAAATGGGTGTAATTGGAGATTATCATATCATAACTGGTCTATGCCTGTTTCAGGAAGAAAAATATTTCTTGTTTTCTGTATTGGGATCTCAACTTATATATAATCATATATGACATATATGAAGTAGAAACAAAACTGTCTGGAACATGGAGGAGATCAGCAGGGACTGTGGGAAGGAAGGAGAAGAGAGCAGGCATGTGGGGGACATATACACTGAACTCACGTTGTCTTAACCCTTTCTAACAGTCATTTACCAAACCTTACTGAATTCTTCCTAAATTCAATCATAATCACAAGCTTAGGCCATGGTCCTAAGGTTGGCCAATAGACTTCTCATCCTATGTTCAGATAGTAACTCCCAACTACTGAAGCACTGAAGTTTAAAGTCATCTGTATCTCTCATCTACATAGTCACAAACTAGAATGTATTGTTTGTGCATGTCTATACGTGTGTGTGCTTGTGCATGCACTCTGATGGAAGCTAGAGGTTAACATCGGCTGCCTTTCTACAGCATTCTTCACATTCTATAGCAAGTTATGGTTTCTTTCCTGAACCTGGTGCTCACTGATTGAACAACTCAAGCTAGACAGCTTTCTCGAAGGATTCCTTGTCCCTGCTCCCAACCAGTGTTAGAATCATAGGTTGGCTGTCTTGCTCAGGTGGCATCTACGTGAGTGCTGGAGCTCTACCATCCAGTTCTTGGGCTTGCTAAACCATTTTTTTCCCAGCCACTAACTCAAATATTTTTGACGTTTTTGATTGTGAGCCTAACCTTATGCAGCTAAACCATTTCTCTAGCACCAAACTAGAATATTTTGGAAGACAGAGTTTTAGATCACACAGTATTCACAGCATACTTGTAGAATATTCCACATTTCATGTACATCGTGTACCTTAATAAAATATCCATAAAAAGGAGATATTATAATTTTTATTTTACAAAAAATGACACTGAGACGTAGTTACTACTAAGAAAGATGGAAAAATGAATATTTCATTGCTAGTTAGTTCTCTGGTCTTTGAGCCAATGTAGACTTTATACAGTGAGAACTCTATATTGCTAGAATACTCTGGGATTTGAACAGTAGGGTTTCTTTCCTTAGATCAATCTAGTCCTTAACTGCTTCTTACCAATTGGTTATTTCTAAAGTCTCTCTCTCTCTCTCTCTCTCTCTCTCTCTCTCTCTCTCTCTCTCTATCTCTATCTCTATCTCTATCTCTCTCCCTCTTTTCTCTCTCTCCCCATCTCTCTCTTCCCCTTTCTCCTTCTGTCCCTCCTTCTTTCCTCTCTCTTCCCTCTCTGCCCCATTTTTTTGTCTTGTTTTATCAGTATCCCACTTTTTCTTTCTCTTAATTACTTACACAAACTGTATATCTCTACAGATTTCAGCACAAGACCTCTCAACCCCAGTACGTAAAGCTCATGCTCAGCCCAGCGCACCGGCAGCAGGCTTCCCCCGGATTGAAGCTGCCCAAGCTAACAAAGCATTCTCTGTAGAGAGATGCACCTCTCAGACATCTATTTAGGAAGTTTAGGTGAAATGTGTGCAACAAAGCTCATTTGTGCTGTGGATTTCTAAGACTCAGCTAATGTGCTGTTCAGCTTGAGATTAGCTAAAAGCTTCACCTGCAGTGGTAGCAGCAATTTGTCCCGTAGGGCTCCATGTGGCATGAGCCGTTCTATGTGTAATACAGAATAGAATAAGATGTACAAAGCTCTAGCTTCCACAGAATATAGTATGGGGCAACACTTTTGTACATGTTACTTTGAAACCTATCAGTCTAAGCACTGATAGAAGCATTACAAAATTCTCCTCTGTTTTTGTCTCTTTTTGGTGTGGTTAATGTAGAGAAGGAACTGACCTGTAAGAGATTACCAGTGTTTTTATATTGGTATTTGCGATGGAGGGCCTTTGCAGCTTATCAATGCAGACTTACTGAAGTTTCAGTGGCATTCAGCTACCAGACCAAATAAAATACTCAGAATACTGGGCTTTTTTACCCAGGTCTTAAGTTGGGAAGTAAGCCAGATCTATGTTGGTCAAGCTAGGCCACAACCCAATGATTTTCTGATATATTAAATTTGTATGTATTTTCTGGTTACAGCATGATATTTATATACCTGTATATATTCTTTATATCAAATAGCTATGGTTTTTTTTTGTCTTGAGAACATTCAAAATCTGTTGAACTAATTATATTGCAAAATACAATTGCCATTAGCCACTGATGTATTATTTCACTAAAGAACACTGTAAATTCTTTCTTATAAACTGTATTATCATAGCTATAAACCATCTTTTCTCCACCTCTACCCTGGGATCAATTATTCTAGTGTCTGCTGCTATGAAATCTACTTCCTCCATATATAAGATCATGTGACATTTGTCTTTATTTGTCTGACTTATCTCATTTAAGATAACACCCTCCAGGCTTATCTGTGTTGTTATAAGCATCAGGAATTTATACTTTCTTATGACTAATATATATATCACTATGGTTGGGCTGGGTGGTTTATACCTATAACTCTGGGACTTAAAAGACTCAGACAGAAAGATCACAAGTTCAAACCCAGCATAAGAGACATAGTGAAACCTTGCCGCAAAAACAAAACAAAATTACACTTTATGTACAACATCATTGCCATAATCCACATGTCTTGAGATGTACAACAAGGGAATAAAAAGAGGATGGATGTAGAGAAAGGCTGGGATCAGATGGACTATGTGCTCTGATGGAGACATGCCAGAAGCCTGGAAACTTGGCTCATTTATTATATACTTCTGAGCAGGAGGAGACAGGGTTATTGTTCTCATCTGTAGGAGGAAGCAAGGCGGCTAATCTCTGTAGGACATCTCTGGAAGGAGCAGTTCCAGGTTTTGTCATCTGAGAGAAGGAGGCTGAGCACCCTTGAGGTTTGCTGCATACATTGGTTTTATGTAAGGGTCTATCATTAGTCACAGCACCCATGCTTGGAAAA
Source organism: Mus musculus (assembly GCF_000001635.26). NCBI lineage: Eukaryota > Metazoa > Chordata > Mammalia > Rodentia > Muridae > Mus > Mus musculus. The sequence continues at coordinate 98,982,460 of NC_000069.6, read as the reverse complement.
GGGAATGAATGTGTCAACAAGAAATATACATTCATTCAGTGCTCCATCTACTCTACACATATCACCATCTGATGCTCGTTTGACTGACAACCGATTCTATGTCTTAATTCTAGTACTTCAGAAAACAACAACAACAAAAATACAAATAAAACCAAAAACATAAAAACCATGGAAGTACAAATGTCTCTTCAGGATCTGAAATCCACTTTTACTACTCTTATTTAGCATAGTACTGGAAATGCTTTCAGAGTAATGGGCAAGATCAATAAAGATTATTGGAAAAGAAGCCAAATGGTGCCTGATATAAATGTCATAATTTTATATATAGAAAAGCCTAAAGAGTCCACCAAAACTAGCTATAAACGATAAAATTGTGAAGTTGTAGGATACAAAATTAAAATACAGATATTAGTACCAATAATAAACTACCTAAAAAAGATGTCAAGAGAGGAATCTTGTTTACAGAAACTACAAAAACAAAACATAGAAACCTTAACATTAATCAAGAGAGAACTCTACAGTGAGACTTTAAAAAATGAGAGAAATTAAAGAGAACACACAAAACACAGAGGAAGATATATTGTGTTCAGAGTTGTAAGAATAAATATTTCTAAATTATTCATCCTACATAAAGTAGTCTATAAATTAAATATCCTATCAAAGTATCAAGGGCATTATTCACAGACATAGAATAAAAATACCATTCTTGATGTTAGCATGAAGACATAAAAGTTGCCCATTCAGCAACATGATTCTCAATAAAATGAACAGTACCTGACTTCAGAAGATATAAGTTGTGGGATATGATGTCAGACCATTAGCTGTCTGTGTGTGACACTTAAATATGAAGAGTCAAAATGAATAGGCAGTATTCCAAAGAGATAATCAGTGTAGAGCATTAGAAATTATAGAAGTGGTGGTAGATTAGGAGAAAGCTGTAGAGAAACAAGGGACAACATAGACTAAAGAGTAGCAGGACTCCCATGGCTGATGGAGAGGACACAGAGGGGAGGAGAAGCCTCATCTACAAGGTCCACCAGGAAGTTATAGTAAAAAGTATTGCATTGTGATTCATTAAAACCCATAGTTCTCACAAGCCTCACATTCAACCAGGAGCTTGACTAGACAGCGACTTCTACTATGTGAAATGGGTCAGTAATGGGAAGGAGGTCCATTCTGTCATTCCTCAAGTCCAAGAGGGCTGTGGTTAGAGCCATATTGAGAAGTAGTCTACTGGTGAAGTCTGAGCTGCCTGGGAAGCTGAGAAGAAAGAATCACAAGCCAAAGATTGAACCTGCTTGGATAAGAGACAAGTTAGTGGTGGACTGCAGTTGGGTTTGATGCAAAGATGTTGAGAGCTCAGCCACAAGGGAGCTCAGAGAGAGAAGGGCTCTCTCTCGGTGGAATGTTGGGTAACAGACTAAGAGCTGGAAGTAAGAAGTCAGTTGGCTGCTTGAACTCCACAACTTTATCCCTGCCATGCACTCTAAAGCTCAAGTTGAATGGACACCCCCCGAAGTCTTCTACTTGCAGAAGACTGCTTAATGATGAGCAGGATTAAAAAAAAAAAGCACTAAGTTCAGTCTTCCAGTAACACGGCAGTTCTCAGTCTGTGGGTCGTTGATCCCCATGGGTGGAGGAACAAAAGACCCTTTCACTGGGTCCCTAAGACCTTCAGAAATCACAGAGATTTACATTACAATTCAAAATTACAGATATGAAGTAGCAACGAGATAATTTTATAATTGGGGTTCACAACATGAGGAACTATATTAAAGGTTACAGAGTTAGGAAGGGTGAGAACCACTGCAGTAGATCTCATGGGTCTATTTGCTTCCTCCATATCCCAAGCACATTCAAGGCAGACCTTGAGGCTTAAACTATATTCACTCCAAGGTATGTAAACTGGGGTACTTCTGGAAGGAGTGAGCACCCGCCTTGCTCATACACAACAAAGGTGAAAGTAGTCTGAAGTCACTCCTGGCTTACAAAGATGAGGATGCACCAACCTGTTGCATCTTTGGTTGGTAATGGTGTTCTTTTTTCCTTTGTTTTTTTTTTTTTGTTTTTTTTTTTTTTGGTAGACTCTTACAATTATTTTTAATTTTTAAAGAAGATTATAAGTTCTTGTTTCCTCTCTTACATAACTTTTCTTATAATGAATATTGCTTACTCTGCCCCTTCCTGTAAATTTCCTCTTGTCTTCTGCTGCTTTTCACTGTGTTTAACCTAGATTCTTTTTTCTGGCTGTCTTGTCTTGGACTTCTTAACTTTTTAATTTCAATTATCACTACACTTTTACCCTGAAAGCTGTTGAATTTCACAGCCTGTACTGAACACTGTTTGGCCTCTTTTTTTTTGTTGTCACTGGTGGTGTGCAGCTGACCTTATTTCATTACAGTGCATTTCTGTGTCTGCTTCATTCTGCTGTTGCTGTTATGGTAGGTAATTCTTCCCTCTGGGGTCCTAGAGTCCTTAGTTGATGCCTACAATGAGACTCCTAAGCAAAACCCATCAGGTGAACAAATCACAGCATAGAAGCAAACACACACATGCACACACACAAACACACACACCCCAAGGCAGCACAACTTTTTCGAAATAGGATAACTCTTTAAAGACCAACTCAAAGACACTAAACTGGGCAAAATTCTAGATGAGGAATTTAAAAGGTTGCTTGTTAAAATAATCAGTAACTTTGAAGCAGTGATTTGAAATGTGAAAGTCAATTCAGAATCAGGAGAAGAAAGTCAGCAACGTAAGTTAGAAAGTCATCAACATGCATGGATAAGTCAGTGAGAATGTTGATGCTATGGGGATAAGTAGCAATGTTAGAAGAAAAAACAGGAAGAAAGAATAACAGCGATGGAAGACAATGTCAAGAAAACATTTCATGAAGACATCAATAAACAAGAGCAGCAGCCATTAGTATAACTTCTGAGAAGTCTAGGATACGATCACAAGACTAAACATCAGAATCCATGTGGTGGAAGAAGGAGCAGAGATGAAAATTAAAACAAAGAAAATATAATCAAAGAAAGATAGCAGATATTCTGACAAATCTAGACACACTACAAACTCCCGAACACATGGTTAAATGCCAAAAGGAAGATGAAGACAAAGATGAAGATGAAGAAAAGGAAGAGGAACCACCATAACAACAACAAGAAACAAAAGTTAAGAGAAAAACCAGGTATATGGTGCATCCCTATAACACTAGTAATTGGAGAACCAAGGCAAGAGGATTGCTGCTAGCTTGAGATCAGCCTGAACAAACTAAGATGCTATCCGAAATAGAAAATAAAGCTACAAGTAAAATAGCCAACTTACAAAGACAAATGATTCAGATTAACATTAAACCTTCCGTAGAAGTGAAATTCCAGGAAAACAGAATGATATCTTTCTGAAAGGGATGCTTTGGTCCATCAAAGTCATCATTATTAAGGGAAATGAAGACATCCCAAGACAAGCACACATTAAAGAACCCCATGACCACCAAGAGAGTGTTGCAGAATATATACCTCATGGAATCTTAAACATGGGGGATGAAGAAAGGAAGTCTCCATCATAAAAGCACAGGAAGAGAACAAATGTCACAAGAGGAATAGGTTAAAGATGTATAAAGAACAAACATATCATGTTCAACACAGTAATCCAGCCAATCCCCAACATAAATAAGGATAGAAGAAAAGAACAAACAAAACTCCAAGCAGCTAGAGAAATAGCCAACAGAATTTGAGGAATCAGCAAACCTCCTAGAGTAACAACTTTAAGTATAAATAATTTTCCAACAAAAAAGCAAAGAGTATTTGACTGGGTTAAAAACAAGGCTCAACTATAAGTTGTTTCCAAGGAATATAGCTCACTGGAAAAGATACTCACTGACCAAAAGAGGGATAATGGAAGTGGAAACAGGACAGCTTGGTTGTTCTTACACCTATAAAGTAGGTTTCAAGCCAGAAATATCCACAGGAGAGCTAGAAGGCTGATACATGTAGAGATCAGATGACAACTCTGTGAACTCCTTCTACCTTTGTGCTGGTTCCAGGAACTGAACTCAGGAAATTAGGCTTGTGTAGCAAGTGCCTTTACCTGCTGAGACATCTCACCAGCCTCCATTCTCTATTTTAAATGACAACAAGGAGATATAACTAAGGTAAATATATGAAGACTAAACATCAGCACTCTCCATTTCAATAAACAAAGACTAATGGAAACAAGAGGATATGCTGATAGAATGGTGGGTGACCTAAATATGTGACTGTCATCAAGATCTTGGCCATACTGATGAACATTCAACAGACATTTTAGAGGGAATATGCATGTTAAGTTAAAGAAAAGGGACTTGTCACATAGTTACAGTTTATTCCATTCAACATCCGTGGACCACACATTCCTCTGAATGGTCATGAAACTTTCTCTAAAATAGGCTATACAGCAAGAGTTAAAATTATTTAAATGTATTACTTTTTAGTTATTTTTAATTTTGTGTATTGTGTGCCAGTGTGTGTGTGTGTGTGTGTGTGTGTGTGTGTGTGTGTGTGTGTGCTGGTGTCTGTGGAGTCAGGAGGCTTTGATCCCTCTTGCAGCTTGAGTCACAGTTGGCTAACCACCTGATGTAGACTCTGGGAACTGAACTTGGGTCCACCGGAAAAGGAATGTGCACCGTTAACAGCTGAACCATTTCTACAGGTCCAGTAAGTCTTAAAAAGAAATCCTCAAAATAACATCCTGTATCTCATCAGACTATAGTGGAGTAAAATTGAAAATCAAAAGTAAAAGAAACTATAGAACTATGTATCTATGTGGAGATGGAATGATATAGTCTTAATGTGTCATTGAAGAAACCAGAGAAAAAATTTAAAAATTCATAGAATGCAATGAAAATGAAAGTACAGCTTATCAGAATATTTGGGGTACAGCAACATTAGTTTGAAGAGGGAGATTTATTAATGCATATATTTAAAATCAGAGAGACATAAAACTCATAGTTTAACAATCTACCCTATTCTTAGAAAATACAAACACACTAAAGGACAAAGCATTAGTTGGTGAAAAGTGATAAAGGTCAGGGCAGGAATTAATGGAAAAAGATTAAAGAACAAAATATGGCTTCAGACACAAAGTTGCTTAATTAAAAAGACACATAGTATCTGAGAGGATGCGAGTCTGGTGTTTAGGAGGTAATGGGTTCAGGAGGGTAAAGCCCTTACGGATGGGATCACTGCTTGACAAAGGCTAAGTTGCTAAGATAGGAAAGATTTATTTCTATTTCACAGTTTAAGGGTGCAATCTCCAGTGCTGGAAAAGGCGGGCAGGCACATGGAACAGAGGATCACATTTCGTCTGCAGTCTGGAAACAAGGAGGTAACAGTGAACATAGTTTTATTCAGTCTGAGGCCTTAGGCCATAAGACAGCACTGCATATATTTAAGGTGGATTTTCCCTTTTCAAAAAACAAAACACAAAAAAACTAAAAAACAAAAACAAAACAAAAACAAACAAACAAAAAACCCTTTCTAGAAATAGAAACAGAGGTTTGTCTTAATGGTGGTACTAAACCCAATCAAGGTGACAGTTAAGATTGACCAGCACAATGTGGCTGTAAGAAAAGACACAAAGGGTGACACCCCCCACAAACATGTCAGAATTCAGCAAGGATGCAGTTTTCTGAAAACTAGGAAATGCCTTCACCAGCTAGGGGAGCTTTCCCAGTCCATAGAACTGTGGGAAATCAACATTTGTTGTTGTTGAAGTCACAAAGCCCATGGGTACTTGCTTTCAGTCTTATCTCTAAGAACACCTTAAAAGAATGAGACAGAAATACAAAATGTCACTTCTAGAATGGCTCAGTCATTTTCTCCATGTGTAAAGTAGAAACGAGGCTGGAAACTTTTAGCGTGAACCCCCGGGGGCTTGTGGGTGAAGGATTCCCTCCTTTGAAAGGACAGACAGAGCTTCAATGTGACCACCAGAAGATGTGTATTATGGTTCTAGCAGACAATCAATGAACGTTACTAAAAAAAAATGAGAGGAAATGGAAAAAGATTAGAGTCTTTCATATTATTTTTGACAGCACAACTGTTTTCCACACAAAAATTTTAGGTGGAGACCTAGCACATGGAAGAGAAACGTTAGCATCAGCAGACTGTTACGGAGGATGAGGAGAGGAGGAGAAATGGATTCCTGACCTCTCAGTCTCTGTAGTCAGCCACAAAATATCTCTGGGAAACCTCCTGGGTTCTGTGGTGTCCGGTTTCAGAAGGTAGAAGGAACCATTTCTAAAGCCCCTTCCTTGCCAGTGCCAGCTGGGTTAATATGAGCCCCAGAAGGCAAGACTTCTGAAAAGTTCAAAATGGAAAGGTATCATCACTAGGAGAAGTCAGCCAGACCTCAGTCTTCCGAGGAAGTCAAAGAGAAAAGAAACCTGCTCCAACAGTAGGTCATTCATTATAAGCAAAATGTCAATAAGACCACTAGGTGGAGCTAAGACCTCGACAAACAGAGTCAAAGGTCTGAAGGCACAGGCATGCTTGCAGAATTGGGTTCCTTGGTAGGTTAAAAGGAAACATGAGGCTGGATTGTTTAGAATTTGGGGGAAAGTTGAGTTCTTTATGTACTCTAGATATTAATCCTTTGTCGTATGTATAACTAGCAAAGACATATATGACATGAAAATAGAACAGAACTGTCTGGGAAAAGGAAAGGAGGCAGAGTTAGTGGAGGGAGAGCAGTGAACCTGGTCACAGGACACTATACACTTCAGTGCCATGTCTTTCTGGGACCCACCACTATGCACAGTGAATATGTGACAGTAGACATTTTTTACTTCACTAGCAAAAGAAAATGAAGGAGGGATTAGCAGGATGTTGGTTCCTGACTCCCTGAGACCACCTCTCCATTCCACCTAAGCATATCATGAAACATATGAGATGCAGACTTCCTTTTACCTCAACAGTTAAGTTACAGACTCATCTTGACATCCTCATCGGAGGTTTTTGGAGTATCAGATTCTGGTTTATAGGAATGTTATCTCACAGAGGAATGCAAAAGATGTTACCAAGTACCACCACCTCTGAGCCATCAATGATGGACACCCTATGAACACTTGTGGACCAGTTTCCATTTCTGCCTCATGTGTCTGTCCCAGAACCCTTCTATTATACCTACCCAAAGCTTGTACCACTGTGTCATCTCCTTTTTGTTCCTAGCTTGGGTCTGAGGTTGGAGAGAATGAGGCTAATCCTCTTCATGATGGAAACATTTGCAAAAAGCCCATGCGTTTCCTGGGTGTCCAATTTCCTAAACTGAAGCTTCTTCATTTGTCCTCAGTGATCTGAAACAAACTATGATCATTTCATTGTGGAACTAGAATCATCTCCATGACAACCAGCAAATGTGTGGAAACTTACTGAAACTTTTCTTCAGCGAGGCAGTGGCAGGATTATACAGCATCTTAATAATCCCATGCTGCTTTATGTGACCGAAATGCAAGGGACAGGGCAGCAAGGGAAGGGAGGAGAATGAGAAGTGGAAATGAGAGAAGATGAACCCGAGAGCCCTGGGAAGCTCACTGACTCCCCCACCCCTGCCCACCCCGTCATTCATTCATTGTCCACCTGTCTTTCCTTTGAGTCTATCAACATATGTTTTGCTGAGCAATGGGCACAGTACTAATCCAACAAAACAAATAACAGGCTAAATGCATCCTGTCCTTGGCTTTAGGCAGCATATGTTCTAATGAGGAAAAAAGACACTAGTCAATAAAGGCATGTAAACACATAAATATCAAAAAGTTCTGGGAAATAAAAGCATAGATGCCTGTGAAGAAATGTAACAACAGGAAGAGCACAGCAAGCCAGATTCAGAGATAATAACCGCTTCAGTTAATGAAAGGGAGACGATGTGAGCAAGTGACCATACAAAGGGGACTCGAGTGGGAATACATCCCAGACTAAGGGAAAAACATTCATGAGAATCATGAAGTAGAGAAACTGGAAGGATGCTGCTGCACACTGAGGGTGGGGATGAGAGTAAGGGTGGAGAGAGAAGATGGTGAATGGGGGTGGCACAAGGCTAATCCATCTCATCGTTACTCCATGACAACTAGATGCCCCAAATGACCTATTCTGTAAAACTTTTATAGTAGGAGACATGACCCAGGTAAATGATGTTGTGCCTATAGGTTTAATGATTGTATAAGGACACAGGAACGGAAATGTTTAGGAGTGGAGCAGAATTAGCTACTATAAGCTGTTGAATGTTGAGTCTGAATCCTTGTGGTGATAAGTTTGGGCTTCATAGAAGCCAGGGAATTGGAACAGCCACTGGGATCAGGCCTGGGATCTTAGGGAAATGATTTAAGTGACTTGCTCAGGGTTAAAAAGCTGGTCAGTGAAAGAAAGAGTGTGGGAAGCAAGATTCAAACACAGTAGCAGTCTCCTTGTCACCCCTCTCCATTTCTCCCCCATAAAAGCTCTCTTGGGAATATGAAGAGTGAATGATGTCTAACTATGTGCTTCTCAGATGAAGGAAATGAAATGGGCTTCTTAAGAGGAACTAGGGGGTTTCTGGAACTTTAACTCTGAAAGGGGAGTTCTTTAACTCAGCCATTCATTGTCCGCTGTCATGTTTGCAAAGACAAGTGTCGGGGTTGGAGATGTCACTCAGTTGGCAGAGGGTCTGTCTAGATTGTATAAAGTTCTAGTCTTGATCATTAGAACTGCATAAAATTGAGCATAGGTTTGTAATAGCAGTACTTGGAAGATGACATTCAATGTTATCTTTTGCTCTGTATAAGGTTCAGGGGAAGTGTGGGCTTCAGGGGATCCTGACTCCAAAAAAGTGTTAGATTTATGAATTCACTTATGCAAACACCTCTAATGGGCATTTATAACCTCTAAAACTTTCTTTGTGATCATGTTCATGTGTGTTAGCTTATGTCAGTGTATGTGTCATTGTGTATGTGTCTCTGTGTTAAGCGATTGGAGGTTGCACATCAAATTGTATACACTGAGTACATACAGCCTTCCATTGGTTAATTAAACATCAATAAACTATTATAAGAATGATATTCTGTCTAGAAGGAATTCCATCTGCGGTTCACTTGGCATTTTTCAGCCGAGCATCACACAACCCACTGAGGATGTTAGTACCTTGCATGGAGACTTCCAAATTGTCTTAGTGTTATAATTATTCCACCAGAATGAAGGTTATTGCTGCAGCACTGGCTTCTAGGATTTCTGAACAGAGCATCTTGTGGAGTCTGGTAGGAAGAGATCATAGGGGCAAGAGAGGAGAGCGTAACTTTTATCAGAGCAGACGAGGATGTTGAGAATAGGTGAGAGAAGCTGTGCTACCTAACCTCAGTTGTCAACTTCACTACATTTGGAATCAGCTAAGACTGAAACAGCTTGCTATGCCCATGAGGGACTTTTTTTAAATTGGATCATTTGAGATAGAAAGACACACCCTCAAATCGGGGCCACATGTTCTGGTGGCAGCTTTCATAAGAGGACATGGAAGAAAGAAGTTTTGCTTATCCTCGCTCCTGCTGGCAAGCTCATCTATCCCGATGCTGAGGTGTTCCTTCACTGATCTTAGAACCTACTTCCTCAGGATTGCAACGCAGACTAAAGACCAGCAGCTCTAGGATCCTCTGGGACTCCAGCACCAGCTGGAGCTGCTGAGACATCCAGTCTCATGTACTGTAAAGCTACTGGATCCTTGGCCTTTCTGTTAGGAGACAGCCATCTTTGGACTACTCGAGACCACAGCCTGTAAACTATTCTAACAAATATCACACACACACACACACACACACACACACACACTTTCAGTTATGTTCCTTTAAAGAATTCTGATTAATACAGAAGCCAAGCCTAGGGCATTAGGAACTAGGTTCCTTCATATAGCCTCAGCACCAATGTGGGATTCCATGCTGAGTCCTGAGGACAGGGTTACAGACACCATGTGATATCACTGCACCCAAAGCATGGCTTTGGTGTAGCTAAGTTGGCCAGAGACTTTCTGTCCTTCAAGGTGTGCCGCCAGGACTCCCACTAGACTCGAGATAACTAAACACTAAGCCTTCCTTCTGCTAGTTCACAGAGAAAAACAAGGACACATGGCACCATACAGGGCTATGACTCAGGTCTGTATGAACAAGTCTTCTCCTAAAGTCAATCACACAAAGACACCCATTTACAAACACAGTAGTAATGAATATAAAAATTGGATATATATAAACATACACACAAACAAATATATATATATATATACATATATATATATATATACATATATATGTGTATATATATGCTAATGCTTGAAAACCTACCTTTTTAAAATAAAACCACTTGTAAGCTTTAGATTAAGCTTTCAATTATGTAAGTGACCCTTAACATTCCACTTGGGAACTTCTATAATTGTTAAACACTCTCAGCTAAGTAGCTGGATACAAAATTAACTCACAAAAATCAATGACCCTTTTTTACACAAATGACAGATGGACTGAAAAATAAATCAAGAAAACAACACCTTTCACAATAGCCTTAAATAATATAAAATATCTTGGGGTAACTTTAATGAAGGAAGTGAAATACTTACATTATAAAATTTTCAAGTTTTTGAAGAAAGAAATTGAAGAAAATATAAGAGAGTGAAAGACCTCTCCTGCTCATGGATCAGTAGAATTAACATAGTAAAATGACCATACTAACCAAAATAATTTACAGATCCAAAGCAATCCCCATAAAATACAGTTATTTACAACTTTTAAAGCACAATTCTCAACTTCATTTGGAAAAACAAAAATACCCAAGATAGCTAAAACAAACTCAAACAATAAAAGAACAGTTAGAGGTCTCACCATTCCCAATTTTCAAGCTGTACTACAAAGCTATAGCAATAGAAACCATGTGAGATTAACATTAAAACAGACACACTGATCAATGGAATAAAATTGAAGAGGTAGACATAATTCGACACACCTATGGACACCTGATTATCAATTAAAAAATAAAAGCCAGAAATACACAGTGCAAAAAAAGACAGCATCTTTGTCTAATGGTGCTGATCAAACTGAATGTCTGCATGTAGAAGAATGAAAATAGATCCATACTTAGCACCCTGCATAAAACTCAACTCTAAGAGGATCAAAGACCTTAATATAAAACCAGATACTCTGAACCTGATAGAAGAGAAAGTAGGCAATAGCCTTGCATGAATTGTCACAGAAGAACATCTATAGTGCAGGCACTAAGGTCAGCAATTGGTAAATGGGACCTCTTGAAACTGAAAACCTTCTGCAAAGCAAAGGACACCATTAGTTGGATAAAGTGGCAGCTCACAGTATGGAAAAATATTTTTACTAATTCCACATCTAATAGAGAATGAATATCCAAAATATATCCAGAACTCAAGAAGCTGGGTATCAGAAAACCAAATAACCCCATTTAAAAATGGGGTACATATCTAAACAGAATTCTCAGTGGAGGAAACCCAAATGGCTGAAAAACACTTAGAGAAAAATTTAACACCGTTAGCTATCAGGAAAACAAAAATCAAAACCACTTTGAGATTCCATCTTATACTTTTCAGAATGGCTAAGATCTGTAAATGATAACCAAGCTACAATCTGTAAACCCAGAGAGGTTAGGTATAGAGGAGGACTTGGGCCGGGGCAGGGGGGCAGTGATACATGGATCTCCTTGGGGAGGGGATAGAACAGATTTTATGGTCAGACCAGAGGCATGTGGGGATGGAAGGGGATGCTAAGTTGATGAGAGATGGGGCTGGGGGAGAGAGTACAGGCTAGGAGAGATAGCTGAAATTGGAGGGGGCATTTGAGGAAACCCAGTGCAATGGGAAACTTTCTGAAATGTATAAAGACTATCCTAATGAGGATTTCTAGTAAAGAGGAAATATGGAGTCTCAGTTGGCCATCTCTTGCCATCAGATGAGACCTCCAGTGGCAGGGCTGGGGTGCATTTAATTTACTTGTTGGCCAAGTGAGTCCTATGGAAATCCTCGAACAATCCAGACTGTTGCTAAGAAAATGGGTTGTTCTTCACAAACTGATAGTGGGCTCCCACTGCCAAGGGCAGCACTCATACAATTCATTGAACATGGAGAACTTAAGCTAGTGTCTATATGGAACCTTCACCCCTACATTCTAGTCTTTCTGATGTTGGAAGGTACTCTCCAGACTACAGAAAGAGAAATATGGAGATCAACCCAGCCCCAAAACCTTTGACCTACAATCTTTTCAAGTCTGCAAAATGTGCTAGGGCAATGGTGGCACAGAACTTGTGGGAGTGGTGAATCAATGTCAGATTTGACTTAAGGCCCATGGCATAAGAAGAAGTCCATATCTAACATTACTTGGATGACCAAGAACCAGAGACTAGATAATCCAGATACCTAGTGCAAAACCAAACACTCCTGGACTTAAAAAATATTAATAAAATAACTCTTAATGATATTCTTCATCTATACTCAGAGATTAGTGCCTTATCCAGACATCATCAGAGAGGCTTCCTCCCCAGCGTTAGACAAGAACAGATGCAGATATCCACAGACAGGAATTATACAGACAGTCTAAATGGGAGATCTCTATCAAATTCCTCCTCTCAGAGTTCTGGGTGTCTCTAAAAAGAGGAGGCAAAAAGAGCCAGAAGGGATGGAGGAACATGGCCAGGAGAACATGGGCCTCTGAGTCAACTGAACAGAGCTCATCTGAGCTCACAGAGACTAAAGCAGCAAGCATGAGGCCTTCATGGGTGTGCACCAGGTCCGTGGCATATATGTTATATATGCTTAGTATCTTTATGGGACACCAGACTATGAGAATAAGTGGGTCTCTGACTCTTATGCCTGCTCTTGGGACTCCTTTCCTCCTGTTGGGTTGCTGCATACAACTTTGATGCGATGGTTTCTACTTCATTCATTACATTATATTTTGTCATTTTTTGGTATTTTTATCATGGAAGCCTGTTCTTTTGTAATGAGAAGCAGACAGGAAGTGGATCTGGAGGGGAGAGGAGGTGGGAAGAAACTGAGAGGAGTGGAGGGAAAAGAAACTATAATCAGGATATATTGTATAAGAAAGAATGTTTTCAATAAATGGAAAAAATTAAACAAGACACCCCCCCCCCAAATACTTCAACTATCATTTGGTACATATGTCAGGTAAACATTAAGATGTTAGCAGCTGAGAATCTGCTCTAGTCTGTTCACAGATGACCCAGAGACTCTTTCAATATTAAACTCTCCAGGAACAAGAGAGGCATGTTCAGTAGTTAGGAAGCTGTTGCTTAGACAACACACCTCAGTGAGCTCTGAAGACCCTTTTCCACTCAGTCTGCCTCCCAGGCCTTGAGCTGTCCACTCGGCTGTCAAGGTAACCAGCTCTGCTCTCACAAGACTTCCTTTTGCCTGACTTCCTTGGGGGTTTCTCAAAGGGTCAAGTTACACAACCCAGAAGTTACTTCCCACAGGCAAAACTGTTACAAATTGGATACAGAAGGCGGGAGGGGCGCCAAAAGATTAATCCCCTCCCTGTTCCTGTCTTTTGATGGTCTGTTCAGCAGTGGTTAACTGCACAGCTCTGTCCAACCAACTTCGTCAGAAAGCAACAAGTTCAATAAGGTGGCACTTGGAATTTACTAGCCAGAGTTTCCTGACTTATTCATCCAGAGATTGATTGGGGAACTGAATGAAGCATTAGTATTTTAATCTCTCTCTCTCTCTCTCTCTCTCTCTCTCTCTCTCTCTCTCTCTCTCTCTCTCTCCCTCTCTCTCTCCCTCTCTCTCTCTCTCTGTGTGTGTGTGTGTGTGTGTCTTCCCCTCTCTCTCCTCTCTTGTTCTTTCTCTTATTCTTTCTCTTGTTCTCTCTCCTTCTCTCTCTTGTTCTCTCCCCTACCCCCTTCTCTTAATTCCTTAATTCCTCTCTTGTTTTTCTGTCAGTAAGTTGTTTCTCATCCTGGATGTGTATCTTTGAAAGGTAGACACATGCATGTTTTAAAGGACTGATATTTCCCAACCTAAAATGTCAATTTTAGATGAGTTTGCTCTGCTGAACTTGGAAAGGTATGGACAAGGCAGATATACAGAATGGCTTTTTCCTTAAGGTACTTTTGGGAATATTTTTCTGCATCCCTTTTTGTGGTGAAAACATACAGCAAGTCTTTATTACTATGAATAACAAATAGAATTCAAAATGCAAAGAGCCCCATATACTTCAGCAGCGCTTGCTTTCTCTTCCTGGAGGAAAGGTTGAACACACATACTTCTGTCAGGAACTGTGCTGTGGGTTGTTTTTCCCCAATTTCCACAATTGCTTCTCACAATTGGATGCCTCGATACTTCCAGATGGGAAATTCCTACCTCAGATTACCTAGGCAACATCCATAGCCACACACCCTGCTGAGAAAGCGAAGCCACATCCACCTGACCACAGACTGCTGCTTGCCTTCTGTTCTGACCCTGAAGAACAATGGCACTGGGTTTTCCTGTCTGTGTGACAGGTGGCTGCCACTTTCAGTGTGTGGGCGAAGAATGTAAGCAGTGCCAGGAAATTATACAGCGCAGGATGAACCAACCCCTTGTGTATGTCTCAGGTCTCAGTGTGCCCCACTCCTGCTCAGCATCTATGGTGACTTTCACCTTTTTCTTCACACAAATTGTTGTCAGGAGGAAGACTGGGGAGAGTTTTCCTCTATTGCACCCTCAAATACGCAGGGATAGACATGAAAGATGGGCTGTTGGCTTGGGACTCTTTTCTTTTCTCTAGTCCAGTCTAGAACCAATGTCTACCAACACATTTTCAACTAGAATTTAGCCTGTCGCCTGCCAATTCACCTGGAATTCTGCAGTTGCTTGCACGATCCTATTTCGACAGCATAAAAGAAGCATACTCAACATTTGGACTCTAAAACATTCCCAGGTGACTTCGTTTGCCTTTGATGCTACTGCAATTGGAGCAGAAACCTGAGAATTTCCTTGACACTCAAGAGCTTCGCTCTAACTCCTTCTCTGGTTTCTGCCACTTGTCCACTGTTTCTCTGCTACATGCCAGAAAGGCATGCCTGGTGTCTCTCTGCACCGCATCCTCAGTCCTGCATTGAGACCTAGCCCCACTACCTTATAGACAACACCATTCCTAGTTAGACCAGCGTCAACCTCAGCACTGAGCAGTAATGACGTCCGTCTTCCAGATTCTTCCTAGTGGGGTCCCTGACCTCCCTCTTCTCTTCTCTGTCTTCCAAAGCCTCGTGTGCTCTTCTCAATGAGAACCCATAAACAGAAAGAAATCAGGTGCACCACAACACAGTCATTTTATTCATTCGTTTTTACAATACACATTTCCATGACCTCTTCTTTGCTGGACATCAAGAAAACAGATGGTCTGGGGCTGATGTACCATGTCCTAAAGCAACTCTCAAGTCATGGGTATGCAATTGAATAAAGTCTCAGTTTGGGGCTGACTTTTGACAATTAGTGCATTTTGCAAGGAGGGGTAGACGAACACAGAGCATCATATAGGCGAGGCCAGGTCAAGAAGAGGATGTGTGCCCCACAGTAACACATTCAGACTTCACCCTGTGCTCACTAGGAGTAAGACATACTTTAGCTAATATATGTAGGGAATCCAAAATCACCCAGCTGAGCACAGTCATTCCAAGAAATTCATAAGCAAGCACCACCATCATCATTTTAGCCACTTAGGTCCTGGCATTTTGTTACATTGGAGTAAAAGATAACTTTGTGGGACAGATAACTAAAGTTTCTAGGTGAGTGGAGAATGTAGGCATTAAACAAGATAAAGTGAGATGAGGGGCCAGAGTTCTTGGAGTAAAGCAAATGACTCCTTCATAAGGGCTTAGTGTAGGAAATAACCAGATTCAAGACAGACAGCCATATCATAGGCAGAGGCAAGAGTATGGGTAAAGCAAAGAAGAAAGGGAGAAGTGGGGTATTGAGAAGGAACCTGCTGAACTCCAGTGCAACCTAACCCTAAATCAGGAGGAGCAGTAAGATGTGAGGAGGGTGGAATTTAAGATCAGTGATTCTCAACCTTCCTAGTGCTGTGACCCTTTAATACAGTTCCTCCTGTTGTGACCCTCAACCATAAGATTATTTCGTAGCTACTTCATAAATGTAATTTTGCTACTGTTACTATTTGTAATGGAAATATCTGATATGCAAGATATCTGATATGTGACCCACAAAGGAGTTGAGCCCCAGAGGTTGAGAACCACTGTTTGAAAAGCTCATAAGAATGAAAGCAAATAATGTTTCTCCATGCTCAATTTCATCTCATTTGTGGTGTGAATATGTAACAAGCCCAGAGAATTGTTCAGCTAGATGAATGGTGGCATAGAAAATCTTTAAGGGTGTGGGGCTCTCTATCTCTATTCCTGGCTGGTTTGGAACATGTGGTGTGTCTGTTCTTGGCTCTAGAAGATTTGGTCCCCAGACTTGGCTGCTTTTGAATAAGCTAATGATTGAGACCAGAACTGATGGTTTCCACATGAGCTGCCTATTAAGAGGCCTTTGGCACCAACTGGTACAGCTCATCTCCAGTGTGTGGAACTGCTGGTTAGTCTACTCCAACATCCCACAAGAGATGCCTGTGTCTCAGAAATCCCATGCCTCTGGGTCAAGACCATTGGTTGAAGCTTGATCTAAAATCCAACCAAAAGGAAGAAGTAGATACTGATCTAAAGAGTGGAAAATTTGGGCAGGGAACTTTAAATGAGATGCAGCTTGGAAAATGCAGATGGCTACATGTGGCAGAGCAAACAACATATCACTCTCAGCTCCTTCAACAACCTTTCCCAGCCCTACCCCCCCTCCCCCCAAGCCCATTGGAGAGCTTCTTTATATGCGTTTGCAAATGTTTGTAGGTAAGCCATGTCCTAAATTCTTCTTCTTTTTTTAATTTGGTATTTTATGTATTGACATTTTAAATGGTATCCCCTTTCCTGGTTTCCCCTCTGGAACCCCTCTCTCCCATTCCCCCTCCCCTGCTTCTATGAGGATGCTCTGCCTCCAACCCATCCACTCCCACCTCACTGCCCTGGCATTCCCCTACACTGGGGAATTGGGCCTTTACAGGACCGGGCCTTGCCGCAGACCCTCTGGGCTCCTTTGTCTGCGTGGAACGGGTTTCTCATCGCAGGTGGGCAAAGTGTCGGATGAGTGACAAACATACGCACACAGGAGAGTTTGTGTGGAATCTGAATGTCATGTCAAATCGAGCATCAGACTTTTTATGCAGAAGACAATAAGGAAGTTGGGTGACATATTCGCAAGGTACAAATGAGGTAACCGGAATCTTACATAAAACAGAGGAATGCAAACACAGAAGGTCTAACAGGAACCACCTGGGATAGAATTCATTGTTAACAACTGGGATCAAAAAGTGCTCCACCTAAGATTCGCTTAATCTTAGAAGCTTCGTACCCTTGCCATAGTTCCTATTTTAGTCTATTGTATAGTCTACCTTCCCCTTAGGCCATTGTAAATACGTGTGTATGGGTGTAACTCAGCTATAGTCTTAGAAGCCAGGTGTGAGGTCACTCTCCTAGGGCAAGGGCTTTCACACCCAAGTCATGGTTCTAACTAGGGAGTTCCGTTCTAGCTAACCATCTCATGAATAATGCAATAAAACCACAGCCCGATCTACTTCCTAAACCATTGTAAATTCCTGTATATGGGAGCGACTTGGCTTTTATTGATAGTGTAGTACCAGAGGCTATTCTGAATGTCGCTGTCTAGCTCAAGGACGTTCTAGGGCTGTTAGAACACTGGCGGAAGGCTTTAGCTATGTCAGAATTCAATCTTAAAAGGCACTTATAATAAAGAGAGCACGTGGATCCATCCACTAGACTAATGCGGGAATGGAAAATTTAGAGAGCACACCAGACTCCAGGAGCGAGTTTCTGTGAAACTCTTTTTGCTTCATGAGCAGCTTTTAGGCATCCCTGCCTGACAGGCTGACTCGATCGGAGTTCCGTGGCAGGGCCTCTCCTTCCATTGATGCCTGACAATGCCGTCCTCTGCTACATATGCAGTTGGAGCCATGGGTCCCTCCTTGTATACTCTTTGGTTGGTGGTTCAGTCCATGGGAACTCTGGAGTTGGGGGATTCTGATTGATATTGTTGTCCTTCCTATGGGGTGGCAAATTCTTTCAATTCCTTCAGTCCTTTCTCTAATTCCTCCATTGGGGACCCGGCTCAGTCCAATGGTTGGCTACAAGCATCCACTTTTGTATTTGTCAGGCACTGGCAGAGTCTCTCTGGAGGCAGCTATATCAGACTCCTGTCAGCAAGCACTTTTTGGCATCCACAATAGTGTCTGGGTTTGGATTCTGTATATGGACTGGATCCCCAGGTGGGGCAGTCTCTGGATGGCCTTTCCTTCAGACTCTGCTCCACACTTTGTCTCTATATTTCCTCCCATGAGTATTTTGCTCACCCTTGTAAGAAGGACTGAAGCATCCACATTTTGGTCTTCCTTATTCTTGATCCTCATATGGTCATGAATTGTACCTTGGATATTCCAAGCTTTTGAGCTAATATCCTCTTACCAGTGAGTGCATTCCCAGCATGTAGAAGAATACACATCGATCCATTCTTATCTCCTTGTCCAAAACTCAAGTCCAAGTGGATCAAGAACCTCCACATAAAACCAGATACACTGAAACTATTAGAAGAGAAAGTAGGGAAGAGCCTCAAACACGTGGGCACAGGGGAAAATTTCCTGAACAGTACACCAATGGCTTGTGCTCTAAGATCAACAACTGACAAATGGGACCTCATAAAATTGCAAAGCTCCTGTAAATCAAAGGACACTGTAAATCAATAGGACAAAATGGCAGCCAACAGAGTGGGAAAAGGTCTTTACCAATCCTACATCTGATAGAGGGCTAATATCCACTATATACAAAGAACGCAAGAAATTAGACTCCAGCGAACCAAATAACCCTATTAAAATGGTGTACAGAGCTAAATAAATAATTTTCAACTTAGGAATATCGAATGCCCGAATGGCTGAGAAGCACCTAAAGAAATATTCAACATCCTTAATCAACACGGAAATGCAAATCAAAACAAGCTTGAGATTCCACCTCACACTAGTCAGAATGGCTAAGATCAAAAACTCAGGTGACGACAGATGCTGACAAGGATGTGGAGAAAGAGAAATATTCCTCCACTGTTGGTGAGATTACAAGCTGGTACAACCACTCTGAAAATCAGTCTAGTGTTTCCTCAGAAAACTGTACATAGTACTACTTGAGAATCCAGCTATAGCACTCCTGGGCATATACCCAAAAGATGCTCCAACATATAACAAGGGCACATGATCCACTATGTTCATAACAGCCTTATTTATAATAGCCAGAAGCTGGAAAAAACCCAGATGTCTCTCAACAGAGGAATAGATACAGAAAATGTGGTACATTTACACAATGGAGTACTACTCAGCTATTAAAAACAATGACTTCATGAAATTCATAGGCAAATGGATGGAACTAGAAAATATCATCCTGAGTAAGGTAACCCAGTCACAAAAGAACACACATGGTATGCACTCACTGATATGTGGATATTTTAAATTCTTCTTAAAGAAGGTTTCCCCCATATTGTATATACATTTAGTGTGTTCCTTAAGCAAGCTGAAGTATCCATCGGCAATAGTCTCAGGGCTTCTCTATTCAACATAGCCTTTCTTCCCAGCTCTTGAGACCATTGGATGAGCCCCTTCAACCCAAATACAATGAACTTAGGCTCAAGTCTTTTTAAGTCATGATGTAAGGCTGTGGGTAAATATGAGACTACACCCTGTGACTCTAAAACTGCCTTTAGTAAAACTGCAAACTCTAGGAAATGTGTTCTAACACCACCACACTGTCCAGTTCTCATTGTACTAAAGTTTGCCTGGTGGGTTTCATTTCTACCAAAGCAGGCACATATGAGACATTGCCAAAGGCATCTTTTGAAAAATGAAATTCATTTAATTTTAATTTATCTTACCTATATTTGTATTCTCATAGAAGTACGAGGAACAGCAGAGAGATATACAGTGTATTTCTCCTAGTTTCTCCCACTGGTAGCAGACTAAACACAACAGTGACACATCTACCTATCAAATTGCCTTTTAATGTTTACATACAAAAAAAAACTTTACGTGGTCATGTCATTCAGTTGAAACTTACTAACAATAGTTTACCAGTTGAAAGAGTGTGACAGATAAGATTATCTATTATTTTTTGTTTATTCTTGAGAATTTCATGCATACATACAACAAAATGTGATCATACTCACATCTCATTTCCCCATGCAAATCTTCCAACATGTCTCCCAACCAAATTTTATGTTCTTTTAAATTTCATTTTCTTAATAACTCACTAAGTACAGTTAGTGCAGGCTATATGTACATTAGTGGACAGACTCAGAGAAGAATGTGTCTCCCTCCCATAGTAGATATTAACTGCCATTACCTCCTTGGTATGGGGTCGGGACCTGGCTATAGCTTTCCATCTCCCAGAATTTTGGATGGCTTGGTGTTGCGTGGTCTTACACAGGCGACCACACTTGCTGTGAGTTATTAATATGATAGCTATATTATAAAGACAACATTTCACAGCTCTCCTCCCTACCCTCTCTGGCTTTTACATCATTTTGTCTCTTTTTCTATGCTGTTACCTGAGCTTTGGTTGGGGTAAGGGGTGCTGCTAAAGATGTCCCATTTAGGGCTGAGTTCTTAGTCTCCCCAAATATGTCCTGGCATGGGTGTACCTTCATGTCACTGGGATATAAAGCCTTAACAATAAAGAACTGTATTCTACTAGTAGAGTTAATGTCAAGACTGGGGGGGGGGGGCTGGGGTATGCACATGAAACTGGCAGGCTGTTGTGCTAGGAGTGTCTGAAACCTCCTACTGATACTCAGCTTCACCCAAAGCCAAGAGTCAAAGACTTGAAATGACACTTTTGAAATCTCATGTGTAGTTTTAATTCCACACGGAAAAGTCTTTTCATATTTTTCTTTCCAAGTAAACTTGACTGTATAGGAAAGAGCAAGGAGATTAATCTATGGTCCCTGTGACAAACAACATCTACCACATGTGTTTTGTGACACTATTTCTGAGGAAACACAAACAAATGTCTAACTGCTCCATTTTCAGTACCAATAACATTAAAATAAGCAGAAAACCTACATCCAATTTGGTGATCCATAAGTTTTATTGGGATTACTTACAGAAGTACGGGTGAATTGTTTCCCACAGGAGCAGAAATGACTCAAAAACAGCTGCATCATCAGAGCCACAGCATGGGTGACAGCTCATGAAAGATGGAAACCTGGAGTGAGCTGCCCAGTGTGCAGGCAACTCAACAGCTTGGACAGTGTCTTTTCCAGTGCTCAGTTAGTCTGAGCCTGTTGCAGTGGTTTTGGCACATTTTGAGGTAGCTCAGCTTGTCAGAAAGAGTATCTCTCAACAGTGGTTACTGCCTATAAATGCTTTGGGAGGGAGAAGCCTAGTGAATCTGGTCAGTTTCAGGGTTTCCTTAATGCTAGTGAGTTGTTTATTTTATTAGTTTAACAAAAGTTCCTGCAGGATGAAATATTTTTACCTCCCCCCCCAATAATATCCTGATCAATTCTGTTCTAGTTTGCTTTTTTACTGCTGCGATAAAATACAGTGGCCAAAAGCAGCTGGAAAAGAAAAAGTTTGGTTCAGCTTACAGCACAGTTCACCACAAAGGGAAGTCAGGAAGAAAATCAGGCAGGGCAGGAACACAGAGGCAGGAGCTGATGCAGAGGCCATGGAGGAATGCTGCTTACTGGCTTGCTCCCCATGGCTTGCTCAGCTTGCTTTTTGTACAGCTCAGGACTATCTGCCCTGGGGAGCCCTGCCACATATACACAGCCATGTACAATACAATAGCATGCATATCCAGTCCTAGTGCTCTTACAATGAAACTCGAGGCAGAGATAGGAGAATCCCTGTAAGTTCACGGGCCAAATAGCTGGGAGTCTGCAAAGACAAACAGGAACAACACTGGATATTGTTTTCCAACTTCCACATCTCCACACACATGTGACACGTGCTCCTCTGAGATTTTAAAACGCCTATCCCCATATGAGGCACGTGTGTATGTTGTCTTGTGTTTGTTTTTTTTAACATATTAATAGCTGTCAGCTTCAATGAATACCTTGTTCTGATTTTGTGCCACATTTTTTTTTTTTTTTTTTACCAATTCTGCTTCTCTCCTCACTCACCATCTACCTCCCCATGCCTTTCTTCATCTATTCGGAGCTGTTACTCTGAGTCCCAGCGCTGTTAATGTTTCTCTCAAGCCTGGCTCATCCAGATTATGCTGGCTGCCTCTCTTCATCATGAATTACTGTCCTGCCGAATCATATCCCATCCTAATAGGAATCTCAAAAACTGGGCACTACATGTTCAAGGACCCTGGAGAATTCGGTGGGGGAAAGGACAAGATTCAATCATTTAAAAATGAGTCTAAATTATTATATTAATGACACCTGAGGGTTATGGTCAAACAAAAATGTCAGGAGGGAAGAGAGCAAGATGAGGTATATTCACCTCTTTCTCCATTTGCCTCCTGTAACTGTGGTTAAATGAATATAATTTATTCCACCTGGCCACTATGTGAGACAAATAGGAGGTCAGTTGATTTTCAAATAAGCTGGGCTGTAGAGAGAGTTTCTTTTGTATTGTATGGATGCATCTCCTGTCAATTAAAAAGCCTATGGAAATAGGAAATAGAAGGTGGAACATCTGGGAGGAGAGAGAATTCTGGGATAGAGTGAGGTGTGGAGATCTGCCTGGGAAGATATGAGGAGGTGGACACATGGTACCTGAGCACAGGTGACCAGCCATGTGGCAGAATGTAGATTCAAAAGGGTGGGTTATCTTTATTTATGATCTGGTCAGTGTGAAGCCTGGCTCTATGGCCAAAGTATTTATAAATGTATTTTGAGTCTGAGTCTTATTTCTGGGAGCATGGAACTAGGAGGGAGAACCAGGCCTACCTTCTACACTGGACTCTAAATAGAGAAAGCCTCTTGGCACCCCAGGATGGACTATCTTGTGTGTATGGGTCACACCCCTGTAACAGCCCCCAGCAGTAAACTTCAAAGAGCTGGATATCATCTGTAGTCTTGAGTCCTGAACTCTTTTCAAATTTGGGTGGATCTCATATACTTGGCACAAGTGTGACGGCATCTGTCTCTTCCTTGCATTCTGGTTTGGGCTGAAACTGATTTATTCCAAAATCTGCTATGTATTTAGGGTATGTCATGCCCAGAATACCAGGTTTCAGTGCTATTGCAGTAACTTGTACAATTAATTAAATTTTATATATGGGCTATTAGGGCTTAAGCTGGCAGGACACATGTACATAGAGCAGATGGTGTGTAATAACTCACCCAATAGTTCATACTGGCATATTGTGCTGGAGTCTGTAAATCGTTGGTCTTTTTGATCTGCACAGTAATCCCTCTGAAGTAGGTAGCTGGGTGAAAAAGATCACTATTCCCGTTATATGAAGAATAAACTCAAAACTCAGAGAGGCAAAAGGTGGCAGAGTGAGAAGTTGACTCCAAATTCCATTTAAGAATTGCCAGGTGACTTTTTAGACATGCAACTTGTATATTTAAACATGCACTACTTGGGGATCTTTGGCTATTTTGCTTAAAATTCCCTGCCATTAGATTGCATTTGGTTTTTACACAAGATTGTTATTGAAGTATAGTTGACATACAATAAACTACACATTGAACGTACACAGATTTGTAAGTTTTGACATATATATATATGCCCATGGAATCAGCTCTGTAATTAAGATAATGAATGGATCCATTACTTCCCAACTTTCCTTCAGCCTTTTTTGTAGTTCTGCCTGCTTCTTCCTTCCTTCTGCCCCTGTACAGCCACTGATCTGGACTCCATTATCATGCATTAACTGTGTCTCATTAACAATTAAATCTAACCCTTCCAGTAGTCAACAGGAGAGTGGATAAAAAACCTTGACCAATCCACAATCAGTCTAGTATTTCATAATTAAAACTAATGATAATTGTTATATTCTACATTTTATGTCTTACAATTGAATGAAAGAAGCCACATGTATTATTTTCAAAGAGTACAATCTGCATGATTTCATTTAAACAAAATTCTAAGAAATGTAAATAATAATTAATGGAATGAAAATTAAATAGTGTGCAATATGAAAATATACAATAAGACATTATTACAACATACCTATTAAACTGTTGTATTGTTGCAAACTATGGGGGAGGCAAACTGGGTCTGAGTGTTCCTATGTGGGAATTTGTGGTCACAGGCTTACACTTTATCTTGGGGTGCTGGGTTGTTGAACTTTATGTGGTCCTGGAGCAGCACAGTAGATGGAGTGGCTCACAGATGGGTAGATAGGGTCTGAGAGTCTACACTTGGGGTTCCAGGTCAGACTCCATGTGGTTCTGGAGTGGTACTGTGGATAGTACTGCCATCTATTCTTATAGAGTGTGGGGCAAGTGGGCCGTGCCACCAGATAGAAGAACTGGTAAGGATGAGAGAGCTCAGATCCTGGGAATCTGAGAGACTTGAAATCAGCAGGAATAGCGAAATAGAGTTCCCTATCCATGTTTTCTGTACCTGCTCTGGAACATGTAACCACAACACCCCACTGAGAGAAACACGACTTTCCTTATTTATTTATTTATTTATTTATTTATTTATTTATTTATTTATTTGATGGAAAGAGTTACAGAGACAAAGTTTGAAGCTGAGACTGAAGGAAGGATCATCCAATCCAGAGTCTGCCACACCCAGGGATCCATCCCATAAACAGCCACCAAACCCAGGCACTATTGCATACGCCAGCAAGATTTTGCTGACAGGACCCTGATATAGCTGTCTCTTGTGAAGCCATGCCAGTGCCTGGCAAATACAGAAGTGGATGCTCACAGTCATCTAGTGGATGAGCACAGGGCCCCCAATGGAGGAGCTAGAGAAAACACCTAAGGAGCTGAAGGGGTCTGCAGCCCCATAGGAGGAACAACAATATGAAAGGAAAACTCTTCTTGAGTTCTTAGTATATATTGGATATTAGCCCCCTATCAGATTTAGGATTCATAAAGATCTTTTCCCAATATGTTGTTGTGTGTACTGATTCTTGTTATTTTGTTGTTATGGTGTGGGTTCTCTACCCTGTTTTAATGGACTATTCTGAGATTAATTATTCCTTGTGTCATCTTGGGTTTATTTAGCCTGTACAAACTGAAGATTTCTTCCTAGTATCTTCTGGCAAATTAGTAGAAAGAAATTCCTTAAGTTTGGTTTTATTATGTTTTTCTTTGTCTTGTGACTCATAGTTTAGCTGGGTATGGTAGTCTGGCTTGGCGTCTGTGGTCTCTCAGAGCTTTCAAAACATTTATCCAGGCTCTTCTGGTTTCCAAAGTCTCCACTGAGAAGTCAGGTGTTATTTTAATGGTTCTGCTTTTATATGTGACTTGGTTTATTTCTTTTTCAGTTTTTAGTAAGTTTTTTTTTTGTTATTGTTGTTCTGTATATTTAGTGATGTGGTTATTATGTGTTCAGGGAAATATCTTTTCTGATCCTGTCTACTTGATGTTCTGTATGCTTCTTGTACTTTGATAGACATTTCCTTCTTTATAGATTGAGGGCATTTTCTTCTATGAATTTGTTATAAATATTTTGTATGCCTTTAATCTGAGTTTATTCTCTTCTTCACCGTAAGTATTATTCATAGGTTTTGTCTTTTTACAATGTTACAGATTTCTTGGACATTTTGTGCAGTTTTTTTATATTTAAAATTTTCTTATTTAGTTGTTTGAGTTTTTTGTATAGTCTGTATATCATTACCAAGTCAGATGTATAGCTAGCAGAGAATTTTTTCTCATTCTGTAATTGTTTCTTCACTAAATAGCTTTTTCTTTTGGTATGCAAAGGCTGTTTTAGGTTTCATGTAATATTATTTGTTAGTTATCTGAGTAACTTCCTGGACTATTGGAGTCTTATTCAGGAAGTATTTTTCCAATGCTTTCTTCTACAAAATTTGTCATTTTGTGTTTTAAATTAAGGTCCTTGATCTAATTTAAATAGGTTTTTTTTTGTAGGAAGAGATAGATGTACTTAATTTTATTCTTCTGCATAAAAACTGATTGCGATCCAATTATTCCAGTACTGTTTGTTGAATAGGCTTTCTTTTCTTTGTGATTTGTTCTTAAAGTATATTTTCAAAATTAAGTATAGATAGGTAGGCTTATTTCTAGATCTTCTAGTGTATTTCATTAATCTATGTGTTTATTTTTGTGGTGGTATCATGCTGACCTTGTTACTATGACTCTGTAGTATAATTTGGTATCAGTGATATATTCTTTAGAATTCTTCCTTATTAAGATTGTTTTTGTTGCCTGTGGTTTTGGTTTCCACATAGATTTTAGAATTGTTTATTTTAGTTATGAGAAAAGTGTTTTGGGGATTTTTAATGGGGATTGCTTTGAATCATTAAATAAGTGATATAGCTACTTTCACAGTATTACTTCTGTATGTCTAGGCTAGGACTTAAGAACTTTCTAAGACAGAAGTATGCTACTTTCGTACATAGATGGAGGATGGGATAGAAGTTAATGGAGCTACCGCATCCTTCTCTACTTCCTCTTGCAAAGGGTGGTTTTGTAACTTCAGAATACTTTTTCTTTTCATCCCCTTGACTCTTCAGTTAAGCATTGCTTTCTGTGCAGGTCTTTCCTACTGAACATATTTGCAATTTTTTTCCTCAAGTGTCAATATTCCATATGTGGGTTTGGCCACATTTTGTTACTTTCTGGCTGTGAAGAGTTCTAGTTTATTGCTGTCACCACTGGGGTTTACAACAGCTTTTTAATGTGGCTCCCTCATGACCCTCATTAATATGCAGTTATCAGCTCTCCTCACATCAGAATAGACATCCATCACAACTAAGCCCAATACTTAAGTGTGAAGAACCTGGGGTAATAAAGTTTTCTTGGGGAACATAAAGAGCTTGATGGAGGAGGACTCTAGGTAGAAAAATGGAAACAGCTTTCTTTACAACATACAGATTTTCATTATTCACATACACACACACACACACACACACACACACACACACACACAGACAGAGAGAGAGAGAGAGAGAGAGAGAAAGAGAGAAAGAGAGAGAGGAAAATGAGCAAATTATAATGTAAAGACACAGACAGAGAAATGTGCCACAGCATCTTTATTTGTATATATTTTGAGTCACAGCCATGAGTAGTTGCAAGCTTTAAGGCCCAAAGCTCTAAATAAGAACTCATTAAGCAATAATTGAATAAGAATTCAATTAGCAAGGCTAAATGAAGGAGCAATTGACAAAGGTGTTAAGTTGTTGACTGTTGTCTTTTTGTTATATTTTATTTTTATTTTTAGATATTTTCTTTATTTACATTTCAAATGTTATCCCCTTTCCTAATTTCCCCTCTGAAAATGCCCTATCCCTTCCCTGCCTCCCCTAATGTCCTGAAATCATCACGTTTTGGTCTTAGATATGTTTTAAGGTTTGTGTTTGGAGCTTGGTGTTTCAGTTTTAGGCTCAGAAAAGGAATATCTTCATCATTGGTGAGAGAAAGTCTTATTTCAAGTCACCTAGTTGATTTTCTGAGTTGAATCTGTTCTGTTCACTGCCCCCATCTTAACTGAGGGTCATAAATATCAAATCCACAGCTCATGGCTATCTGTTGAGCTATGGCGGGCCTCACTATTCTCCTCATTGCAATCCTTGTGGCCCACTCATGATATTCTTGCAATTTGAGGATGCGAGGGTAGTTTCTTAAATTCACTATATAAATCTAAAATTCTCTGGAAAGTAGAAGAGGTTCTCAGCTGCTATATACTTTAGACTCACTGCGAAGGCTTTTAGGAATTGGCAATGTAGTCATTGGTTTGAGGTCACCTACAACTAAAAAATAAAAAAATGACAAAAGATTTAATTCAAGTTTGCCAACCAATAGGTCATCTAGTAACATGTACCAGAAACTCAGGGGAGAGCCCACATTCTGCTCCCCGAGGCTTTTCTAGGCATCCCAGAAAGGAAGGAGTGAAGTCCATGGTCAGCATAGTCAGGTGACAGCTAATGGAATGGAGCATCTGCTTTGTAGACTAGAACCTTTTGCTAACTTTTGCCCCATCTTTACAAAGTCAAGATAAAAGAGATTTCTTTTACTGAGCAGTTGTGATGATGACCTAAAATTTGTGTATGATAATTAAGTGGTAGGTAATAGATAGATAGTCAACAAAATACCTTTCGTGTGTTCCTGTACTGCAGATGTTCTCCGCAGCAGCATGATAAAAATACTACCTGCCAATCACTTTATTGCTTGAACTGGATTTGAACACCCAGAGAATTGGGTGGGTGGATTGAAGGAAGGGGGAGCGCAATGACAACCATTTTCCTGCATGAAGAAACCACAAATGTTGAACTGCGTATTCAATCCAAGAAATATCCAGTGTCAGTAATCTCACTTTAGGCAAGCTCCCTGAGCTGTGATACTCCCGCTTGTAAGAATAATCTCAGCTGACAGGGAAACATCTCTATTCATTTCTGTTTACAGAAAATCTGTTTGAATTATCCTGCTCTGTACATTTCTACTTGCCAGGACACCTACTATTTCACCATTGCTGTGACACTAAAGTGGGCAGCCTAATTGAAGCTTTGTTTTAGAAAAATGGCGGGTCTAGTACTGTGTGAGAAAAGACCATGTTTCCGAGGCCATAGCATCTACAAGTCTCTGACAATCAGGACAGGCAGCCCATATTTAGCTCATGGTATTACTGAAAATATGAAATACAAGACAATTGGAATGTCCAGACCATGATAATTAGATAGACCTATATGGATCTAGATTTACTTAAAAAAAATGGCTACAGATGCTTTGCTTGCATGTGTGTGGGTGCACTATGTGCATTTCTGGTGCCCTCCTCAGACATTGCTGTTAACCTGTGTTAGAACTGTGTGGGTGCCAGGAATCAAACCTAGGCTTTCTGAAAGAGCACCCAGCATGCTTCACTGCTACTGTCTCTCTAGCCCCTAGATGGATCCTTTTAGAAAAAAAAAGTTTAAAAATATTTACCCTAAGAAAACATTTCTGTTAAAACATTTCTCTCTTTTATGGCCAGTATTTATTATTTCTACAAAATATTCTACAAGACGTGATCTAAATATACAATTTACCTTGATCGTATTTGCCTTATTAACTGCTCTTGCACCTCTTGCACCTTCTGATTCCTTTGTCTCCACAAATAACCCCCTTCTATTTTCTTGTCTTCCCCCTCCCCCCTTCTAGTTTCATTCAGACTCTTTGATTGTCAAATATCAGTGACCTCCTTTAGGGTAGAACTTTCTAGGCTGTGTGTACTATGCTTCACCCCCTTATACACTTACCCACTTCCTTGGTTTGAGTGACCCTACTGGCTTCTCATTTTTATCTCTGGCAGATCTCACTCTCATCTTGGAGCTCGACATGGCCTTCACTTTTTTTTTTTTTTTTTTTTTTTTGCCTATAGAAGGTGTGTCCCTCAATTCAATGCTTGATCACTCTGTCTTTACTCATTGAGTTCTAGCTTGATCAAGTCCATCCTTTCTTGCCTAGATTTAATCACCATCCATATTCCGATGACATCTGCAGATTCAGTAATGTTCACCCCAGTTGGGATTACATCTCTGCTTTTCCCAGCTTGTGAAGTTAGACATCACAAATAAGACAGACTTTACCAAGGGACTCCGAGAAGCAAGGTATGACTTCTAGCCACAGGAGCAAGGACCCCATGCATATGCATTTCTTTAGCCTTTTTCCCTTGTACTCTAGATGAAGACCCAGCCTTGTCAGCTTCATTTCCTACGAGACAGTGAGAAGCAGAGCCCAGAACAAACACACATCTGACACATAGAATGAGGGATTTTTTTTCTCAAGTCTCTCAGACTTGGACAGTGTTTGATACTGCAGCTTATAAAATCTGTCATTCTGACTTCAAGACTGTTATCTAGTCTCAAATCTCCTTACAGTAATTGATAAATTACTCTTTAGAAATCAAATCAATATTTATAACCCTGCTTGTTTCCCAAACTTTCTTTTATTGCCTTTTGTTTCAGTCTGCTGCTGGACAGATCCCTTACTCAGAAGCATCTCACTGCCAGTGCTTCCCAGCTCTGTGAGAACACCCGTCTCTGCAGACATGAGCTAAACAATCAGGAACCAATATAGACATCGCCAGCACTCCTCAGACCACCTCAAACCAAACTGTATTTTAAAAAATATCTTCTAATTGCTTCTTGGTTTCCTTATTATTTATTAGCACTCCAACTATTTGTGTAGGGAAGTAGAATTGAACCATGGCCACTTTTTCTTATGACCTGTCTTACACATCTGTCAAACCGATGCTCACTCTGGTCAGAAAAGATCATCTAACTTACAAATATAGCCATACTGAAAATCGTTTATACCTTTCTGTCTTTTTTACAATTATACCACTGGTTCTTGATTTATCAGTTGTGACCTACAGCTTTTAACAATGGCATTCTTACGTCTCCAACTCCTCTCTCCAATGTTGCCTCTGCACTGTCATAATTTCTCCTCTCCTGACTCTGTTACTGGCTAGATCCTATGGATCATCTCAACACACCCATTTATCACCTCTGCCAGAAGGCCTTCCCTATCCTTACTTCCATTTCTCTTCTGCATTCCCAGTGTCCTGTTTGTATTCCCATTGCAGGAGCAATGGCCACATTATGCAGTCCATGATTTTGAGATGAACTTTATCTACAGTAGGCAAAGAAAGTCCTGAGATCTTGCTTTGGCTTTTGTTGCAGTGGTTCTCAACCTTCCTAATGCTGTGACCCTTTAATACAGTTCCTCATGTAGCGGTAACCCTATAATAATAACAATAATAATAATAATAATTTAATAATAGCTCATATTTGTGTGTTCTTTGCAATTTACAAAGCACCCTCACTCACTCTTGTTCCTATGATTCCCACAGCACTGCTGTGGGGTAGGAGGATAATAAAATTATTTTTGCTGCTACTTCGTTTTTCGAGACAGGGTTTCTCTGTAAAACCCTGGCTGTCCTGGAACTCACTTTATAGACCAGGCTGGCCTCGAATTCAGAAATCTGCCTGCATCTGACTCCCAAGTGCTGGGATTAAAATCATGTGCCACCATGGCCCGCTTTGCTGCTTCTTCATAACTATAATTTTGATACTGTTATGAATCATAATGTAAATATCTGTGTTTTCTGTTGGTCTTAGATGAGCCCTGTGAAAGGTCCTTCTACCCATAAAGGAGTTTTGACTCACAGGTTGATAACTGCTGCTCTATTGGGACATGTTTTATTTGGAGAGTATCTGTCTTTCCCTAGTTTCTTTGCTCAAGTTTCAGAAGTCCATCCTTTTTCTTTTTCTTCTCTGATCCTCTTCTCATCTTTTCCTCTTTCTTCTTGAATCAGAATGACTGGTTTGAATCCAAGCGGTACCACTTAGTAGAAGTGTAGCCATAGAAAACCATCTTAACATCTCCAACCCTTATTTTCTTCATTAAATGAATGAGAAAAGTCATGCTGCCTGTATCTGTTTTCATCTTGCTGGAATACTATAAAGATGAAATGGTGGGAGCATACGGAGTGCTTAGAACAATGCCTATTAGCATTCAAATGTCTATTTCCTAATTTTTTGTTATACTCAAATGAGTATTTACTATTTTTGGTTATACCCAAGAAACAACTAAATAACAATCAACATTTAAGAGCATTTTCTAACCCCCAAAATCATGCAAGTTAAGCTGACTGGGACTTTGGACTTGAGCCCAACCCACATTCGCTCATCCTGAGCCCTTTGTCTGGAATCCTGCAACCAACATTCCATAGCCAGGGTTTGAATCTTCTGACTTGAGCCTTGTTCTCCCCTTAAATCACAAAGACCACATAAAGTCTTATCAATCATTTATAATGCCCTCATTGAAGTTGTCCCAGACAAGCCCAGATGGAAATAATAATAGTTCATATTTGTGTGTTCTTTGCAATTGACAAAGCACCCTCACACACTCTTGTTCCTGTGATTCCCACAGCACTGCTGTGGGGTGGGAGGATCAGGCATGATTACCATGCAGTGACACAAGCCCTGACACACACACATTCAGCTCACAGTGAGCTGGGAACCCACAGTTCCCTGGAGGGTAAACCCATGTCCTTGGGGCACATTGTTATGTTTTGTGACTCTTAGGCACAGAGCCTTCTCATTCACAGTGCTTATGTATCCAGGGGGACTCTTGAGCAGCAGTGTATAATTTAGAGCCAGGGTGCAGTCAGCTCATGTCCCACTCTGTCACTTGCTGATCAATCTTGGAGAAAGCATCACTTATATGTACTTCAATTTTGTCACCGATAAAGCAAGGATGATAAGTATTTAGTACAGTTGTTCAGGGCTGAACATCCATTTTCAGCCATCCATTTTCAGCCCTTGGCCAATGAATGGTAGTCACAGTCACTGATAATATTTTCTAACTGTACTGTGTAATGTTGAAAAAACCCGAAGTAGAAACAGCTTTTCTATAAGGTATTTCTAAACGAGAATGGCATGGCAGCCAGTAGTCAGAAGAGGTTCTCAGCTGGAGACCAGAGGACTCAGGGAGCCACATCTGGAATATGAGGCCAGGAAAAGGGCAGATCTCAGTTCAGTCACTGAGGCAGAAGATGTTGCCTTTTACTCAAAGGGGGAATCAGCCCATTCTGAATGCCCAAGCCTATGATGGACAGAATCCACTCACTGTAGGGCAGCTACCCACTTCACCCAGTCTATCAATCAGGTGGTGAGCCACTCATAAGGTGTTGCAGTCTAAATTCAATATTCAGCTGCCAGGACTGAGTAAGAAATATGGACTGGATTATAGATGTCATTTGTGCTGTAGAGAACTGTCCTGGAGTCTTGAATGGGGAAATAAGGAAAGATGTCAGGACAAGGACCAAGCAGCCTCTATCAGGTGTTCAGCAAATGACACCTCTGGAGCAGGCTGCAGGTCAATAGTGGAGTGCTTGCTGAGATGCATCAGCCCCTGGTTCAATTCCCAGGACACCAAAATCAAAATGACAGAACAAAACAAAACAAAAAACTGTGATGGTTCTAGAGAGGAGCTAGGGTTGAGTAAAGGCAGGCATAGAACGGAGGAGCTGGGGGGTCCACCATGCCTCCCAGAGGGAACTGGTCTGAGACTCTAGGCTCTCTTTCTGAGAGATTTCATCATGGCTAGATGAGGATAAAGACTTCTGTATTCTGGGACTTGAGTGTCCTTCTTTCTCAGTCTCTGTCTAGTGGAAGACAGAAGACTGAAGAATATTTCACTGAAATGATTACTGGTTAGAGTCATCATATAAACACACAATAACTGGTTAAATTTTGATTTCTCAGTAAGAATGAAAAGTTTAATATGCAAACATGTCCATTCAGGATATACTTGTTAAAAAATTGATTGTATAAATTTAAATTCAACTGTGCATCCTGAATTTTTTCTCATTCTAATTCTTTTTTTATTTAAGTTTTATTGCATTATGATGAGAAAAGATACATAATTTCAATTTATCTGAATTTGTTAAGATTTAAAAACATATTTTGAGTAAATAGACTTGCATCACATTCTTCTTTCCCTTTTGTGCTCCAACTCCTCCCAGAGACCCTCCCTTCAATACCTGCCATACCTTTTGTTTTTTTAATCATATTCTTTAAAATTTATAAAATATTATAACAATAAAAATGAGTTTTATAAAAGTTGTTTGATATAGCACAATCAATTGAACAGTCTTATATAGATGCTTGTCTACAGCAATACTGGAAATAGATACGTTTTTCTCAACATAAATTTTAAATTACTCCAAATATATTAACTGTATGATATTTTAAAATAACATGTCACTATTAGTTTTTTAATGAACATAAAGAGAAAAAGTCTTTTTTTGTTTGTTTTGTTTTTAGTAGAGATTAAAATCTTGGCTCTTACTGTGGTACAAACCCAAAATAAGAACAATTTTTGGACATTGAAGTTCATTCTAATAAGGCTGTACTTCAATGTCCCTCACATTACCAAAAGATTTTACCTCCATAGTAGCTAAGCTAAGAAGAGTTGACCGTTCTGCTGCACCAAGGAATGAATTGTAGACACGATTTTTGGATACAGATTTCCTGCTACGGTCAAAACTATTTGACTTGAGTGATTGTCTTTATTCTCAGCCCACAGGGAACAGGTTACATTCGTTTAAGAAATGGTGTGAGTATTGAAATCATCTATCCATTAAGTCATTCATCTAGTGTTTCAATGAAGAATGGTTCTGCTTGGAGGGTGGCACAGACATCAGGTGAGGGTAAGACTCTGGTTCCTTGGCTGTGATGATTTTGAAAAGCATTCATCTCAGAATAAGAGTAACTTATAAATTCCTCTTGTTCAAAATTGATACAATAATTATTAATATCATGCAAAGCATTCAGTCTCACTCTTTGCTTCTTTGTTCTCTTACAAGCTGCCTCCCAAAATGTCTACATTTCTTTTGGCTGTGTAAATAATTTTGAAATAAGTAAGCTGTTCTGAAAACCATAGTATAGTGTAAAGGCATCAGATAAACAATCCTACTAATAGAGAGGCTGGGATAGGAGAGGCATGATTTCAAGACCATTATGTGGCACACAGCAAGACCCTGTCACATACAAACAAGCAGAAAGTGTATATGGAGTATACAATATTGCATCTATTTCTCCAATTACCAAATTAGAGAAATCACTGGATGACAATCAACAAATTTCTAATTCTTCATATTTTTGAATTTCAATCAATTAGGATATGTTGTTAATATTCATTTTCATATTAAGAGATATTAAGGAAAAGTGATTGTTACTTCCTGTTAATTTTGTTGTTAGAGGTAGAATTAAGTTTGTGTGAATTTGTTTAAAAATTACTTTCTTGCTTCTTCTAGGGTGTAGATTAACTCCTTGTGTTGATGTTTTCCATCTATTATGCTTTGTAGGGCTGGGTTTGTGGAAAGATATTGTGTAAACTTGGTTTTGTCACAGGATATCTTGTTTCCTCCTTCTATGATAATTGAGAGTTTTGCTGGGTATAGTAGCCTGGACTGGCATTTGTGTTCTCTTAGAGTTTGTATAACATCTGTCCAGGATCTTCTGACTTTCATAGTCTCTGGTGAGAAATCTGGTATAATTCTGATAGGTGTGCCTTTATGTTATTTGACCTTTTTCTCTTACTGCGGACATGGTGGCACACACCTTTAATCCCAGCACTCTTGAGGCAGAGGCAGGCGAATTTCTGAGTTCCAGGACAGCCAGAGCTATACAGAGAAACCCTGTCTTGAAAAACCAAATAAATAAATAAATAAATAAATAAATAAATAAATAAATAAATAATTGGTGTTTTGATTATTATGTGACGGGAGGAATTTCTTTTCTGGTCCAGTCTATTTGGAGTTCTGTAGGCTTCTTGTATGTTCATGGGCATCTCTTTCTTTAGGTTAGGGAAGTTTTCTTCTATAATTTTGTTAAAGATATTTATTGGCCTTTTAAGTTGAAAATCTTCATTTTCATCTATACCTATTATTCTTAGGTTTGGTCTTCACATTGTGTCCTGGATTTCTTGTATGTTTTGAGTTAGGGACTTTTTACATTTTATATTTTCTTTGATTGCTGTGTCCAAGTTTTCTATGGAATCTTCTGCACTTGAGAGATTCTCTCTTCCATCTCTTGTATTCTGTTGGTGATGCTTGCATCCATGGCTCCTGGTTTCTTTCCTAGAATTTCTATCTCCAGAGTTGTCTCCCTTTATGATTTCTGTATTGTTTATACTTCCATATTTAAATCCTGGATGGTTTTTTCCTTTCCTTTGCCTGTTTGATTTTGTTTTCCTGTAATACTTTAAGGGATTTTTGTGTGTGTGTGTGTGTTTCCTCTTTAAGGGCTTCTAGCTCTTTACCTGTGTTCTCCTATATTTCTTTAAGGGAGTTATTTATGTCCTTCTTATAGTCCTTTATCATCATCATCATCATCATGAGAAATTATTTTAGATCTGAATCTTGCTTTTCCAGTGTGTTGGGGGTATCCAGGATTTGCTATGGTGGGAGAATTGGGTTCTGATGATGCCAAATATCCTTGGTTTCTGTTGTTTATGTTATGTTTATGTTATGTTGCCTCCCACCATCTGGTTATCTCTAGTGATACCTGCCCTGGCTATGTCTGACTGGAGCCTGTCCTTCCTCTGATCCTGGTTGTATCAGAACTCCTTAAAGACAAGCTGTCTCTATGATCCTGTGATTCTGGGATCCTGTGATCCTAAGATCCTGGGTTTGTCCGAGCACCTGGAAGTCAAGCTGCCTCTGGGACCCTGAGATCCTGGTGTGACCAAGCTCCTGGGATCCTGGGATCCTATGATCCTAGGGGTGTTAGATTGCCTGGGAGTAGAACTACCTCTGGGTGTTGTGGGGCTGACTGCAGAGTTTGTGCCTGAGGTCTGCTCAGGGGCACTGGCCCAGACAGACTGGAAGGAACCCGAGCTACGGGCCTGGTGGCGTTCTTGTGTGCCTGGGCCATGAAGGTCTGCATCCTGAGTTTATTTTGCAAAATTTGAAATCAATGCTGGATCTCTCTCCCCCTCCCCTTCCTCCTTCCCTTCTCTCTCCCACCTCCTTCTCCCTCTCCCCTCCTCTCCCGTCCCTCTTTCCCTCCTTCTCTCTCTCCCTCCCCTCCCTCTCTCTACCCATCCCCCTTTTTCCCTCTACTCCTTCCCTCCCTCTCTTTCTCCCCCTCCCCTCTCTCTCCTCCCTCTCCTTCTCTCTCCCTCTTTCCCTCCCTCCCTCTCTCCCTCTCTCCTTCCTTCCCTCCCTCCCCATCTTTTTCTTCCTTCCTCTCTCTCTGTATTCTCTCTCTCTCTCTCTCTCTCTCTCTCTCTCTCTCTGTGTGTGTGTGTGTGTGTGTGTGTGTGTGTGTGTGTGTGTGAACATCTCACACTTGGCAGTAGTTGATGAGGAGAAGTAACAGGATATGTGTAAATGATTTAGATGACCACAGGAGGCTTCAGCCTCATAGAGTATATAAGGAAGAAAGCCTAACACACCAAACCACATCAATAATAAGAGCCTCCGAGTCCCAGGTGAGGGAGGCATTGGAGCTGAATGATGCTTTTCTAATACATTACCTTTTCAAAATTTTTGTGTGTTTATTTCACATGTATGAGTACTTTGCCTAAATGTGTTTGTGCACTACATGCATGCCTGGTGCTCTTGGATGCCAGAAGAGGGAATTGGACCCCTTGGGACTGGAGTTACAGAAGGTTGTGAGCTGCCAATGTGGGTGCTGGTAATCAAACTTGGGCCCTTTGCAAAGCAATTAGAGATCTTATCTTAACAGCTGAGCAATCTCTCCATGCCCCCCCCCACCCCACCAGTTGAGTTTTAAGAGAACTCATGTTGAAGTCATTAGTTCCCGTTGATGGAATCATATGATCCCAGCTCCCAAAGCTGCCAGTTAGCAGGTAATACCTGATGCTGCTTGGTTACCAAGAGACCATGTTGATCTAGGGATCCAGATGAACAGGAAGTAGAAGATTTGGCTTGATGCTTGGATTTTATGATGAGATGATCTGGGTTCAAATTCTAGTTCCATGATCTTAATAAAACTGCTTACCCTTTCAAGTCATTTCTTCTGTAGAGGATGAAAATAGGAGGCATGGAGAAACTACTCAGTTGCTTGTAAACAACCATAAGGACCCAAGGTACAGTACACACACACACACACACACACACACACACACACACACACACACACTCACACACACACACACTCACACACACACACACACACACACCACACACACCACACACACATACACACACACCACACACACACCACACACACCACACACACACATACACACACACCACACACACACTC
This sequence comes from Mus musculus, assembly GCF_000001635.26. Lineage (NCBI taxonomy): Eukaryota > Metazoa > Chordata > Mammalia > Rodentia > Muridae > Mus > Mus musculus. The sequence continues at coordinate 98,944,409 of NC_000069.6, read as the reverse complement.
ACACACACACACACACACTCACACACACACACACCACACACACACATACACACACACCACACACACACACACACACACACACCACACACACTCACACACACTCACACACACACACACACTCACACACACACACACACCACACACACACTTACACACACACCACACACCACACACACACACACACCACACACACACCACACACACACACACACACACACACACACTCACACACACACACCACACACACACCACACACACACATACACACACACCACACACCACACACACACACACACACACACACACACACACACACACACTTACACCTGGGTGTAATGGCAACCTTTCATAATCTCAGCACTGAGGAGGTAGAAGCAAATGACTCTGGTGTTCTGTTGCTAGTGAGCCTATCCAGGTCAGTGTGAGCCCTAGTTCTCAGTGGAAAGAGAGAACTAATTCGCAAAAGTTGTCCTCTGACCTCTTTTCATGCCCATGTGCTAATTAATTCATCCATTTATTTATAAAACTATGTGAGTGGCCCTTAAGGAATGAAACCCGAGGCTGACCTCTGGCTCCCACACTTAAGGAGCACACACACTTGCACATACATACATGGAAGGGTATACATGTAATGCTTTGAGTCTTTTAATGAGATATGTTTATTATTTTCATGTAATAGTAATAGTGTCTAGCCGGGCGTGGTGGCGCACGCCTTTAATCCCAGCACTCACTCGGGAGGCAAAGGCAGGCGGATTTCTGAGTTTGAGGCCAGCCTGATCTACAAAGTGAGTTCCGGGACAGCTACACAGAGAAACCCTGTCTCAAAAAACCAAAAACAAACAAACAAAAATAGTGTCTTACTTTGAAAAACCACTTACATAGTTTCATTGGTTGTTTTTCTTCTTCTTCTTCTTCTTCTTCTTCTTCTTCTTCTTCTTCTTCTTCTTCTTCTTCTTCTTCTTCTTCTTCTTCTTCTTCTTCTTCTTCTTCTTTCTCCTCCTCTTCCTCCTCCTCCTCCTCCTCCTCCTCCTCGTCTTCTTCTTCTTCTTCTTCTTCTTCTTCTTCTTCTTCTTCTTCTTCTTCTTCTTCTTCTTCTTCTTCTTCCTCTTCCTCTTCCTCTTCCTCTTCCTCTTCCTCTTCCTCTTCTTCTTCTTCACAGGGTTTCTCTGCGTAGACTGGAATTCAGATATCCACATGCCTCTGCCTCTTGAGTCCAGGATGAGAGGGGTGTGCCACTACGGCCCCACAGTTGTCATATCTTTTTTAAAAGAATTTATTTTTTGTCTTATGTGCATTGCTGTTTTGCCAGCAGGTTTTGGTTATGTGAGAGTGTCAGATCTTGGTGTTACAATTGTGAGCTGCCATGTGGGTGTCACAATTGTTACCGACAATTGTGAGCTGTCATGTGGGTGCTGGAACTTGAACCCTTTCCTCTGAAAGAGCAGTCAGTCCTACTAACTACTGAGCAATCGCTCCAGCCCCCAGTTGCCCAATGTTAACAATTATTTTATGTCATAGTTTGTCGTTTTCATGATTTTTCAAAAATGTTTTTAAATTTTAATTTGTTTTTGTTTTGTGTGTATAGGTGTTTTGCCTACATGTATGTCTGTGTACATGCATTCCTGGTGCCCTTGGAGACCAGAAGAAGGGTCAGATCCCCTGAAACCGACATTTCTGACATTTGTGAGTTGTCACATGGGTGCTGTAAATCAAACCTTGGTTCTCTGGAGGAATAGCCAGTGCTCTTAACTACTGCATATTTCTCCAAATATGCCCCTCCATGATCTTTAAAAAAGAAAGAAAGAAAGAAAGAAAGAAAAAGAAAAGAAAAAAGAAGTTGTTTTAAAGACCGTTGAGGAGCTTGATGGTTGATGAAATGTCGCCTCAGGGGTGGTACCTGAACCAGGACTCCTTCATATGGTTGCTACTGGGAAAGGGGTGGAGCTGTGGCGTGAAATAAGAGGTCTCTTTGTCTGTGATCTACTGTAGGTCTCTGCTGACATTGACTGTTACAGGCTCTGGATTGTTGGAAATATTGTCTAATCTATACAACAGTACTTAGCACAGATTCAACAGTTCCCCACTAAACAATTGCTATTACTGTTTGCTTGACAGTTCAAAGATGTGAAACCCACAAAGGCTAAATGAAGCTTCTTTAGGGATTTGCCAGAGGCAACAAGAACAATAAGACAAGAACAACAACAACACCCCCACAGAGAGAGAAAGTTGATAGGGAAAGAGTGCCTTAAAGGAACCTTCTGTTTTTGCTCCCTAGAGCATCTGGCCCCTGAGAATGGCGTCCTATATACAAAAGAGTAGGAAAGTCCTGCAGCCCCATCTCAGCAGGTCCAGCGCACTCAATACCTACCTAACCACTGTTGACTTGGAAGTCACTATTAAGAAGACAGTCTGCATCGTATACGAATATAAGATCAGAGCAGTTTCCACTGCCTTGCGATTTTTACTGCATGCGGTATGAGGCTGTGAGGTTAAGCAATGATTGTCCCGTTTAATGCCCTCATTGACTGGTGTAGTGCGTGTTCCCGTTTCTACTCACTTTCACGAAATGTGGCAGCCCCCCAAAGGGAGACAATGGCAGAGGTAAGTAGGATGTGGTCAAAGTCCATCAGAGTTCACATCCTCTATCCTGATCCCTGACAGGACAAGTGAAATATCTACACAGAGGCTCTTTACTGCCTTGTGGGACTCGCCCCCAGGACCTCATCTCTTCTCCACTTCCTGGCGAGGAAGGGTAGATGCAAGATAGGGTAGCCCTGGTGTGAAGTCACCCTCTGGATTCCCACACTTCCTTTATAGCTTTCATCCCTCCCAAAGTAGCAGAAAAGAGGACGTGAAATGAATATTAAAAGCCACAGGCTGGAAGACCTGCTTAGTTCAACCCTGGTCTCCCCCAGTGCCGGCACTTCAAAGCGAAAGGAAGCGCGTGCAGAGAGGGAGGGGGCGTGGGTCTTCCCCGCGCCGCCCTTCGGAGCTGTGAACATTTGCAGACCCTGTGCCCAGCGCACACCAGGTGTCCCCGGCCACTGCCCCGCCCCGCCCCGCCCCTCCCGCATCTGCCTTTCATGTGGATCAAGGCCTGGAAGATGACAAGCCTCCTGACTGATAGATACACCGAGGCTTCGCTGGTGATTTATTGGCTTTCTGCACCTGACGAGAACCACTAGGCTTATCCGAAGACGGAAATATATGGGCTTTCCTGACTCCAAGTGGCAGCCCCGGGGCGAGCATGTGATGTCAAGCTGGGCCGTGGAAAGCAGAGCTGTGCACCAGCCTGTGTCTTGTAAGTGGGTCCAGGTCATAAAAGTGTCAGCACACGATATATTTCTTGTGGGGGATCCTCTCTGGGCTGTGGCCAGCACCCCTTTCTCCGGTGACTGGCAGCTGAGTTAGCTAAGGATGTCCCTGTCGTCTCAGTTCAGGATGATGCAGGCCCAAGGTCCCCAGTCTACTCTGCACTTCCAGAGTAGAACACTGAGCAGTGATCGGGGCTTACCAAAAGCCTTACTAAGAAGTCCCTAAGCAAAGGGAGCACAAAGGACCTGCCCTGGACCACAAAAAAATAAGCGAGGTGTGTTGGAGATAAAGCCATCTATATTCTGCTTGTTTTCCTATACAGAGAGAGGATGCTGATCTAGCTCCTATTGAGGGTGGTTATGCCCATCCAAGCACAAAAGAGTGGCTGATCCAACTTCTCTATCAAATTTTTGTTGCCAGTGCTGGTGTTTCTGGGCCCATCTGGTGCTGTACACAGCCTTGATCTCGCGGCATTACGCCCACATATAACTTACCACAGCATTAAATTAATGAAGGCTGAGGGGCTTTCTGTAAAAGATTGATGAAATTCGCCTTCTCTTTTGTGTAAAAGTAATGATGCTAGACAGCGAATTCATTATGTTTCTGGGGTAACTTAGCTGTGTGGATTTATGCTAATATGGTGGCCTACTACCTCCTATCTCAGCAAGATGTGAGAACCTCCTCTCACTGAAGGGAGGCTGCAAGTCCTTAGCCAGCCACTCCAGGGATGTTCTGGGAGAGAATATGTGAAGGCTGCTGCTTCTCCAGATTTGAAAACAGAGCTCTGAATGGGGCCTCAGGGATGTTTTCAACCGAGGTCTAGGGACAGCAGGGGCTGGTGGGGGTGGATTAATCTACAGGAATTAAACTAACTGCGTTGGAGTGGCATGCACTCAGAGCTCAACACAAAAGCTAAAGGAGTGTGTATGGTGTTCACATGGCATCATGGGCCTGACACTGTACACTTCTCCAGACAACCAACTAGGACACTGTAGTTGTATGTGTGGGCAGATGCTAACCATGGAAATACTATCCTTGTAACTATAGAACAATATTAAGGGAGTTCCTCCAGCCATGCCTAAGTGCTCGCTTCTCATCCGCAAGGATCAGTGTTGAGAAATAGTCGTCAAAGGGGCACGATGAAGCTGGCAGTCTCCCACCCAATCAGATGTAAAGATCCTATCCTAATTGATGTAAATGAAGACACTAACATTTTCTGACAATCAGACGTGAGAATGGGAGACAAAAGGGAGAGGGAGAGGCCTTTGAAAAATAAAGAGGGATTAGACCACGCTCATACTTCAAGTTGGTAAAGAAGTACCTATAACAAGCAAGGAACTATATCGTCTTTACCTCAAATTATTGTTTGTAGTTGCCATACAGGCTCAGTACTAAGTTTGAGATACTCAAGACATATCTTTGATCATTCATTCTCGGAGCTCCGCCCCACCATGACAGTAAGGAACAGGCTAACGCTACATTGTGTGTGCAACTTGGAAATGTTTTACTGTTCCTTCATCTTTCCTTTCCCTCCTGCTACGGTCTGGGCGAAGATTTCCTGGGTAGATGGCCTGTTGAGCGATGTCACTTAAAGACTGGGTTGAAGAACGGTGGCGAAAATAAAACAAACTTACTAAAACCAACAACAATGAACCCAAACCCTGTGCACACACAAAGCACCAATCGAAGCTACAATTCAAAGTGGCTGTTCACAAACTCACACAGCTCTGCCTACATCATGCAGATGAGTTGTGAGGTTAGCTTTCCTCGCATCAGATCTCCCTCCCTTCACAGCTGAAGCAGGTACATTCTCTCTATGTGCACATTTAGAATAACGTGAGAAGGACCATGATGTCCATCCAGAGCCCTGTAGCTTGGTAAATAGAGCTCAAGTTCTAGCTCTTCAGGGAGTCAACAGGCTTGAGAAAGGCGGCTTACACAGGGGTGGGGGTGGGGTGGAGCATCCACACGGCCCAGCCCACAAGTTGCTCTTCCAGGCTTGTGGGATCCCAGCCCTGACACTAACAATCTATGTGATTTGGGACTCATCTGTTCCTCTTCCTTGGGTTAGTTTTCTGCTTTATGAAACAGAGATCTGTCCCCATCGTCTTTCACAGGGTTCTTGCTGAGGAGAAATGATTCCCACTAAACACCCATCTGGACACTCTAGGTCCTGCTTATTTCATGACACTCTTACTTACAAGACTGAAGATTAGAGGATATTCTAAGTCTCAGAGCTGCAAAGGTCTGTAAGAGATTCCTGGGTTCACTCAGGCCTTGGAGTGAGTAAGAGATGATTGGATAACAGAGAGACGGGCTGTGCCATCAAGCAGGCCCTTTCCTTTGCTCTGGACCCTAATGCTGCAGAGCAATCTATCGTGGGTGCTCTTGTCTTGCTGTGCCCATCACCACCTAGCTACAGGACATGCCAGTGGCCTCATGGCAAGTCCTGATAGTCCATGTAAGCTTGCCACTTAGCAGGGCTTTGGTAAGGGTTGCTATGGAAGGAGGCTCCAAACTAGGACTGAGGGGATTGCTACTCATCCTTTGCTTCATCCTAAATGCTGCTGTGAGCTCGAAAGTTGACTGAGAGGATTTAGATGGAGCCGCTTCTTTGACTTATTAGTTGTGTTAAGGTAGTGTCTGTCCTCACTCTGCTGGACCATTCCATGTTTATCTATGCAGACGGTGATCCAGAACACGTGCTGAGGGGCACTTGGTCCTGAGACTCTTAATTAGCAACATTTCAACAAGAGTATAAAGGAGAAGTAGGCCCTGGAAAGGAAGGAAGGAAATGGCCCAATGTATGATGTGAGGATGGAAGTACCTGGGGAGCACAGCCTGGGAGCACCACAGGGAGCCCGGAAGCCAGGAATAACCTGGGGTCAGCTCTCTAGCCTAGCTTTCCAAAGCTACCAACTTCCCCTTTCCTCCAACAGCAAGGTGCTAATATAGAATGTTTATAACCCAGGCTTCCTCATGAGCCTGACTTAAGGAAGGTGTGGCTTTATGCAGGGAACATAATGCTCTGAACTTCTTTCCTTATTCACGTACCTATCAAAAGTGTGAAAGTTCGACATAATCTCTATGGCTTAACTAGATTAATAATAAAGCTGAATGCATAATGCTTCATTGCTTGTTGGCCTTTTAAAAAACATTATTGCTACTGACCTATTTTTTTTTATAGATTATTGCAATGTTCTAAAGATTTATTTCATTTGCTCATGTTTCACAGTCCTGTAACTGTGATGGAAAAATAGATACGTGTTTTGAATTTATTTTCATTTTATGTGTATGAGTGTTTTGCCTGCATATGCATATGTGTACCATGTATGTGTTTGGTATGTTTCAGAAGAATGCATCAGATCCCCTGGAACTGGAGCTCCAGATGATAATGAGGTACCATGTGGGTGCTGGGAACCAAGCCCAGGTCCTCTACAATAGCAGTAAGTGTTCTTAACCACTAAACCATCTCTCAAGGCCTCAATAAGCACATATTTTAAATTGTATAATAAATGGATGTGAATGATCTCATTCTTCTGCTTTTCATGAATCTAAAGTCAATACAAAGCCACCCTGAGTGTGGCCTTGGTATTAAGTCAGTAACTGAGGAAGGTCACCGTTCTGAACTCAGATCAGTTGCAAAGGGCGAGCACCTGCAGCCGTGCCCTGCTTTCTGATGTTTCCCATGGAGCTTGAGTTTCAAGACAATTTCAAGACATTGCTTCCTGTTGCAGCCATAGGGCATTTAGATAAATTTCCACCAGAGATCAGGAGTCACGGAGATTAAAAACAAAACAAAGAGCTTCCCAATAAGACTGCCAACCCATTGTTTGGATCTGGGTGTCAGGGAATCTGGTAGGCTGAGTGTTTGACAATTGGCTCTTACCTGGAAATAAGCTTTTGTGTTACAATAAGTCCTTTCATACAAATGCAAAATGTAAATACTTTAGCATTTTCAGTCTCAGTCTCTATCTAAGCCACTCTTTAGTGTAACCTAGAAATATCTATAAGCAGTATTCTAACAGGTAGATTGGGCTGTTACAATACAGGAACTAAACAGAAACAGGTATCAAGCTAAATTTGGCCCATAGGCTACAGATTGCTGGCCCCTGCTTCTTAGTATTTATACGTCTGCTGCTAAAAGTTTTCTATGAGTCTGAGAGTAGTTATTTTTCCACATATACTACAGTTTTGAACAATCACAAGTAAGAGACATGGGAAGTGGAAGGGAGATCAAATTGAGACAAATTGAAAAGGGAAAGTTTGGGGTTACACAAGACACAGATAGCATCTATCTAGCTCATTGTCTAAGAGAAGGCCCTTGTTTTCTGAATAAATAACCATTTAACTACTTGGTTGGTTTATGAGAATGTGAATTTACTGTTTGGTTGTCCTAGAGCAGTCTGGGAGTACAGGTCAATCACCCGTTTCATACCTTATTACCAACCAACCTTCTCTGCTAGAGTCGAGAGTGAAGTTAGCCAAGAGTCAAAGTATCCGGGCTCAAGTCAAGTCAAACAGCACCTCAGCTGGTCTGAACATCTGTGAAAACTGGTGTGACAAAAACAGATCTCAAATCTCCTGATTTTCTTTGGACATTTTTTTTTCCCTGTAGCAAGCCCTTGGAATGCTTTGGGCCAATGGCATTGGGGATTCAGTGACCCGGAAGGTCAATTCACATCTGAGCATCTTACAACATCTTGTTCTTGCTTCCACCCCAGTCAAATGCATACTCAATGCTTATATCTGGCTAGGAGAAGAGACTGAAAAAGCCCATGACCAGAAGGAAGGGGTACCTCACAATCTTTTATGACTCCTCCATCACCTTTGTCTAAAAGGGAAGCCTAGTTGGAGGGATTGGTCAGGCAGACAGATTTCCATGTCTGCGACATATTTCTAACATTGCTTCCCTGTCATGACTTACCATCTGTGACTTGACATGTTCTACACATATGGGCGTGTTGTACATATTAAGACATGCTTCCTGCGCTGGATTTTCCCAGTCTGAGGGTCTTTTCCCAAAGCAGAATTGAAGGATGGGTTTAGGCATTCAGGCTGACCTTAACATCCACAGGTCCAGAGGAGGTTTGGGTTGTCTTGACTGTAAGGGTTTATAGTGGAGACTTGGGGCACGTTGGTGGGAGAGCTTGCTCTCTGTACAGTGGATAGCTGCTGTCTTCATTATCAACAATGGATGGTACCTTGGTCTGAACTGTCTTTTTCCTTTTCCTTCCACATGGGGAGAGGCTGAAGCCTGCAGCTCACAGTTCACCTGGAATGCCACTGGCTGCTGAAGGGCTGGATGGAGATGCTGAGACAACCTGATGGATCATCTCATAAACAGAGCCTGCAGGAAGGAAAAGAAAATTATGCCAGCAGAATGCACTTATGGGAAATAGATATGTGCGGTGCAGGGAGAAATGCTTTGATATTAAAATTTTTTGTAACTTAAAAAGGCATGAAAAATGATACCGACCACTAATCAACATTCCTCCTCGAATGCAGCTTCAGTTCCTAACCAAAAACACATCCCCTGCTATTGTCTTGTCTGAATCCAGATGCAAACATGATTAATTAAGTTTCAGGCAAGGAGTAGGAGGGGGTTGGTCAGGATGAATGGTTCTCCAAGGATCCTTTTGTGAACACAAGCTGAGGAGCCTCTCTTTTCCACACTGCAGGGCTCACTCTGTACATCTCCAGCCACTGGGTTCAGTGAGGGGGTCGTACCCAGATCCCCAGGATAACTGGACATTCAGGAAGAGTTCTCTAGAGGAGACCTGGCCTCTGCTCTCCACATGGCTAAGCAGACTGGGCTCTTGGCAAGCTGCAGCAGTTTCTATAGTCATGAAATGAAAGCTTAGAATAAATGTTCTGTAATAGACCTTAGCCTTCTCACTCTGGAGTCTGGGTTCCCTCCCACTAACAGGTGTGTAGGCAATTAGTTAATAGATGTGTCTGAGACAGTTAGGCCAGCTCATGGTGGACATGAGAAGTGTGTGACATGAACACATTGTACCTCCAGACCAGCCCTGCAGGATACTGGTGTGACACAGACAGGTCTCAAATCTCCTGTTTTTTCCCTGGACATTTTTTCCTGTAATAAGCTGTCAGATTCCTTTGGGCAACTAGCGTTGGAGATCCAGACCCGCCATCCGATTCCTGATAGTAAATCTAGAAAGAACGAGCAAGGCACCTGATGGCTTTGCAGGGCTCAACTCATCTGGAATGCTCTTATGCTATTTGGTCAGAGGGGACAATGACACTGTGCAGGAGTCTGTTTCCTGACTCAGAGCCATAAACCACTGAGATTTATAGTACAGTTGGGCGGTTAGGAGAAGTATGGATTCAAATTGCCTGGATTGAGGTTACTTAGCATCCTAAACCATTATGTGTGTTATAAAAGTCCTTCGGGCCTAACTGACTCTCCCTGTAAGATGAGAGTGAAATCATACTGTATGTCTTACAGGATTGCTGTGAAAGTCAGATAACGCGTGTAAATGTTTATAGCTGTGACTTACACGTTCAGCAAACATTTAGTAAGTGTCAATGTTGTCACTGCAGGGCCTTCTCTAGCTTTGAGTGCCCATCAAATGCTTCTGTACTGGGTGGCCAAAGGATTGTGTCTCCTAGGAGAGGAAAGTAAGTGGTACTGCCTGAATATTCATTTGCACGGAGCAAGCACATTCTTTCATATATCACTGAATGTCTACAGGACATCCTTTAGCTAGGCTCTGGTGAGGCATTACATGGTGTTTCCAGCTTGCCTGAGACCTGGACTCATCAGAAGAGCATGCAGTGGCTGTTCTCCCTGCTTTATGAGCAGGAGTTGACTTCTATGTGGGTCAAAGAGTTTTATATGGTCAGATGGATCCAGGACAGTACAGTGACAAGTCCAACACAGAGAATTCCTCTGCATTAGACTTTGGAACCTTGTCAGATTTGAGCCAAAGTCAAGACTAGAGTTTACTGAGCTGTTTAATGTTTTTTTTTCCTCTACAACCTACTGATTCCACTAGTTTTTAGTCCCTGTTGATGTCATCAGACAATAATAGGTGATAATAGAACACCAGCCACTCCCTCTCAAGTATTGAACAACGAATTGCCCCCCTCAAGTTCCACAGCCCTGTTTGGTTCCAAAGTGTGCCTGACTTTATCCCTGTAAACATCTGTGAACTATTCAACATCCTCTTACATATGTAGGAAATTTTTAAAAAGAAGGCTGTTTCTTATCCATCTTCATGTTTCAATAGAAGGCTTGTTATTCCCATTTCCCAGATGGAGAAACTGAGAGAGGGGTCAGTAGACAACTTACATAGGGCAGGAACCACAGTGAGATTAGGGGATAGGGCCAAGAATCAATTCTTATGCCAAGCCTCTGAAATCACAGCAACCTACAAATGACCTTACAGGGCAGTGTTGGAAACATGAGTGAGAATGGACAATAAAGATGGTGGTTCCGTTACGAATGTTCTGCTCTGGAGAAGTCAAGACAAATGTACTGTTTGATTGTAATTTATGGAGACACAGATCTTCCAGAGAGGTTCCAACCCCAAAATCCCAACCCCATGGACACTGAGCTTCAATTCATGCCAATGAAGATCTAACTCTTACAAGGAGCAGGGTACAGCTCTGACAAAATCTTTACAAAGGCACCAAGATGAGAAGGAATTTCCCTTCAGATAACAACAGTGCAAGGATGTAGAGATGAAATATTGGCTCCTAGACTGTACATGAACTAGCCTAGAGCTGCAATTCAGCCAAGGGATCCCTTGCCTCCCATTGGCCATTTCTTTTGTCCTAGGATTTGGACTTGGTGTCTCTGCTTTGGGTTCCCTTGCATTTGTTCTCAAGTCCTTGAGCTCAGACACTTTGTCCCAGCATCTCACCCTCAAGGTCTAGAGATCTTTGCTTTCTTTTCCTCTCTCCTGATCCAAGAAGCCCTAACACTGAGCTGCTTCTCTAGGACTGGGGACAAAACGGGGCAGGAATTCAAGGCTCAGGAACATAGAGTCCTGATGGGTAGGTTTAACTAAGAACCTGCAAAGGCCAGAGCTATCCTTCTTGCTGATCTCCCTGATTAAAAATACTGTCATATGCCCAACCCTCAGCATACTACATTTCATGCCCACTCAAGTCTATCAGTGAAGGCTCTAAACCTCTTCAACGCTTGGATGGCCCTGACCCCCACTTTAGAAAATGTACAGTCACTCTCTTTGTCATATTAGGGAGTTTGAAGGTATTATGTAAGAGGAAATGGGAGGGGGTGCATGGGGAATCTAGCAATGTGCTAAAGATCTTTCCAACCTCTCTCCAGTACTTGCAACAACCTCATGTTGGAAGGTGCATTTCCTGAGAAAGTAGGTCATTCAGGGATATTATACAAAACACAAACAATGTAGCTACTAAGTAAATGGGTGACTCAAAAGACTACAAAGAAAATGCAAACTGGTCAAATTCTAAAGCCAGAGTTGTGTGGATAATGTCAGACTAAGAGTTCCAAAGTCCAAAGAAGGATTGGCAGAGCTTTTGTTGTTAAACAAACACAAAGATATTTCAGGGTCTCTTGAGCCACATTTTTTGCCTCTTGGAAACACATTCATTTTATTGCATTTCACTGCTGTTTTAGTCACTTTTTAATTCTGCAGAAGCCATGCTCAGCCATTAGGTCACAGTGTGTTAATTCCTGAATGAAAGTTCTTGAGCATAGAAATGCATTCAGGATGAGGGTCTGCATGTCAACACATTAATTACTATTCTTGCTTCAGAGGTTCCATGGTAAGTACTGCTGAATACTGACAAACTATCAACTTTTGAAAGTTTTGTGTTGAAATTTTGTAATAAGAACAAAGCAACACAAAAGCCTAATCAAAAGAGAGACATAACTCTTTTTATGAAGGTCTTCAAAAATTACCTCTAGGCATTAATAATCCATTGATCTATTTTAATATTTAGTAAATGTTGGGGCACTTCTCTGAAGCAGAGGGGAGAGAGAGAGAGAGAGAGGGAGAGATATCTGCTATCTAGGCAGTCAAGGCAGGTCAAGGTCTGTTGGCAGGTTTCCCAGCCAGCTGAAGCATGGAACGGTAAGAGGAGGTGCACTTGAGGCTCAAGGCAAGGGGCTGCAGGTTCTATTGACCTTGATGGAAGGAACAGGGAGGCTTTTGGATGGGAACAGATGTCTTATGTGTATATTTCAGCAATGTTTCAGTTAGCTTGTGGCTTTGCCTCCCACAGAACTGTGAGGTATAAAAGGGCTTAGAAAAATAAACTCAAGGCTGGCAATGGTATTGACCTGTGGTTCTCCCATCTCTGTCTCTTGCATCTTCTTTCCACATTTCCTATCTTTAATCCTCCATCCCCCCCTCAGAGGCTGTTTGACTTCCTGCCAGCAGGCCAATACAAGTAAAGAATGCAATGATTCTTAATTATTATAATATAATAACTACATTTCATACTTAAGTATATAACTGTACATTTAAAAAAATATAAAATTACAAAAAGAAACTGTTAGTCCTATTAACCCTAGAAACAGGTCTTATCATTTACACTGCTGGAACGGTATAGACTTTTATTTAACAGAAAGAGTGAGCTTGTGTTCTTGGTCAACTAGAAGGAGAAATTCTAAGCAGTTGAATACGGACTGCTTCTTTCTTTTTCCTACCACTGCTTACCTTAGGTCTGTACCCCTCCTTTCCTTGAAGTTCAAAGCAATATAACAGTTGCATGTTGAGAGTCAGGCATACCCAGTGATTTGCATATCACTTAAAAATAAGTGTAACATAGTTGCTATTTAATTATTAAAATAAGAAAGAACTGAATGGATGTCACTTAAAATATAGAGGAAAAGTGTCTCTGACATAGAAGCACATGCAACCTGGTAGGAGCCAGCTCTTGTTTCAGCATGGTAGAGCATCTAACTTTTCTCAGTCTGTTTTAATGATATATAAAAAAATTACTAACATGAGCTCAGTTGTAGGGTAGATAAGGAAAAGGCTTATTTGAGATTTTAGTTGCCTTACCAATGGTACAACACTTCAAGACCTACAACAATATCATTGAAGGACTTTTATAAAAATTTTGAGGAAAATAGTTGATATTTTGTCTATAATTTGAAATAAAAAAAGTCTTGTATCTAATGATTATATGCTCAAAGTCACCTAGGAATAAAAAACCCTGTCTGGAGCCTGCCCAGGCCACTGCATGCCCAGTCAATGCTATTCTTCTCAATTGGTTGATTCCTTTTGTCAGTGATGGCAGGACAGGAGGTATCCCAGCCTTGGGTGTCCTTTTAATCTTTCAAGAACTTCTATTCAGATACAATTAGGCTCTTGATTTCAGCAAAGAAAAACAAGGTAGTATGAAGCACTGTTTGACATTATTGAAAGACATTTTAACATAGATCATAAGCTCTGGGGTTAATAGGATGCGAGGCACTCAGGAAAGGAGTAAGACTTTCTCAAGTGTGACCCATGCTTCTCCAAGGCTCTCTCTCTCTCTCTCTCTCTCTCTCTCTCTCTCTCTCTCTCTCTCTCTCTCTCTCTCTGTGTGTGTGTGTGTGTAGTGTATATGCATGCGTGTGACTTGTGTGGTATGTATGTGTGTGGAATGTGGTATGTATATGATGTCTGTGTCTGTATGAATGATTTATATGTTGTGTGATTTGTGTGTGTGTGTGTGTGGGGGGGTGGTGTGGTGTGTATACAACATGTGCATATGGGGTGTGAGTGATTTGTTTGGTGTGTGTGTGAGATTTGTGTGGTATGTGTATGTGTGATCTGTGTGGTATGTGTGTGGGGTGTATGTGCATGTGTGTTACTTGTGTGGTATGTATGTGTGTGGAGTGTGGTATGTATATGATGTCTGTGTACATATGAGTGATTTATTTGTTGTATGATGTGTGTGAGTGATGTGTGTGTGTGTGTGTGTGCGCGCGCGCGCGCGCGCGCGCGTGCACACGCAAGTATGCATATGTGCACATGTATGCGTGCATCCTAGTTGTGGATGTACACGGGTTTTTTGGAAGCATTTGGAATTTCATTGCTCAACAAGTTTCTTTTTTTATTAATTAGGTATTTTCTTCATTTACATTTCCAATGCTACCCCATAAGTCCCCCAAACCCTCCCCTCCACCCCCCCCCACCTCCCACTTCTTGGCCCTGGCGTTCCCCTGTACTGAGGCATATAAAGTTTGCGAGACCAATGGGCCTCTCTTTCCACTGATGGCAGACTAGGTCATCTTCTGATGCATATGCAGCTAGAGACACGAGCTCCGGGGGTACTGGTTAGTTCATATGCTCAACAAGTTTCTAAGAGACTCTCACCTCTTCTATCCCCATTTCATCTTTAACCTTTTCAACAGTAGCAATTTCAGGGGATTACAGTTCCAAGGATGCCTGGGATGGGTTTACAATCTGATAAAGTAAAATCAGAAATCACTATGGCTGGAGAAAAGAAGGAACCTAGGGCATTTACTTTAACTGTGAATGGCTTTTTTGGTGAGATTACCAGAAAGTCCCAGGTTTACAGCTGGGCAGGGAAGAAGTTAATTGTTAATTGTGCTGGAATTTTTGATTCTCAGCTGGTTGGAGGTTTCATCCAGATTCTGGGTTGAGGATCTGTTTTCCTTTCCTTGTCCTCATAACATCTCTTGTCTTTAGATCCTGCTTCACTTTTTAGAACAAACAAAACTCTCTGTCTTGAGGACTCCTGGAAGGTGTGCTATGCTACCTACCCTATGGAACAAAGACCAGATGAAAAGATGAATGGGATAGAACATTGATGTGAAAATATGCATAAGACTGATGAAAGTGCTTCCCATACACATTCTCAGACATGTCATTTGCTTGTGCCCTGAATAGCTGTGTATAATCCAAACATAGCAGAAAAACGAACACATGCCCAGGCTTTAGAAAGAAACTGTTGTAGGCAGGGTTTCTTCTGTACTCTGTATCTTCCCCCACTATCCAGCCAATAGGAAAAAAAGTGGGATAGAGACTGGAGGGATAATGTAGAAGAAAGCCAGGTGTCATACAGAAGTTGGATATTTTTCCAATAATGAAACCATGGATGCACATGTGTCTAGTGGAAATACCCAACTTCTTTTAAACTGGGTCGCCTGAGAATGGAGAGAACATGAGTTTTATTTTCTGTATGAAAGATATCTACAGAGTCATTAATGTGACCTATATATGAAAATGAGGCTGATGTAGTAGCTTGACATGGTGCAGCCAGAGACCATCCTGGTGTGTCACCTTGAATGAAGGGCCATTTGAAACCATTGCTGAGGATAATGATTAATCTTTACTGTCAACTTGTCTTGATTTGAAATCATCTGACAGATTTAGCTCTAGGTGTGCCCATGAGGACATTTCCATGTGGTTGACTGAGGTAGCAGAGTCTAACACCTAAATACAAGCGGTATCACCCTGTGACCTGACATGCCAAGCTGAGTAGAAAAAGGAAAGAAAAGACCTGATGAAAATTACTCTTCCTCTTTCTCTGTTTCCTGACCAGCTCCATGGCCTAGGTCCCTCCTTCCGCCACACCTTTCCTACCAAGGTGGAACTCGTTTCTCTGAACTACGAGCCAAACTAAAGTGTTTCTCCTTTAAGTTGCTTTTACTGTTTGACATTTGATCACAACAATGAGAAAAGTAACTATTACATCAAGACGTAAAATCGATCTGGGAAAAAGTGAGCCCACTGGGGATCTTAAGGCCATCAGAGGGGAATTCTGGTTCAAAAGAATGAAGTCCAGACATGGAGTTCTAGGAGGTAATAATTGCATCCTAGAGGATTCCTGGTGTGTGGGAGCATAGCATAGTTACACAGAGTGCAGGGCTCCTGGGAAGCAGTGTTATCAGAGGACCAAAGCAAACAAGCACATGGAGTGTATGTCTATGCTCATGTCTCTGAAACACTTGGATGCATAAGCAAAGGCAACCAGACATTTGTGGCTGAACTGCCCACCAACATGAGGAGGAAGTGGGAGAAGAAAATCTTCACTGTGACTTTGCTCATAAATTTTCCTGCAGTGACTGAGAAATCAGCAGGTTTAATGGGTCTACTTAAGAAATTACATTAGTGTGTCACTGTTAATTTAAGTGGAGATTCAAGACAGAAAGTTGGGCCTGACATAGGAAGAATAAAACTGGCACTTTCCTGGTTTGCTCTGTTTGCTCTGGTTGAAGAGTATCTAGATTGGCTATTATTTATCAAGTACCAATTTTATTTATATACTTCATACACATCAACTCATTTATTTTAATCTTAACTACTAACATATTACCTTTCCCTTCTCTAAAAACAATATGTAGAATGAGTCAACTATCCAAAATTATCCACTAATCATTAGTAAATCCAGAATTTGTGTCCTTGTCTATATGCAAGGACAAATTTTTAAAAATTTAAAAAAAATTTATTTTATTTTTAGTTTATTTTTTACACTCTGTCTTCCATTCCCTGCCCCTCCCTCCATCCACCCCACACCTCTTCCCCACCCCATCCAGTCTCCACATGGATGCCCCACCCCCTCACCCCACCTGACCTCTAAACTCCCTGGGGCCTCCAGTCTCTTAAGGGTTAGGTGCATCATCTCTGAATGAACACAGACTTTAAAACCCTGTCATTATATGCTGTCTATATGACAATAAATACAATCAGCATAAAGTTCAAGCTTATAATTTTAGTGACACCATCTTTATGCCCTTACATCCTTTGCCTCAAAGGACAATGATACTCACAAACCATAGAATCCCTTCCCCATCTCATTTTTACTGGGGACCATAGAGCCATGACCCCTAAACTTCATCTATTCAAAGATGAAAGGGAAGCAACATAGGCAGTGATTACTTCTTGCTTTGAGAGGTAAACGAAATACAAAGATTTCAAATGTGGGTCCATTAAAAGCCTGGATGACAGTGGTACTCAACCTGTGGGTTATGATCCTTTAGGGTCAACCAACTCTTTCACAGGGGACGCACATCAGAATATCTTCCCCATCAGATATTTACATTATGATTCTGAACAGCAGCCAGATTACAGTTATCAAGTATTAACAAAAATAATTTTATGGTTGGGGGGGGTCATCACAACATGAGGGACTGTATTAAAGGTTTGTAGCATTAGGAAGGTTGAGAACCACTGATGTAGGACCTACAGTTTCTTCTTTGCTCCTTAAGAAAATTTGCTTATTACCTCTAGACCAGCACTCTACATTGGGCACAGAATGAGGCCTTGGGAGAGGTATGCTGGGAGATCCACATACTGAAAATAGCAAAGGGCAAGTATGGCAGGAGATATCTACCTGGTGGGAAAAGGTATTCCTTGTCTGAAGCAGAGACACAAAACAGAAATCATTGCTCTTGGGGTTAAGTTTTCATTGGATACGTTGGTGGGGGCCTATTTCAAAGCTACTTTGAAGGAGTGGAGTAATATAAATTACCTGTAACCTCTACTCCAAAGCACTGACCATTTCCAGATAAGAGTGATGGCCTTTCCTCAGTATTTGTAGCTATCACTTTTAGAAAATTAGACAAAGAAAGAATGAAAAGAATAGAGTCTTTTCCCTTACAGTATATCCGGATTATGGTTTCCCCTCCCTCTGCTCCTCGCAGTTCCTCCCCACCTCCTTGCCCCTTCAGGTCTGTGTTTTATTAGAAAAGAGGCTTCTTAGAGATAACAAGCAAACATGACAAAGTAAAACATATAATAAGATGAGGCAAAAACTTTCATATCGAAGTTGGACATGGTAACCCAGCAGGAGGAGAAGAGTCCCAAGAGCAGACACAAGAGTGAGAGGCCCACTTGTTCTCATAGTCAGGGGTCCCATAAAAATATTAAGTTAATAGCTATAATATATACACAGAAGACCTGATTTACACCCAACTAGGCCTGTGCTTGTTGCTTTAGTCCCTGTGAACTCATATATTCCCTGCATAGTTGGTTTAGAGGGCCATGTTCTTGTGGTGTTCTCTATGCCCTATTGACTGAATTGTTAGTTTTCACATGAAGGTATCTGTGCCAGCAACCCACGGTACATATATATATCCATTTCCTTTTTGATTTAGCTTCATGCTTACATGTGTTATATTTATTATCAGGGAATACAGAATATCCGTAGTTTCTAGTTTTTTTCTATAGAACCTTTTAGTTGTCCAAGCATTTCACGACACTTGCAGTTTTCTTCCAGGGGGAGAATTTACAATCCCTCCCAATCCCCACATGAGTTAAGAATTACTCTTCACTTCTATCTATGATGGTCTTCCTTGGATTACTGCAGAGCTCCGACATAGACTGTATCTCAAGTTTCCAGTTCCTTGCTCTGCCCTTGTTCTTCGGAGCATAAGCACTGGCACCTGTGTCCTTATGTCTAACGAAGCCCCACACTGTGAAGTGTGCCATGTGTGCCTAAGTGTGTCCCCTTCCATGCTGACAGAATGCATCACTTGTCTCAGTTCTTCATCCCACCCTACATCTATGCCCTTTGATGTATGAATTTGAAGATTTTTCACTATAAATTACAGAGTGCATTTCCCAAATCTTAAATTTAAACGTAGACACGTGGCTTGACCAATAAAGAAAAGGGAAACTAGTTGTCTGTTCTAATACTGGACTGTTAGAAACCTTATGCACTCTGGCTTATGGAACTACGTTGAGCTACACCAGATATGACCTTCATAGGTCAGCTGAGCTTTAACATATTTGAGTATGGCTATTAGAAATCAGATAATCAGGAGCTGGGTGCATGCCTTTAAACCCAGCACTCAGGAGGCAGAGGCAGGCAGATTTCTGAGTTTGAGGCCAGCCTGCTCTACAAAGTGAGTTCCAGGATAGCCAGAGCTACACAGAGAAACTCTGTCTCGAAAAACAAAACAAAAAAAAAAACAAAGAAAGAGAGAGAGAGAAAGAGAGAGAGAGAGAGAGAGAGAGAGAGAGAGAGAGAGAAAGAAAGAAAGAAAGAAAGAAAGAAAGAAAGAAAGAAAGAAAGAAAGAAAGAAAGAAAGAAAGAAAGAAGTCAGATCAGACATGCAGTGGATATGAGTATAGATTAGCCAGTCTTTAGTCAGCTACCAGAAAGGAGAGCTAGTTCTTCTAGCTTTGACACTAAACTTTTGTAGTTAGTGCTCTTCAACATTTACATGATCATGGTTAGCTGCTTCTTGGGAAGGCTAGTCATTGTGTTTCCAACTGTGATTCCTTTTATCTTCAAGATAATATGAATTTTAGGGACTCCCCTGGTCTTCCCTACCTTTGGTGTTAAAGGAAATCCTGCTCTACCTGCAGTAGTTCACTCTCATTTTCTCCTAAAGGGATACTTTTGCAAAAATTGTATAGTGTCTTTTTATAGGTTCTCTTCTCTAAGACAGAGGCAAGCTTGTGAGTGTTGAAAGATCAAAAGTCCACTAGTACTCCTCTCCCAGAACAGATAGTGTGATCATTCAATTCTGTGAAACCCCCAGAGATGCACAGGATGGGCCTTTACAGGGCGTTGGAGGCTTCTCTAGCTGGAAATTTTCTCTGAGAACACATTGAAATAAATAAGTCTTTATTTGGTATCTGTACTGGCTGGTTTTATGTGTCAACTTGACACAAGCTGGAGTTATCACAGAGAAAGGAGTTTCAGTTGGGGAAGTACCTCCATGAGATCCAGCTTTGGGGTATTTTCTCAATTAGTGATCAAGGGAAAGGCCCTTTGTGGGTGGGACCATCTCTGGGCTGGCAGTCTTGGGTTCTATGAGAGAGCAGGCTGAGCAAGCCAGGGGAAGGAAGCCAGTAAAGAACGTCCCTCCATGACTTCTGCATCAGCTCCTGCTTTCTGACCTGCTTGAGTTCCAGTCCTGACTTCCTTCAGTGATGAACAGCAATGTGGAAGTGTAAGCTGAATAAACCCTTTCCTCCCCAACTTGCTTCTTGGTCATGATGTTTGTGCAGGAATAGAAACCCTGACTAAGACAGTATTCTACTGCACATATAACTCTAAACTAATAGTTTTATGAAGCAATTTAAATTCATAAAAATGAAGTATACAAAATCAGTACATCCATGTTAATTAACTGTATGGCACTGTGATAAATACTCTGGATAACCAACTTTTAGAAAGAAGGATCTATTTTGTCTCATAGTTTTAAAAGTTTCTTCAATGATCAATTGGCCCATTTTGGGGTTGGGGTGAGAGGCAGGGCTGTGAAAGCATGTCACCGCAAGAACATATGTCTTAGTTTCTTTTCATGTTGCTGTGATGAAATACTCCAAAAGAAGCAAATTCAGGAGGGAATGGTTTATTTAAGCTCACAGTTCAAGGTTACAATCCATCATTGTGAGGGATGGTCACATTGTATCCTTGGCAAGGAAGCAGATGGCAATGTATGGATGTATGCTGACTCTTTCTCAGCTTGCTTTCACTACTTACCCAGCCCAGGTACTGCCCACAGTTAAGTTGGGCTTTCCCACATCAACTGACATAAACATAATCCATACAATCTCACAAAGGCATGGGTGGATATCTAACTCCCTGGTGGTGACTTTGGATTCTCTATAGTTGATAAGAGCAGCCATCACAACATGCATGAGAGCAAAACTTCTTGCCATGTGTCTGGGAAGTGAAAGAAGAGACAGGGTCCAACAATCCCCTTCAAGGCCATACCTCCAATGACCTATAGACCTCGTGGTAGGTCTTTCTTTTACAGTTTCTACCACCTTTCAATAGCACCAATCTAGAAACCAAGCCGTTGTCCACATGGACTTTTAGGTGACTCCTCTCTAGACTGTAGCAATGTCTTCCCTAAGTTCAGTCACCTAAAAAAAAGAAAGCCATGGTCTGAACAGTTTCATTTTTTAAGTTCTCCATTCAGTATCTTGCCATTTTAAACTATGTAGAGGGCATCTAGGAACAGCCACTAAAACCCCCCACCTCTCTGTTCTGTACATATTAACAAAAGAAGTAATTGGCACGTGAAGTTGGAAATACACTTTGCTTCATCCAGAAGCCACACTTGAAGTTATATATATCTGACACTCAAGTGAGCTTACCCACTCTGGACTCTGAAAGTGGGAAATGGTCTTCCCTAAGAGATCAAGATGAGTCCTCTCTGTGAACAACTAACTTTCTCCCCAAAAGAAGGAGAGACTGAGCTGAGCATGTCCAGAAGACTCAGAAGCTAAGGAACTCCACCCTTCCCTAGAGAACAATAAATAATGAGACAAGGAAACCAGAAAGCTAAGTCATTCCCTTTAAGAAAAGTAAATATTATAAGATGCATTAAAATACTCTCACAGTAAGTTGTATTTATTTGCTATCAACCTAAGTGGGGCTGTAATAGAAAAGTTTCCATCACCATCATGTGCCTTCATTGCCACAAAGCAAGACAGATGTGTCTTCTGTCTCTTTATTGGCAAAGACAATAACACCTTTTAAATCCCCAAACTGAAGTGCTGTGAGTCACAGGGGAGTGGAGAGGGTTCTTTGTATACATTTGACCTGGCCAACCCACACATAAGAAAAACTTCTCTGTGTTTTATCAATTTGTTCACTAGTAAGGGGCTATCTTATTTCTAATAAAGACTTATCTAAATCGTATTATAGTTGGCCTTGCCCACTTTCAGATGTAATGTACTTTGATTTTCAAACAGATTCATCTTCTTCTAGAAACACGTCTCTCAGAAAAATTTGGATCCTCAGTGTGCTACCATTTTAGCATATGCCCAACCCATGACCAAGTTCGGCTGTGTAGGGGCTTATTGGGGTCAATGAACATTGTACAGTACACATTTAAGTTATAAGAACCGATAGATGGGTTCCCCAATGTGGTTGCCAAGGCTTTTTATAAAGTAGGTGGAGAGCAGGTATGGTTCTCATCAGATCCTGTCTCCACCATCTTACCATTCTGATTCATCTGCAGTGAAAAACAATGAGGGTGTGGGAGTGTGTGTCTGTGAATGTGTGTGCATGTGTGCATATGTGAGTGTGTGAGTGTGTTTGGGTGTGTGTATGTGTGTGTGCATGTATGTGTGTGTGTGTATGTGTGTATGTGTGTGTGTGTATGTGTTTCAAATTGCATTTTTTTGGTTACATCTTCTATGAGATGATTAAAGAACTTTAGCTCTTTGCAACCAGCTCAGCCAAAAGTTTGACTATGTTTCACTTTCCCAATATGGTTCTCATTTGCTTCCAACCTCATTCATTTCTTATTATTTGTCTTTCAGAGAAAAAGGCAGCAAGAAAAATCAACC
Organism: Mus musculus; assembly: GCF_000001635.26. Taxonomy (NCBI): domain Eukaryota; kingdom Metazoa; phylum Chordata; class Mammalia; order Rodentia; family Muridae; genus Mus; species Mus musculus. The sequence continues at coordinate 98,921,862 of NC_000069.6, read as the reverse complement.
TTGGGCTTCGTTAATTAAGGCTCACATTCTTGCTGGTATATTTCAGGAAGACAGTCAGTAACTTTTGCCCTATTCTCTGGAGACCCTTATAATGTGGTCCTATCCATTCATCAGGGCTCTGTGCAGCTCTGGGGCCCATACGGGTTTTGGTGGTCTTTAAGTCTGTTTTCATATGGAATTGTGGACATAGTATCAGCTTTTTTAAAGAGATTTTAAAAATTGTCTCCCTCTGCGGAATGCCAGCAAGCAAAAACTAGGATGGCCTCATAGATAACCCCTGGGAAGAAAGTAGGAAGTAAGAATTTCTACCAGGTTTGGTTATTTTTAAAAATTAAAAAAGGAAAGAAAGGCATGTACCAGCTTGCTCACTCCACACACTCTCAAGTACTTCAATATTATCCCCTTACTCACTTGCTCTCTGATACCCTGACCCATCTTAAGCTTAGCCTTGTTTTTCATAATAAACAAAAATAAATGCAAGGAAACGTAGGGTTATTTTCCCTGACATGGAAGCAGACGCAGTCAGGAAGAGAAGCCATATGTGTGCCTTTCTTTGTCCTCACATCTCTGCCTCTGCAAAGGAGACCAATGTGATTCAGTCATTTCCCCCTCAGTACCTTTCACTATTTTTATCAAAATAAAGCATTTAAGGTGGGATTCCCAAGTTAAAAATGACATGTTAAGTGAACCATCATGTTTATTCAACTCTTCTGCTACAAGCAACAGTGTGGGTGTTTTGGAGAAGTGTTGGGAAGTGAAGTCACAAGCCACATAAAATCCATATACAAGATAGAGTAGGACAGACAAACAGCAACAAAATGAGGTATACACAAGGATGCAAGGAGGGAGCGTATAATACATCCCGTATACTGATGATGTCACTGTTTGGCTTAAGTTAGGCACGTCCTGTGAAATTGCAGTTCTAAAATCCTTACATTCTTGTTGCCCTAGTCCTTAGTCCCTTTGGATGGTCCTTGTGGGTAGGGAGTAAGAAGGCTCAAGAGTCAATGACATAGAATCTGAGAGTTAGGTGAGAAACAGAAGCAAACTCATTTATTGCAGAATTGACGAGTGCCTTTATACCTTCCACCCATGCCCCATTGGTCCATGACATCTTGCCCCTTGTTGCTGGCAGCATCTGATTGGCTGACCAGGTAATGTGCTCTGTTGTCATTTGTCTCTGTATGCCAGGCAGAATCTTAAGGTTGCAAAATGCAGATGCAGCTGTTGGGCATGCATGGGCTGCCAGTCATGATATGATGACTCATTCCTCCTACACATTCTGTCACAGTCGTCTGGTAAAAAATGGCAGGTGAACAGTGTCCTTGCATTCGAGGGCATGTCTGGTAGGACAGTCAGTTGCAGGACTCCCTTGTTCTGACTAGGTGTGATGGCCTTAGTAGCTGGAAACAAGGAATTAATTCTCATGGCCTACAGGGACACTGATATTTTGAAATCAAGATGGTAACAATGGAATGGCCAAAGGAAGCTGAGAAAGAATAGCCAGTGAGTGGAGAACCAAGTCATAGTTAGTCTGCAATTAAGTGCAAAGAGCACCCAGTATCCTTGCTTGGAAGCCATTGACAACTCAGAAGAGAGGAGAGTCTTAAATCACAGGGTTAGTGGTGGCTTTGAACTATAAAAGTAGAAACAAATGCCTGGTTTAATGGGAAAAATGGGCATGATTATTGACATCACATCTAAGAAAAAATTGGAAATAAAATTAAGCAGAAAGCAAGAGACCTTAGAATTCTAAGCCTTGAGTAGGTGGCAAACCCCTCTCCTTGGAGCTTAGAGAACCCTGTGGAAGAGCCAACTGGGATGTAGCCACCAAGGGAACAAGGCTTTTTAATCAACAGGGTAAGAGCTCTTATGAACTAACAAACTGAAGCAGCATTCACAGTGCCTGCCAGGTCTGTACAGGTCTTCTGTGCACCTGTGCTCAGGTTATGGCTTCCAGTTCATGTTTTCATGCGATTACAGAGTGTGTGTGAACGAGTTGGTCTCTGCTTCTTGTACTTGCTCTTGGGTTCTTTTCTTTCTGTTTGATTGTCCTGTTCAACTCTGATGTGTCAGTTTTTGTTTTGTCTTACTATATTTTATTTTGCGGTATTTTATTGTTATCTCCTATAAACCTGTTCTTATCTTTAGAGAGACATAAAGGGAGTGGATCAGGATGAGAGGTGAAGTGGAGAGGAACTGGGAGAGAAAACCATAATCAGGATGTAGTATGTGTGAAAGAATCTATTTTCAATATGAAGGAAAAAAATTAAAGACAAGAAATCTAGAAAGACTAAAAGGAAAGAAAGAAGGAATAAATCAAGGAAAGCAGGCAGGTTTCAGTGTTTGGAAGGTTATGTTCTCTCAGTTATCTGCTCTTTCTGATGCTACAGAATAATTACCCTAAGTTTTCAGCTTCCTCGAACAAAGGCTAATGTTGACTTATCTGCAACTCAGTCCTTGAAAGTCCCATAACCATCTATATCCATTATTTCATTTGTTTAATCTTCATAGTGACCATTTATGGTAATTGGTATTATTGAATCCATTCTGCAGATGAGGAAAGCAAAGAACAGAGAGGCTCACTAATTTATCAAGCACTGAGATAGTGTGCTCAGAAAAAGGTGAAGGCAGAATTCAAATAGCTAGACTGGCTCTCGGGCTCACACTCCCATTCATGTGAGAACCAGAACACTCCCGCCTCCTTTAGTAGCATCTGTGTTTGAGATAATGAGGATCTTTCTTCCAGTGCTTGCCCTGCTGAATAGCATGTCCTTCTTTCTATCACTGCAGGTATGGCAGAGGCATTGGAAGGCTCCTGGAAGCCCCAGGAAGCATTCTTAACGCTATGGTGGATTATTCTGCACTGGACTATGATCTTTATTAAACCTCACAGACCACAGCCACTGCCACTAGAGGTCTGTGAGAAAACTGGAGTGGTGATGATAGACAAGGGTAGAGGAGTCAGGAGGCAGAGGCAGAGCTGGGTTATTGGGGTAGGGAGACAACAGTCGCTGGTGGTCCTCATGTCCCTGGCAATAAGCTTCACTAATAGTTTGCCCAAGCACTCAGGCCATTCTTCGTACATACTCTTTGCAAGAAAGCATGCTCAATGACAGCAATATTCTACCGTGTCTGGTTTCCCTTTCTTTGATAACCCCAGTAGTTATTATTGTATCTGATAGAATGACCCAAGGCAAGGAATCCCAACACAGTATTTCCAGGATTGCTTAAGAGTTCCTCCATGATAATGTCACAGCACTCAGGGTCCATACTTCTCCTAGCATCTTGTCTTACAGGCTTGGTAGCCCTCCTTACATCTAACAGTCTCAAGTATACTGTTATTCACAAACATGGCAATCTCCAGTAGTGGCTGTGTCTAAGAAGGGCAAACTCTTTATTAGAAACATCTATAAAACATCCCTCATATACATCGACTAGAACTGAGTACCATTCTCATCTCAAACCGAGCATAGCAAAGCAAAACAAAGCAAAACAGAACAAAGCACCTAATCTTTCATCAAAGTAACAGAGCTGCTTTTTCTAAGCACATGATTGTAAGAAAGAAGGTAGGGGAAAAAAACCCAAAACTAAAACAAAACAAAAAACCCCCTCAGATTTCTAAGAAATTTTAGCTGAGATTGAAAGTTGACACCAGGTGAGTTGTGCATGCACAACCCACAATGTCTGCTAAAGCAGCTCCTGTTGACAATGTGTACTGACTGCCACCTCACTGTCTCAGCTCATCCTGCCAATTCTCAGAACTGAGCTGTGGGGATATAGCACCCGAGTCAATATGGCTTAGATGGAGAGAGTGAAACAAAGCCATAGGAAAGGCTGGAAGTATGTGCTATACCTTGCTGAGAAGACGGTGCAAAGTGGAGGTCACATGGGGAAGAACAAAAGCCCAGCATGGAAATGTTTCCATGTACAAATCAGTGCCATAGGCCATTCCACTAATCCTCATAAAATCCTTCTCTAATGTGTGTTTATACATACATATATATGTATATACATATATGCATATTTGTATATATGTGTATACACACATGTATATATACACATGCATACATATATATACTCATAAATAGATATATATGTATGTTATGTGTATATGTATACATATATATTCCATTACAGGCAAAGGAAGAGAGAGAGAGAGAGAGAGAGAGAGGGAGGGAGGGAGGGAGGGAGGGAGGAAGGAAGGAAGGAAGGAAGGAAGGAAGGAAGAAAGAAAGAAAGAAAGAAAGAAAGAAAGAAAGAAAGAAAGAAAGGTGAAGGCAAGGAAGGAAGGAAGGAAGGAGGGAGAAGGGGAGGGGAGGGGAGGGGAGCGGAGCAGAGCAGAGCAGAGCAGAGCAGAGCAGAGCAGAGCAGAGCAGAGGAGGAAGGCAGCACACATGAAAAGATGAGTCACTTTCCAGGAGTTACATTGCCAGTGAACAACACAGAGGACCATGGTGGCTGTGAACACTGACTGAATCTTTTCCACAAGGCCAAACTGTCTAAAGAATAATAAGAATAGCCACCCCCTCCCATTGTTATCATTCATGACTTTTGGCTTTTTGTCTCTGTAAAATCTTTTGACAAGATGAAGTGACCAAGAACAGGAGCAGTTTCAGGAGACAGAAAGATTGAAAGTTGCTAGGGAAGGGAAAGTTCACTCTCACCCCCCCCGCTGAAAAAAAGTCAGTCAAAAATCAATTTAATAGAATTATTAACTAGACAAGTCATCCATATGCCAAACTAGCAATTGATAACTTATTTCTGTTAGTTATTCATAGAATTTGGAGCAATTTGTATTGTTAGTAGTCATTTCAACAGATTTTTCAGATTTCTCTCTTGGTTCCTTGAGCTTTTGCCAGAGGAACAAGGTGTTGCAGAAGAATTCATAGAGGAAAAGTGTCCTCGACTTAAGTCCCAGTATCACAGAATTTTAAATGCATGTCTTTGGGAGGAATGCTTATAACACAATCAAAACCAGCCATTTAGCCAACTGGCAATGCCAAGTCAACCAGGACTGGGCATGCAGGGTCTGAGGTGGCTGTCTTCACAAGTAGGCAAGTCAGGACTAAGGACTGAAAGAGTCTAAATGCTGGGTTATCACATCTAAGATTCCTAGAATCACTAACTGACAGGAGTGTAGATGACACCCGCGCTAGCAGCTCATAGGAAGGAGGCATCAGTTCATCCAGGATGATCCATGCTCCCTACAACTGAACAAGGATGTAAACACTCTGTCCAAGTGCACAAGCCAGTGTGCTTGGCTGGCATCGTTATCATTTGATAAGTAGCTATCCTGCTGGGAGGTACAAAGACAGTGGGTTCAGACTGATAGCTCAAAGTAATCCTCTGCAACTGACATTAAAAACTTCTGAGAGGGAGAACCAGTTAACACAATAAATTTAAAGTAGTCCAGGGGTTAAATCAGACAATATACACAAAACTTGAGTCTTATTTACATATTTCCCAATCGTTTTTCTACTGAGTTGTTCCAAACAAGTATTTCAGGTTACTCAGAATCATTCAAGCCACTGACTTTCAACCCTGGAATCTTGCTGGAATCTTGATTAAAATGGACATCTATTCAAGACGAATGATTTTTGAGCAAACTTCCTATGTTCTTTTGAGCCTCGTTTTCCTAACTATTAACACTCATAACACCTACCAAAGTTTTCGTTGAAGCGTTGCAACTGTGCATGTTGCATTTGAATGAGGAGCTGGGTTCTGTCCACACTGACTGTCTTCCAGAGCTCCTTGTAACTTGTTTGAAATTGGTATAATTTAGTGATTTCCTTATTCCATTCATAACATTCATTTAAATAAGCACAAGAGAAAGAAAATTACATGTGAGAAGCATTAAGTCAGCAGATATGACAAGCTTCCACTTGAAGCCCAAATGTCAGTCCTCTGTGATTGCTCTGCCCCGGTTCTGGTTACACAGATGGGTGCCTGTCTGCTGCCTGTCTCAGCTTCTCCACTCTCAGTTTACCCTCCTTGCCAGCAGACCAGGGTCGGCATCCTTTTCCTTGTCTGGAGCGCCCCCTGGAGGTCTTGCTGCATGCTTGGTTTTCTTTGAACCTACTGAAGGATGATCCCCACCTCCTTTCTTTGCTTATTGCCCTCCATTCCTTTTCTCCAACACCGACATCTTGACTCTGCTCCCTTTCATCTCTGTATTGTAGAAAGCTCCTATTACAAGTGGCAGGCTCATCTTACTCTTTGTGACAAATTCTCCCCCCTAGTGTTACCTGCCCACTTCAGTAACAACAGCTTCCAGCTCCAGATCCCAATTCAGTACCTCTGTGAAGCTCATTACATATACATATACATATACATATACATATACATATACATATACATATACATATACATATACATATACATATACATATACATATACATATACATATACATTTTGAACCTTTATAAATGGGTTTTAGTTATATGTATAAAATATATAATATGTGCATACATATGTGTGTATATATGTACTATAACATGCATAATGTACATATATCTCTATATATGCATATGTAAAGGACATATATCATACATGTGGATACATACACACACATACAAATCACCTATGCTTCACTTACAACCTTTAACACAATGGAGCATTTACAATATTATTTATGAAGGTCATGTCATATAGTGTACTGCTTGGACAATAATGAAAGAAGAGAGTTTTGTGTATTTAGCACAAAACATAACTTCTAAATTTTATATGTTGATAATGTTGTTGTTACATTTATTTAAAATGTTTATTGCTTAGCTGTTTTATACCTCTATATAATAGGTTTCAATAATTTTATACATTCCCTTCCTCTACCACCCCCAGTCCGTCCTTACTCTGATACCTTCTTTTGCATGTGGTCCACTGACTTTAGACTTTCTCACTCAAGCATGATGGGAGATTATATACTGGATCAGAGACAACAAGTGGCTTTACCACATGATGTAGAATTCCACCAACTACTTTAATTGTAGTCCCTCATGGAAGAGTCGGATCTCAGGGGACACTTTTCTGTTCTTGATGAAATGCTGAGGGAACCAGTCTTGTGCCATTCTTGCACAGATGAGTACAGTTGCAGTGAGATCATGAGTGCAATAGCTCTGTGATTTCCAGAAGACAAAAGAGGACAATTGAAAAATAATTTCCAGTGCCCACCTATGGGTGCCAAGCCCCAGGCCTTTAGGAATCTGCTGTGTTTCTACACATTTAGCAAAAGACTGGACACTTTTGCAAGCCCCATGTTAAAGCTTTTGTTTCATACCCCATATCTGCCTATTCAATTCAGTGGTCACTTGCCACATACATCTTTTTAAACATATATAAAAAATATTCAACTCAATTTGAACGTCAGTTCTCATACTAGTCATGGGCTCAGGTATCAGCATCCACACGCTGCTGTGATCTGCAGGAGCATCTCTGAGGATTTGCTGGACAGCCCTGCGCTATATATACCACCTGATGATGTCTTCTGTGTCTTCCCATGTCATTATGAGATCCTTGGAAACCTACAAGAGACATGTGTTTACTTGCAAAGTACTAGTTCTTTTTCCTTCTGCTGAGCAAAAGCAAAGACTACATTGACTCAGTCTTCTGTTTGGCTGAATGTGGGTATGAACTAAAGGATGTTGCTACCCAGGAGTCAGGAGTCAGAAGAAATCACAGGACCACTGTTCCCTGTCCCCAGAACATGGCCCCAAGCTTCTGTGCAATGCTCTTGGGGCTCTGTGTGAATGGCAGTGATGACACATTTAATGAAAGGTAAATATTTATGGTCAGTCTCTAGTAGATGTGGTCTGTGGGGGAGCGGCAGTCAGAGGAGGGATGAGAGCCCATCATGGCACTCTAGGCTCACCTGTGAGGTTGCCTTGCATAAGGTTAACACTGTTACTCCGAAACAGAAAAGATGGTGATCAGGGACCAGCATGTTAATAGCTGCCTTCCACTTCCATGAAGACATCAGTGTGCTTAAAACTGGAGCAGTTTTACTGAGTTGTCATTAAAAACTACCAGAGAGCACAGCACAGAGATCTGAGCAATATCTCAGGCCGCTGCTGGCATCTAGTGTAGAGACAGGGAAGCAAGCGACCGACAGGCAAAGGCTCAGGAGCTCACAAACGGAAGACCCCAGTCAGACTCATACAACATTACTGTGTCCACAATGAATGTCTATTTTCTTGAGTGGCTGCCAACAGGTGAAGATCCATAAGAATAAAAAGAAGTTTCTATAGGATATCGGGACAGCACTCAGAACACTGGCTGTCAATACCAACAAACACAATTCCCCTTCATGTAGCATAAATTATTACCACCTTGTGACATTTTCAAATTTATTCTACAGGCATTTAAAACCTACTTACTTATATTATTATAACAATCAAATATTACACTAATTAATAAAAGGAGGAAATTTGATATTACAAAAATAATGTATATCAGCATGTATGTATCTATACATTGAACACATAATTTGGCCACTCGTTTTTACTTACATAAAATGATTAAGTTTCAATTTAAGGGCTATTAGTAAGAAGTAAGAATACACCAAGGGGTGGGTCAAAGAACTACAGGCAAGAGGACATGGGAGTTTGTCTCTGTGGGTCTTAGTTGCCAAGCTCAATACGATCATTTCTAATTCTCCACGAACCTTCAAATCTCATGGCTTCGTTTTTCCTCACACCCTAATAGTATCCTGTGGTGTGTATGTACCACATTTTCATTATCTGTTCATCATGGAAGAACATTTAGAATGTTTCTGTTTCCTCGATATTGTGGGAAGAACCCCCAATCGCCATGTAACTGGTTATCTAATACTAAGTGGCCAACCCTGTAACTTATACAGATTGAGCAAGTTGTGTTACATTTAGGAATATAAATGTGTATATACGTAACAACAATTAAAGAAAAAGAGGCTATGGAGCTGAGAGGAAGAGAAGGGGACAGTGTTTGAAGGAGGAAAGGGAAGGGGAGAGATGATATAAATATAAATTTTTTAAAAGGCTGATCTTTTGTCCTTTTATTGAAAGCAGATTTTGTTTTCACACAAACATTATGATTACAGTATTCCCTCCCAACTCCTCCCACTTTCCCTTCTATCTAGATCCTCCCCTTTCTATCTCTCCTTCGAAACAGGCAACTAAGGGATAAAATAAAATAAAACACTATAAGATAAAACAAAAACAAAGTGGGATAAAACAAAACTAAGAGAAGGAAACAAGACCCCTTCGAAAGGCACAAGAAATAGATAAAGACTCAGAGAGCCACAGGCTTGCACATTCAGGAATCCCATAAAAACATGAAACCAAAAGCCATAATATATATGCAAAATTAGGAGAGAGCTAACTAACTAACTAACTAACTAACTAAATAAATAAATAAATGTAAAATTAAAAATTAAAAAAGCCCTGATATGAAATTATGAGACAAGGAACCCCCAAAGGTTCCACTGGGTTTGTTCTCTGTTGGCCATATACTGCCTAGATAGTGGTATGTTTCCCAAGTGAGATTCCTTCGGAGAAAAACATTTTTTCATTTGCAAATGATTATCGATTTGAGATTTCATCTGAGATAGGGATTGGGAGTATGTGTCTACTTCTCCTTTCAACTCTAGTACTCCAACTGGTGCAGACCTGTGCAGACCCTTCACATGCTGCCTCAGCCTCTGTGAGTTCTTATGTGCACCAGTACTGCTGTGCTTAGAAGGCCTTGTTTTCTTGGTGACCTCTATCCTATCTGGCTGTTACACTCTTTCTGCCTCCTCTTCCATGCAGTTCCCCTATCTCCGTGGGGGAAGGATTGAAGGAGATATTTTATTTCAGGATGAGTATTCCAAGGTCTTTCACTGTCTATGAATTGTCTGGCTGTATTTGTTTCTGTTGCTGCAGGGAGAAGCTTCCCTGGTGATGGTAGAATAGGGCACTTATCTAGGAGTAGAGCAGAATGTCTGTAGGAGTCATTTTATTGCTATGCTTCTTTTATATATCAGTAGAATTTGGTTTTCTTCTAGGTGCCTGGGCTATCTGGTCTCAGGTTCTTGGTGACCCAGGCACTATCAGGTGTGGGTTTCATCTCATTTGATTAACGTGGGGCTTAAAGCTAATCAGATATTGGTTGGTCACTCCCACAAGTTTTGTACCACCATTGAACAAATGTATTTATCTTATTGTTGGTGTTCTCTGATGTGCAGTTTTCCAGTTTCATGAGGTGCTATTTATTAATTGTTGATCTTAGTGCCTGCACTATCAGTGTTCTGTGGAGAAAACCTTTTCCTGTGTCAAAGAATTCAAGGCTATTGCTTACTTTCTCTATCAGGTTCTGTGTACCTGATTTTATGTTGAGGCCTTTGATCCACTTGGATTTGAGTTTTGTGCCAGGTGATGAGTGTGGATCTATTTGGATTCTTCTGCATTCAACTATCCAGTTTGACCAGCATCATCTGAAGAGGCTGTCTTTGTTCCAGTGTGTGTTTCTGATGCCTTTATAAAAAATCAGGTGTCTATAGGTGTATCAATGTTTAAATCTTCAATTTGTTTTTCAACTTGTCTGTTCTTGTGCCAGTATCATGCAGTTTCTATTACTGTAGCTCTCTATATGTTTAAATCAAGGACGATTATATCTCCAGTTTGTTTATTTTTGTTTTTGCTTGTTTTTGGTTTGGTGGTGGTGGTGGTGGTGGTGGTGGTGGTGGTGGTGTGTATGCATGTCCATACGAAGTTGAAGATTGTCCTTTGAAGATTTGAGAACAATTGTGTTGGCATTTTGATAGGGATTACATTGAATCTTATTAATCTTACTGATCAGTGAGGATGAGAAATCTTTCTACCTTCTGATATCTTTTTGAATTTCTTTCTTCAATGTCTTAAAGTTTTCTGTCCATTTGCCACTTGTTTATAGGAGGGCTACTCTTTCTGGTTAATTAATTTTGCATCTATTCCCTTGCTAAAAGTATTTATCATCCATAGGAATTTCCCAGTGTTTGGGGTCACTCATATATACTATTATGTAATAGTTTGACATCATTCTATCTGACTTGTATGCTACTGATCTCCTTTGGCTGCCTTATCACTCCAGCTAGCACTTCAAGGACTACACTGAATAAAGGTGAAGAGCATGGAAAACCTTGTCTTGCTCCTGGTTTTAATGAAATCACTTTCTTTGGGGTTCTCTTTATTTAAGTTAATATTGGCTATGGGCTTGCTATAAATAAACCTTCTTTATTATGTTGAGATATGTCCTTTGTATGACTGTTCTCTCCAGGATTTTTATCATGAAGGAGTATTAGATTTTGTGAAGGAATTTTTCAGCACCTAATGAGGTGATCATGTGGTTTTGTCTTTCAGTTTGTTTATATGGTAGATTATATGTCTTGATTTAATTTATGTTTAACCACTCCTGCATCTTTGGATTGAAACCTACTTGTGTTGCGGGATATTTGGTCACTGTGAACGCCAAGACTGTAATATTTACTGGAAGACCCTGTTTCTACTTGTGGGGTGGATCAGCCCTAGCACACATCTTTAATCCAAAAGCTTTCTCTTTGAATATGTAAATGGGATTAAATTAAGTCAACCTTAGGGCCAAGAGGCAGAGCAAGCAACCAGTTGACAGGGAGTGACCATAGTAAACCAAGATAGAGAGTAAAAGGAAGTCAGGAGGATGGCTAGAGAAGAGCACAGGACGTAGAAAGGAAGGGTTGAGATGATGTGGAGAAGGAAAACTTCCTTTTGGGACATTGGTTAAGGAGAAAGCATACGCTTGGTGCTTTCTCTGCCTCTCTGAGTTAGCAGGCTTTCACCCCAGCATCTGGCTCCAGAGTCTTTTTTTTTTTTTTTATTTTTTTAATTAGGTATTTTCCTTGTTTACATTTCCAAAGCTATCCCAAAAGTACCCATACCCTCCCCCCCACTCCCCTACCCACCCACTCCCCCTTTTTGGCCCTGGCGTTCCCCTGTACTGGGACATATAAAGTTTGCAAGTCCAATGGGCCTCTCTTTCCAGTGATGGCCACTAGGCCATCTTTTGATACATATGCAGCTAGAGTCAAGAGCTCCGGGGTACTGGTTAGTTCGTATTGTTGTTCCACCTATAGGGTTGCAGATCCATTTAGCTCCTTGGATACTTTCTCTAGCTGCTCCATTGGGGGCCGTGTGACCCATCCAATAGCTGACTGTGAGCATCCACTTTTGTGTTTGCTAGGCTCCAGCTTAGTCTCACTAGAAACACCTATATCAGGGTCCTATCAGCAAAATCTTGCTAGTGTATGCAATGGTGTTAGCGTTTGGAGGCTGATTATGGGATGGATCCCTGGATATGGCAGTCTCTAGATGGTCCATTGTCTCAGCTCCAAACTTTGTCTCTGTAACTCCTTACATGGGTGTTTTGTTCCCAATTCTAAGAAGGGGCAAAGTGTCCACACTTTGGTCTTCATTCTTCTTCAGTTTCATGTGTTTTGCAAATTGTAACTTATATCTTGGGTATTCTAAGTTTCTGGGCTAATATCCACTTCTCAGTGAGTACATATCATTTGAGTTCTTTTGTGATTGGGTTACCTCACTCAGGATAATGCCCTCCAGGTCCATCCATTTGCCTAGGAATTTCATAAATTCATTCTTTTTAATAGCTGAGTAGTACTCCATTGTGTAAATGTACCACATTTTTTTGTATCCTTTCCTCTGTTGAGGGGCATCTCGGTTCTTTCCAGCTTCTGGCTATTATAAATAAGGCTGCTATGAACATAGTGGAGCATGTTTCTTTCTTACTAGTTTGAACATCTTCTGGATATATGCCCAGGAGAGGTATTGCAGGATCCTCCAGTAGTACCATGTCCAGTTTTCTGAGGAACTGCCAGACTGATTTCCAGAGTGGTTGTACAAGCTTGCAATCCCACCAACAGTGGAGGAGTGTTCCTCTTTCTCCACATCCTCGCCAGCATCTGCTGTCACCTGAGTTTTTGATCTTAGCCATTCTGACTGGTGTGAGATGGAATCTCAGGGTTGTTTTGATTTGCATTTCCCTGATGATTAAGGATACTGAACTTTTTTCCAGGTGCTTCTCAGCCATTCGGTATTCCTCAGGTGAGAATTCTTTGTTTAGCTCTGAGCCCCATTTTTTAATGGGGTTATTTGATTTTCTGGAGTCCACCTTCTTGAGTTCTTTATATATATTGGATATTAGTCCTCTATCTGATTTAGGGTAGTAAAGATCCTTTTCCAATCTGTTGGTGGCCTTTTTGTCTTATTGACGGTGTCTTTTGCCTTACAGAAGCTTTGCAGTTTCATGAGGTCCCATTTATCGATTCTCGATCTTACAGCACAAGCCATTGCTGTTCTATTCAGGAATTTTCCCCCTGTGCCAATATCTTTGAGGCTTTTCCCCACTTTCTCCTCTATAAGTTTCAGTGTCTCTGGTTTTATGTGGAGCTCCTAGATCCACTTAGATTTTACCTTAGTACAAGGAGATAGGAATGGATCAATTCACATTCTTCTACATGATAACCACCAGTTGTGCCAGCACCATTTGTTGAAAATGCTGTCTTTTTTCCACTGGATGGTTTTAGCTCCCTTGTCCAAGATCAAGTGACCAGAGGTGTGTGGGTTCATTTCTGGATCTTCAATTCTATTCCAATGGTCTACTTTTCTGTCATTATACCAGTACCATGCCGCTGGCTCCAGAGTCTTATTGGACATAGTTGATCATGATGGATGATCTTTTTGACATGTCTTTAAGATTTGATAAATAATCTATTGAAAAATTTTGCATTCATTAAAAATTTTTCTGAAATTCTTTCTTTGTTTAATCTTTATGTGTGGCTTGAGTATTAAAATAACTGTGTCCTCATAAAATGACCTGGGCAATCTTCCTTCTTTTCTATTTTGTGGAATAATTTAAGGCATATTGGCATTAATTCTTTGAAAGTCTACTAGAATTCAGCACTAAAACTATATGGTCATGACCTTTTTTGGTTGGCAAGCTTTTAGTGTCTACTTTGATTTCACTAGGGGTTAGAGGTATGTTTAAATTGTTTGACTAATCTTGAATTAACTTTGTAGGTGGTATGAATTGAGAAAATTATCAGTAGGGCTGGGGAGGTGATGGGGAGTTTCAGTGGGAAAGGGGATAACATTTGAAATGGAAATGAATAAAATAACCAATAAAATAAAAAAAATTAAAAAGGAATTGAAGTGTCCTTTTGGTGGATTTTCTTTTTTCACTTGAAGAATAGGTAGTGTCTTTATCTACCTCTTCTGTTTTGGTTTGATGTCTAGATTTTGTCAGATATTAAAATGACTACAGTATATTTCCTAGGAGGTCCATTTACCTGAAAAATCTTTTTTTCATCTTTTTTATCCTGAGGTGATGTCTATTCTTGATGCTAAATTGAATTCCTTTGATGCCGCAGAAGGATGGATCCTGTTTTCAGGATTCATTCTGTTAATCTGTGTCTTTTTCTCAGGGAACTGAGACCATTGATAATGTTGAGAAATACCAATGAGCAGAGTTTGTTGATTCTGTTTGTTCCTGTGGTGTTTTGTTGTTGTTGTTTGTATTCTGTTTGTTTCCTTGATTTTGATTGGCTTGCCTGAGATTACTTATTCCTTGTGTTTTCCTGGATGTGGCTATCATCTTCAGGTTGAAGTTTTTTTTCTAGCACTTTCTGCAGAGCTGTGTGTTGTAGATAGATACTGCTTAAATTTTGTTATATTGTGGAACATCTTGTTTTCTTAATCTATGGTGGTTGAGAGTCCTGCTGGGTGTGGCAGTCTGGGTTGGTATCTGTGGTCTCTTAGCACATGTACAACATCTGTTCATGCCTTTCTGGCTTGTAGAGTTTCCATTGAGAAGTGAGGTTTAATTCTACTAGGTCTGTCTCTATGTTACTTTGTCTTTTTCCCTTGGAGTTTTTAATACTCTTTTTATGTGCTTTATGTTTAGTATTTTGGTTATTATGTGACATGAGGAATTTCTTTTCTGGTCCAGGCTATTTGGTGCTTTGTAAGTTTCTTTTATTTTGATAGGCATTTCCTTCTTTAGGTTAGGGATTTTTTTTTTCCTATGATTTTGTTGAAAGTATTTTCTGTGCCTTTGACCTGGGTGGCAGCTACTACTGTTGCTTCCTCTTCCTCTTCCTCTTCTTCCTCCTCCTCCTCCTTCTTTGCCTTGATCCTTCTCCTCCTCTTCCACTGCTCCTCCTCTGCCACCTCCTCCCTCCTGCTCCTCTTTCTTCTATTCTCATAATTCATAGATTTTGATCTTTTCATAGTATCCCAAATTTCCTGGGTGTTTTGTACCTGGAGAATTTTAGATTTAACATTTTATTTGACAAATGTATCCATTTTTTCTATCTTGTTTTTAATGCTCTAGAGTCTCTCTTCCATCTCTTGTATTCTGTTGCTGGATCTTGCATCTGAACTACCCATTCAAGTTCCTAGATTTTAAATTTCCAGTTTTCCTTTAGTTAGGATTTCCTTTATTGATTTTATTTCTACTTCCTACACTTATGCAATATATCTATGCTCTACAAGGTCACTGTCTGGCCAGCATTTACATAGTATCTTGTAATATTTGTAACATGTTTTTATCTTAAGATATTTCAGAAATCAGTTGCAATTTCAAGAAAATTAAGTGAAATTATACTGGCAGGATATAAGTATAGTAATTTATCAACTGCTTAATAATAGAGACCAGAAACCAAAATGCCACTTAGGATATTTTGTTAGCATCTGTGCTCAGTATGGGAACAATTAGCCAACATACTGTAAATAATTCCTCTGACTGCTTTCAGGGACAGGACAGTGACCTGTTTCAAACGAGAAGATGGTGATTGGATTTGATCCTGCACCCTGGGCTTGCTCTACTGCCCTCCACCAGGTGCACCCTCTTGAACAGTATATTAAAGTTTGCACCATGGGCTTTGTGTCTCAAGACCAGGGATTCTTCCATATCAGTGGTATCCAGGTGAGAAAGGTCTTTTAGAAAGAGGATACCTTTAAAAATCAACTTGTAGGAATTAGGTAACAATTGGGTGAACTGTCCTCTCACACTAGTGACTGAGCTGTTAAGATGAAGGCACTGTGAAGTCTCCATTAGAACTCCTTATCGACAAGCCCCTTCCATTCCACTCGAGCCCCAGGGTACCTTGCCAGCAGACTCGCCTGACACCCGCAAGGGCCCACACAGGATTCCCCACGGGATCCTAAGACCTCTGGTGAGTGGAACACAGCGCCTGCCCCAATCCAATCACGCAGAACCTGAGACTGCGGTAATAGGGAAGCAGACTACCCGGGCCTGACCTGGGGCACAAGCCCCTTCCGCTCCACTCGAGCCCCGGGGTACCTTGCCAGCGGAGTCGCCCGACACCTGCAAGGGCCCACACAGGATTCCCCACGGGATCCTAAGACCTCTGGTGAGTGGAACACAGCGCCTGCCCCAATCCAATCACGCAGAACCTGAGACTGCGGTAATAGGGAAGCAGACTACCCGGGCCTGACCTGGGGCACAAGTCCCTCCCACTCCACTCGAGCACCGGGGTACCTTGCCAGCAGAGTCGCCTGACACGGGCAAGGGCCCACACAGGATTCCACACGGGATCCTAAGACCTCTAGCGAGTGGAACACAACTTCTGCCAGGAGGCCGTTTCGAACACCAAATATCTGGGTACCATCCCTGCAAGAAGAGAGCTTGCCTGCAGAGAATACTCTGCCCACTGAAACTAAGGAGAGAGCTACCCTCCCAGGTTTGCTTATAGAGGCTAACATAATCACCTGAGAAACAAGCTCTTAACAGTGACAACTATAACAGCTAGCTTCAGAGATTACCAGATGGCGAAAGGGAAACGTAAGAATCCTACTAACAGAAATCAAGACCACTCACCATCGTCAGAACGCAGCACTCCCACCCCACCTAGTCCTGGGCACCCCAATACAACCGAAAATCTAGACCCAGATTTAAAAACATTTCTCATGATGATGATAGAGGACATCAAGAAGGACTTTCATAAGTCACTTAAAGAATTACAGGAGAGCACTGCTAAAGAGTTACAGGCCCTTAAAGAAAAGCAGGAAAACACAACCAAACAGGTAGAAGTCCTTAAAGAAAAACAGGAAAACATATCCAAACAGGTGATGGAAATGAACAAAACCATACTAGAACTAAAAGGGGAAGTAGACACAATAAAGAAAACCCAAAGCGAGGCAACGGTGGAGATAGAAACCCTAGGAAAGAAATCTGGAACCATAGATGCGAGCATCAGCAACAGAATACAAGAAATGGAAGAGAGAATCTCAGGTGCAGAAGATTCCATAGAGAACATCGACACAACAGTCAAAGAAAATACAAAATGCAAAAGGATCCTAACTCAAAACATCCAGGAAATCCAGGACACAATGAGAAGACCAAACCTACAGATAATAGGAATTGATGAGAATGAAGATTTTCAACTTAAAGGGCCAGCTAATATCTTCAACAAAATAATAGAAGAAAACTTCCCAAACATAAAGAAAGAGATGCCCATGATCATACAAGAAGCCTACAGAACTCCAAATAGACTGGACCAGAAAAGAAATTCCTCCCGACACATAATAATCAGAACAACAAATGCACTAAATAAGGATAGAATATTAAAAGCAGTAAGGGAGAAAGGTCAAGTAACATATAAAGGAAGGCCTATCAGAATTACACCAGACTTTTCACCAGAGACTATGAAAGCCAGAAGAGCCTGGACAGATGTGATACAGACACTAAGAGAACACAAATTCTAGCCCGGGCTACTATACCCAGCCAAACTCTCAATTACCATAGATGGAGAAACCAAAGTATTCCAACAAAACTAAACTCACCCATTATCCCTCCACGAATCCAGCCCTTCAAAGGATAATAACAGAAAAAAACCAATACAAGGACGGGAACCACGCCCTAGAAAAAACAAGAAGATAAACCCTCAACAAAACTAAAAGAAGACAGCCACAAGAACAGAATGCCAACCCTAACAACAAAAATAAAAAGAAGCAAATATTACTTTTCCATAATATCGCTTAATATCAATGGACTCAATTCCCCAATAAAAAGACATAGACTAACAGACTGGCTAAACAAACAGGACCCAACATTCTGCTGCTTACAGGAAACCCATCTCAGGGAAAAAGACAGACACTACCTCAGAGTGAAAGGCTGGAAAACAATTTTCCAAGCAAATGGTCTGAAGAAACAAGCTGTAGTAGCCATTCTAATATCAGATAAAATCAACTTCCAACCCAAAGTTATCAAAAAAGACAAGGAGGGACACTGCATACTCATCAAAGGTAAAATCCACCAAGAGGAACTCTCAATTCTGAATATCTACGCTCCAAATGCAAGGGCAGCCACATTCATTAAAGACACTTTAGTAAAGCTCAAAGCACACATTGCACCTCACACAATAATAGTGGGAGACTTCAACACACCACTTTCATCAATAGACAGATCATGGAAACAGAAACTAAACAGAGACACAGTGAAACTAACAGAAGTTATGAAACAAATGAACCTGACAGATATCTACAGAACATTTTATCCTAAAACAAAAAGATATACCTTCTTCTCACCACCTCACCGGACCTTCTCCAAAATTGACCATATAATTGGTCACAAAACAGGCGTCAACAGATGCAAAAATATTGAAATTGTCCCATGTATTCTATCAGACCACCAAAGGCTGATCTTCAATAACAACATAAATAATGGAAAGCCAACATTCACGGGGAAACTGAACAACACTCTTCTCAATGATACCTTGGTCAAGGAAGGAATAAAGAAAGGAATTAAAGACTTTTTAGAGTTTAATGAAAATGAAGCCACAACGTACCCAAACCTATGGGACACAATGAAAGCATTTCTAAGAGGGAAACTCATAGCTCTGAGTGCCTCCAAGAAGAAACGGGAGAGAGCACATACTAGCAGCTTGACAACACATCTAAAAGCTCTAGAAAAAAAGGAAGCAAATTCACCCAAGAGGAGTAGACGGCAGGAAATAATCAAACTCAGGGGTGAAATCAACCAAGTGGAAACAAGAAGAACTATTCAAAGAATTAACCAAATGAGGAGTAGGTTCTTTGAAAAAATCAACAAGATAGATAAACCCTTAGCTAGACTCACTAGAGGGCACAGGGACAGCATCCTAATTAACAAAATCAGAAATGAAAAGGGAGACATAACAACAGATCCTGAAGAAATCCAAAACACCATCAGATCCTTCTACAAAAGGCTATACTCAACAAAACTGGAAAACCTGGACGAAATGGACAAATTTCTGGACAGATACCAGGTACCAAAGTTGAATCAGGATCAAGTTGACCATCTAAACAGTCCCATATCACCTAAAGAAATAGAAGCAGTTATAATAGTCTCCCAGCCAAAAAAAGTCCAGGACCAGACGGGTTTAGTGCAGAGTTCTATCAGACCTTCAAAGAAGATCTAATTCCAGTTCTCCACAAACTATTTCACAAGAAAGAAGTAGAAGGTACTATACCCAACTCATTTTATGAAGCCACTATTACTCTGATACCTAAACCACAGAAAGATCCAACAAAGATAGAGAACTTCAGACCAATTTCTCTTATGAATATCGATGCAAAAATCCTTAATAAAATTCTTGCTAACCGAATCCAAGAACACATTAAAGCAATCATCCATCCTGACCAAGTAGGTTTTATTCGAGGGATGCAGGGATGGTTTAATATACGAAAATCCATCAATGTAATCCATTATATAAACAAACTCAAAGACAAAAACCACATGATCATCTCCTTAGATGCAGAAAAAGCATTTGACAAGATCCAACACCCATTCATGATAAAAGTCTTGGAAAGATCAGGAATTCAAGGCCCATACCTAAACATGATAAAAGAATCTACAGCAAACCAGTAGCCAACATCAAAGTAAATGGAGAGAAGATGGAAGCAATCCCACTAAAATCAGGGACTAGACAAGGCTGCCCACTTTCTCCCTACCTTTTCAACATAGTACTTGAAGTATTAGCCAGAGCAATTCGACAACAAAAGGAGATCAAGGGGATACAAATTGGAAAAGAGGAAGTCAAAATATCACTTTTTGCAGATGATATGATAGTATATATAAGTGACCCTAAAAATTCCACCAGAGAACTCCTAAACCTGATAAACAGCTTCGGTGAAGTAGCTGGATATAAAATTAACTCAAACAAGTCAATGGCCTTTCTCTACACAAAGAATAAACAGGCTGAGAAAGAAATTAGGGAAACAACACCCTTCTCGATAGTCACAGATCATATAAAATATCTCGGCGTGACTCTAACTAAGGAAGTGAAAGATCTGTATGATAAAAACTTCAAGTCTCTGAAGAAAAAAATTGAAGAAGATCTCAGAAGATGGAAAGATCTCCCATGCTCATGGATTGGCAGGATCAACATTGTAAAAATGGCTATCTTGCCAAAAGCAATCTACAGATTCAATGCAATCCCCATCAAAATTCCAACTCAATTCTTCAACGAATTAGAAGGAGCAATTTGCAAATTCATCTGGAATAACAAAAAACCTAGGATAGCAAAAACTCTTCTCAAGGATAAAAGAACTTCTGGCGGAATCACCATGCCAGATCTAAAGCTTTACTACAGAGCAATTGTGATAAAAACTGCATGGTACTGGTATAGAGACAGACAAGTAGACCAATGGAACAGAATTGAAGACCAAAAAATGAACCCACACACCTATGGTCACTTGATCTTCGACATGGGAGCTAAAACCATCCAGTGGAAGAAAGACAGCATTTTCAACAATTGGTGCTGGCACAACTGGTTGTTATCATGTAGAAGAATGCAAATAGATCCATACTTATCTCCTTGTACTACAGTCAAATCTAAGTGGATCAAGGAACTTCACATAAAACCAGAGACACTGAAACTTATAGAGGAGAAAGTGGGGAAAAGCGTTGAAGATATGGGCTCAGGGGAAAAATTCCTGAACAGAACAGCAATGGCTTGTACTGTAAGATTGAGAATTGACAAATGGGACCTAATGAAACTCCAAAGTTTCTGGAAGGCAAAAGACACCGTCAATAAGACAAAAAGACCATCAACAGATTGGGAAAGGATCTTTACCTATCCTAAATCAGATAGGGGACTAATATCCAACATATATAAAGAACTCAAGAAGGTGGACTTCAGAAAATCAAATAACCCCATTAAAAAATGGGGCTCAGAACTGAACAAAGAATTCTTACCTGAGGAATACCGAATGGCAGAGAAGCACCTGAAAAAATGTTCAACATCCTTAATCATCAGGGAAATGCAAATCAAAACAACCCTGAGATTCCATCTCACACCAGTCAGAATGGCTAAGATCAAAAATTCAGGTGACAGCAGATGCTGGAGAGGATGTGGAGAAAGAGGAACACTCCTCCATTGTTGGTGGGATTGCAGGCTTGTACAACCACTCTGGAAATCAGTCTGGCGGTTCCTCAGAAAATTGGACATAGTACTACCGGAGGATCCAGCAATACTTCTCCTGGGCATATATCCAGAAGATGCCCCAACTGGTAAGAAGGACACATGCTCCACTATGTTCATAGCAGCCTTATTTATAATAGCCAGAAGCTGGAAAGAACCCAGATGCCCCTCAACAGAGGAAAGGATACAGAAAATGTGGTACATCTACACAATGGAGTACTACTCAGCTATTAAAAAGAATGAATTTATGAAATTCCTAGGCAAATGGATGGACCTGGAGGTCCTGAGTGAGGTAACACATTCACAAAGGAACTCACATAATATGTACTCACTGATAAGTGGATATTAGCCCAAAACCTAGGATACCCAAGATATAAGATACAATTTCCTAAACACATGAAACTCAAGAAAAATGAAGACTGAAGTGTGGACACTATGCCTTTCCTTAGAAGTGGGAACAAAACACCCATGGAAGGAGTTAAGGAGACAAAGTTTGGAGCTGAGATGAAGGGATGGACCATGTAGAGACTGCCATATCCAGGGATCCACCCCATAATCAGCATCCAAACGCTGACACCATTGCATACACTAGCAAGATTTTATCGAAAGGACCCAGATGTAGCTGTCTATTGTGAGACTATGCCGGGGCCTTGCAAACACAGAAGTGGATGCTCACAGTCAGCTAATGGAGGATCACAGGGCTCCCAATGGAGGAGCTAGAGAAAGTAGCCAAGGAGCTAAAGGGATCTGCAACCCTATAGGTGGAACAACATTATGAACTAACCAGCACCCCGGAGCTCTTGACTCTAGCTGCATATGTATCAAAAGATGGCCTAGTCGGCCATCACTGCAAAGAGAGGCCCATTGGACTTGCAAACTTTATATGCCCCAGTGTAGGGGAACGCCAGGGCCAAAAAGGGGGAGTGGGTGGGTAGGGGAGTGGGGGGTTGGTGGGTATGGGGGACTTTTGGTATAGCATTGGAAATGTAAATGAGCTAAATACCTAATAAAAATGGAAAAAAAAAAAGAACTCCTTATCATCAATACCCACTCTGGTTTCCAAAAGGCTCTGAATTTCACAGGCATGAGGTATTCACTGAGTATGTTGAGACTGAAGCTGTAGACAAGCAAGGCCTCCTGAGCTCAACTTAGGGATAATGCTAGGAACAGAAAATAATATTCAGTTGTTATTAAAGTATCACCAAAACATCTGCTTCTTTAGACAGTAACCTTCCCAGCCAGAAGCACTCTTTATTTCTAGTGGTCTCCCACAAACATCTCTCTATCTTAATAAGTAAAACCATACAATTTAAATGCAGACCCTGGAGTCATATTACCTGGATCTGTAGCCCCAGCTATGTGGTTTATTTGTTACATGACTTTGGACAACTTAGTTTCTATTGTGTGTCTTGGTTTTCTTACATGTGAAATGGTGATAATGACTTTTATCATATGAATTAATACATGCTAAACCCCTAGAACACTTGCTGTATCAATGAATGTTTTATAAATATTATTATTACTGATACTATTGTAACGTAACATGACTGGTTCACCTCTTGGTGAGTGTGAAGTTCACTGGCATAACCAGGAGGTAGAAAGAATGAGGAAAGGTGTGTCCCCTGCAGCAAATGGGGAAAGAGCTGGGGAGTAATTCCCAAAGCAATATCGCTGATGAGTTTGAACTTCATTAGCGGTGTTAGCGTGAAATAACAGAAACTAAACAAAAACTGGATTAATTAAACACAACAGAAAATAAAGTGTAGAAAAGACAAGCCCACTCCTTGTTCAACCTGGAAGCATTTAAAGAAATACAGATATTGAGTACAACTTTAACTAAAAAATCCCACTTCTTTCGATGAACAGAAATGGCTCCCACCTGACACGTAGACAAGAACATTTGTATGAAAAGAAACCAAAATCTGTCTTCCTTAACCCATAAAAATTTTATAATTATTCTGTAAATATTAAACAAAACTTCCCTCTGGGGTACTTTCATTTTGATGCTGGCCCACAGTATGGAGACAGACACCAGCCAATTTTCCAACCCTTTAATTGTCAAAGCCAGGATGCAGATTTTTCCCAGTTTTCCAGGTTTCATTGGCCACATGTTCCCTCACTCATTCCCCAACCATCCTCTACTTTTGGACAAAGCTTTCTTCAATTTTCCAGAACGTTTATTGAAGGCACCTGGCTCTGAGATTTCTTTTAATCTCCCAGATCTCTGATTGCTGGCAGTAGCTTCCCAGACTGATAGCTGTCTCCTTTGTACATCTCCAGCAAAAATGCTTCTCTGTGTTCCCAGAACCCTATCCATAGAGTCATCCAACATGACTCACAATCCAGAGAAAATTTTCAACCAAAAGTTCAGAGAGGCCAATAAATTCAATACAAGTTGATAGGAATGCAATCTTGCACCAAGAAGACACTTCTATGTACTCATGGCTTGTTTCTGTCAACAGAGTAAAGTTAACTCAGGACAAAATGCCATTGCCCACTGATTCTCTTGTTGACAGGTAAAGTAGCCACAAGCCTTCAAGGAAGAAGTCCCACTTGGGTGGCCAACTTTGTAACTGAAATAGATTTGCCTCTTGGTAAGTACAAAGTCAGTAAGTTCAGCAAGGCTGTAGCATAGGTGTCAAACCTCGGAGTATCTGCCTGGTTGCCAACAGTACTAGCTCTAATTTCAGGAGCATTTTCTGCCACTAAGCACAGTGTTCTCTACACAACACCTCACTGCAGACATTTGAGACCTTCTGTTATGTACAAGATTTCCGGTATGAGGTGGTGGTACAAAGTATGTTGTTGCTTCTCAATAAAAGAAACTTTTCTCATACTCTAGACAATGGCTCCTGCCACTTAATTTGCATTTAGTTGAGTTTGATCCTCAGTGATCATAAATCTTTTGATAAAGACAAACTATCTCTCATATGTCAATGGCTTTCATACCAATAGGTTTTTGGTAGTGGATCCACAATACCTTGCTGTGGGCACCCACACTCATGACTGGAATCTTGATGTCCTGTTCTGTCCCTAGAATCCAACTATTTCCACGATCCAAGGAAGACTCAATCCCATGTTCAGGCACTCCATTTGTTTCCAGTCTGATCTGATCTAGGTAGTGAATTCAGCAGCTGGTGAACACTTTTCACTCCATAAAATAAGGACAGATGGTGTAATCTATTTGTCTTGTACCCAAGATCCCCAAAAGTCCCTCTTTAGGCTTTTTCCCCATATGTCTTTGTAACTATGCCATGGCTTTGGCCCTACTAATAACATAGCCACTGCTGGAGGTTCATAGCTTATAATGGGATCAGAAATATGCAAACTTCTCTTAATGTGACTTAGCCCTATCAGTGAATGATTTCAGTAACTGAAGGGTGATACTACCTTCAAATATCAAGGGTCATTTTCAGCCTAATAGTCTTAAGTCAAGCATAACTGAGTCTAAGGTTCACCCTGACTTGCAGGGCCATCTCAAGTGAGATATAACATAGAACCAGAGGAGAAGAATTCAATTGCTCAGGACTCTGGCATTTGATGGAGGCCAACTGCCACCTGCTTTCTGGCTGGATGATGACTACTTAGGATGGCATCTCATTCTTATCACCCAAATTAAGTAGGCACATTCCTCAACAGGTAATAATGGCCACTCAAGAAAGATAAGTACCACCTCCCAGTTGCATCCCGAGTATTCTTAAAATCCTACTGGTGATGCTCAGGAGTACCCAGATGAGTTCAAGACTGGTCTATCTCACTATGAACCAATTCCCTAGAATGCAGAGATGCTGTCAAACTTCTACCTCAACTGGTTCTCTCTGTGACCTAATATCTATCTATTGATATTAACTCCTTTAAGTGAGGGTGCTTATATAAAATGTTCCATCTATGAAGAGAGCTCTTCCTTAGCTCAGTTCAAAGACCCAGTTCAAAAAGGATCTAGGATGCTATCTATATAGCTCAAATTTGAGTCTCCTGTGAGATCTTTCTCTTCTCTACTACTAGCGCTTACGTACATCAGCTCGTTGCTTCTTGTGCTGGTTAGATTTTTTCCAACTGGACACAAGCTAGAGTCATTTTGGAAGAAAGAACTTCAGTTGAGAAAATGTATCCATCATGCTGGTTTCTAGACAAGACTCTGGGCATTTTCTTGATTAATGATTGAGGCAGGAGGGTCTGACATACTGGTAGCAATGTCACCCCAGGACTGGTGGTCCTGTGCTATGTTAAAAAAAAAAATCAGTCTGAACAAGTCACAAGGAACAAGCCAGTAAGCAGCATTCCTTTGTGGCTTCTGCTTCAGTTCTTGCCTCCAGGTTCTTTCCTTAGCTTCCCTCAATAATAGAGGGAATAATAATAATAACTTGGTAAGGTAGAATAAACACTTTCCTCCCCACAGCCAACAGAAAACAAACTAGGACATTTCTCATCATAGTTTGAGAGATGGTGTGAAGAAATGGGACACAAAAGGATTCAAGTAATGTCAGAGGTTAATAAGTATGGCAGTGGTGGTGCATGACTTTAATTTCAGCACTCAGGAGGCAGAGGAAGGTAGGTCTCTGAGTTTGGGGCCAGCCTGTTATAGAGTGAGTTCTAGGACAGTCTCAAATAATTGTCTCGTTTATTATTTGAAACCCTGTCTCAAATAATACATTCACACACACACACACACACACACACACACACACACACACACACACACACGGTAACATAAATTGAAACTAAACCTTCATCTTCCCATGATCTGCTATGTGGAACACAGAGATTTGCTTCAAGATGTAATGGAAAATGTCAATCAAAATACTATATGCTGTCCAAGTGATGTCAGAGTTGACCACAGGTATGCCCCAGGGCTGAATACAAAGGGTTTAACTGCCGCGGAAAAGGAATTTCCAGATTAACTGAAGGCGGTTTTGAAAGCATGTTTGAGATAGCATTGCCATCTAGTGGCCAGAAAACTATCATTTCTACCGACTCCAAACAGAGTAGGGAAAGTTTGGGCAACAGACTTTTAAACTAACACTGCAGATTGTAGAAGAGGATCAGGTCTCGTTCCCATGACCATTATATGACCTTGAAGTTCTACTGTGGCAGTATGTGGCGTCTTCCCATCCTCATGGCCGAAACAACCCACAAGGGCAGTGGCGTCGAACCGGGAGTTCAGATTCCCTGTGAGTACACATGGTGAGTAAACCACACCAGGACCAGGCAGGCAGTAGGCAGAGCAACTTTACTTATGGTGATTCAAAGCTTACAAAAGTTTGGGGGTCTGAGGGCAGGGACATCCAGGATGGGCAAAGGTCATTGGCTGGAGACCTTAGGGTACCTGGAATGCTTCATTAGCCTGGGGAAGCATTTCAGGAAAATCTCAGGTGCTGGGTGAACAGGTTTTGTCAAGAGAAAGGATCTTATAAACTAGTTGAGGTTATGTGACATTTTTCAAGTAGAGGTGAGTGTGTGTGTGTGTGGGGGGCTTAGAATTCCCCAGACAAGGTCAGAGAAGGAGAAACTCTGCTAATGGAGGGAGTCCTCCATTCGTGCTGAGCCCCAGAAGGCCATCCAGTTAATGGTAGACTTCCACCGTAATTAGCAGTTTTCCCACAGCAGTGTTCAGGTCAAGTAGGGTTTAGATCTTAACTGTACTTATTAGTGTTTGTATTCATCATATTTTTTTTCATCACTATGAGAAAGTGTTCCAGAAATGCAACTTAAAGAAGGGAGGGTTTATTCGTGCTCCCTGTTAAAAGGGAGCCGGGAGAGTCCATTATAGCGGTAACAGAGGGTAGGTGATCACATGATATCCATAGTCAGGAAGCAAAATGGTGGCTGCTCCTGCTCCCCAATTTTTCTTTTGTTTTGTTTTGCTTGTTCAGTCTGGTTTTATTCTGTTTTTGCTTTGCTTTGCTTTGCTTTGCTTTGCTTTGCTTTGCTTTGCTTTGCTTTGCTTTGCTTTGCTTTGCTTTGTTTGAACAGGGCTTTATGCTGTAGTTCATGAGGTCCTCAATCTCACTAAGTAGTTCAGGCTAGCCTTGAACTTTTGAAAATTCTGATGCCTTGGCCATTGGAATGCCTAGATTGCAAGCATGAGCCACTATATCAACTTGCTTTCTTTTTTATTAAGTCTGGGGTAACAGCCTGTGGGATGGTGCCCCACAACTTCCTGATGAGATCTGTTCAGCTCACTCAAACTCTAGAAATGCCCATACCCGTACACACTCAGAGGAGCACTGCCTAAGTGACCCCAAATCCCATCAAGCTGACA
Organism: Mus musculus; assembly: GCF_000001635.26. NCBI lineage: Eukaryota > Metazoa > Chordata > Mammalia > Rodentia > Muridae > Mus > Mus musculus. Next base: position 98,894,133 of record NC_000069.6, on the reverse strand, counting down.
GTCAAGATTAACCCTCACACTGGTCATGGCTTTGAGCAGGTTAGCTTACCACATTCATTGTTCTGAAAAATGAGGGAAACATCTATCCATGTATCTCATGAGGCAATCAAAATATTTAATGGGATGTTTGTGGTGTATTGTAACCAATTAAAACGTCACATGCTGTTGCAATACAGAAACACCTGATAACAGCTGGTCTCTAAGAAGACAAGGGAGATTTGGGAAATTAATAAATTAGTCAGCTTGAATGAACTCTACAAGACTGTCTTGAGGAAATCAGTTCTCTCTCTCTCTCTTTCTCTCTCTCTCTCTCTCTCTCTCTCTCTCTCACACACACACACACACACACACACACACACATATACACACACACACAGTTCCATTTTGTTCTACAAGCTATCATCCTACTTTACTGAATCATGTTATCGTCAGAGACATTAATGTTTGCCTCCTGCATTAATTTGGTTGTCTAGTTCAGTATGTAGAGCTCCACAGTATTCTTATGCAGCCCTGTCCTGAGTCCCCACTATTTTCCTGCCCATGGCTTGGAAGCTATTATCTGCTCTACCCAGTTACCACACCCCAGGCAAATGTTCCTTTTCCCATTGCAGTATATTTTTTAACTCTCTACCTGAAATCACTTATATCCTACCATTAACCATAACTTCCCTTATGGAAAGTTAATAAGCAACTACTTTATTATTTAGAACTTTACTCTTATAACACAATTTCAGGATTTTCATACCTTGTAAAGATCTAGTTTTGGCAGCAAATATTGCAAAGCCATTCAAGTTTATGTCAAGGTTAACTTTAATCTGAACTGGTTATTTATTACTTCCTTGATAACTTTTTAACCAAAAGGTTAATGTTTATCCTTAAATATATTTTACTTCAGAGCCGAACGGTGGGCCTCTGTAGCAGGCTTTGCATGGCTACCTCTACATACTGCTATTGCTGGCTATTGGAAGACCTTAGTGTCAGGTTTGTCTTGGGGTATTTTCTATATGCTTGGAACTTGAGGAGAAGATGAAATAGTGGGTGAGATTTAGGGGAGTCATAGTGAGAGCTTGGCAAAGAAGGTTACATGGAGATAGGTGGCAGGGGTGGGCACATTTAAGCATTACCCAAGAAAGCTGTAGTATCAAAGAGTCTGCTGGCATAAAAAGTTCAGTCCAGGGAATTTAAACCTGGAGATAGCCGAATGTGTATGCATCCTTAGGGAAAACATTAGTCAAAATATGTTCTTTTAAAAGGTCCCTTCCCTTAAATGTGCTCATTACATGGAACATTGGCCATAAAAAGAATGTTGTGACAGGTCTACTTCTTATAAGTGAAGTAGTTAATATTTTTCAAAAAAGAGAATTTGTATCATTTATTTGGAGATACTCTGTTCTTTGGAAGCAGTTGTGAGTTCCCTTCAGTAGAAGGGCTTCTTGGGGTTGTGATCAGTTCCCACAGAAATCTGGGAAGGACTGAGAAGAAGATGAACCAAGACAGGGTGGTACTGTCATATAGATAGCCAATACTTGAGTGGAATAGATGGACCAGGAAACAGAATGAAAGGAGAAGGACCTTTCATGTTCTTCTACAACCTCCCAGAATGCACATCTCCTAAAGCCTTTACTGGGAACCACTCCGTCATTCTCAGTTTTACAGAATCCTTTAGTTCTTACAAGAACCCTGGGCTCGATAGTGATGTTGTGATTTTATAACTTAGTAGCAACTGGAACTTGTACAAATGATAACTGGGAATCATCTGAGGTCCCCTTTGAGAAGCAATGGGAACCATTTTTTCCATATTTCCAGTAGTTCTCCCTAGGAAAACACTCATGTTTAACTCTAAATTATACCAATAAACTGAGAATGAAATACTGAATCCCGTCTTCCAACTTTTACTGTATTTTAAAAGCTGAGCCTGAAAAACTTGCTTTTCACTTAACCTTCAGTATTTAGGGCAGTGCCTAGATATCATGTTAAAGCTAGTCACTGTTGTAAAATACACCCTAAAACATCAGTGGATTAACATAAAAATGTATATGTACAAATACATATTTGCTCATTTGTTCATATTTGTTTAAAATCATCTGGCCTATAAGGCTGCCCCTTTCCAAGTAGAGATTTGGAAATCCAAGCTGCCTTTATTTCATAGATATGGATTTTGGAAGATGAACTACCATGGCAGAACCACACTCAACCAGTTGGGCAGATTAGCCATATAAACCCATCTGTCTTTAAAAACTGGGAAATGTAAGTACACTGTAGCTGTCTTCAGACACACCAGTAGAGGGTGTCAGATGTCATTACAGATGGTTGTAAGCCACCATGTGGTTGCTGGGATTTGAACTCAGGACCTTCATAAGAACAGTCAGTGCTCTTAACCGCTGAGCCATCTTGCCAGCCCCAAAGGTTCATTTATTATATTTCTATGAGTAAACTGTAGCTGTCTTTGTTGTGAGCCACATGTGGTTGCTGGGAATTGAACTCAGGACCTTTGAAAGAGCCGTCAGTGCTCTTAATCGCTGAGCCATCTCTCCAGGATATAAGATACAATTTCCTAAACACATGAAACTCAAGAAAAATGAAGACTGAAGTGTGGACACTATGCCCCTCCTTAGAAGTGGGAACAAAACACCCATGGAAGGAGTTACAGAAACAAAGTTTGGAGCTGAGATGAAAGGATGGACCATGTAGAGACTGCCATATCCAGGGATCCACCCCATAATCAGCATCCAAACGCTGACACCATTGCATATACTAGCAAGATTTTATCGAAAGGACCCAGATGTAGCTGTCTCTTGTGAGACTATGCCGGGGCCTAGCAAACACAGAAGTGGATGCTCACAGTCAGCTAATGGATGGATCACAGGGCTCCCAATGGAGGAGCTAGAGAAAGTATCCAAGGAGCTAAAGGGATCTTCAACCCTATAGGTGGAACAACATTATGAACTAACCAGTACCCCTGAGCTCTTGACTCTAGCTGCATATGTATCAAAAGATGGCCTAGTCGGCCATCACTGGAAAGAGAGGCCCATTGGACACGCAGACTTTGTGTGCCCCGGTACAGGGGAACGCCAGGGCCAAAGGGGGGGAGTGGGTGGGTAGGGGAGTGGGGGTGGGTGGGTAAGGGGGACTTTTGGTATAGCATTGGAAATGTAAATGAGCTAAATACCTAATAAAAAATGGAAAAAAAAAACTGGGAAATGTTAATAGTCTAGGGGATCAGGAAGTTATACAGCTATAGTAGTGGAATATTTGTGCATGCATAATGGGACACCCTGGGCATGAACATGAGATCTAAAAACCTGATTCACTTGTACTTCACTCATATTCTGAAGGTCATTGCATGCATTGCATTCTGATTGCAGGTCACTGTGTAAAGTCAGGAATGCAATAGTATCATACTGGCAGTCAATTTTATATTTTGGAACATTTGGGCTTTCTCAGCCTATGATGTTTGTAACCCTCTCCTGAGGAAAGAGAAGCAACACAGTGATCTCCTGGGGTCAGTCAGGACATCCCGCCCAGCGGCTCAACTTTGTGAGATTTGACTGAGTTCACTTTGTGCTGCACAGTTGATACTGCATTCCTTTCTACACCACTCCATGTGGCTTCAAGGACATCAAGGACGAACCAGTTTTTAAAATCTATAACTCTGTATCGTGAGGGTCAAATGTGATGGTATGTGGGAGAATGTTTTGTAAGGTACTGAGATGGATTTGAATGCCCAGGTTATTTTTAGTGAGCATCTGGATGCGGTTTTTTTGTTTGTTTGTTTGTCTTTATTTTTTTGTTTTTTTTTGTTTTTTGTTTTGTCATTTGGTTGCTTGGCCACTTGTTTGCTTACTTATCTGGTAACTTTATACTTTCTGGTAGAGAAGTAATGTGGCCAGAGGAAGTAATATGCTACACGTGACCAAGACATTTCAAATATCTTAGGTACTTGCCATACCATAAACCACTTTTGGCACAAATATAAACACTTCTTTTCATAGTGATTAATAGCCAGGCATCTGAAGTCAGAATACACTACTAGATGTGTGATTTTTGTATGAAGTGTTTTAATTTTTCTCTCCCTTGTGAAATGGAGGGTAGTAATATTTTCATTTGGGGATGACAATGAAAATTAAAGCATTAGAATACCTAAGCTACTCGCACAGTGTGCTTAGTCTCATGGCACACTAGACAGATGGCTGCAGTGTATCTTCATCATCATTATTAATTACTATTACTTTTTATTATGAAGGAACAATTATGTTATTCCCAATATGCACAATTAAATTATCCCATTGCTTAACTAAATCAGGAAGTCCCTTAATCTTTCTAAACACTCTATTGCATGAATGTTGATTATGGAAAATAACAATCTTAATTGCTAACACCATAGAGTAAAAGAAAAGTAAGTAAGGAATGTCAAGGTGCTTCTGAAAATGTGCTCAGGGTCTCTGAGATTGAAAGACCCACAATGTGAGGACTCTCCCACGTTCTGACTCAGGAGAGGCGACACCCCAAATCACTCACAAGAAACAGTCTTGGGGCAAACTGCAAGAGGACTTGCCCACGGTCATACACCACACAGGGGTAGAGGACCGTGGCGCCCCAAGTAGCTGGGTAAGGGGATATTTAAAGGAAGAAACCACAACTCAAGGAAGTGGGGAGGGCATTGTTGGAAAATACCAAAGATACCAGTTAAGAGTCCTAAGGAAGTGCAAAGTCACAAGAGTCACAAGGAATACCTGGTAATTGTTTGGGTTATCTCTCAAGACAGTTTCTAAGAGCCCCTAACAATAGCACATTCTTTGAATGAACACTCTTTGAACCCAGGAAGCAGATGGGTGGAAGAATGTCGCTATCTGTTTTATGATTAGCATACCTTGGAGCATTGAGTCACAGAGGTCACTTCCCAAGCCTGGGCCTAAAGGCCTAGAATTTTGTTTTTGCGTTATACTTTCAAGATGAGCATGTCCCAGACCTTTGATACACACGGCCCTAGAGTAGAACACAAGCATGAATCAGCCTCTTGGCCCAGTGCAGAGATAGTTCAGAAACACCCAAATAGCACACTATCCATGGCAGCTCATGGGCACAGGACAAGAGAGGAAGAGGCATTACAGGGAAGGAGAATGATAGAGTGGTTGTGGGTTACTGGACAAAAGAAAATAATTTACTCCTCACCATAAAATCAATGAAATAAGCACCATGGCCTGGAAGAGTCCTGTGCCTTTAACGTGATGACCCAGAGATCTGAACAGAATTGCTTCTAGGCTGACGGCAACCACTGACCAATTCTTGCAGCCTCTGACTAAGCTGATGCCTGTTGGGCTGCATGGGGCTCCTGGTCCTTTACTCTCAAGTGTTTCTCAAAGCATCTTTGTGTGGGAGCACTCTTTTCCTGGTATTTCTCTGAGGACAGGCCTGTTACTGATTCAAATCTTCCTCCTGTTAGTTTCGCCCCTGTTATGGTTGTCCTGGGGTTCTCCCCAGGATTGAGGCTGTTTGCTTAAGGGATCTAAGGGATCAAGCCTACTGTCTGAGGCTCCTTGTCCTGAAAGCATGTAGAGCCTCATCCTGCTGTACTCTTCTCCTAAAGAGTTCAGCCATGAATTTAGTAGTGCTTTTTAAAGATTTATTTAAAGTAAAGATTATTGACGGCAAATTGCTGTGGATAAAGGTTATGAAGGTTATCCTGACTTTTGCAACATCTATCTTTGAGGCTGGAAGTCGTCCCAGAATTGGTTTCAGCTAACCTTGGATAGTATAATCTCCCAAACTTGGCTTCAGGATGTGGTCCTTGATCTTATCTTTGACTTTACAAATCTTGGCCTAAATGCCAACAGAGTAGACCAAAGGATCTTGAAGGAAGTATTCTGAATTGCAAAAGAAGCCTTCAGTGAGACAAACTGTTTCCTCTTGTGTCTCCCAGTGTGCTCTGTAATTCTCTCCTTGTTCCTCACAGAGGACCCCAGGGTCTTGGAACTAAATGCAAACTCTGATACCCCAGAGTTTCTCAGGTAATAAGTAGCCTATGTATGCTATAAACTCTTCAAAGGAAACAATGCTTTGTCTAAGATAATTGGATAAGTTTAGATCATCACCCAGAACAAAACAACATCTTCCTCACCAGGGCAGCCAGCTCCAGTTTGTGTCTTGGGCTAAGGATCAGAGTTGGACCATTAGAACACAGCAGCAGAAGTCCAGAGCATCCTTGCTCTTAGGGTTTCATTTGACTTTCCTGTATTGTTCTTCTCCATGTTCAACCCTTAAAGAATGAGCTTGAAGAAACTCAAGGAGATAAAGTTCAGAAACAAAGTCTCATGTGTGATCTGTGTGCAAAATTTTCTCCTATGCCTAGCTTGTTGCTCAGGACAATCAGAGACAACCAGAGTAGACAGAGAGCATAGGAATACGACTGAGGAAATAGGCCCAAAAGGAATGGTTGGAGGATTAGAATCCTTTCTTCAGTCTCTGGTTTCAACACTGGTGTGAAGCAGACTGTAATATACAAAAACATTGCACCAAGTTCTTTCTCAAATTAAGGGAAAGCATTGAAGAGCAAAGTGTGATTCTCGTCAACTGTAACTCTTACATTGTTCCTTTAGTAAGAACAATTGACTCAGTATGCTATTGACCTTGAGTTATGTCATAGAAAGAAAAATTGGACAATTGTATCTTTATGTACGCTTCCAAACTTTTCTTAAATGTAATTTAGCAAGTAATTCAAATCACTGATGTGTGTGTATGTAATTTACATAATATTTACATTTTAAAATGCTTCTGTGACAACTTTGCTCTTTACCGTTGAATTGGAGAGCATCTATCTTTGGAGGCTAACGGGATATAGTTCCCAAGTCATTGCCTGCACTAATTTATTATCTAATAATCCACAACGTTCCTGTTTTCTGAGCCTCATTCCTTCTGAATCCAAAAGAAAGAGATTAATGCCCCATTGGCTGTAATGTCTCCATCTATTTCACAGAGAAGTTGACAGTTTTTCTAATGGAAAGATGAAAAAGACAATGAAAATGAATAGCCTTGGTTACATTTAGAGATGCTGAGATTTAATGTTTCATTGTCATACAACTTTTAAATTCCATAATCACAATACTATGGACAGGTAATGCTGAGCTGCTTCTCGTGGATTAGATTTCAGTTCTGTGCACTGTCTATGCAATATACCTTCACAAGAGCATTGCCATGGGCATTTAATGTGTAGGAAGGCAGTAACTGAAATCTGATGGAATTCTACTTCTCCCCCAAAAGCATAGACTCAGCACACAGAAGAATGTTAAATGGAAGAAATCAATAGATCTGCATACTAATTTAATATTGTATCATCCTAAAGTCAGGGTTACAGCTGTGGAATCTGTGTGTTCAGTAGGAGAATTCACAGAACTCAACACATCATTGAGGCTATAGGCTATTTCAGAGACAAGATGCAAAGAAAAGTTAGGATAGAGAAAGGACTGGGAAAAAAAAACAGGTATAAGCTTCCAAGAAATCTGATGAATCCTCCAGTGCCAAGATGAGACATGTTAGAGGCTATGCTTACCAACTCATGTTGGGGGCTGGTCGTATGATCACTCTCTGTACCGAAGTCCTAAGCTCCTAGAAGGAAAGCAAATGTTTAGCATAAATCACATTGTTTGCAAACAAAACAAAACAATTCAGTTAAAATTAAATCACTCTTATCTGGTCTTGCTGCTGTGTTAGTTTCTAACTATAAGCCAAGTCCTAACCTTGAAGGCAAGATCTGCCAAGAAATAACACTACAAACTGCTATATTAATTTTTCTATACACATAGAACTATGAATGAGCAATTGCAAGATAGTTGGATATAAAATAAGCGATTCATTAACCTAGGGTTTATGAATGTTTCAGTGAGTAAGGTAGGTAGACATTGGGTTAAAGCAAATATGGATGCTGGACTTTATTAGAATAGCTCAGCATTGGGTAGTGTCCTGCCCAACAACTAACAAGGTTGCCTGTGCAAAGCTCTATAGATGTAGTCAAATGCCTCTTCATAACCTCCATGTAAAATGGCCACATCACAGGAGACTCTGTTTTGTTTTTGTTTTGTTTTGTTTTGTTTTTCAACAGAACTTCTGTTTAGCCCCTTAGGTAGGAATGGTGTGCTGCTCCTCTGTTGAGCTTCCCTGGGCTTTTGCCTAGTTCCAATTGACCTCAGACCAGTTCTGCCTCATCTCTACCTAAGATATTCAGCACCCCACATTTTCATCTGGAATTTTTGTCCTTTGCCATTTCTGATTGAAGAGTGAGTTTCTGGTACATGTACCTTTCCCTTACCCAATAGCTTAAAAGTCCTCTGGTTTCTACTTTTAGGCTCAGGGTAATTTTTACACTGTTATCTCCTGCACCAGAGTTGGCTAGGTATTTAAAGTTTGCATTTTCCATTCTTTCCTTCCAGAATCTTCTTGTGTACAAGCCCTGAATGGTGTGACCAACCCAAGTTCCTACAGCATCTTTGCAGCTGTTGATCTCACTCTTTCGTTCCTATTGGAGAAACTACCGGTGAGCTCTAAACTAAGCCCTCTTCAGGCCTTCTGCGTACTTGTATTAAAAGTCCCATGTACTAGATGCAGGGTTCAGATCATTGATGGTAATAAATGGGAAAAACATGCTCTTGGCAAAAATAACAAAAGGTAGAAGGCAGTGACGTTGTGGCAACATGTCCAATCACCTAGCCAAGGGGCAACCCAAAATAATCAGCTGTTTTCACTATGTTGTCGGTAGCCTCAATAATTCAGACATCTTAGAGATCTTGGGAACTCACACTGATATCACAGCAGAGCAGATTTTTCACATAGTGGTATCGATGCCATACCACAGTGAAATTAAGGCCACTGAGACATGACACTAAGTAGGCAGTTAGGAAGCAGGTCCTGGAAAGGTGCAAGTGAGGTAATATGGGCACTTGGAGACACTAGATGTTCAATGAGACTTTCATTTTATTAAGGATCCATGCCACCTAGAAAGAGATGAGGAGGCAAGAAGCTCTTCGGTTGTAATCCTTTAAGGTGTGGTGCAGCCTTTATGATCTAAAGCCATGTGTGTAGAACGTAGGAAGAAGCCATGGTAGACATTCAGAAGACCAGATGATTCGGTATGGGGAGTGGATGTGAGAGGAAGGAAGTCCTCTGGTTTGGGGGAAGCAGAAGTGCACTGAGTTAAAGAACACCAACATACAGATATGGCAACTAAGCAGCTTCACACTCTGCCCCTACCCATTTATGCCAAACGTGTTCTCACTGGGTTTGTTTTGTTTTTCTGTTTCGAAGGCCCAGCAATGTCTTTGCTGTGTTTGGCAGACTTTAAGGCACAAGCACAAAAGCAGCTGTCTAAGACCTCCTGGGATTTTATTGAAGGAGAAGCTGATGATGGCATAACCTACAATGACAACTTGGCAGCATTTAGAAGGTCTGCTCTTTATCCTCTCCATTGTTACTCTAGGATGCATTGGTTGAAAGCCCCTGACATAGGAATAGTTCTGCCTTTAGTGAACACATAGTGGACAGGAAAATGGCAAGCTTCTGTGTTTTATCATAGAGTGGGGATGAGGAATAGGGAGTTGGGGAGAAACTTTATAGAGAGAATCTATCTTAGATCTAGTGTAAGTGACTTATCAGCTCTCTGTATCCCAGCAACTTCATTTGCTGAAAAGATGGAACAGGAACAACAGCAGTGCAGGGTGGACAAGCTACATGCAGATCTAGATGGCTTGAGTTCCCAAAAGTGCTGCCTTGAAGGAAAAAAATGTAAAGGGGGTGAAAGGACTGTTTGGAGAAAAATGATGTTTAGGGTAATGGCAGATTGATTCGGATGAGAACTGGACTCAAAAACTAAGGGTTGGAGCATGTGCCAACAACAGCTATTTCCAAGTTTTCATGGGTTGTAAAATAATGTTTTAGATGTCATTTGTGAATTACCCTACCTTCTGTAAAGCAGTATATAAATCAAATAAATTAGTTCCCTGAGGGTCAGGGGTTGGGAGACATGGTTGTCTTCTAGGATTTGAACTCTTGATTGCCTTGTCTTTCTTTCCGGGGATGCCTGAATTTTTCTTTCCCTGTCAAGTCATTGCTGATAAAGACTAAATTAAGCACCTAAGCACTGAGAGTCAAGACATAAAAACAGTACTCTAACAGTGCAAGACAGAAGCTAAAGTGGACTTTGGTTTACCAACAGTTCAAAGGGGACTGGGTTAGTGGGCAAAGATACCCTGGAAAGTTGCCTACTCCTAAACCTGTACTGTTTATTCAGGATCAGCAAATTAATCCTAAGAAGGGTTCAGAGATCTAAATCTATTTAAATTTGCATTGTGAATTAGGGTCCCAGCTCCAGAAAGAGTAGCCAAGTTGGAAAATAATCCATCTTATTGTCTGTCTAGTACAGAATCCGCCTCCGCCCCAGATACCTGAGAGATGTGTCAAAGATAGACACCAGGACCACAATCCAAGGGCAGGAGATCAATGCCCCCATTTGCATCTCACCCACAGCCTTTCATTCAATTGCCTGGGCAGATGGAGAAAAGAGCACAGCTAAAGGTATGGTTCCACCTGAAGGCTGCCTTTCCAGAAGGCCAGAAGTAAGTGAGAGTTCTCGCCCAGATAAGTGGTAGGGAGCATCAGGACCTCTTACAGAAAGGCCTTAGGGACATCAGTCCTATGGGGACTAAGAATGGTGATTAAGGGATTGCATAAGCCACAGCTGTGTGACACTGATGTAGAATGTGGACATACTGTCCATAATGATGATCCCAGTAAAAGAGGAACTATTGATAAATAGGAGATGCTGAGACCTCAAATCATTCCTTGAAAGAGGGTTGCTGACCCCCTGAATCATACCAAGGGAAAAGAGGTATATCAAGTGGAGGAACTAATCATGGCACCAAGAAAGGGAACCCTCTGCAGCTTTGTGGGCTAGAGATGGGGCTGAATTCTGAGTCTACATTTAGGATGATGAGAAATCTTTTTCCCCAAATCCTCACACAGGGCTTGGTAGCTGCTCTTTTCTAAGTAGTCCACTTCTCTTCTCCTTGATTGACCTTGTCTTGTGTAACAAAAAGGGTTTTGGTGGTTTTAGCTCTTTCCTAATAAATCCCGTGGAGGCCTGTCTTTGTGGACCCTGTGGAGTCTGTCCCTGTGGCCTCCACAAACATGGATAGTAACAGTAATGAATGAGAAGAGATAACACTAAACATTCTTGGGAGTCCATCCTCTTGACTCCAAGTTGCCTCTGTGTGTGTGTGGTATGTGTTTGATGTGTGTGTATGGTGTATGGTATGTGTGTGTGTGTGTTTGTATGTCAGGTTGTGTGGTGTAGGTGTGTGTGGTATATGTGAGGGGTGTGTGTGTGGGTGATGTGTGTAGTGTGGGTATCTGTGGTATACGATAGGGTGTATTTGTGTGTGTGTGTGTGTGTGTGTGTGTGTGTGTGTGTGTATTTCCCAGAAGTTTTCTGATTTTTTTCCCCTTAGACTCCATGAGGCAATGAGTATGAGGATTCTAGAGTTAAAGAGACAAACAGGCATAGCTAAGTGGAAACATTAATGTCCTATATGAAGATGGTTGACTTACTGCACTAATGTATTGTCTTGTAGTGGAGTGAAACAAACTGTTTCCTGCTGATGTGAGGCATTAACATTAATTTTTGATTAGGACAAATTCTTTGGCCATGGATGCAGCTTCAGAGTGAGATCAAGGCCCTGGGCAGACAGAGTGAAATGATAAAAGTGGCCATGACATTTATCAGTACCTTTCCCATTTGACGAATAAAGGAACTAAGCCTCAAAGCCGCACAGAAAGAGAGGGGTGTGATTCATCCTTCTCATTCTCTGGCATATTTCTTCCCCCTACAGAGTAGCTTACACGGAAGAGAATGCAAACACTAACCCTCTCCATTGAACCATGCCATCTCTCATGGGGAAGTAGAATGTACTCAGGCTTTCTCTCCACTCACTAGGCAACCTGTCCAGAGGCAAGGTCAGAATAGTTCTGCCCTCCAAACTAGGTCATGCTTCTTGCTTTCCAGCTGCTCAGAAGGCCAACATCTGCTATGTCATCAGCAGTTATGCCAGCTATACTGTGGAAGACATTGTTGCTGCTGCCCCTGGAGGCCTCCATTGGTTCCAACTTTATGTGCAGCCAGACTGGGACATCAACAAGCAGATGGTTCAGAGGATAGAAGCCTTGGGTTTCAAAGCTTTGGTGGTCACTGTAGATGCACCTGTACTTGGCAATAGGCGAGGGAACAAGAGAAGCCTGCTGGATTTGGAGGCAAACATAAAGCTGAAGGATCTCCGATCCCCTGGAGAGGTGAGAAAGATATCAGACTCAATGGGCACTTAATATAAGAAGCATTTAGGATAAGAAGAGATGATTAGTGTTCCTCCCTCTTTTTCTCCATTGTCCCTTCATCCATCTCTCCCTTTCTCCCTCCCTTCCTTCCTCCCTTCCTTTATCCTTCCCTCCCTTCCTTCCTCCTCCCTCCTCCTTGCCTCCCTTTCTCCCACTCTCTTGTCATCCTTTTTGCAAATATTTTCCCATACCTGCCTTATTATGGCAGACACTGGAAATGTAGCAGTTAAAGAGGCTGACCTATTTTGTTTTGTTTTGTTTTGTTTTGTTTTTCCTTTCCAGTGCCTTCTGGCAGGCAGAACTTATGACCAAATACTCACTGTCTCTGGAGATGGTCAGTCTGTCATCAGAGATGTTCAAGCCAGGGCTGATGTTGGGAGACAGAAGAGCCTTAGGGATGCATTTTGCAAGAACTGGAGAGCAAACTAAAGTGTTATTCTCACACTTTCTATTTCATGATGGGTTCAGAAAGTGATACTTTTGCATAGGTTGCATAGACAAACTGACTCTCTGGAGAGGACGCTCACAGGTCAATTTTATATAGACAGCCTATCTAGCCAGCTGGGGCTCTAGTGTGCTGTCTTGAAAACTTAAAAGTGATCCAGAATCATCAGGGATCTGCAACACATCTTTTGGAAACCTTCCAACTAAGGAACTACCATGAACACTTTATTAAATTCTGAAGATTGAAAAAGATGGCACGCCCTTGAAAGCAAAAATCAAGGCTAAGATAACAGTGTCCTTGTCAGCCAGTGGGCACCTATGATTCCTGTGTGTCCCTGAACATTAGAATTTAAGGAAATGTGCTGCGTACTGTGAGCCAAAGCTAGATAGTAGGCAAGGCCTGGCTTAAGATCTTTTTTGTTTTGGTTTTATTAGCTCATGAATATAGGTCAACCATAAAATGTCACTGTGTCCTTTGACTATTTTTCTTACTCGTCTTACATACTACATACCACACCCTTTTAAGTATAGATTCTGTCTCATCTGTCATTGTGTCTATCCAGATCAAAGACATTGATTAATGGTCAGTCAACAAGCCATTAAAGGTAGAAATTCTTCATACAGCCTTTGGGAGAGGAAGAAGCATCAGCATGGAGTGGCATTGCTTGGTTTTCATAGCTTAGAAATGACAGTGCTCCAAATGCACCTCATCTTTTGAATGAATCAAGTGAGCATTCATTTGGGTCTAAGAGTCATCTTCTAATTCCCTACAGAGCAAGTCTGGACTTCCTACTCCCCTGTCTATGCCAAGTTCATCTTCCTGCTGGAATGATCTCCCCTTGCTTCAGAGTATGACTCGGTTGCCCATTATCCTCAAAGGGATTTTGACAAAAGAGGATGCAGAATTAGCAGTGAAGCACAACATCCGAGGCATCATTGTTTCCAACCATGGCGGGAGGCAGCTTGATGAGGTTCCTGCATCTGTAAGTAGGATGACGTCAGAGGGGCGTGTCCGAATGCTCTATGCCAAAGCTCCCTACTAAATCTAGTAGGAATTGCCCTCTGCCTTATCATGATATTGCCTATGGATCTTAAGGATGGTTAATCATGTTTGTCTGACTATTTTCCTAAACTGTATGTGTAAAATATCTAAACTTTGTGACATTGCTGCAAAATAGATATATCCCTATTTTACAGTTAGGAATATTGGAGTTTAGAGACATCAACTAATGAGTACAGGTTCACAGTAGACCAAGGGAGATGTTTGAAAGGCATTGAAGCCCCTGTCTTCTGCCAGAAGTAATCACATTGAAGCTAATGCATCTTCATAGACTTTGGAAACTTAGTTTTCCTATCTGACACATGCAGAAAGGAGCGGTACCTCCCAGAGGCATGTAATCATTTTTCAAAGTGGAACTGCAGTGCACAAATACACTAGTCTGTCATACACTGATGAATCTAATACTGAAATCTACAATAGCCTGCGGTAGCTTACAAATGTATGTCCGATCTGCATGGCACATGTGAAAAAAATGAGTAAAGGAGAGTGGACAAAGAGTCTTTACATGGAAGCCAGTTGTTAGCTTGTCTTCATAGTCATATTTATGCTATTGTTTCTCCAAAGGTTGTTCCAGCAATGCTTGGCACAATTCAACAAACAAAAGTCAAGCCTTTTCTTCCTCAGTTCCTTTGGCCTCTTATAAAAAGATATCCACAAACAGAAGGAAGTGTATTTTTTTTAAAAAAAAAAAAGAATCTCAAATTTTATCTCAATCATTGATGTTAATTTCTTGATGCTTGTTAATACAAATACATCTTTTGTGACTTAAAATGTTCACATGTTAATATGTTTTGTAATTTCCTTCTTTTCAACTATCCAATGTATTAAGCACATTTTTTTATTTCAGTATAACTCTCTCTTCTTTTTAATGGCGTGGCATGAGTGGACAGTTTTATACAATGATCCCCTTGGTGTTGAGCATCTGCTTTCATTCCAGTGTTTCCTTACTTTGTTTCTTTTTGTTTAGTTTGCTTGTTTGTTGTCTGATTGGGACAAGGTCTCACCAGGTAGCCCATACCAGCTTTGGGCCTTCGATCTGCCCATCTCTGTTCTCTTAGTGTGGAAATTAGAGGCCCGTACCCCTGTATCTGATGATTTATTTATTTATAACAATGAATCGGTAACCATCCTTAAATTTAATAATTTTCGTGTGTCCTTGATTAATTCTTTAAAGATAGATCCCAAGAGAAGCAGAAATTTCTAAGCTGTTCTCCTGTTTGGTCTAAGGCTTATGGGATGGAGTCATTGCCAGTACTCATCACTCCTCCACCAGTCCCTTGCTAGGAGAGCAGGAAGTAGACAGACAGGCCTGTCCAGAGAGAGGCTCACTCTGCTGTGTCTCTTAGTGAACGCTGGATTGGAAGGTACAGTTATGCCTCCTTCCTAACGTAGGGGAAGACAAGGGAAACTAAGGGAACATGAGGCTGGTAAGGGGTCCTTCTCTCCCAGAATCGGGCTTACAAATCTGCCATTGACAGAGTGAATGGGGCCTTATTGTTAATAATGGGGTTTGAATCTGTTTTCCTTATTTCTCCTCATATAATTACTTTCAACAAGTAAAAGTTTTCATACAACAAAATCAAAACCTTGGTGGAGAGAGCCTTGAGATAGTACTCTTCTCTCTTAACCCTGATTCAAATAAGAGGAACAAACCAACAAGGAAATAAGCTTAAGGACCAGAACACAGCTTTGATTTCAGCCTTATCAACACTTGGGGCTCATCCTTAACCCTGAACAAGGAATGGCCTTCACAGCTGCATCTGCAGAAGAAAGTCCTTACAAGAGTCCATTCTGTCTGTTTCCATAACAAATGCTGTCACGGTGCTTCCTCATGTGGTCGATAAACAGCATTCTCAGGGAGTTGCAGTAGGTGTCCTGCTCTGACCTACTGAAAAATGGACCACTCTCCACCCTAGGCTGAGCTAATTTTGACTGGTATTATTCTATTGGTTTGCTTTGTAATTTAGTTAGTTTGTTGTGTGTGTGTGTGTTATGTGTGTGTGTGTGGTGTGTGTGTGTGGTGTGTGTGTGTTGTGTGTGTGTTGTGTGTGTGTGTTATGTGTGTGTGTGTGGTGTGTGTGTTATGTGTGTGTGTTGTGTGTGTGTGTTGTATGTGTGTGTGTGTGCGCACGCGCAGCGAGTACTTTCCACTGTGGAAACATCTCACAGGCCCTATTGGTTTCTCTGATGTAGCTATGTAGTGCTATGTAGCCCGGGCTGGCGCTGAGCTCCTGGTTCTCTTGGCTTCTGCTTCTGAATAAGTTGATAAGCACCACCACACTTGGCTTCTCCATTCTACTTCTAAGTCACTGTCAACTGCACTGCTGAGTGTGACTAGAGAAGTTTCTATAAATACGTTTATTTCCTCTTCATGGCATCATAGATATTCCAAAGGATACTTGGACATGAGTTTTCTCTAGTTATTCCATGTAAGTTATTTCAAAACACATCCAGTGCTTCCTCCATACAGACATCAAAGGACAGAGTTGTTTTCTCCCTGTTAGACCTTATTGTTGCATTTATTATTATTATTATTATTATTATTATTATTAATTATTCTGCTTAGTTTGGAACAGCATTCCAATGGCTTCCTTGCCCAGTGTCAGAGTCTGAGGGCTCTATTTCAATTCCTTTCCCCCAGTTTCCTTTAGAGAAATACAGATAATAACTAAAGTCAGCTTAGAACCATCTCTTCAGGGATCCTTATTCCAGGCTCTAGATGAGGTCTGCTGCCCTGGACAGTATAGAATACAGGAGTCTCCTGGAGTTCAGGAAACACAAGCTTCTGGTCCTCAGGAGTCTGCAGGCCTTGTGAGCAGGACCCTGAGTTCCCTTGGATGAAAGCACAGTTGGAGATAGATATGTAAAGGTCTTGGCCTTTGCTTGAATTTCCTGGTCCTATTCAACTTTGAGAGGAACATTCATCCCATGACCTTTTGAGAAACAACATAGGAATATCCAGAGCTGTGTGTATATTTCACTTTCAGATTGATGCTCTGAGAGAAGTGGTGGCTGCCGTCAATGGGAAAATTGAAGTGTACATGGATGGTGGGGTTCGAACCGGCAATGATGTGTTGAAGGCACTAGCCCTTGGAGCTAGGTGCATTTTTCTTGGGAGACCAATCATTTGGGGCCTTGCCTGCAAGGTAAGATTGCTAGCATGGGATGCAGAGCTCAGGACTCATTCCTGTGGTTTTCCATAATCCATCTTCCAGTGAAGACATTTCCTCAATTTCTTGCAAAATTGTTTCAGGTCACCTCACCTTCAGGCTTCTAAAGTGTTCCACATACTTCAGAGTCCTTGACTCAGGCTTTCCCCACTTGTTTCCTTTAATCTCTACGTTATTCTGATTTCATAGATTCCATCCTCCCTGAAACTGTAAAGAATGTACACATGGTATGTAACCATCTGGTGGTCCAAATGTTCTTTCAAACCTCTGTCCCCTCCCTTCTACTTTTCAGGGTGAAGATGGTGTTAAGGAAGTTTTAGATATTCTAAAAGAAGAACTCCACACTTGTATGGCCCTTTCAGGTATGGGCTCTGTTTATTCCTCTGGTATGGAGCTTCAGGTGGGAAGTTTACAGACAGAAGTTGAAGGTCCTTCATGTCGATTAACCCTGCCTTGGCTTGATAGCTGTCCTGAAGACAGAACAGTTATAGAAATGTTTTACAAAGAGATCAAGAACTGCTCACTGACAATGGAAACCCTGTATTTTTCTCAAGGACACTGTTGGTACTAATCAGTTCAATTTGTAGGCCACCTGAGGCTCCTGCTCTGGGTGTGAAATTTCTTTCATTTCTATTTTAGGAAAAGAATCTCTCATTGGTTACATTTTGTGATACATTTTCCTCATGTTCTGTGTGCAGCAGTAAAGGTGGCTATATCATGTTCGGTTCCACACAGACTCTGATTAAATCCTTCCAGCCTTTTCATTACCATAGGCTTCTCACTGTCTACTTGCTCACAGTTTTCCACACCACTTTGCTACCCTGCTTTCATTTTTTTAATTCTTTTTCAACCCCAACATGGAAGCTTGGTTTTCATCTTCATATTACATACTAATTAAGATCTTCTGGTCATGTAGGATCTTTCCTTTGGCAGAAACTTCCCCTAGAAGGCATGTGGTATGTGGAGTACTCATTCCATCTACTACAGTATCCCTGAGCCTTCTCTGCCTCATAGACTAGAACATACTTCTTAAGTACACCATTTTCATCAGGACCAAGCTAAAAGCCAAAGAAAGCTAGCTCATGCAGTTGGGTTTTTGATGCTACAATAGAGATGTGTGTGTGTGTGTGTGTGTGTGTGTGTGTGTACACGTCACATTTGAGTGTTTCACATTTTGATGTGGCTACGCATAAACTATGAGCAACTATGAGATCATTGATTTATTTTGCAACCGGGATTACAATACACAATTGATAGAAATAACACTTTATCAAGGTGAGCGCAAAGGCTAAAGGCTTCCTCCTGGTGCATCATCCCAAGTCCATGGAGGAAGAGAAGTGAGCTCTGTAATAGAGAGGGAACACACACACACACACACAGAGAGAGAGAGAGAGAGAGAGAGAGAGAGAGAGAGAGAGAGAGAGAGAGAGAGAGAGAGAGAGAGAGAGAAAGAGAGAGAAAGAGAGAGAAAGAGAGAGAAAGAGAGAGAAAGAGACTGAGAGACAGAGAGACAGTGACAGACAGAGAGACAGACAGAGAGATAGACAGAGTGTACATGAACAGGGGTGGAGGTAAAAGGATACCTCTTGGGAGTTGGTTTCTCTAGCTGTTTTGGGGTACTCAGAATCAAACCCATATATCAGATCTACATTCAAAGACCTCTTTCTGCTAAGCCTTCTCTCTTGCCTAGAAACAAGCTCAAAATTGTGATTGATTCTTTCAGGCTGCCGGTCAGTTGCTGAGATCAGTCCAGACCTGATTCAGTTCTCCAGATTATAAGGACCTACTGAGATTGCCTACAAGAGAAAGACAAGCTTTCAACATAGTGTGTGATGCTGTTCTTCTTGGGTCCCATTCATAATAGAAGTTTAAGCCCTCTACCCTCAAAAATTGAGACAGATGGAGAAAAGATAGGCTAAAGCTACCAGAGGGTGCATTTGGATGAAGAAATAACATCTAATGTTCTACAGGAAACTAGAGTTAACAATTAATTGACTATATCAAAAAGCCATGTTCTAGCAAGAAAGGAAATAGTTAGATCTGATGTGACATACCAGTTACCTTCATTTGATCAGTAGTGCATTATACATAATTGAAATGTCATACTGTGCCATAATTATGTGTAATTACTATGTATCAATTAAAATATCAATATATGTTCAAAAAGAAATGGGGACAGGGTTATCCTGATTTTATTCATTCCCTCCTGCAAGAAATATTTTTAAAACATCAATATATGTAGTCAAATTCTGAAGCATAGTACAGCATGTGAATTATTCAAGTTTCTGTCACAGCATGTTACAGAAATATTATGATCTATTGCCTAATGTCCATTGTTAACAGAAGCTGACCTCAATAAAAAAACAAGAGGAAGATTTTGAAACTCATATTTAAAACTTTATGACTAAATTAAAATTAAATATTCCAGTCATTTACTGATACATGAAAAAGAAGATATCTTTATTCTGGTCATAATCATTTTGTCAAATAAATCTAAGCCTTTTCAATGAAGTTTATAGCATGAAAATATTTGGAAAGATTAAAGTCTGAGAAAATTTCTGCTACCCAGAAGTCAGCCTAGAACATCGTTTTGTACAAACTCATTCATAAGAAACAAGCCTCACCCCTTTCCAGGAGGATATGACCCCACCTAGAAGGACTTTGATCTTCTTTAACATGCTCAACAGCCCACAGACTCCTTTGATCACAATCTAGACCCATGTTTCTATAACATAGCATTATGTGTCAGGTACCTTGGATTTCCCTATCTCTCCATTTATACAACAATAACTTAGGTCCCACCATTCTCATTCCACTAGAGACAACATGAAAACACCTTGTGCTCATTGGCCCCTGTTGTTGTCATAGTTATTGTTAGCTGTCAATGTGACACAAACCCAGAGTCACTTAGGAAGAGGGAACCCTAAATGAAGAACTCCTTCAATCACATTGTCCTGTAGCCATGTCTTGGAGGAATATTCTTAATTATTAATTGATAGAGGACCTGCACTAATATGTACAGTGCAATCCCTGGGCAGGTGGGCCTGAATTTCCTGAGGGGATAAAAGCTAGCTGAGCAAGCCAGAGGGTCAGTTCAATTTTTACCCTCTAGCCACCTCATAGCTTAACTTGTTTATGCTTCCATTGACTGATGGATATGCTGGGAAATTTCCTCCAACTTCCTTGGGAAGCCATACACTTACTGTAATAACCAAAGTGCTGCCACACAGGGCATCTCTTCAACCTTCAACTCAGCAGCTGGAGGCTTGAGTTTCTGTAGATTTGTTTGTTTTCAAGAGTGAAAAAATCGCAATAGTCCAATGTATAAATATAATTTGACAAGCAGATGGTGGGAATATTTTGTTTAAATATTGTAAGTTAAATATTGTAAGTTAAGGAATATAAGTTCTTCATGAATGCATCTTCTTGGGTGGTAGCACTGCCTTTTCTGGATTCTGGATCTAAAATAACTAAAGTGTTTTTTTCAATGGATAGAGTGGAAATTCTAAGGAGAGAAATCAAGACTATTACATAAAGAAAACACCAGTTAAGTATTCCCTATTGCTCAGAAGCATGAGCATAAGATTGCACACTGACCCACAGGGCAATAAGTTCCTGTGAGAAAGATACAGATACCACACTAATTAAGCCAATTAAGAGTGTCAGAGTCAGGCTAGAGAGATGGTTCAGCCCTTAAAGGCTAGGATCACAAGCAAACATATAACAGTATCAGTCCTTTAATTTTGGCCAGTGACCAAGAGCAGTTTCATGCCTCAAAGTCCCTTAACACTGAAACTCAGGAGTTTAGCATTTTTAAAAGCAAAACCCACAATTACATCAATGCTAAATGAAGGTCACAATAAACTTACAAAACATTTGCTTAGTCACAATATACTAGTTATTTCAGTCATAACATAATGGATGTTTTCAACTTAAGCCTTTTTGATTATTTTTAAACATGAATTATTTTTATTAATACATCTGGACCATGGTTATGATCATATAAATCTCAAATGTGTTGCCAAGACAGACATGACTGTGGTGGGATAGAAGACTGAGAAGTTTCTAAGTAGACACAAAAGGGAGTCAGGACAAGATGGCATTTCCTTAATTACTTCAAAATATATGCATATTAAATCTCAGAAATAAATATTTTAAACCTTAAAAGCACCTTGTATTACAATATGACCTGACATAAAGTAGACAAAAGACACTTGATCAATAGAAGGATGAAGATAGAAAATAGTCACATAGCAAGATGATCAGCACCAGGCACACTAAGGAACTACAAGTGAAAATAATAGGAGCCACTGTATACCTCCTGGAATACCACAGAGTCAAAACAACACCAACACCAAATTATAGCAAGGATGCATATTGCTTGTGAGCATATAAAGCTGCATAGCCACTTTGTAAGACAGCTCGTCAATTTGCCACAAAACTAAACACCTTTATTAAGTGAACTGGCAACTGTAAGCTACAGTGTTTACCCAAATACTTTACCTCTGTGTTCATGTTCGTAGAAAACAAGATGGGAGTCTTCACAGAAATTCTACTCACAACTGCCCAGGTCCAGAGTAGATAGCCCTTTGGAAACAAAACTTAGAGATGCTTCAAGAGAGTCTCCTGCACTTATATGAGAGCAGCTACTCATGATAAAATATATATCAAAAGTAATCTATCTCCTGAGAGCACCTTGTCTGCTTAAGCAATGCACATTTCTTCAGGCTACCTTGTGGGACTGTATCTAAGATAATCATGGTCAGGACCACGTCTTAGTCATGACTAATACTAACTAGTTGAACATTTCTTTTGTCTCCCAACCCAATTCTGCCTCTATTTAAACCCAAATTTCATGCCAGTACCTAAAGATAGACTTGAGAGCACTGAATCCCTTTGTTAACTGAAGTTGTCAGAAAGAAGAGGGGTAGGTTGGAGTGGAGAGAGAAAGAGAAGCTATAGTTTTGTTAAAGATTCTAAAGATCAATTTGGCTAAACATCAGGAATTACAGAGAGTTAAAATATTACAGACCAGTGCCAAAATATCATGGCCTATTTTTGGTTCCTTTGAAAATAAGTCATTTCCCAAATTAACTAAATCCTTGTGCTTATCTATTAAAAATACCTTGTTCACATAGAAACCTACCACTACAGAAGCATTCTGAAACACACACACACACACACACACACACACACACACACACACACACACACACAGAGAGAGAGAGAGAGAGAGAGAGAGAGAGAGAGAGAGAGAGAGAGAGAGAGAGAGAAGAAAGACTGTAAGAGCCAGACACTGCTGATGGCAACAAGAAAACAGTCTTCTGTACACAGCAAGGCAAAGACACATACATATAGCTATATAGAATGGTTATGAAAGCATGCATAAGGCCTATACAAGCACAAGAAAGACCAACTCCCAAGTTGAAAATTGGATTTGAACACAACATCTCATCACTAGCTGAATAGCTATTTGCAATTATTTGACTGTTTGAAGAGGGAGGGACAATTTCATCCAAGGGTATAGCTCCTGGTAAGTCTACCATGCTCCGGTATAAAGCTATATTTTCAAGAATGCTTGATCAGCACATTGGTCTCAACTGATTAAGGAGAAAAGGAGGAAGAGGAGGAGGAGGAGGAGGAAAAGGAGGAAGAAGAAGAAGAAGAAGAAGAAGAAGAAGAAGAAGAAGAAGAAGAAGAAGAGGAGGAGGAGGAGGAGGAGGAGGAGGAGGAGGAGGAGAAAAGGAGAAGAGGAGAGGAGAAGAGGAGGAGGAGGAGGAAGTTGTTTTTGTTGTTGTTTTTGTTATAGTTGTTGTTATGTGGGTTGGAAGGAGGGTAGACCCTAGAAATGCTGGTGTGGGTTAGGTGGTTGGGGGATGTGACTGTGTCCACAACATGTCCTATGAAAGTCTCAAAGAACTAGTAAAAACATAAACATTTTAAAAGTATTAACATAAATTTTATTTGGATTATACATGAATATTAACTGAACTCATCACTAAAAAGTTATGCTTACAGTATATGCTTAGCAGACTGCTAGTTTTTGCCAGCCCCAAAACTAAGAAAGTCATAATCTCTTTATTCTGTAATTAATAAAATCCCATGTAACCCCTTCCACAGTGGAACATGCTATTTGGGAAAACATGAATCTGTGTGCCTTGGCCATGCTTACTCTTAAGTGGTTCTGAGGAAACTGTCTGTGGTAGCTATGATAAAACATTGTCACAAAAAGCAGCTTGAGAAAAGAGCTTGTTCCACTTACTCTTCAATGTCACAGTCACCATTGAGGGAAATCCGAGCTGAACTCAAAACAAAAACCTGAAGGCAGGTTTTTGGACAAATGGACAAATGCTGCTTGCTGACTTGCTTTCCATGGCTTCCTCAGCTTTCTTTTTTAAAAGTACAACCAAGGACCACCTGTTCAGGGATGATATTGCCTCATGGCTGGAACATCCCATAGCAATCAAAATACTTCACAGACTTGCCTTCAAGGCAATCTGATGAAAACACTTTTTTTTTTCAACTGAAGTTTCTCTTCTGAGATGACTCAAAGACCTTGGGTCCTAACCACCTTGGACATTGTTCCAAGAGGTCACCTAAGATCATTGGAAAACACTGATATTTATATTATAATTCATAACAGTAGCAAAATTACAGTTATGAAGTAGCAACAAAAATAATTTCATGGTTGGGGGGGTCACCACATCATGAAGAACTATACTAAAGGGTTGCAGAATTAGGAAGGTTAAGGACCATTGCTCTATCATGTGTCAAGTTGACAAAATTAAATAACATTACTATCATTTACTCCTTTACTGGTAAAAACTGTGTCTTTTCAATGACTTTTTAAAAGGAAAGAAAAAGGAAAAGAAAAAAAAAAGAAAGAAAGAAAGACAGATAGTCTTTGATTCCCTCTGATTAAAGCTGAGTTATGGCTAGAGTTGACCTCTAAAGTCTATGCACCTAAGGGAAAGATTAACGTTGGATTGGGCTTTTGTAACATTCCAAGCTCTAGCGTTTCAAACTTTTTTCAGTCACATCCACTCTTGCTACAACAAAAAGACTGTTTTTAAAATATTGTGGATGATAAAACTGTGGCCTTCTCAATGATAGGCAAGCACTCTGCTGCATTCTCTTATTTACATCTCATCAAACACAATTTTGATGGTTTAATAGAGATAACAGAAATGGAAAAATATCCCTATTAGAATAATGATGAGGGTTGACTTTTGTGGCTGGATAAAGTTCCCATTATGAGAAAAACAGCCCACAGATGAGATAATTTATCTTGAATATTTGAAATTCTTAAAAATGGAATCAGATAAACTCAGTATGGGTTATAGTGTGTAATCACAGACCATTTTGCCCAACAGTAAATCAAATTGTAAGGTCTCATATAGTTATGAACCAAAGCTTTGAATCCAACAGAAGAATATTATGTCACTATAAAAGGACTGGACATTGAAAGAATGTTCAGAGACAGTTATCAGTTCAGCACGCAATTGGCGTCAATGGTGCATAATTCTGTTTCTCCAATCCTGACATCAGCTAAGGCTCCTGCTGCTCTCTGACCTGACTGAGAATTATAAGTTCTGACCACCAGCCAGATACCAGCTTAGCAACAGCAATACAGCATAGAGGCCCTGGGTTATTAAAAGGAAAGAAGTGGAGTCTGATTTATATTTAACATGTAGAAAATTTAGACCTGGCCTTTTGCTGTCATTTTATGTGCTCCCCCATATCTAAAAATGTACTGGAAACTTAATGGTGTTGGAAAATGATCCTTAATTAAAAGAGATTAGACAGTGAGGGATCTGCCCCTATATACCGATTACTGTCACTATTTTGAGAGTGGATTCTTTACCAAGGGAGCAGTTTCTTTACACAAGGTTGAGTCTAGACTCCTGTGCATTTTCCACTATTTACATGTCTGCTATGGAACAATATAGCAAGCTGGCCCTTGCCAAATATAGCCACTCAATCCTGGGCTGCCACCCATATTGTGACACATTTATATTCAGTTTAAATTACTCTATCTCTAGTATCCATGTTATAGCAGAATAAGCAGGCTAAGACATCTACAAAGTTATAGATATGATCATCTATTTTCCATGCATTCACCACTAATGTATTAGCAGGTGCAACAATGTCCATCAAACTTCTGTATACCATGCATTTGGGGATGCAATGTCTGAAGCATGAGCCTTTTCTGGGGAGTCTTAAGCACAGTGTTTGCCATATAAACCCAAGGGTCCTAGGTAACATGAATTATATATCAAATGGGTAATTGAAATTCGTATGTAACTCTCAATACTTTCCCATAGGACAGTCCTCATGAAAACTCTGGAACTTTGGTTTTTTTTCTTTTACTAGATTTTCTGGGGTGGTCAGAGTTCCAAATGAATTGTTTCACATTTTAAGATAAAACCTAAATAAGATGTCACTAAACATGACATGCCCAAAACCATATCTAGAATAGAATCAATCATTGAACCCAGATCTCTCCTGACTTGATAAGGCTTAGGATTTTACTCCAAATAGCTCAGGGCGAGAAAAATGAATGAACAAGCAACCACGGCTATGGTTCTACAGAAATTTCATAATGATAGGTTCTGCTTGTGCTCAACCACCAGATCAATATTCCATCTTCACCCAAGACTCATCTGCATTGATTTTCTATTACTGTGTAACAAGTGTGTCAACTTAGCACACAGTTATTACTTCACAGTTTTAGCCCCAAACACTGATGAAAAACTTTTCTTGATACTTGTCTTTAGGGCTTCACCTAAGACTACAACCAACAGGGTATCAAGAGTTCAGGTTTTATAGGGACTCATCTGGAGTGGGAGATGTGATTCCAAGCTCACTTACATGGTTACTGGAAGATTTAGTTCCTTAAAATCTATCAAATAGGAGCCTCCATTCAGTTCCTTGTTGACTATTAGCTAGAGGCTGCTCTCAGTTCCTCACTGTAATGTCCTCTACAATACAGTATCCTACTTCATCATAACTAATTCAAGAAAAAGAGTTAGCATGCTAGAAAGAAGGCACATCCTTACTAAACTCATTATCGAAGTATCATTCCTTCAGTTTTGTCTTAATATATTCATTAGAAAAAGTGATTGGTTATGCTCAAAGGCAAAGGATTAGATAAGGGTGAGAATAGAGATATGGAAGCCATTGTATCACACATGATCATTCTCAGCCACTGAAGCACACACTTAAGAGCATCCATGTCATCCCTAGGGAACTGACAAGCAGAATAATGTGTAAGAGATGGGAACCAGACTCACAGCTTTCTCTTTCTTCACTCCCAACGCCTTGCTAGCATAGACAGCTAAGCTGTACTTACAGAAGTAAAAGAGATATGACCTCAAGCCTCCCATTGTAGCAAAGAGTACAATACATCCTCCTTTATGATAGCTGGCACTGCAAACAGAGTCCAAATACTCAAGACTCTGTAGATGAGCATCCTTTAGATGGAAATAAAACTACTTTTCCTCTATGAATTGTTTTGCCCTAGACAG
Source organism: Mus musculus (assembly GCF_000001635.26). Taxonomy (NCBI): domain Eukaryota; kingdom Metazoa; phylum Chordata; class Mammalia; order Rodentia; family Muridae; genus Mus; species Mus musculus. Next base: position 98,867,560 of record NC_000069.6, on the reverse strand, counting down.
TAGTTTCAGTCTCCAATTGGAACAAAAATCTGAAAGTCTTGGGATATTTTTCTTTTCAAAAATTGATTTGTTTGTTGTCAGTTTCATGTGTGCACACAGTGTTTTCTGTTTACTTTAACCTCTCTACTTTCTATCTCCTTCAGAACATTCTTATACCCAACTCTTCCTGCCAAGTTCCATTCCCACAGTCAGGCCTTTTGTATTTTGTTTTGTGACTCTGATTTTAACCAGTACTGTTTCTGTGGCAATGGGCTTGGAACTATCCATTGGAGCCTGGTGGGTCACCATTAGGTATACAACTGAAGGCAAGAGCTGCCTACATATCAGAATCTGTCAATGGGAAAAGAGACAACCAAGAATTCACTATATTTTTTGGTGGTCACTTCTTTATTCTACTTGCTTATAGGTGTTGGTGCACAGATTTTTTTTTGTTGGTGCACAAACTATATGAGAGCTAGAGATATGGTTCAGCTGCTAAGAGCATGCATTCCTCTTGCAGAGGACCCAAATTTGGTGCCCAGCACCATGAATGATGTCATGAACCACCTGTAACTCCAGCCCAGAGGATCAGGCATCCTCTTCTGAGCTGTTCAAACACTTGAACTCAAATGCACATAGCCAAATTCAGATGCTCATAATTAAAACTAAAATATTTTAAATAAAATCAAGATATTTTAGAGTCCTTGATTATTTGTCTACCCTTCTCCTCATAATTTAATCTACTTGACAGTATTTATTAAGCTCTCATTATGTGTTATATATAATGCAAGTTCTTATGGTGCTAAAAGGATTCATAAGAACCAAATGAGCCAGAGCTATACAGTGAATGTCTGTCTCAATTAAAAATGAAAAGTCTTAACAAAATCAGAAATGAAAAGGGAGACATAACAACAGATCCTGAAGAAATCCAAAACACCATCAGATCCTTCTACAAAAGGCTATACTCAACAAAACTGGAAAACCTGGACGAAATGGACAAATTTCTGGACAGATACCAGGTACCAAAGTTGAATCAGGATCAAGTTGACCATCTAAACAGTCCCATATCACCTAAAGAAATAGAAGCAGTTATTAATAGTCTCCCAACCAAAAAAAGCCCAGGACCAGATGGGTTTAGTGCAGAGTTCTATCAGACCTTCAAAGAAGATCTAATTCCAATTCTGCACAAACTATTTCACAAAATAGAAGTAGAAGGTACTCTACCCAACTCATTTTATGAAGCCACTATTACTCTGATACCTAAACCACAGAAAGATCCAACAAAGATAGAGAACTTCAGACCAATTTCTCTTATGAATATCGATGCAAAAATCCTCAATAAAATTCTCGCTAACCGAATCCAAGAACACATTAAAGCAATCATCCATCCTGACCAAGTAGGTTTTATTCCAGGGATGCAGGGATGGTTTAATATACGAAAATCCATCAATGTAATCCATTATATAAACAAACTCAAAGACAAAAACCACATGATCATCTCCTTAGATGCAGAAAAAGCATTTGACAAGATCCAACACCCATTCATGATAAAAGTTTTGGAAAGATCAGGAATTCAAGGCCCATACCTAAACATGATAAAAGCAATCTACAGCAAACCAGTAGCCAACATCAAAGTAAATGGAGAGAAGCTGGAAGCAATCCCACTAAAATCAGGGACTAGACAAGGCTGCCCACTTTCTCCCTACCTTTTCAACATAGTACTTGAAGTATTAGCCAGAGCAATTCGACAACAAAAGGAGATCAAGGGGATACAAATTGGAAAAGAGGAAGTCAAAATATCACTTTTTGCAGATGATATGATAGTATATATAAGTGACCCTAAAAATTCTACCAGAGAACTCCTAAACCTGATAAACAGCTTCGGTGAAGTAGCTGGATATAAAATAAACTCAAACAAGTCAATGGCCTTTCTCTATACAAAGAATAAACAGGCTGAGAAAGAAATTAGGGAAACAACACCCTTCTCAATAGTCACAAATAATATAAAATATCTTGGCGTGACTCTAACTAAGGAGGTGAAAGATCTGTATGATAAAAACTTCAAATCTCTGAAGAAAGAAATTAAAGAAGATCTCAGAAGATGGAAAGATCTCCCATGCTCATGGATTGGCAGGATCAACATTGTAAAAATGGCTATCTTGCCAAAAGCAATCTACAGATTCAATGCAATCCCCATCAAAATTCCAACTCAATTCTTCAACGAATTGGAAGGAGCAATTTGCAAATTTGTCTGGAATAACAAAAAACCTAGGATAGCAAAAAGTCTTCTCAAGGATAAAAGAACTTCTGGCGGAATCACCATGCCAGACCTAAAGCTTTACTACAGAGCAATTGTGATAAAAACTGCATGGTACTGGTATAGAGACAGACAAGTAGACCAATGGAATAGAATTGAAGATCCAGAAATGAACCCACACACCTATGGTCACTTGATCTTCGACAAGGGAGCTAAAACCATCCAGTGGAAGAAAGACAGCATTTTCAACAATTGGTGCTGGCACAACTGGTTGTTATCGTGTAGAAGAATGCGAATCGATCCATACTTATCTCCTTGTACTAAGGTCAAATCTAAGTGGATCAAGGAACTTCACATAAAACCAGAGACACTGAAACTTATAGAGGAGAAAGTGGGGAAAAGCCTTGAAGATATGGGCACAGGGGAAAAATTCCTGAACAGAACAGCAATGGCTTGTGCTGTAAGATCGAGAATCGACAAATGGGACCTAATGAAACTCCAAAGTTTCTGCAAGGCAAAAGACACCGTCAATAAGACAAAAAGACCACCAACAGATTGGGAAAGGATCTTTACCTATCCTAAATCAGATAGGGGACTAATATCCAACATATATAAAGAACTCAAGAAGGTGGACTTCAGAAAATCAAATAACCCCATTAAAAAATGGGGCTCAGAACTGAACAAAGAATTCTCACCTGAGGAATACCGAATGGCAGAGAAGCACTTGAAAAAATGTTCAACATCCTTAATCATCAGGGAAATGCAAATCAAAACAACCCTGAGATTCCACCTCACACCAGTCAGAATGGCTAAGATCAAAAATTCAGGTGACAGCAGATGCTGGCGAGGATGTGGAGAAAGAGGAACACTCCTCCATTGTTGGTGGGAGTGCAGGCTTGTACAACCACTCTGGAAATCAGTCTGGCGGTTCCTCAGAAAACTGGACATAGTACTACCGGAGGATCCAGCAATACCTCTCCTGGGCATATATCCAGAAGATGCCCCAACAGGTAAGAAGGACACATGCTCCACTATGTTCATAGCAGCCTTATTTATAATAGCCAGAAGCTGGAAAGAACCTAGATGCCCCTCAACAGAGGAATGGATACAGAAAATGTGGTACATCTACACAATGGAGTACTACTCAGCTATTAAAAAGAATGAATTTATGAAATTCCTAGCCAAATGGATGGACCTGGAGGGCATCATCCTGAGTGAGGTAACACATTCACAAAGAAACTCACACAATATGTATTCACTGATAAGTGGATATTAGCCCCAAACCTAGGATACCCAAGATATAAGATATAATTTGCTAAACACATGAAACTCAAGGAGAATGAAGACTGAAGTGTGGACACTATGCCCCTCCTTAGATTTGGGAACAAAACACCCATGGAAGGAGTTACAGAGACGGAGTTTGGAGCTGAGATGAAAGGATGGACCATTTAGAGACTGCCATAGCCAGGGATCCACCCCATAATCAGCATCCAAACGCTGACACCATTGCATACACTAGCAAGATTTTATTGAAAGGACGCAGATGTAGCTGTCTCTTGTGAGACTATGCCGGGGCCCAGCAAACACAGAAGTGGATGCTCACAGTCAGCTAATGGATGGATCATAGGGCTCCCAATGGAGGAGCTAGAGAAAGTAGCCAAGGAGCTAAAGGGATCTGCAACCCTATAGGTGGAACAACATTATGAGCTAACCAGTACCCCGGAGCTCTTGACTCTAGCTGCATATATATCAAAAGATGGCCTAGTCGGCCATCACTGGAAAGAGAGGCCCATTGGACTTGCAAACTTTATATGCCCCAGTACAGGGGAATACCAGGGCCAAAAAGGGGGAGTGGGTGGGCAGGGGAGTGGGGGTGGGTGGATATGGGGGACTTTTGGTATAGCATTGGAAATGTAAATGAGTTAAATACCTAATAAAAAATGGAAAAAAAATGAAAAGTCAACAGAAAATATACCCCACTGTAATAGGATTTATATTACAGTGATGAAACACCATGAACAAAATGCAAACTGTGAGGGGAAGAGTTTACAGGATTTATGCTTCTACTTCACTACTTATCATCTAAGGAAAGTCAGGACAAGAAATAAACAGGGCAGGAACCTGGAGGCAGAAGCCGATACAGAGGCCTTGGAGGGATACTGCTTACTGGCTTGCTCCTTTCAGCTTGCACAGACTATTTTCTTTTATTGTTGTTAATTTTGCATCCAATTAATAGCTTCCCCTTCCTCCTCTCCTCCCAGTTCCTCTCTCTCACCTCACTTCATATCCCTCTCCTCCCTTTCTGGTCAGAAAAAGGGAAGCCTTCAATGGTTATCAACCCACAATGGCATATCAAGTTGCAGTAGGAGTAGGTGTGTCTTCTATTGAGGCTAGACAAGGCAGCACAGTTAGGTGAAAGGGATCCAAAGTGAGCAACATCATCAGAAACAGCCCCTTCTTCTGTTGGAAGTCTTATATGAAGACCAAGCTACACAACTGCTACATAAGTGCAAAGAGCCTAGGTCCATCCCATGCATGTTTTCTGGTTGGTGGTTCAGTTTCTGTGGGTCCCTTGGGCCCAGAGTAGTTGATTCTATAGGCTTCCTTGTGATATCCTTGACCTCTCTGGCTCCTTCAATCATTCCTCCCCACCTTCCATGGGAGTTCCTAAGCTCTGTCTAATGTTTGCCTGTGGGTTTCTGCATTTGTTTCCATAAGCTGGTAGGTGAAGCATCTCTGTTAAGCTCTCATCTGCAAGTGGAGCTGGGTGCTCTCTCATGATATGAGGCTCAAGCTGGACTGAGGACTGGTTGGCCATTATCTCAATTTCTGCTCCATCTTTACCCCTGCACACTTGTAGGCAGAACAAATTGTAGGTGAAAGGCATTGTTGCTGGGTTAGCGTCCTCTTCCCTCCATTGAAAGACTTTTCTGGTTACAAGAGATGGCCATATCCCATCCCTGAAAATGTCCCTTGTCCTCTGTTTCTAGACTGTGCCAGAGATGCCCCCACACCTATTCTAATTCTCTCTCCATACTCTTTCCCTCTTCCTCCCCTACTTGAATCCTGTTTCCTTCCTCATATTCTTCTCCACCCAGTCCCCTTCCTCCATCCACACCTGATGTCTATTTGATTTCCCCTTCTCAGTTATATTCAAGTTTCTCCCCTCCCCCTTGAAGCCTCCTTCTTAATTAGCTTCTTTGTGGATTATAGCATGGTTATCCTGTGTCCAAACTACAAATGATTTTTGTCTTTCTGGATCTGGGTTACCACATTCAGGATATTTTCTAGTTCCATGTACTTGCATGCAAATTTCATGCTGTCTTTCTTTATAATAGCTGAGTGATAGTCTATTGTGTAAATTTGACATATTTTCTTTATACATTCTTTGGTTGAGGGGAATCTAGGTTGTTTGGAGTTTCTGGTTATTACAAATAAAACTGCTATGAAAATACTTGAGCAAATGACCTTGTGGGATGGTGAAGCTTCTTTTGGGTATATGCCCACAACCTGGGTCTTGAAGTAGAACTTTTGTCAATTGTTTGAGAAACCACCAAGTTGATTTCCAAAGTGGTTATACAAGTTTGCACTCCCATTAGCAATGGAGGAGTGTTCCCCTTCCTTGATCCACATCCTTCCCAGAATGACCTGTCACTTAAGGTTTTGATCTTAACAATTTTGATGGGTATAAGATGGAATTTCAGAGTTACTTTGATTTGCATTTTCCTGTTGACTAAGTATGTTGAACACCTCTTTAAGTGCTTCTTGGCCATTAGAAATTCCTCTGGTGAGTATTCTCTGTTTATCTATGTACCCCACTTTTAAAAACTGGGCTATTTAGTTTGTTGATGTCTAGTTTCTTGAGTTCTATAGGCTATAGGTTAGGAATTAATGTTCCAGTCTTAAGGGCAATGGAGGGGTCTGTAAGGTACTCTGTCTGAGCCATCAGATACAGCCTACAGAGGTGCCCTATTCACCTAGATGGAACCTTAAGACGTCAAAAAGACCAAAGGCCTTTAGCTAGTGAGCAAGATGCTACATAGTATACAGGGTCATCCTTCCCAGAGGGAGTAATTAGTTGACACACTGGGATTCAGGATCCAAGGTGGAAGGGGAAATGTCTACAAAATGGAAAGAGGGTGGTTCAAATTAAAGTTATTTCCATCCATTTCAGAAAACACCCAATAAAACCAGTTCCAATAAGCATTACAGTTAAAATCATACAGTGATCATGCTGTGGTCACATGACAACTAAATTAAACATCAATAACAATGAAGCTTAGAAAACCCTCCCTTCCATTGAATAGGAAGTACACTTGTAGTAATACCCAAGTAAAGGCAGGGACTGCTGGGGACATCAGAAAACTGCTTCACCTGGAGGGGATCACAGCTGAGGAAGGCAAAAAATCAATGAGTTACACTTTTATCATTGATGCCAGAAAAACAAGATATTAAGTCCAAAATCAACACGTGGAAGCAAATAATAAAAATAAAAGAAAGAAATGAAACAAGGAAGTATTGTTTAGGATTTTCTAACAAAGCTTAATGTTTATCAATAACCCTAGGTAGCTTAGAAGAAAAAAATTGTCAGAATATGGGAATAAAATGGAATTTTATAGATATAAAGTCAGAAAGTAGACATCTTTAAAGTAGATTGGGGGTAGGTAGTCTGTTCTATGGAAAGACAGGAAAGAGTTTTCTGGGATAGTGCACATGCTCTGTGTCCTTGCTTGCCTGTAGTGTCCACAAGGAATGACTGCCCTGAACACTTGATGTCTGGCCATCTTCATGCATGTGGTCATTAATTGCCTGTTTTAAGTGTAGAAGGAAACCGTGTTCTAAGTCGCACATGGTGGGGTTCCAGGATACCTCTGAGCTGAGGACTGAAGTTCCCCTATCATCTTCCATTCAAGCTAGTCTCCATGAGGAGAGACACTGTGAGACAAAGGTACACTCTCTCTTGTGACATCAGTCACATGGGCCACATAATAAGGCAGATACTACTAACTTGCTTCTTTTAATGATGTGTTTCCATTGGAGGGCAAAGGTATCATGAGAAAATATGAAAAACTTGGGATCCACATGCAATACTTAATGAAAGTTGCATCATTGCAAGTTCCCAAAGTTTGCAAGCAAGGATGTAGACAGTTCTGGTCCCACTTATAGCTACAGACAAAAGAAAGCCTGCTGAGGTGTTGTTTCAGCCAGATGAGCTCACACCAGGACAGAGTCTAGCACTGGACCTGGGGATTTATCTGTTTGTTTGTTTGTTGTTTGTTTGTTTTTGCAGTTGAAACTCACACACTGAACCCCAAGACATCTTGTGAACTGGTGGCTGTTTTGCTGATAGAAAACCTAAGTCTTTACTAAAGGATTACTCAACAAGTTAAAAAAAATTATCTCCTTGATTCTCAGAATTCTTGAAACAGACATAGCACATCCCCACATTTACGCTAGATCTTTTCTCTGTATTCCTTTGTTGTTGGTTTTTCCTCCAAGCTATTTAAACAGACCAAGATCAAACTCCAATGTTACGTAATCCTTGAAGCTGCCCCTGATCTTTTCAGCCACCACCATCTCAGACTTTTGAGAGGCTTTTGCTCTCTCAGTTGTGACCATTTCCTACATTCTGAACTGAGCGGCTGCTGCACAGGTATCTTTGTTTTTCATTTTCCTTAATTGTTTGTATTCACTTTACATCCCAGTCATGGCCTCCTTCCCTCCTCTCCTCCCTGTCCCATCCTCACAAATGCCTCCCCTATTACCACTTCCCTTCTCCCCACTCACAGAATGGGAAGCCCCTGTCCCCCTAACCCCACCCCAGGCTACCCACCCACCCTGGGATATCTAGTTGCAGCAGGACTGAGTGCATTCTTTTTCATTCAGACCAGACCAGGCAGTCCAGAGGGGGGAAGGGGATCCAATGGCTGACAACAAAGTCAGAGACAGTCACTACTTCATGTGGGAACGGTCTGGATATCTGCAATATGAAGTCCAAGCTGCTCATCAGCTTCACATGTGTATGGGGCCTAAGTCTAGCCCCTGCATGCTTTTTGGTTGGTGATTCAGTCTCTGTGAGCCCCTGTGGGCCCACGTTACTTGATTCTGTGTGTCTTCTTGTAGTGTCCTTGACCCCTCTAGGTGCCCACATCTTCTCCCACTTTTCCACATGACTCCCTCAGCACCTCCTGATGTTTGGCTGTGAGTCTCTGCATCTGTTTCCAACTGCTGCTGGATGAAGCCTCTCAGGAGACAGTTATGCTAGGTTCTTGTCTGTAAGCATAGGAGAGTATCATTAGGTTTCTCACAGGGGATGGCTCTCAAGTTGTTAAGATGGGGCTTGTCCAGGAGAGCAGGACTGCACTTGTACTTTCAATAGGAATCCTTTTTTTTTAAGATTTATTTATTATATGTAAGTACACTGTAGCTGTCTTCCAACACACCAGAAAAGGGCATCAGATCTCATTACAGATGGTTGTGAGCCACCATGTGGTTGCTGGGATTTGAACTCAGGACCTTCGGAAGAGCAGTCAGTGCTCTTACCCATTGAGCCATCTCACCAGCCCGCACTTGTACTTTCTAATAAAGTCTGTACATTTATAACTATTTGTATAACTTCATTACTTAGCTAAGTATATTAAAGAAAAATTTAGCCTATAAATTATACAAATATTTTTAAAAATACTTTTATTAATAAAAAGATTATATGTTTGAAATCTCAATAAATGCTTACTGGGTTGCATTGTAGGTATTCATAAAATAAATTCAAATTCCAGTAAAAAATTCCAAAAGATTATACTTAAGTTCAATCTAGTAAAGTTATTCTAATTCTTTTTGTTGTTGTTTTGGTTTGGTTTTCTTTAGTATGTTGTATCTATTGCTTCTTTATACATTGAAAATAATAGTGTAAGAAGTGCACATGTCCAAACAAAACAGTCTTTATCACAGTGTAACCTTGAAGCTGGCTTTTCATCCTGTGGCAGGAATAAAGGACATAAGGTTTATCAATCACTGGGAAGGACAGACCACAGAAAAGAATAAATATGGTCACGAAGCAGGCATGCGTCAAGATATGATAAGTCAGCAGACTAGAGATTAAAACACTAGTCCTGATCTGAGGGCTGAGGAGATCAGCATCCAGACACTCTCATCTGACTTTTAACAATTTAACAGGTTAGATTTTATTTTATTTTAGCTCCTCTTGCTGCTGCTGTGATCACAGTGTGCTAGCAAATATTGGGTAGAGTGAATCCCAGAGATTTCTGAAAAACTGTTTTCATTGGGTCTTTTTTTTCTAGCCCTCCTAAGGGTTACCCTATATCATACCAGCTCCCACTGTCATCTGTTTCCTGTGTTGACCATGGCTGGATGGAGCTGCCTGGTGACAGGAGCAGGAGGGTTTGTGGGCCAGAGGATCATCAAGATGTTGGTGCAGGAGAAAGAACTGCAGGAGGTCAGAGCTCTGGACAAAGTATTCCGACCAGAAACCAAGGAGGAATTCTCCAGTAAGTGGGTCAGAGTCTCTATTTGTGTGACTGTTGGGAGTACTGACTGAGCATTGGGGGGAATCTTTTCTAGCAAATATGGAAGCCCTCTTGGAACTTAAGGCTTCTCCATGCTTGAACACATCTGGAAGATTCATGATCACACAGCGTAAAATACACCACAGTTGTGGGACTATAGTCTGTCTTGTATCTGATCTAGAGATGGTGGCCACAAACCCAGCTGCTGGAGTTCCAGACACTGTCTTTCTTCCCATCTGGCAATCTCACAGTTGTGTTCTTCCTGTAAAGTAATATCAGTATATACTTGTTTAGGGCTCTGCAGCATTAGCAAGGATGCTGGATTGCAGCCTCTGCAGAGGGTCTCTGTCTTTTCTACTTGGTATGGTTGCTTGTTCCTTTTCTAGTGTGGTTTGGCAGAGGGAAGTCATTCAACAGTCTCCCCCGTGGAGTTGAAGGTTGAAGAGTGAAATCAGTGAGTGAAAGAGAGACAGAGAGGGGCAAAGAGTGAGAAACTGAGTCAGACAACATATACTGAGCATTTTAGGGAGCTGAGTCAGGGGAGGGCCACAGATGCTTCACCTCCATTCTCCAACGTCATTCCCCTCTGACCTTCATCTTCACAGAGGAAATGACAGAAGACTTTTCTGGAACTCAGCATTCTTCTTTGCTGATATTGCTGCCCCTGGGGCAAGAGTAAGCTCTGGAATGACTGTGCAGTTTTTAGTGTCATTATCTTCACACCCTCAAGATAACCCTGCAGAGACCTTAGAAAACAGTGTTCAGCTAGGAGGACAGTGCCAGAGACTGGTGTAGATTGCCTGTGTCACAATGCTTCTTTTGTAAGATAATTCATCTGAATAAGGGATTATCAGTCACATTGTGTGGATTACATAGAAGCTGAAGATATTTATGCATCCCCTGCCCCAGCTTCCTGTCTGCAACATGGGTCTCTTAAGGGGTGACATATGCAGCATCAGTGGATGCTTCTGGTACCTGCTGTATGCTGAAAGATAGTTCTCTCACAGAGGATCTGTTTCCCTGTCTGTAATTCAGCTAACTCTTCATTTGTTCTCAGCACAGACCCAAGTGTCAAGACCTATCAGGGGCAGGGCTGAATGTCCATCTTTGTGTCTCCCTCTTCTGAATCCTCCTCACTGGAAGTTCATAGGACACAAGCTTGTTAGCATGTTCCTTGCTCAGATTTCCCCAATGCCTTCACAGTTTGTAATCTCGGATTGATATTATAGCTTCCCAAGACAGAACTCCATCACCCTGTTTCTCCTTCAAATCCACACATGATTTCCCCATTCCCTATCAACTGAGTCCTATTCTCCCTCCTTACATATCTGTGCCACCACTCCTCCAGTTGCTTTAGTGAATGTAGGAATTTCCCATAAATCTGTTTGTGTATAAAACAGAAATGGCGTCTTACTGCTCAGATGCATTTTGTACAAAGGGATGTGGTGGATATTGGTGCTTCCTCATTCCTGATAACTGCTACATTCTGATTTTTGAGTGTTTATGCTTCTTTCAGAAGAAAAGCCTCCTCCTTATTGTCTTCTTACCATGACTGCCCTTGAAGGCCTAGGTAACTGACACATGTGTCAGGAAATATTCGTCCCATGCAGAAAGTTTCCCAGGGACCTGCTTTGTGTCCACAGAGCTGCAGACAAAGACCAAGGTGACAGTGTTGGAAGGAGACATTCTGGATGCCCAGTGCCTGAGGAGAGCCTGCCAGGGCATCTCTGTTGTCATCCACACTGCTGCTGTCATTGATGTCACAGGTGTCATTCCCAGGCAGACCATCCTAGATGTCAATCTGAAAGGTACAGTACCTGGGAAAGTATGGAGCCCATAGGAAAATGATAATGAAAGAAGAGGTGGTGGGGTCTCCTGCTTTGAAACATTTGCTGTGCTCACATACTTTCTGATAGCATGGCCCTCGGTCTCAATATTTCTGTAAAATGTCATTTTATTTTCACTTTGTGTCTGCATGAATGTCTGTGTGTGTGTGGTGTGATGGGTTCCTATGGGACCAAAACAGGGCATCAGATCCCTGGAACTCGAGTTACAGGTGATATCAGAAGCCTTGTGAAGGCTAAGGATCTAAGGCAGATCCACTGGAAGAACAGGATGCATTCTTAAGCCTTCTGCCATTTCTCCTTCCCCTAATTTCAATAGTTCCAGTGGAGAAAACAGGGTGGGAAGGGAGATGAACATGATCAAGTCTCTGGAGGCAGTAAGAGAATAAATAGTTAAAGTCACACTCGCCATCCTGGTCTCCTTCATACCAGTGAGGCTGAATTCCAAGCCCCACACTTTAATTTCCATCTACCCACTGCCCAATTCCAGGCCAGATCCAGGTATTAGACAGCCCAGTGTGCCTTAGCTTACTTCTGTGAGAGCCACCCTGCCCCCATGAAGCAAGGTGTCCCTGGCAGATACTGCAGCAAAGCTGTCTCACAAAAGCATACTGGGAAGAATGATCCAGCACTTGTCCTCCCATGCTCTTATCTTAGGAGTCATTAACCCTAACATGTCTTTATCGCCAGCTTCTCAGCCCACGGTGGCTCTCCTCTGGATGAGGTAAGCATTTTCCCCATGCCCTCTTTCTTTTTCTCTTTTTGGTGGCCTTTTCTGCATTATGGCTTCATAATATAAGTCAGGACGAAACAGGTAAATTCACATGGGATTTCTATATAATATCCTCACTCTCTCCACCAAGGACCAATCTTTTTATCACCATTATACTCTCTGCAACGTCCCTGTATATGTTCCTTTCTTAAAAAAATTATTCTCTCATGTATTACACACCAACTCCAGTATCTCTGACGTCTTCCAACTACCTACATCTTCCATCACCCCCTTTCCTGCATCCTTTCCCATCTACTCCTCTCAAGTTTCCTTTTACAAAATGGCATGTCTTTCAGTGATATCAATCAAACATGGCATATCAAGGTGAATTAAGACTAGACAAGACCCTCACATTAAGGCTGGATGAAGCACCCCAGTAAGAGGAGAAGGATCACAAAAGCAGGAAGAAACATCAGAGACATCCCCTGTTGTCTCTGTTAGGAGTCACCCCAAAGGCAATGCTATACAAATATAATATACAGATTGCCTAGGTTAGAAACATGGAGGCTCCATGATTGTTGGTTCATTCTCAGTAAGCTCCTATGAGTCAAGGTTTATTGATTCTGTGAGTTTCCAGCTTGAGGCCCCTTGTCACCAGGGGAAGTCCAGCCTAAAACTGCCTTGAGGAAAAGAAACAAGATACCAAATGGCCCAGAGACCTAGGAGAGAACCAACCACAAGAGGCATAGAACCAACCAGCACTGGTGCATTTATATGTGTGTGCATGTGTGTGTGTATATGAAATTCTGTGTAATGATATTCTATTATACTCATAGACTGATGTCTAAAACAATTGTCACTAGAGGGCTTTGTCCAGGAACTGATGGAAAAATATGCAGGGACCCACAGAGCAATATTAGGCAGAGTTCAGATAACCCTGCTGAAGAGAGGGAGGAAGGATTGTAAGAGCCAGAGGGGTCAAGAAAACCACAAGAAAATCCATATGTGCTCCATATTGTTGTCTTTCAATTTAGATTTTCTAGGAACTCCTTTAAAATATCCCTACTAATATCTCATTCATGGCCCCGATACACACATATCTGCAGGAAGATGCCAAAAACCCCTGGTGTTCTTAGCCTGAACATAAATTATAATGCTTATGTGCTGTAAATCCCAGCAGCTGGAGATGTGAGGTGACAGGGATGGTGATTAGGGCATTACTTTACTAGAACATTGTCACACTGAAAAACATGTCACAGTAATAGCTTTCAGCCCTCACTAGCAAGCAAACACCACATTTAATTGGCTAATATATTTAACTTGGAAAAAAAATGAAGCTGTTTCTCTAGGAAATCGAGTTAAAGAGTGACTTGTAATGTCAATAAATGACTGGATGATAACAATGGTAATGACTCCTTGCCCAGGACATTCCTTCCTTCCTCCAAGATGTGCTGTCAGCACAGTGTCTACAGTGTTCTGGCTTTCCAGGAATGACCAGCAGTACACACATACTGTTTGTCAGTTCTCTAGCAAGCTCAATAGAAAAGAATGATAGAAATGACAAATCCTCATTCTTAATGCTATATTGCCAAGGTACGTAGTAGAAAGCCTTTGTTCTTCTCCAGAATTGAAGATCATAGACAGAGAAAGGAAGACCTGTCAAGGATGTACATCTGGAAGCTTCAGATACTAGACAGCAAATATCACATTTTTGCTTATTGGTTTGTCTGTTTTTTATTCTCATGTGCCCAAAGCATAGTTATGCGGATTCAGGAATAGAAAAAAAAAGCTACTGGGAATAGGGTAAAAATAACAGGAAAGCAACTCAACTCCTTATTCTATTTTCCAACACTGACACTGACAGTGTGTTGTCTGTGATTAGGTACCCAGAACCTATTGGAGGCCTGTGTTCAAGCAAGTGTGCCAGCCTTCATCTTCTGCAGCTCAGTTGATGTTGCAGGGCCCAACTCGTACAAGAAGATCGTCCTGAATGGCCACGAGGAACAGAATCATGAAAGCACATGGTCTGATCCATACCCATACAGCAAAAAGATGGCTGAGAAGGCAGTACTGGCAGCCAATGGGAGCATGCTGAAAAATGGTGGCACTTTGAATACTTGTGCCTTAAGACCCATGTACATTTATGGGGAGAGAAGTCCATTCATTTTTAATGCAATAATTAGGGCCCTCAAAAATAAGGGTATTCTGTGTGTTACTGGCAAATTCTCCATAGCCAACCCAGTATATGTGGAAAATGTGGCCTGGGCACACATTCTGGCAGCCAGGGGCCTTCGAGACCCCAAGAAGTCTACAAGCATCCAAGGACAGTTCTACTACATCTCAGATGACACCCCTCACCAAAGCTATGATGATTTAAATTACACCCTGAGTAAGGAATGGGGGCTCCGCCCTAATGCCAGCTGGAGCCTTCCTCTGCCCCTGCTCTACTGGCTTGCCTTCCTGCTGGAAACTGTGAGCTTCCTGCTACGTCCAGTCTACAGGTATAGACCTCTCTTTAACCGCCACTTGATCACACTGTCAAATAGCACGTTCACTTTTTCTTACAAGAAAGCTCAGCGAGATCTGGGCTATGAGCCACTTGTCAACTGGGAGGAAGCAAAGCAGAAAACCTCAGAGTGGATAGGGACAATAGTGGAACAGCACAGGGAGATATTGGACACAAAGTGCCAGTGATGGAAAAAGGGCAGGTACATGGCTCTGGGAGTTATAAGGTCCTGTAGCAAGTACAGAGGCACAAGCCAGGTCCTGCTGTCTCCTGTAGACACAGAGACCAACTTGGTATCTTTCTCAAGTCACCAGAAGCCTTGCCAGTCACTAACCCACTCACAAACTTGCTTCCCTAAGCCCCTGCTCAGAGACAAACATAGCTGAGTCTCAGTTCTTAGGCTTCAGCAATTACAATTTACTTTCACTTAGAACTTAGTATTGCTTTTATTTCCCCCTTCAAGTCCTAAATCATATCTTGCCTTTGGTAAAATCCCGTTGCTTTCTGAAGCAAAACAAAAACAGCAATAAATATTGTAATGCCTTACCTGGACTCAGCATCTTTCTATTCTTGGGCACTGCTATGATTTCCCTTCCATACCCAGGCTTTGTCAGTTCACAAATCAAACAATGAAGTAGAGTTCACTCAGAGGAAGTAGCAATCTGAGATTGGCCTTAATCATGCAGAAGTGGGTGTTGTGTGGTACTCACCAGAGAAGACTGCTCAAACATGGGGTTAAGCGAATTAACATGTCTTTATTATCTGGCTGCCAGATACACTAGGTGCTCAGGACCCCAGTGCCATACTGAGCCTTTCTCAGAGTAAGGTTTAAGCACAAAATGATGTTCTAGGTTGACATACTTCAGTTAACAAAAACAGACAAATGTAGAACAACAGAAGCTAAAAAGCAATACTAATAGATTTTGAGGCTTTCCAAACATATATGGACTGCCAAAAACTAGGCCTTTGTCTTAGTTTTAGCAGGAGGTTCTATCTAAGTGCCAAGTTTTATGTCCTGTGTGGTATTCCTGTCATGGTGTCAGTTGTGCAAAGGTCTAGGACCCTGTCACTGTCAGCATGAACTGGATGTTTGACATAGATTAGCTCATTTTATACTCCCCAGACAAAGACTCTCATCCCTCCATCATGTTATGAGTCTTCCTCTCTACCTTCCTGATTGGATAGTGGAAAGTTGTCCACTTCACTATAGACACTCAACGGAAAGCTCTCTCTTCCCACTAAATCTTGCAGTTTGCACTAGCTTGTAATAGGGTCAGCAGTCATGAACAGTGGACTGCTACTCCTTTGGACAGCTCCAGTTCCATTGGCTTCCACCTACCTACCCAGACATATATACCCAGCTTACCAGAACCTTAAGGAAACTGTAGTCCTTAAGAAATGTCCCTAGAAAGGGAAAGCCAAGAGAGGGAGAGACTATCAGCTTCTACCCCTAATATCAGTGTCCTGGAAGATTCTAAAAACATACCTAGAAATATTTGTGACATGTAGTTTAATCAGTAACAAATTGGCTAATTAATAAGCCCTTATTTATACTTTAAAATGTACACAATAAAGACAAGCCTAAGTTCCTGGAAGGTTAGAAGGAAGAGACCTGGCTCAATCACATACTTGTTTCCCCTAAGCCTAGAATCTGGAAGACTTATCCCCATCTCCTGATGTTGTCAGTCCTTACATTGTCTACCTTTACAGGTTATTTCTGCGTGGCATCCTCTGACATTGTGCCCTTTATTTCCTTCCAGTTCTCCCCTTAATCTTTTCAATATCCCTGAGGCCAGGAAACCATTCAGGAAATGTGTAGTAAACTAAAAGTGAAAACAGCTCTTAACCAGCAATCAACAGATCATCATCTATTTAATGATGACAGAAGTAACACAATGCTATATTAGGTAACAGTAGTCCTTACTTTAGGTAGATAGTCCTGAACAATGCAAGTAAACCACCATAAGGCACAGTAAGGTACAGAAAGATTGGCAGCAGCCTAAGACTGTGAGCCTCCTCTTTTTCTTCTTGATTATGCAATCTGTGGTTATGGAATAAGGAAAGCACAGAAAAATGCTCACTCTTGGGTGTGTACCTATGATTGAAGACATTGGAGCTTAGCAGAATGTGTCTGTGAAATATTACTACAAGAGAAGAAACTTGGAAAGGAGAGCCAAGTGCGCCCATGCAGGGAGGGCAACCTGAGAACGGTGTACAGTGTCAGTGTTCAGGTGGGGGAGGGAAGAGAGCCAAGGCAAATAATGAAGCATGACAAGACTTAAGCTGGGTTTTTCGGAGAAGCATGGGGTGTCCAAAGGGCAGATAGAACTGATCAATAGACAAGCGTGGTCACTAGGGACCTAGCACAGGACATTCTGTTTAAAAGGCCACCCGTGAGAGAGCATCAGGATACCAAATATGTTGATAATTGATATTGGATCTCTAAATATTGGAGTGTAAGCTTTGGGGAGCAGAGTGAGAAAAGCTCAAGGAAGAGGGTAAATGTGAAATCATCTTTCTGGATAAAATGGGGCACATTTGTTCTTTCTTGGTGCTTTATCCCAAGGATTCATTTTAGTATATCTTAGCCTTCGGCATGTTTACAGTTGGATGAAGATAATATTTGAATATGTCAACTGGATGGTAATTAAGTGTACAAACTAATAATCCTATCTTTATGCTAATCATTTAACTCTGGCCTGCCGTTCTGTCTCTGCTCCTAATTCATGGTCTAGCTAAGAGATAAAACATGAGATCTAGTAATACTGTAGACAGAAAGGTGTGTAATGGTTGATAAAGGTAAAGTCTAGAAGCAATATCTTGTCTGGACAAAGACTTAAAGGCCTTTGTCATTTAGCTACACAGTGATAAATGGGTGGGATTTCACAGTTTAAATGGGAGGGGAAATGATGCAGGTAGATGTATTGGAGGTTATAAAGACCCGTATGGGAATGTGGTTGATCCTGAGGCGGCAACAACAACAACAACAACAACAACAACAAAACAAACAAAACAAGTTTGGGCAAAGTAATATGCAGTCATAAAGACAATACCTGAAATGGCATAAGAGATGTAGCCATTAATATAACAATTCTAAAGTAACTATGTAACAATGAATGTATCAATGCAATAACCTATAGCATTATAAATTAATAATCACATAATGTCAATGCACATGGGTTTTTAAACAAAAGCAGTGAGACCTAAATATTTTCATGGATTTGCTCATTTTCTGAATTGTAGAACGTATCTCTGTGGAATCAATTGCAGTATCTCCTTTGGCATATTTAAGCACAGTACAATTCAGTGAAAACACTCCTGGTGATAAATGTGATAAATAACTCAATCCTATGTGCACAATAAGGATTAAGGCATGAGTACAAAGAAACTCTTTCTAATGAACAAATGACATATCCCATAAAGATAGATTATAGAGACTGACAGGCTCATGATAGGTTTTTGAGGAGGATCTGTTATGGTCTCAGCGACACAAAGGTCACCAGGCTATTAATTGTATCCTTTCCCAGCCTTTCAGGCAGAAAACAGGTTATACATCTGTAATAGTTTGTATATGTTTGTTCCAGGAAGTGGCACTACTAGAGGGTGTGGTCCTGTTGGAATAGGTGTGTCACTGTAGGTAATACCCTCATCCTAGCTTCCTGGAAGACAATCTTCCACTAGCAGAATCCAGATGAAGACAAAGAACTCTCAACTCTGTCTGCACCATGCCTGCCTTGGATGCAGCCATGTTCTTGCCTTGATGATAGGGTACTGAACATCTGAACATTTAAGCCAGCCCCAATTAAATGTTGTCCTTTTAAGAGTTGCCTTGATAATGGTGTCTGTTCACAGCAGCAAAACCCTAACTAACTACATCTTTAACTTTGAAGAGAAAAGTCTATGTGTTTGACATTTCTCTAGTGCTCACTTGTGAGTAAAAGGATCTTTGGCTCTCTCACAATTGTAGGATGCCATGTGAGTATTATAAATGTAACTTGGTTTCTCTGCCAGAACAATGAGTGTTCTTAATTGCTGACCCATCTCTCTAGTCCCTGATTTCTCTTTTCTAGTGTGCTGGGAAAATAACTTAGTTCCAAATCAAAGAGATAAAAGCAGTGTAGAAATAAATACTTTTATTCTGATTCCAGTTACCTCGTGGTTCCAAATGGAGAGAACCTTTTAAACAAAGACAGTTCCTGAAGACCCTGTTATAAACAAGGCTTAATTCTTTTATAACAGTTAATTAATACTGTTAAGAAAATATGAGGCCAAGAATCTGGGGACAGGATCCTTTTAGTCTCCATCTGAGCCTCAGAGTTAACCCTGTGACACAGCTCTTTGAACCTTAATTCCACTAGGAGAGAGCTGGTCTTCCAGGAGAGATGTCACTCCTAAATTAACAGGAGAGACCAAAACTTCTGCTCCAATAACTGGCTAAAGAGGGATCTTCCATGAGACCACAGGGCACAGGAACCTGAAGCAACTGTGTACAGGATATTTCTCCATCTGTGCCCTGGAGTTAACTCTTTGGCACATTTCTCTGTACCCAAATCCTGCCCTGAGGGAGCTGGTCTCCCAGGAGTGCTGACACACCTAAGTTCACAGGCTCATAGGAGGGACAGGCTCCAGTCAGAGACAGCAAGATCAACTAACACCAGAGATAACCAACTGATGAGAGGCACATATAAGAACATAAGCACCAGAACCCAAGGCTAATTGGCATCATCAGAACCCACTTAACCCACTATAGCAAGACCTGGATACTGCAAAACACCCCAAAAGCAAGATTTGGATTTAAAATCACATCTCATGATGATGATAGAGGACATTAAGGACATAAATAACTCCATTTTAGAAATACAGGAGAACACAGGTAATCAGGTAGAAGTCCTTAAAGAAGAAACACAAAAATACTTAAAGAATTACAGGAAAGCACAGTCAAACAGGTAGAGTGATTCAACAAATCCATTGAGGATCTCAAAATGGAAATAGAAACAATAGATAATTCACAAAGGGATAAAATCCAGAAGATAGAAAACCTGGGAATGTGATCAGGAGTCATAGATGCAAGCATCATCAACAGAATACAAGAGATAGAAGAGAGAATCTCAGGGGCAGAAAATACCATAGAAAATATTGACTCAAGGAAAAGGCAAAAGGCAAAAAAAGCTCCTAGTCCAAAACTTTCAGGAAATCCAGGACACAATGAGAAGACCAAACCTAAGGATAATGGGTACAGAAGAGAGCATAGATTCCCAATTTGAAGGACCAGTAAATATCTTCAATAAAATTACAGAAGATTAGCCCCAAACCTAGGATACCCAAGATATAAGATACAATTTGCTAAACACATGAAACTCAAGAAGAATGAAGACTGAAGTGTGGACACTATGCCCCTCCTTAGAATTGGGAACAAAACACCCATGGAAGGAGTTACAAAGACAAAGTTTGGAGCTCAGATGAAAGGATGGACCATGTAGAGACTGTCATATCCAGGGATCCACCCCATAATCAGCATCCAAACGCTGACACCATTGCATATACTAGCAAGATTTTATCAAAAGGACCCAGATGTAGCTGTCTCTTGTGAGACTATGCCAGGGCCTAGCAAACACAGAAGTGGATGCTCACAGTCAGCTAATGGATGGATCACAGGGCTCCCAATGGAGGAGCTAGAGAAAGTACCCAAGAAGCTAAAGGGATCTGCAACCCTATAGGTGAAAAACATTATGAACTAACCAGAGCTCTTGACTCTAACTGCATATGTATCAAAAGATGGCCTAGTCGGCCATCACTGAAAAGAGAGGCCCATTGGACACACAAACTTTATATGCCCCAGTACAGGGGAACGCCAGGGCCAAAAAGGGGGAGTGGGTGGGTAGGGGAGTGGGGGTGGGTGGGTATGGGGGACTTTTGGTATAGCATTGGAAATGTAAAGGAGCTAAATACCTAATAAGAAATGGAAAAAAAAATTCCCTAACCTAAAGAAAGAGATGGAAATATTTACCATCTGTGTCCATTGGTGCTAATCACTGAGTGGTCCAATTTGAACCTCTTTTTCTCAAATCTTTGCTTCTGTTTAATAATGCGTTCATTCACCAGGAAATTAGGATAGAGATGGTCAATACTGTCCACAACATAATTATGCTTGGGACATCTATTATTGTCCTCTGAAATCTGATGAGTACACTTGTAACAAAGGCTGTGGCCACATTTTGTCATGTATGCTTCTTCATTCTTTTATGTTTGATACAGTTAAGAGTGTATTAAACAAAGATTGGAAAGGTAATGACATGAATGAATTTGTAAGTGCTTTGTGTTGGTGGGCATTATCAGACTGGTAGTCTAATGTGCTGATTGCTGCTAAGAGCCAGGATACAATTAAGGTGCTAGAATTGGTATAAAGAGTTTTCTGAAATCAATTTGTCTTTGATTCTTCCAAAAGCCATCTGCAACTGATGATTAGAAGAAAAAGAAATGGCAGGTGATGTCTCTCCCAACATCATTTGGATTTGTTCTGAGTACCTTTTCCCTCCTTTATGCCTTTTGGACATTGGGAATATCCAGAGAATTCGCTGCCATCAGTGTAACGATGAACGTTGTTGTTTGCATTGTGGCTATCTAATTTTGTGATATAGAAAAAATATTTAAATAAAAATAACAACAAAAACAAAAAAGAAAGAGATGCCCATGAACATTCAAGAAGCCTTCAGAACTCCAAGTAGACTGTACCAGAAAAGTAAGTCCTTCTGTCACATAATAATCCAAATACCAAATAGACAAAAGAAAAATTAATTTTAAAAGCAGTAAGGGAAAAAGGTTAAATAGCATATAAAGCCAGACCTATCAGAATTACACCAGAGACTCTAAAAGTCAGAAGATCCTGGGCAGATGCCATACAGATCCTAAGAGTACACAAATGCCAGCCCAGGCTACTATTAACTCTCAGCCAACATAGATAAAGAGAGCAAGATATTCCATGATAAAACCAAATTTACACAATGTCTTTCCACAAATATAGCCCTACAAAGGACATTAGATGTAAATCTCCCACACAAGGAGGGAAACTACACTCCAAAAAAGAAAGATAGTAATCTTTTTTTTTTCAACAAACCAAAAGGAATATAGCCACAGAAAGATAATTGCACCTCTAACAACAAAAATAACAGGAAGCAATAAACAATTTTCTTTAATATCTTTTAACATCAATGGGTTCATTTCCCCAGTAAAAACACATAGAATAACAGACTGGATATATAAATAGGACCCAACATTTTGCTGCATACAGGAAACCCACCTCAGTGACAAAGACAGAAACTACTTCAAAGTAAAAGGCTGGACATTTTTTTTCCAAGCAAAAGGTCCCAGGAAACAAGCTGGAGTAGCCATTTTATATCGAATAAAATCTACTTTCAACCAAAAGTTATCAAAAAAGGATGAAAAAAGGACACTTCACACTCATCAAAGAAAAAATCTACCAAGATGAACTCTCAATTCTGAACATCCATGCGCCAAATGCAAGGGCACCAACATTCATAAAAGAAACTTCACTAAAGCTCAAAGCACACATTGCACCTCACACAACACCCCACTCTCAGCAATGGGCAGATCATGGAAACAGAAACTCAACAGAGACACAGTAAAACTAACAGAAGTTATGGACCAAAAGAATATACCTTCTTCTCAGCACCTCATGGTACCTTTTCCAAAACTGACCATGTAACTGGTCACAAAACAGGCTTCAACATGTACAAGAAAATTGAAACAATCCGTATCAGATCACCATTGACTAAGGCTTGTCTTCAATAACAACAAATACAACAAAAAGCCCACATGTATATGGAAGAACAATGCTCTTCTCAATGATAACTTGAGAAATGTAGAAATAAATAAATTAATTAAAGACAATTAGAATTTAATGAAAATGAAGGCACAACATACAAAAACTAAGGGGATACAAGGAAAGCAGCATTAAGAAGAAAACTCGTAGCTCTGAGTGCCTTCAGAAAGAAACTGGAGAGATTATACACTAGCAGCATAACAGCACACCTGAGAGTTCTAGAACAAA
Source organism: Mus musculus (assembly GCF_000001635.26). Classification (NCBI taxonomy): domain Eukaryota; kingdom Metazoa; phylum Chordata; class Mammalia; order Rodentia; family Muridae; genus Mus; species Mus musculus. Next base: position 98,844,671 of record NC_000069.6, on the reverse strand, counting down.
AAGAAGCAAATATACCCAATAGGAGCAGATGGAAGGAAAGAGTCAAACTCAGGGTTAAAAACAACCAAGTAGAAAAAGAACTATACAAAAAAAGAAAAAGAAGAGAAAGAGAAAGAAAAAGAGAAAGAGAGAAAAAGAGAGAAAGAGAGAGAAAGAGAGAAAAAGAGAGAAAAAGAGAGAAAGAGAAAAAGAGAGAAAAAGAGAGAAAAAGAGAGAAAAAGAGAGAAAAAGAGAGAAAAAGAGAGAAAAAGAGAGAAAAAGAGAGAAAAAGAGAGAAAAAGAGAGAAAAAGAGAGAAAAAGAGAGAAAAAGAGAAAAAGAGAAAAAGAGAAAAAGAGAAAGAGAAAGAGAACAGAAAGAAAAAAGAGGAAGTACTATTGCTTGTTCCTTTTCTTGGGTGTTTTATCAGAGGAAAATCATTGAACATTCTCCCCCATGGAACTGAAATAAAGAGTGAAATCAGTGAGTGAAAGAGAGACAGAGAGGGGCAAAGAGTGAGAAACTGAGACAACATACACTGAGCATTTTAGTGAGCTGAGTCAGGGGAGGGCCACAGACACTTCTCCTTTCTCTGAGGTCATTCCCCTCTGACCTTCATCTTCACAAAGGAAATGACAGAAGACCTTTCTGGAGCCTGGCATTCTTCTTTGCTGACATTGCTGCTCCTGAGGCAGGAGCAAGCTCTGGAATGACAGTGCAGCTTCTTAGCAGCAATATCTTCACACCCTCTAATTAAGCCTTCAGGGACCTTAGAAAATGTTTCACTATGAGGACAGTGCCAGGAACTTTTGGGGCTGTGTCATAATGCTCCTTTTGTGAGATAACTTTTCTGACTATGTGATTACCAATGCTATGGATTCCATAGAAGCTAAATATACTTATGCATTGCCTGCCCCAGCTTCCTGTCTGCAACATGGGTCTCTTAAGGGGTGACATATGCAGCATCAGTGGATGCTTCTGATAGCTGCTGTATGCTGAAAGATAGTTCTCTCACAGAGGATCTGTTTCCCTGTCTGTAATTCAGCTAACTCTTCATTTGTTCTCAGCACAGACCCAAGTATCAAGACCTATCAGGGGCAGGGCTGAATGTCCATCTTTGTGTCTCCCTCTTCTGAATCCTCCTCACTGGAAGTTCATAGAACACAAGCTTGTTAGCATGTTCCTTGCTCAGATTTCCCCAATGCCTTCACAGTTTGTAATCTCGGATTGATATTATAGCTTCCCAAGACAGAACTCCATCACCCTGTTTCTCCTTCAAATCCACACATGATTTCCCCATTCCCTATCAATTGAGTCCTATTCTCCCTCCTTACATATCTGTGCCACCACTCCTCCAGTTGCTTTAGTGAATGTAGGAATTTCCCATAAATCTGTTTGTGTATAAAGCAGAAATGGCGTCTTACTGCTCAGATGCATTTTGTACAAAGGGATATGGTGGATATTGGTGCTTCCTCATTCCTGATAACTGCTACATTCTGATTTTTGAGTGTTTATGCTTCTTTCAGAAGAAAGGCCTCCTCCTTATTGTCTTCTTACCATGACTGCCCTTGAAGGCCTAGGTAACTGACACATGTGTCAGGAAATATTCGTCCCATGCAGAAAGTTTCCCAGGGACCTGCTTTGTGTCCACAGAGCTGCAGACAAAGACCAAGGTGACAGTGTTGGAAGGAGACATTCTGGATGCCCAGTGCCTGAGGAGAGCCTGCCAGGGCATCTCTGTTGTCATCCACACTACTGCTGTCATTGATGTCTCAGGTCTTGTACCCAAGCAGACCATCCTAGATGTCAATCTGAAAGGTACAGTACCTGAGGAAAATATGGAGCCCATAGGAAAATGATAATGAAAGAAGAGGTAGTGGGGTCTCCTGCTTTGAAACATTTGCTGTGCTCACACACTTTCTGATAGCATGGCCCTCAGTCTCAATACTTCTGTAAAATATCATTTTACTTCCATTTTGTCTTCACATGAATGTCTGTGTGTGTGTGTGTGTGATGTGATGGGTGCCTATGGGACCAGAACAGGGTATCAGATGCCTGGAACTCGTGTTACAGGTGATATTAGAAGCCATGTGAATGCTAAGGATCTATGGCAGATCCACTGGAAGAATAGGAAGCACAGAAAAATGCTCACTCTTGGGTGTGTACCTATGAAGTGTCAGTGATAGAAAAAGGGCAGGTACATGGCTCTGGGAGTTATAAGGTCCTGTAGCAAGTACAGAGGCACAAGCCAGGTCCTGCTGCCTCCTGTAGACACAGAGACCAACTTGGTATCTTTCTCAAGTCACCAGAAGCCTTGCCAGTCACTAACCCACTCACAAGCTTTCTTCCTGAAGCCCCTGCTCAGAGACACATGCAGCTGAGTCTCAGTTGCTGTGACCAAAGATTTTGGCAATTTCAATTTCCTGTCACTTAGAACTTAGTACTGATTTTCTTTTCCCCTTCAAGTCCTAGAGCATATCCTGCCTTTGGCAAAATCCCATTGCTTTCTGAAGTGAGAAAGAAACAGCAATAAATATTATAATGTCTTAAATGGATTCAGCATCTTTCTATTCTTGGGCACTGCTATGATTTCCCTTCCATACCCAGGCCTTGTCAGTTCACAAATCAAACACTGAAGTAGAGTTCGCTCAGAGGAAGTAGCAATCTGAGATTGGCCTTAATCATGTAGAAGTGTGTGTTATCTGGTGCTTGTGAGAGAAGACTACTCAAATGTGTGGTTAAGCCAATAAATATGATTTTATTATCTGACTGCCAGATACACTAGGTGCTCAGGACCCCAGTGTAGCACTGAGCCTTTCTCAGAGTAAGGTTTAAGCACAAAATTTATGTTCTAGGTTGACATACTTCAGTTAACAAAAACAGACAAATGTAGAACAACAGAAGGTAAAAAGCAACACTAAAAGATTTTGAGGCTTTACAAACCTGTATGGACTGCCAAAAACAAGGTCTTTGTCTTAATTTTGGCAGGTGGTTCTCTTTGAGTGCTGAGTTTTATGGCCTGTGTGGTATCCCTATCATGGTGTCAGTTGTGCAGTGTTCTGGGGCCCTGTTGCTGTGAGCAGGAACTGGGTGATTGACATAGATTAGCTCATTTTACATCCCCCAAACAAGAAGCAAAGACTCTAATTGGTGTGTCATAGGTTATGAGTCTTCCTCTTCATCTCCCTGACTGAGTGGTGGAAAGTTGTCTACCTTACCAGAGAGAGACTCAAGATAAAGCTCTGTCATCCCACTAAACCTTGCAGCCTGAACTTGCTTGTAAGAGGGTCAGCAAGCCTGAAGAGTGGGTTGCTCCTTCTTGGAAGAGCTCCAGCTCTGTTAGCTTCTTTCTGCCTACCTAGACTTACACACAAGTCTCACTAGAACCTTAAGGAAACTGTGTAGTCCTTAGGAAATCGCCCTATAAAGGGAAAAGAAAGAGAGGGAGAAAATCTCAGCCACCCCCTATAATTTCAGTGTCCTGGAAGATTCCAAAACACTCCTAGATATATTTGTGACATGTAGTTTAATCATTAGTTAATTTTCTAATTAATAAGCCCCTATTTATACCTTAAAATGTACACAATAAGGACAAGCCTAAGTTCCTGGAAGGTTAGAAGGAAGAGACCTGGTTCAATCACACACTTGTTTCCCCTCAGCCTAGAATCTGGAAGATATTATCCCTATCTCCTGATGTCATACCAGTACTTACATTGTCTACTTGTATAGTTCATTTCTGCATGGCATCCTCTAGCATTGTACCCTTCATTTCCTTCCAGTTTTCTCCTTAACCTTTTCAATATTTCTGAGGCCAGGAGGCCAGTCAGGTAATGTGTGGTAGCATAAAGGAGAACACAGTTGTCTTAGGGTTTTATTGCTGTGAACAGACACCATAACCAAGGCAAGTCTTATAAAAAAACAACATTTAGTTGGGGCTAGCTTACAGGTTTAGAGGTTCAGTCCATTATCATCAAGGTGGGAGCACGACAGTATCCAGGCTGTCATGGCACAGGCAGAGCTCAGAGTTCTACGACTTCATCCAAAAGCTGCTAGTGGAAGACTGACTTTCAGGCACCTAGGGTGAGAGTATTAAGCCCACACCCACAGTGACACACCTACTCCAACCAGGTCACACCTATTCCAACAAGGTCACACCTCCAAATGGTGCCACTCCCTGGTGCAAGAATATACAAACGATCACAACAGTTCGTTTGTTTGTTTTTTCGAGACAGGGTTTCTCTGTATAGCCATGGCTATCCTGGAACTCACTTTGTCGACCAGGCTGGTCTCAAACTCAGAAATCTGCCTGCCTCTGCCTCCCAAGTGCTGAGATTAAAGGCATGTGCCACCATGCCCTGCTCGAGGACACAGTTCTTAAACAACAATTAAAAGACCATCATCTATTCCAAACAGACAGAAGTAAAATGTGCTACTTTAGGTAGGAGTAGTCCTTACTTTTGGTATGTAGTCCTGATCACTAGCCTTTGCCATGCAAGTAAAACATCACAAGGGACAGTAAGGTACAGAATGATTGTCAGCAGCCTGGGACTGTGAGCCTCCTTTGCATTTTCTTCATGATTCTGCAATCTGTGGTCATAGAATAAAGGAGGCATAGGGAAGTACTCTCTCACGAGTGTGTACTTATGATTGAAGACAATGGAGCTGAACATAAGGTGTCTGGGAAAGATTACTACATGAGGAGGGACTTTGAAATGAGAGCCAAGTGAGTCCATGAAGGGAGGGCAACCTGAGAATGGTATACAGGGTCAGTGTGCAGGACGGGGGAGAGAGGAGAGCCAAGTCAAATAAAGAGGAGGACAAGAATTAACCTGGGTTTGCTGAAGAACCTCGGTCATCCTAAGTGCCAGATAGAACTGAGCAATAGACAAGTGTGGTCCCAACAACCCAGCACAGTGTCCAATGAATGTTCTGTTTAGAAGGCCACCTGCCAGCGAGTATCAGGATACCAAAGGATATTGATACTTGATATTGGATCTCCAAATATTGGAGTGTGGGCTTATAGCAGCAGACTGAGAGCCGCTCAAGGAAGAGGATTAATGTGAAATCATTTTTCTGTATAAAATGGGGGCATATTTACTTTTTCTTGGTGTTTGTCCCAAGAATGCATTTTAGTATATTTTAGCCTTCTGCATGTTTACAATTGGCTGAAGATAATTTTAATATATCAATTGCATGGTAATTTAAGTATACAAACTAAGAAATCCTGTGTAGGCTAATCTTTTACCTCTGACCTCCAGTTCTGTCTCTGCTCCTAACTTATGGTCTACCTTAAGAGAGAAAACACGAGACCTGGTAGTGCTGTAAACAGAAAGGTGTGTAACGCTTGATTAAGATAAAGTCTGGGGGCAATACCCTGTCTGGACAAAGGTATAAAGGTCCTTGCCATTTGGCTACATGGTGATAAAGGGATGGGATTTCATAGTTTAATTAGAAGGAAAAATGATGCAGGTAGATGTATTGGAGCCTATAAATACCCATTTGGGAATGTGGCTGATCCTGAGTCAGCAAGGAAAACAAGTTTAAACAGAGTAAGATGCAGAGGTAAAGGAGATGCCTGTAATGGTATAAAAGATGTAGTCATTAATATAACAATTCTAAGATTCAAAAAGGTAGCTATGTAACAATGTAGGTATCAACTCAATAAATTTTAGCATTGTAAGTTGATAATCACATAATGTCAACACACATGGGTTTTTAAACAAAAACAGTGAGACCTAAATATTTTCATGGATTTGCTGATTTCCTTGAGGTGTTGGAATATGGTGCTAAGTGATCTGAATTGTTGAATGTATCTCTGTGGAATGGATTGCAGTATCTCCTTTGGCATATTTAAGCACAGCATAATTCAGTGAAACCCCCCTTGGTGATAAATAACTCAATTCTTTGTGCACAATAAGGCTTAAGGCATGACTACACAGAAACTCTTTGTACAAATGACATCTCCCATAAATATAAATTCTAGAGACTGACAGGCTCATGATAAGGGTTTTGAGGAGGATCTGGTGTGGTCTCAGCCACACAAAGGTCACCAGGCTATTAATTGCATCCTCTCCCAGCCTTTCAAGCAGAAAACAGGTTGTACATTTGTGATAGTTTATATATGTTCATCCCAGGGAGTGGCACAATTAGAGGGTGGGGTCCTTTTGGAGTAGGTATGGTCTTAGTGGCGTAGGTGTGTCACTGTGAGTGTGGGATTTAAGACCCTCATCCTAGCTGCCTAGAAGTCAGTCTTTCATTAGCAGCTTCAGATAAAGACAGAACTATCAGTGCTTCCTACATCATGCCTGCCTGGATATATATTGCTATGTTCTCGCCTTGATGATAATGTACTGAACCTGTGATAATAATGTACTGAGCCTGTGAGCCAGCCGATATTAAGTGGCCTTATAAGAGTTGCCTTGGTAATGGTGTCTATTCACAGCAGCAAAAACTTAAGACAACCTCTCTTCCTTTGAAGAGACAAGCTTGTGTGTTTGATGTTTCTCTAGTGTTTATATGTGAGCACAAGGACCTTCTGGCCTCCCACAGTTGGAGCTGCCATGTCAGTGTTGGAAATCTAACCTGAGTTCTCTACCAGAACAATGAGTGCTCTTACTGCTGAGCCATTTCTCTAGTTCCTTATTTCTCTTTCATCATGTACTGGGACAATAACTTAGTCCCAAATCAAAGAGATAAAGGCAGTTTAGAAACACATACCTGGTTTTCATTCTTCTTCCAGTTGACTCATTGCTCCAAATGGAAAGATCCTTTTGTACAAGAACAATTTCTAAAGACCCTGTTATAAACAAGGCTTAATTCTTTTATAATAGTTAATACTGTTAAGAAAACATGAGTGAGGGAACCCAAACCCAGAAAGATAAACACTGCATGTCCTAACTCATGTGTGAGATTCAGCACTAGATCTTTATATTTGTGTGCTCAACTTGGAGTAACACCTAGGAGCACTGATGAGTGGGAGAAAAGATATAAGGATGTAGGGTGAGAGTAGTAGAATATAGCAATGTGAATAGGTAAAGGGAAAATAAAGAGGGAGATTTAAATGAGAAGCCAAGTAGGGACTGGGGAAAGAATAATACTAACACCACCTGTGCTTGCTGGGAGCAGAGACTCAGTGTTGGACTTGATCGCACAGAGCACACACCCCAGTTGCAGCTCAACTCCCCAGGTATTCAGACACATCCAGCTGCACAGGTGAGACCTTAAACCCCACCCCAAAATCCAGTGTACCAGGACCCTTGTGACCCTGGGAAGCAGTTTTCCCACCCAGCTGAAGACCTGAGTGCCTTCTAGATCCCACCTGTGCCAGCCTGGAGCAGAGATTCGGTGTGGGACCTGATCCCACACAACCCACACCCCAGTTACAGCTCAACTCCCCAGGATCACAGGATAGTAGGATCACAGGCTCACAGGAAGGACAGGCTCCAGTTGGAGACAGGGAGGCCAGATAACACCAGAAATAACCAGATGGTGAGAGCCAAGCATAAGAACAGAAGCAACAGAAACCAATTTGACTTGGCAACATCAGAACCCAGTTCTCCCACCATAGAAAGTCTTAAATACCTCAACACACCTTTAAAACAAGATTGAGATCTAAACTCTTATTTCATGAAGATGATAAAGGACTTTAGGAAGGACATAAAGAATTCACTTAAAGAAATACAGGAGAACACAAGTAAAGTAGTAGAAGCCCTTAAAAAGGAAACACATAAATCCCTTAAAGAAATACAGGAGAACACAATCAAACAGGTGAAGGGATTGAAAAGAAAGAAACTGTCCGGGATTTAAAAATGGAAATAGAATCACTAAAGAAAACACAAAGGGAGACAGCCCTGGAGATGGAATACCTAGGAAAGAGAACAGGAGTCACAGATGTAAGAATCACCAACAGAGTACAAGAGACAGAAGAGAGAATCACAACAGCAGAAGATGCAGTAGAAGACATCCACATAACAATAAAGGAAAATACAAAAAACAAAAAACTCCTATCTCAAAGTATTCAAGGAATCCAGGACACACGAAAAGACCAAACCTGAGAATAATATGTATAGAAGAGACTGAAGATTCCCAACTCAAAGGGCCAGCAAACATTTTCAACAAAATTATAGAAGAAAACTTTCCTAACCTAAAGAAAGAAATGCCCATAAACTTTAAAAAGGCCTACAGAACACCAAACAGATGGGGCCAGAAATGAGATTCCTTTCGTTGTATAATAATTAAAATACCAAATGCACAGAACAATGAAAGAATATTGAAAGCAGTAAGAGAAAAAAGGTAAAGAAACATATAATGGCAGACCAATCAGGATTACACTAGACTTCTGAACAGAAACTACAAAAGCAAGAACATCTTGGGCAGATATCAAACAGACCTTAAGAGAAAAAAATGCCAGCCCAGACTACTATATTCAGCAAAATTCTTAATTACCATAGATGGAGAAACCAAAGTATTCCAAGACAAAACCAAATTAAATAATATTGTTTCACTAATCCAGCCCTACATATGGTAATAGAAGTAAAGGTCCAACACAAGGAGGGAAACTATACCCAAGAAAAAGCAAGAAATTAACCTTTTCACACTAAAGCCAAAGAAGAGAAACACACAAACATAATTCCACTTCTAACAACAAAAATAATAAGAAGCTATGATAATTTGTCCCTAATATCTCTCAATATGAATGGACTCAGTTCCCCAATAAAAATACATAGGCTAACAGACTGGATATGTAAACAAGATCATGCACTCTGCTGCATACAGGAAACACACCTTAGAGTCAAAGACAGACATTCCCTCAAAGTAAAAGGATGTGAAAAAGTTTCCAAACAAATGGTCCCAAGAAACAAGCTGGAGTAGCCATTCTAATAACCAAAAAAGTAGACTTTCAACCAAAAGTTATCAAAAAAAATGGAGGACACTACATATTTATCAAAGGAAAAATCCACCAGTATGAAAGCTCAATTCTGAATATCTATGCCAGAAATGCAAGGGCACCCACATTTGTAAAAGAAACATTAATAAAGCTCAAAACACACCTTGAACTTCACACAATAATAGGAGATTTCAACACCCCCTTTTCACCAATGGACAGATCATGGAAACAGAAATGAAACAGAAGTGCAGTAAAACTAAAAGAAGTTATGAACCAAATGGACTTAACAGATATCTTCAGAACATTTTACCCTAAAATAAAAGACTATACCTTCTTCTCAGCACCTCGTGGTACTTTCTCAAAAACTGACCACATACTCAGACACAAAACAAACCTCAACAGATACAAGACCATTGAATTAATCCCATGTATTCTAGCTGATCACCAAGGACTAAGGTTGGTCTTCAATAGCAACAAAAACAATAGAAAGCACACATACACATGAAAGCTGGACAACTATCTACTCAATTATAACTTGATCAGGGAAGAAGTAAAGAAAGAAATTACGGACTTTTTAGAATTTAGTAAAAATAAAGGCACAACATATACAAAGTTATGGGACACAATGAAAGCAGTGCTAAGAGAAAAACTCATAGCTCTGAGTGCCTCTATAAATAAATCGGAGAGATCATAAACTAGTAGCTTAACAGCGCATTTGGAAGCTCTAGAACAAAAAGAAGCAAATACACCCAAGAGGAGTAGGCTGCAGGAAATAGGCAAACTCAGGGCTGAAATCAACCAAGTAGAAACAAAAAGAACTGTAAAAAGAATCAACAAAACTAGGAGCTGTTTCTTTGAGAAAATCAACATGATAGATAAACCCTTAGACAGACTAACCAGAGGGCACCGAGACAGTATCAAAATTAACAAAATCAGGAATGAAAATGGAGACATAACAACAAAAACCAAGGGAATTAAAAATATAATCGCTTCCTACTTCAAAAGTCTATACTCAACAAAACTGAAAATCCTGGATAAAATAGATGATTATCTAGATAGATACAAGGTACCAATGTTAAATCAGGATCAGATAAATTATCTAAATAGCTCCATAAACCCCAAGGAAATAGAAGCAGTCATTAAAAGTTTCCCAACCAAGAAAAGTCCAGGGACAGATGATTTTAGTGAAGAATTCTATCAGACTTTCAAAGAAGGTCAAAGGCTACTATTCCTCAAAGTACCCCATGAAACAGTAAGAGAAGGTACACTACCCAATTCATTCTATGAAGCCACAGTTACACTGGTACCTATACCACACAAAGACCGAACAAAGAAAGAGAACTACAGTCCAATTTCCCTTATGAATATCGATGCAAAAATACTTAATAAAATTCTCGCAAACTGTACCCAAGAACATTTCAAAACAATCATCTACCTTTATCAAGTAGGCTTCATCCCAGAGATGCAAGAATGGTTCAATATTTGGAAATTCATCAACATAATCCTCTATATAAACAAACATAGGAAAAAAACCACATGATCATCTCATTGGATGTGGAAAAGGCCTTTTTCAAAATACAGCATCCATTCATGTAAAAAGCTTTGGAGAGGGGTTCTTTCCAGTAGGCGCCAGCCCAGCCCCACCTTGGGCACAAACTTGGCAGATGGTCCCATGGTTCCCAGAGGACTTTCCACACCACAGGCACCTTAGCACACCGAGGACCTAAGAATCACTGAGGAGAGTCGGGCTCCAGAAAGGGCTCTAGCCCTCGGTCTCAGGTGAGAGCGCCATCTTGTATCCCCGGTCTCTCAGAGGCAAGTCCTAGCAGGAGAACACTCAGGCCACAGAAGCAACAGAACTTCTTGGACATGGTATCTTTGGGCCTTCATCCTCAGCCAGGAGGCAGAGTTGAGACCCAGACCTTTGGGTACCTTCCCTTCAACAGGAGAGCTTGCCTACAAAGAGAGCTTTGACCACTGGGGCTCAGGAGAGAGAGTTGGACTCCCAGGAGTGCTGACAGAGGCTAGCAGAATCACAGGAGGAACAAACTCCAGCCAGAGACAGCTAGAATATCTAACACCAGAGATTTCCAGATGGCCAAAGGCAAACGTAAGATGGGATGGCAGGCTTCTGACCCTGTCTCCTGGATCCCTGACCTCTGTAAAAGTTACCATCCCCACAGCTCCCACAGGAGAGGCATGCCTATCAGCCTGGTTGGAACAGCACCAAGCATTCCCACATGCAAAAACCGTTTCCCCAAACTCTCAGTCCAAGCCAATGAGAGGTACCTGCTGTCAAACCCTGTCTCTAGTTGCACCATTATTGGGAAGAGAGGCCCTTGGTCTTGTGAAGATTATATGCCCCAGTACAGGAGAATGCCAGAGCCAGGAAGTGGGATCGGGTAGGTTGTGTAGCAGGGTGGGGTGGGGGGAGGGTATAGGGGACTTTTGGGATAGCATTTGAAATGTAAATGAAGAAAATATCTAATAAAAATGTGTAATCCGCAAAAAAAAAGGTTTTGAGAGTTCACAAATTCAAGGTACATACCTGAATATAATGAAAGCAATATACAATATACAGCAATCCAAGAGCCAACATCAAACTAAATGGGGAGAAACTCAATGCAATCCCATTAAAATCAGAGACAAGACAAGACAAGGCTGCCCACTCTCTCCCTACCTATGCAATATAATAATCAAAGTCCTAGCCAGAGCAATTAGGCAACAAAAACATTTGCAGATGCTATCTATGATAGTATACAGAAGCAACCTCGAAAAAAAAATCTCCCAGAGAGATACTACAGCTAATAAGCAACTTCAGCAAAGTTGGTGGATACAAAATCAGCTCAAAAAAAAAAAATCATTAGCCTTCCCCCATTCAAAGGATAAAAGGGATGAGAAAGAAATTAGGGAAACAACACCCTTCACAATAGTCACAAATAACATAAAATAACTTGGTGTGACTCTAACCAAGCAAGTGAAAGGTCTGTATGACAAGAACTTTAAATCACTAAAGAAAAAAATTGAAGAAGACCTCAGAAGATGGAAAGATCTCCCATGCTCATACATTGGGAGGATTAATATAGTAAAAATGGCCATCTTACCAAAGTAATCTACAGATTCAATGCAATCCCCATCAAAGTTCTAACTCAATTCTTCAGAGAGTTAGAAAGAACAATTCTCAAATTCTTCTGGAATAACAAAAAACACAGGATATCTTCTGGATATATGCCCAGGAGAGGTATTGCGGGATCTTCTGGTAGTACTAAACACCCATGGAAGGAGTTACAAAGTTTGGAGCTGAGACGCAAGGATGGACCATCTAGAGACTGCCACACCCAGGGATCCATCCCATAATCAGCCTCCAAAATGCAGACACTATTGCATATGCCAGCAAGATTTTGCTGAAAGGACCCAGATATAGCTGTCTCTTATGAGGCTATGCCAGTGCCTGGCAAACACAGAAGTGGATGCTCACAGTCAGCTATTGGATGGAACACAGGGCCCCCAATGGAGGAGCTAGAGAAAGTACCCAAAGAGCCAAAGGGGTTTGCAACCCTATAAGTGGAACAACAGTATGAACTAATCAGTACCCCCAGAGCTCATGTCTCTAGCTGCATATGTATCAGAAGATGGCCTAGTCAGCCATCATTGGGAAGAGAGGCCCCTTGGTCTTGCAAACTTTATATGCCTCAGTACAGGTGAATGCCAGGGCCAAGAAGTGGGAGTGGGTAGGGGAGTGGGGGGGAGGGTATGGGGTACTTTTGGGATAGCATTTGAAATGTAAATGAAGAAAATACCTAATAATAATAATAACAATAATAATAATAATAAAACACAGGATAGGGAAATATACTCTCAACAATAAAAGAACTTCTGGGGGAATCAATATCCTTGACCTCAAGCTATATTACCAATCAATAGTGATTAAAACTGCATAGTATTGGTACAGAAACAGCCAAGTAGATTAATGTAATAGAATTGAAGACCCAGAAATGAACCCATACACCTATGGTCACTTGATCTTTGGCAAAGAAGCTAAAACCGTCCCGTGGAAACAGGTCAGCATTTTCAGTAAATGGTGCTGGTTCAACTGGTAGTCTGTATGTACAAGAATGCAAATTGATCCATACCTATCTCCTTACACAAAGCTCAAGTTCAAGTGGATCAAAGACCTCCACATAAAACCTACACTGAACCTAATAGAAGAGAAATTGGGGATGAGCCTCAAATACTTAGGCACAGGGGAAATTTTCCTGAACAGAACACCAATCGCTTATGCTTTAAGAGCAACAATCCACAAATGGGACGTCATAAAATTGAAAAGCTTCGGAAAAGCAAGGGACACAATCAATATGACAAAACAGCAACCCCAGATTGGGAAAATATTTTTACCAACCCTACATCCTATACAGGGCTAATATACAGAATATACAAAAAACTCAAGAAGGTACACTCCAGAGAACCAAATAGCCCTATTAAAAAGTGGAGTGCACCTATAGGGTTGCAGTTCCCTTTAGCTCCTTGGGTACTTTCTCTAGCTCCTCCATTGGGGGCCGTGTGACCCATCCAATAGCTGACTGTGATCATCCACTTCTGTGTTTGCTAGGCCCCGGCATAGTCTCACAAGAGACAGCTATATCTGGGTCCTTTCAGCAAAATCTTGCTAGTGTATGCAATGGTGTCAACGTTTGGAAGCTGATTATGGGATGGATCCCTGGATATGGCAATCACTGGATGGTCCATCCTTTTGTCACAGCTCCAAATTTTTTCTCTGTAACTCCTTCCATGGGTGTTTTGTTCCCATTTCTAAGAAGGGGCAAAGTGTCCACACTTTGGTCTTTGTTCTTCTTGAGTTTCATGCGTTTAGCAAATTGTATCTTCTAGCTGCATATGTATCAAAAGATGGCCTAGTCAGCCATCACTGGAAAGAGAGGCCCTTTGGACTTGCAAACTTTATATACCCCAGTACAGGGGAACACCAGGGCCAAAAAGGGGGAGTGGGTGGGTAGGGGATTGGGGGGGTGGGTATGGGGGACTTTTGGGATAGCATTGGAAATGTAAACGAGGAAAATACCTAATAAAAAAAAGAGAAAAAAAAGTGGAGTGCAGAGCTAAATAGAAAACTCTCAACTGAGGAACCTTGAATGGCTGAGAAACACTTAAAGAAATGTTCAGCATCTTTTGTTATAAGGGAAATGCAAATCAAAACAACTCTGAGATTCCACCTCATACCAGTCAGAACAAGTAAAATCAAAAATGCAGGTGACAGCAGATATTGTTGAGGATGTGGAAAAAGAAAAACACTCCTTCATTGCTGGTGGGATTGCATGCTAGTAAAACCACTTTGGAAATCAGTCTGGCAATTAATTCCTGTGAAAATTGGAAGTAGTTCTACTTGAAGACCCAGTTATACCACTCCTGGGCATATATACAAAAGTTACTCAATCATATAACAAGAACATGTGCTCCACTATGTTCATGGCAGCCTTATTTATAATAGCCTGAAGCTAGAAAGAACCCAGATGTCCTTCAACAGCAGAATGGATACATACAGAAAATCTGGTACATATACACAATGGAGTATGTAGCAGCGATTAAAAACATTGACTTCCCAATCTGTTGGTGGTCTTTTTGTCTTACTGATGGTGTCTTTTGCCTTGCAGAAGCTTTGCAACTTTATGAGGTCCCATTTATTGATTCTCGATCTTACTGCACAAGCCATTGATGTTCTATGCAGGAATTTTCCCCCTGTACCCATATCTTCGAGGTTTTCCCCTACTTTCTCTTCTATAAGTTTCAGTGTCTCTGGTTTTATGTGGAGTTCCTTAATACACTTAGATTTGGCCTTAGTACAAGGAGATAGGAATGGATCAATTCGCATTCTTCTACATGATAACCGCCAGTTGTGCCAGCACCATTTGTTGAAAATGCTGTCTTTTTCCACTGGATGGTTTTAGCTCCCTTGTCAAAGATCAAGTGACCATAGGTGTGTGGGTTCATCTCTGGGTCTTCAATTCTATTCCATTGGTCTACTTGTCTGTCGCTATACCAGTACCATGCAGTTTTTTTTTTTTATCACAATTGCTCTGTAGTACAGCTTTAGAAAGGATCTTTACCTATCCTAAATCAGATAGGGGACTAATATCCAATATATATATATAACTCAAGAAGGTGGACTCCAGAAAATCAAATAACCCCATTAAAAATGGAGCTCGGAGCTGAACAAAGAATTCTCACCTGAGGAATACTGAATGGCAGAGAAGCATCTGAAAAATGTTCAACATCCTTAATCATCAGGGAAATGCAAATCAAAACAACCCTAAAATTCCACCTCACACCAGTCAGAATGGCTAAGATCAAAAATTCAGGTGACAGCAGATGCTGGTGAGGATGTGGAGAAAGAGGAACACTCCTCCATTGTTAGGTGGGATTGCAAGCTTGTACAACCACTCTGGAAGTCAGTCTGGGGGTTCCTTAGAAAATTGGACATAGTACTACCGGAGGATCCCATAATACCTCTCCTGGGTATATATCCAGAAGATGTCCCAACAGGTAAGAAGGACACATGCTCCACTATGTTCATAGCAGCCTTATTTATAATAGCCAGAAGCTGGAAAGAACCCAGGTGTCCCTCAACAGAGGAATGGATACAGAAAATGTGGTACATTTACACAATGGAGTACTACTCAGCTATTAAAAAGAATGAATTTGTGAAATTCCTAGGCAAATGGATGGACCTGGAGGGCATCATCCTGAGTGAGGTAACACAATCACAAAGGAACTCACACAATATGTACTCACTGATAAGTGGATATTAGCCCAGAAGCGTAGGATACCCAAGATATAAAATTTGCTTAATGCATGAAACTCAAGAAGAACGAAGACCAAAGTGTGGACATTTTGCCCCTTCTTAGAATTGGGAACAGAACACCCATGGAAGTATTTAGAGACAATGTTTGGAGCTGTGATGAGAGGATGGACCATCTAGAGATTGCCATATCTGGGGATCCATCCCATAATTAGCTTCCAAAAGCTGACACCATTGCATACACTAGCAAGATTTTATTGAAAGGACCCAGATGTAGCTGTCTCTTGTGAGACTATGCCGGGGCCTAGCAAACACAGAAGTGGATGCTCACAGTCCACTATTGGATGGATCACAGGGCCCCCAATGGGAGGAGCTAGAGAAAGTACCCAAGGAGCTAAAGGGATCTGCAACCCTATAGGTGGAACAACATTATGAACTAACCAGTACCCAGGAGCTCTTGACTCTAGCTGCATATGTATCAAAAGATGGCCTAGTCGGCCATCACTGGAAAGAGAGGCCCATTGGACTTGCAAACTTTATATGCCCCAGTACAGGGGAACATCATGGCCAAAAGGTGGGAGTGGGTGGGTAGGGGAGTGGGGGGTAGGGTATGGGGGACTTTTGGGATAGCATTGGAAATGTAAATGAGAAAAATACCATATATATATATATATATATATATATATATATATATATATATATATGTATATATATATATATATATATACCAAAAAAAAAAACATTGACTTCATGAAATTCACAGGCAAATGGATGGAACTTGAAAATATCATCCTGAGTGAGGTAACCCAGACACAAAATAACATACATGGTACATACTCACTAATAAGTGGATACTTACCTAAAAGATCACAATGCCTATAAGCTACAGACCATAGAGAGAGTAGAAAGAAGGAAGACCAGGGAGTGGATGCTTCAGTCCTGCATAGAGGGGGGAACAGGACAATTGTGGGAGATGAAAGGAGAGGGGGACAAATGAGGGAGAAAGGAGGAGGAGGAAATAAGGGTGGCAGTATCAGAAACTGGAGGAGATATGAGAGGGCTACAAAGGGTCAGGAGATTGAAAAAAAAACGTAGTAGAGAGGATGAGGAACTGGTAATAGCCACTTGATGGTCCCAGACACCAGAGAAATGTGAGGCTCCCAGGACCCAATGTGATTTTTTTAGCTGTAATGTGCAGAGAAGGGGGAGATAAAAACCTGTGGATACCACCTCCAGTAAATAGGCATGGCCCCTGGTAGAGGGATGGGACCATCTACCCATCTTAAAAACTTTTAACCCAGAAATGTTTCTGTTCAAAGGAAGAATAGGGACCAAAAAAAAAAAAAAAATTGAACAGAGAATGTAGGAAGGCTAACTGGGAAAGGCCCCACCTGGGGATAAACCATGTTTGCAGACACCAAACCCAATACTATTGCCATGGTCAAGAGATTCTTGAAGACAAGAACCAAGAGTGGCTGTTCCTGGGGATGTTTGGCCAGCAACTGACCAACGAAGATGGCGATGCTTGGAGCTGACTATCAGACTGAGCTCAGGGAACATGGTGTGGGAGCTGGCAGGACTGGAGGAGCAGAGGGGGATTGCTACCCCATTAAAAGAACAACAAAGGCCGGCTTGACTACACAGTTCTCCCAAAGTATAGACAACCAACCAAGGAATGTATCTGGAGGGATCCATGGCTCTAGACAGATAGATAGCAGATATATGGCCTTGCTGAACAGCAATGGGAGGGGAGGCCCTTGGTCCTGGGGAGATCTGATGCCCCAGAGTAGGGGGATGCTGGAGCAGTGAGGTGGGAGAATGTGGGAGGTGGGGGAGCACTCTCATACAGGCAAAAGGGAGGGGGAGCATAGAGGTGGGATGGGGGTTTGGTGGATGGGATAACCAGGAAGTGGGATATCATTTGAGATATAAATGAATGGAATGATTAATAAAAGAAAAACAAAAAGATTATATGTACACACATACATACATATATACTACACATATATACATAGCTTTTAGTGACTTTGTTTCATTGAAGCGATAAAAACCTTAAGACAGTGTGTGATGTCTATGTTCGACTTACAGCTGAGGTAGGTCTCCACAGGCTCTTCCTTACTTCAGTTTGGTCAGTAGCTGTTGCGCCCACCTCGGCCTGCAAGGAAGACACAACACGGTCGGATTCTTCTCAACAGCCTTTATTGCAGGAATGCCTCGATGATGCTACGGGAACCCAGGGAGGTCTGCTTATATACACCCCAGCACAGGGAAAGGCTTCATGTCCTCCTGGGATAGGTTGAACCGCTGTCACCTAATTAGCATGTCTCTCTTAAGGCGACACATGAGTCAAAGGCAGAAACCACATCCCAGGAGGACCACCAATCCTATCCCAACATAGGATATCATCAAGGCTTGGGCTCACGATAATGACTCTGCGTGCAACAGGTGCACCAGAAGACCAGGACGCTGATTAACATCAGACACAGGGCAAGTCCATCAATTCTGGCCCACTCTTTCAACTGGGAGACAGCTGTGAGCAATCCAAAGTTTCTGCAATACCCGAGGATAAATTATTCACAGCTGTGGCAGTTTGTAAACAAAGTAACTTGAACAGGCAAAGGTACAAAGCAAGGCATCCTAATTACAACAGCTAAATGATATTCAGATGCATTCCAGCACTTACTGTAATAACCATTATAAACAATAAACACAAAAGGAGGCCACATACAAACAGGTGTAGCCTGAAAAGAAACATTCTTTCCTCCAGCAAATTGAAATACAGAAGTTTCAAACACATTAGAACCATTCCAATAGTAGATACAGCTGAACACACTCACTCATCTGTGAAATATTTTGAATCATCTGAAAACACAACAATCCCTTAAAAAAGACAATTGTAACAAAGCACTAAATGTAAAGAATCAAGGAAATATTTGCGCTGAATGTGTCAACGGCATGGGTTTCGGGAACACAGACATAATTCCCCAATGTAGCTCTTCAGGACTCACTAGTGGGAGCATTCCCAGCCACAGGAACATCCACATCCTCATGGTTCTGCTTGCCCGGAATTGCTCTGGTCAGCCGTTCTGGGACCCACAGCAGTTGTCGATGATCCTGGGGAAACACAAACAGACCCTCTCCCCCAAGCGCTCCTCTCTCACCTGATTCAGTGCCTCATTACCTCTCTGGAGTTCTGCGCCACATCTTTATCTTCTATGCAATTCTCACTAACTTCTAGACCAACAAAACCCCTTTTAGTAAAACCCTCTGTTCCTCTGCAAACCTCAAGTCCCAATGGTGCTTGGTGCAACTTGTCCCAAAACTGTGAACCTTAACTTGTCCCAAGACCGGGAACCTTAACTTGTCCCAAGACCGGGAACCTTACTTGTAACTTGCCCTGCAACAGCATTCATGCTCCAAACAGCTCCTTACCATCTTAAACTTTTCTATGGTTTTTCTTTTTCTCCCCTTTTTATGTCTGTTCTTTCTCTTTTTCTCCTTTTTCTTTTTCCCTTTTAAGCCCTTCTCTTCCGACATACTCTCTTGTTGTTCTGTAAGGATTTTCTGATCTGTCTTGACTGCCTCTACACACAGTTTATCTTCCAAGCAGGTGCGGACCATGCGCCATAACGGTTTAGCTCCAGGTCGATGACGATTCAAACAGTAACAGGGTCCATATATCAGAACAAACAAGACCAAAACTCTCAGACCTACCCACAAAAGGTCAATGGGAGAAAAAAGCATAACTACACAGTGAGGATCTATTGATCGCTACACTGAGGTTATCATAGTCCCTTCTCTTACCCAGGGAACCTTATCATCTCAATATCCTGGGAACTTACTGGTGCCGCCATTCCGTAGCTGAGAAGTTCCGAATCCCTGAGATAGTCCTCGGGTCCCCGTACGGGCCACCAGATGTTGCGCCCACCTCGGCCTGCAAGGAAGACACAACACGGTCGGATTCTTCTCAACAGCCTTTATTGCAGGAACGCCTCGATGCTGCTATGGGGACCCCGGGAACCCAGGGAGGTCTGCTTATATACACCCCAGCACAGGGAAAGGCTTCATGTCCTCCTGGGATAGGTTGAACCGCTGTCACCCAATTAGCATGTACCCGCTCAGGAGGGGTTGGTGCCAGAATCGGGCTTACACCTGCGCTGATGTTGTTTATGACAACAGCACACCGGAAAACGGCGCCATCTTAGAGTTGGCTTTCTACAAGTAGCGAATTTCTGTTTTGTTGTCCACTGCACAAAGAACCTTCTCTCATAAGGACTGAGGGCTGCACTCATCCATGGGTATAAAGATATGAGGTATGTATTTAAAGAGCAGTTTGAATCAACGTGTGTGTGTGTGTGTGTGTGTGTGTGTGTGTGTGTGAACTTGTCACTTTACTCAGGGTAATGCCTTTCCTCCCAGGAACCACAGATTGCCAAATAAAATTTGGTCAGGGGCATCCCAAGGACCCACAAAATTGTACGAACTACTGCCATTGTTCCTGCCCATTGAAACTTATGGTAAGATATCATTGCTGAAGATACAACATGGTCATAGGAAGTGGACAAATTTAGGTGGCACTATCCAAGAAGCTTCCTTCCTGCTGGCTAGATTTCATAAACCAGAAGGTGACATAAAAGTTACAAGGAAAATGAAAACATCAACCTTTTTATACGGGGTGAATGATGTAAGCTACAATAAAAACCACTAAGAAAAAGATGCCCGGGGATGCAATATAACCACAAATATTATGGGAGAAACCGAAAACTTTTTGACTGAATATAAGGAAGCCTCCACTAGGAAATGCATGCCTAGTACCATGGATAGGGAGCTCATAGGTTTGGTGTGGAGGTGGGGGAACTTACTACTGTTACATTGCTAGATGGATATAGTATCAAACTGCTTTCTAAATATATATCTATATACCCATGGATGAGTACAACCCTCAGTCCTCATCAGAGAAGGCTCTTTGTGCAGTGGACAGCAAAGCAGAAATTCACAAGTGGTAAAGTGAAGAAAATAAGAATCTGGAATCCACAGCTGTAAGTGGGACATCTATACCACATACTGACTTAAGGTTTCTACTGCTGAGGTGAAACAGCATTGCCAAGGGTATGTTGGGGAAGAAAGAGTTTATTGGCTTGTACATCCACATCCCTGTACATCAGGAAGTGAAGTCAGGCCAGGAACAGTGAAGGAACCTGGAGGTAGAGCTGATGTAGAAACCATCTTCCTATGCCTCAATGAACACTGTGGAAGAGGTCACCGAAAGATTCTAAGAGCCCGAGGTCAGTAATGACCAAGCCAAAGAATCTTCTGGACAGGACAAGACATCTGCATAAAAAAACCTACCCAAGATTAAGTCAGTTAACATTCCAGCTTGGAAGGGGGAGGGGCTAAGAGCCCTTACTCCTGGCTGAGTCTCTTCATTTTTTTATTCTCATTACATCCCAATGGCAGCCTCCTTTCTCTTCTATTCCCAGTCGACCCTCGCAAATTCTTACCCCTATCACTAAATCCCTTCCCCTCAGAGAAGGAGAAGCCTCTGCTCCCTTGGGTACCGTCCCACCCTGGAACATCGAGTCCCATCAGGAATAAGCATCTCCTCTCCCACTGAGACCTAACCAGTCAGTCCAGGTAGGGGAAGGGGATCCAATGGCAAGTAACAGGGTAGGAGACAGCCCTTGTTCCACTTGTTAGAGGACCCACATGAAGACTAAGCTGCAATCTGCTATAAATGGGTAGGGGGCCTAGCTCCAGTCCCTGAATGCTCTTTGGTTGGTGGTTCAGTTTCTGTGAGCCCCTATGGGCCCAGGCTAGTTGATCCCTTGCATCTTCTCATAGTGTCCTTGACCCCTCTTTATCCTGCTATCCTTCCCTAACTTTTCCACATGACTCCATGAGCACCTCCTGATGTTTGGCTCTGGGTCTCTGCATCTGTTTCCAGCCTCTGCTGGATTAGCCTCTCAGGAAACAGTTATACTATGTGGGGAGCGGGTGTGGCAGCAGTCCCAAAGGCGCCAGGGACTGCAGCTAAGTCATATGACTTGCACCTGACTTCCTCATATAAGACACAAACATCTTGTACCAGGAAACAGGTGAATCCAATTTGGTGGAGATTTGCCCCTGCTGCCCTGATTAGCTGAAGCCTCGTGACTGGCAAGGGGGCGTGGCCTGCGGTGCTTGGATGAGAGAGAGTATAAAAGGAGTAAGAGGCCCAGGGTTTGGGGAGAGATATAAACAAGAAGAATCAGGACTGAATAAACTGCTGTTAGAAGGACTGGTGGTCGCGTCGTTCTTGCTGGTCGAGAGCGGGCGCGACAATACTAGCTTCTGTGTATAAGCTTAGCAGAGCATCATTAACAGTGTTGAGGCTGGCTATCTTACATGGGATGGGTCTCAAGTAGTAAAGTTGGTCCTCCGGGAAAGCAGGTCTGCACTTGTATTTTCTTTTTTCTTTTTTTAATATCCCCAAAGCAGCATTTATTTACTCTTTTAAGTCCAAAACATTTATTTTAGCAGTCTGGCATTTCATAACCACCCATCATAATTGACACAGGTTGACACACATGATGCTGTCAGGGTACACAAGAACAGTAGCCAAAGAGTTACAAAAAATAAATCCATGATTCTTAATCACAATCAAAAAAAAGTTACACATATCAAAAACTTCTGATGCATTGCATTGAAAGGAAGGTGTGTGCACATCATAATTTAAAGAGGCACAGCAAGGGCTGCTGAAAGCTCACAAGAAACAGTTTATAAAGCTGATGGTGAAGGAACGAGTTGTCGCTGTGTCAGTTTCCATTAGCTGAAGGGAGGGGTGAGAGGGTCAAATTCATTTTTGCATGCACAAGATGTACTGCTTAACAAAACACTATCAGCTTGTTTTAAATAGCAGCCATAGCCTGTGTTGGCTAATTCTCCTTTCTACACTCAATTACCATCACCTGGATTTGCTAGAGATCAACAGACATAATAAAATGCCTTGTTCAGAACACACTTCTCTGCACAATTCAAAAAGGAAGCGCCCTGTGACTCAAAGCAACCATCAGTCCAGCAAATGCCCATGAAGGCTTATCTGAAACTGCTTCCCAAGGGACAGGAGGGCAGATCTGAATAGCTGTGCTGCCAATACAGATAGGTTTAGCACTAGATATAGTGATTGTGGCAAGGAAGAATCAGTGATAATGGGGGTGGTGGGTGAAGGAAGAGCCAGGGACCTGAAGGGTCTTCAGTTGCCTTCTCCTGCTTCTTCATCCTGCTGGTCGCTCGTCCAGAGGGTGAGGTTGTCTCGCAGCAACTGCATGATGAGAGTGGAGTCCTTATAGGAATCCTCGTTTAATGTGTCCAGTTCAGCTATAGCATCATCGAAGGCTTGTTTGGCTAAGAGGCAGGCTTGCTCTGGTGCATTCTGGGTCTCATAGTAGAACACAGAAAAATTGAGGGCCAGGCCAAGCCGGATGGGGTGTGTTGGCTGCATGTGCTCTTTGCTGATTTCGAAGGCTTCCTTATACGCGGCCTCAGAAGCTTCAACCACACTGTTTTTCTTCTCCCCAGAAGCCACCTCTGCCAGGTAGCGGTAGTAATCGCCCTTCATTTTCAGGTAGAATACCTTGCTCTCATACTGAAAATCATTGCAGTTCTTGATAAGGAACTTGTCAAGCAGAGCCAAGACATCATTGCAAACTGTCTCCAGCTCCTTTTCAATTTTCAATCTTCTCCCGGTAGGCTTTAACTTTCTCCAGCTTCTTCTCATTCCCATCTGCCATGGCTTTCTGCTCAATGCTACTAATAACCCTCCAAGAAGATCGCCTGGCACCAACTACATTCTTGTAGGCCACAGAGAGGAGATTTCGATCTTCATTAGATAGTGGTTCATTCAGCTCTGTCACCGCCTTCATGGCGGAGGCCTGCTCCGCCAGTCGTGCCCGCTGCAGCAGCTGCTCTCGATCCCCCATGTTGCTCGCGACTCGGCCTCGCCTCGCACGCCCACACCGCCTGCTCGCTCGCTCGCCCGCCCGTCCGCTTCCCGGTCGCCGCCGAGGCCGCTCTGCACTTGTATTTTCTAATAAAGTCTATAAATGTATAACTATTTGTGTGATTTCATTTCTTGGTAAAGTACATTAAAGAAAATTTTAGCATACAAATTTAAAATATTTTTAATAATAAAAAGATCATATTTTTTAAATCTCAATAAGTACTCACTGATATGAATTGTAGATTTTCATAAAATAAATTCAAAGTCTGGTAAAAATTTCATAAAATTATTTTTAGATTCAATCTTGTAAAGTTCTTCCAATTCTTTTTTTTTTTTTCATTTTGTTTTGTTTATTTTTAGGGACAAGTTCTCATTATATAGCACTGGGCATTCAGGAATTCACTTTGTACACCAGGCTAGCCAAGAACTCATCTGGCTTTGCCTTCAGAGGGCTGGGATTATAAGCAGGCACTGCCATACCCCTCACATTTTTCTAACTCTTTAATATTTTGTAACTACCGCTCCTTTATACATTGGCAATAATACTGTAAGAAGTGCACATGTCCAAACAAAACAGTCTTTATCACAGTGTAGCCTTGAAGCTGACTTTTATTCCTCTGACACAAATAAAGGACATAATATCTATCAATCATTTGGAAGGGAGAGGACCACAGAAAAGAGTAAATAATGACCACCAAGCAAGCATTTGTCAAGATTTGATGAGTCAGAAGACCAGAGATTAAAACACTAGTTCTGATCTGAGGGCTGAGGAGACCAGCATCCAGACTCTCCCATCTGACTTTTAACAATTTAACAGGTTAGATTTTATTTTATTTTAGCTCCTGTGGCAGTGGTCACAGTGTGCTAGCAAAAATTGGGTAGAGTGAATCCAAAGGATTACTGGAAAACTGTTTTCATTGGGCCTTTTTTTTCTAGCCCTCTTCAGGGTCACCCTACATCACACCTGCTCCCACTGTGATCTGTTTCATGTGTTGACCATGCCTGGATGGAGCTACCTGGAGACAGGAGCAGGAGGGTTCCTTGGCCAGAGAATCATCAAGATGTTGGTGCAAGAGAACGAACTGCAGGAGGTCAAAGCTTTGGACAGTCTTCAGGTCAGAAACCAAGAAGAAATTCTCCAGTAATTGAGCCAGAGTCTGTTTGTGTGACTATGGGGAATGTTGACTGAGCATTGGAAGGGATCTTGTCTAGCAAATATGGAGAGCACTTGGAACTTAAGGCTTCTCCATGCTTGAACACATCTGGAAGATTCATGATCACACAGCATAAAATACACCACAGTTGTGGGGCTAGAGTCTGTCTTGTATCTTATCTAGAGATGGTGGCCACAAACCCAGCTGCTGGAGTTCCAGACACTGTCTTTCTTCCCATCTGGCAATCTCACAGTTGTGTTCTTCCTGTAAAGTAATATCAGTATATACTTGTTTAGGGCTCTGCAGCATTAGCAAGGACGCTGGATTGCAGCCTCTGCAGAGGGTCTCTGTCTTTTCTACTTGGTATGGTTGCTTGTTCCTTTTCTAGTGTGGTTTGGCAGAGGGAAGTCATTGAACAGTCTCCCCCCAGGGAGTTGAAATAAGAGTGAAATCAGTGAGAGAAAGAGAGACAGAGAGTGGTAAAGAGTGAGAAACTGAGTCAGACAATATACACTGAGCATTTAAGCGAGCTGAGTCAGGGGAGGGCCACAGATGCTTCACCTCCATTCGCCAACATCATTCCCCTCTGACCTTCATCTTCACAAAGGAAATGACAGAGCCTGGCATTCTTCTTTGCTGACATTGCTGCTCCTGAGGCAGGAGCAAGCTCTGGAATGACAGTGCAGCTTCTTAGCAGCAATATCTTCACACCCTCTAGATAACCCTTAAGGAACCTTAGAAAATGATGTTTAGCTATGAGGACAGTGTCAGGGACTAGTGGGACTGTGTCACAATGCTCCTTTCATGAGATAATTTTTCTGACTACGTGATTACCAGTCTCATGCTATGGATTCTATAGAAGCTAAAGATACTTATGAATTGCCTGCCCCAGCTTCCTGTCTGCAACATGGGTCTCTTAAGAGATGACTTGTATGCAGCATCAGTGGATGCTTCTGATAGCTGCTGTATGCTGAAAGATAGTTCTCTCACAGAGGCTCTCTTTCCATCTCTGTAATTCAGCTAACTCTTCATTTGTTCTCAGCACAGACCCAGAAAATATCAAGAACTATCAGGGGCAGGGATGAAATGTCCATCTTTGTGTCTCCCTCTTCTGAATCTTTTCACTGGAATTCTGGAGGACACAATCTGGTTAGCATGTTCATTATCTAGATTTCTCCTATGCCTTCACAACTTATAACCCCAGGTTGATGCCACAGCTTCCCAAGACAGAACTCCAGTGTTGTTTCTTCTTCAAATCCACACATGATTTCCCCATTACCTATCAATTAAATATGCTTTTCCCTCCTTATACGTGAATGCCACCACCTCTTCAGTTGCTTTATTGAATGTAGGAATTTCCCATAACTCTGTTTATGTACAAAGCAGAAATCTTACTGCTCAGACACATTTTCTACAAAGGGATGGGATGGATATAGATGCTTCCTCCTTCCCTAAAAATACTACATTCTGATTTTTGAGTGTTTATGCTTCCTTCTGTAGAAAGGCGTCCTTCCCATTGT
The DNA here is from genome assembly GCF_000001635.26 of Mus musculus. Classification (NCBI taxonomy): domain Eukaryota; kingdom Metazoa; phylum Chordata; class Mammalia; order Rodentia; family Muridae; genus Mus; species Mus musculus. The sequence goes on along the minus strand of NC_000069.6, from coordinate 98,818,343 downwards.
CTTCTTACCATTATTTCTCTTGAAGGCCTAGGTAACTGACACCTGTGTCAGGAAATTTCCACCCATGCAGAAAGTTTCCCAAGGACATGCTTTGTGTCCACAGAGCTGCAGACAAAGGCCAAGGTGACAGTGTTGGAAGGAGACATTCTGGATGCCCAGTGCCTGAGGAGAGCCTGCCAGGGCATTTCTTGTCATCCACACTGCTGCCATCATTGATGTCTCAGGTCTTGTACCCAAGCAGACTATCCTAGATGAAAGGTACAGTACCTGAAGAAAATATGGAGCCCATAGAAAAATGATAATGGAAGAACAGGTAGTGGGTGACCCCTGCTTTTGAACATTTGCTGTGCTCACTCACTCTCTGATAGCATGGCCCTCAGTCTCAATATTTCCGTAAAATTTCATTGTATTTTCATTTTGTGTACCATTCATGAATATCTGTGTACCATTGGTATGATGGGACCAGAACAGGGCATCAGATCCCTGGAACTGGAGTTACAGGTGCACGTGAGAGCCCTTCCTGAGGAGCTCTGGAGAGTTGGTAAAGGGACATCTTCTCCGTAGATTACCGGTGTCAAATTATTGACTGTGAATGAGGATTTGTCCTCTGAAACTGCTTCAAAGCTGAGCATAGGTCTTGGGGTCCTAGCTGGTCCTGTTGATCTTCCAAAAAGAGGTAGGGCTCTAAAACCTAGAATGTTGGTGAGGAGGGATTTGGAGAGAAGAGGAAATGGCCATCACAAGAGATCAGAGGCTAGCCTGTAACATACTTTGGAGTTCAAGATCTCAGTTATGTGAAACAGGTTTTAGTGTTGATGGTAATAGTTGTTATCCCAAAGATAATAGCATAATACTTTACAATATAGAATGTTATAATTATATGAAAAATTTAATCAAAGAAGATATCAAGGGACAAAAGCACAAAAATACGTGTGCTGTCTAGTTTTTATGTCAGTGTGACACAAGCAAAGATCATGTGCATATAAAAGGAATCTGAATTGAGAAACGCCTCCTAGCAGTTGGCCTGTAGGCAAGTCTGGAGGGCATTCTATTGACTGATAATTGGTGTGAGGGCGCAGCTCACTGTGATTAGTGTCACTCAGTCATAGGTGGTATAAGAAAGTAGGTCAAACAAGCCATGAGGAGCATGACAATAACTCTCTTCCATTGTCTGCATTAGCTCCGGCCTCCAGGTTACTGATCTATTTGAGTTCCTGCCTTGATTTCTTTCAGGAATAAATTATGATGTGGAGTTGTAAGCTGAAATAAATCCTCTCCTCACCAATTTGGTTTTGGTCATGGAGTTTTATCACAGCCACATAAACTCTAACTAGGACACAAAGTATCCAAACCCATCAGGACAAGTTACTCAGAGCTGTTCTAGCCAGAAAGCCTTTTGAGTTCTTAAAGGAACAAACTTAGTCACTGTGGGGTCAGGGACTAACAATGTACAGTAGAATAAGAGCAGTAAGAAATGCTGCTGGAGATGAGGGACAGCCACAGCCAAACAAGGATTGTGAAAATTGGCAGTGTGCCTGTTGTAAACAACAATACCACCCACCCACCCAAACAAACAAACAAACAAAGCCTATCCCTTCAGAGGAGAAGAAATGAGAAAGAGCCTGTAGTATCACAGAAGGTATGGATTAGCTTGCTTTCCAGAAGATCCTCTGAGGCAAAAGACAGCAATTAGAACAAACAAATGTAGATAGGATCTATTAGTGTCGAAGGTCCATAGTGTAGGAGTTAAGGGAAACAGTTTGAAGTCTGTGTAAAGGGTAGGCATGGTATATTGAGTCTGTGGATGAATGACAGCTGTGATGAAGGTTGTGTGTGGGGGGCAGTATCTGACAGAGAGTTATACTCACATTTACTCAGAGACAGGCAAAATTAGTTTTGATCTTGAAGCAGAGCATGCTGAAAAGAATTTATGGCAGTGGAGAAAGAATTTTCTTGCAGTAAAGGGGAAACATAAAGGTCACTGAGACATTTCCCAGGAGGACAATTTTAAAAGCAGAAGCTCTGTGTCATAGGTCTTTTTATTTGATTACCTATAGTTGGTCACGGAGGTTTCCTTTAAAGAGAAAGTATGTGCACTTAGTTGGCTTAGTGCTCTGGTAGGACTCTCTTACAGCTCCTTCTGGTCATTTTCTGGAAAATAATGTTGACCCCTGTCCAGGTGAAACTCATGATAGTAGCATTTGACAGCCACTTGATTAGTCAATAATGCCTACTAAAGTCCCTTTTAAACTGACTAAAACCAGTCAGTCTATTGACTCTCCTATATTTTTTTAGGTCCCCTGACTAAATGAGGTCAATCTGGAAACCCCAACAAGGGGCTGTAGCACCTGTTTTACAATTTCATAACTGCTTTATTTGGGGTATTATTCTTTCCTGTTGGGTATCCAAGACCAAATAGGTTTCCAGTAGTTAACCTCTTAGAATGATAATTCATCCAAAGCTGGAGGGGTGGTAGGTAGGTCACTCTATCTGTTGGTCAAATTCAGGGTTGGGTCAAAGGTCTTAATAACCATGTGGGTTTTTGGTTAAAGCATGTGAGGCCATTGCCTCATGATTATCCTCTTTACATAAAACCCTGGTTGATCTTCCTGCTTTGATGTCTCCATGGCATCTGTCATTAAAAGGAACGGTCACTCTGGAGTTTAGTATTCATAGAGGTTCAAATCTTCCTCCGGGTCTGACTGACCTTCAAGAACAAAGGCATTGGCCTTCTTCTTCGTCCTTATTTAGACATTTACACTCAGGCTTTAGAAGACTCAGAGGAACTTTGACAAATCTCCAAATGCAGGTGAGAAGGAATTTGTTAAGACTTTTATGTAAATTTACAAGAAAATTAGATGAAAAAAAGATTAAAGATGTTAAAATAGTCATTTTTGTTAGGTATTGTGGGGTTTGATGCTAATTTTGCTTTATTCTTGAGAGTTTCATATTTGTATACATGAAGTATGATAATATCCATCCTTCAAACCAGCCCAAACAGTCCCTCACCTAATGTCCCCCTAATATCCCTTCACCACTGCCAGCATTCTCTCCTCCCAACTGCACTCTGTTTTTGGATATTGACCATGTGAATGAGTGTGGAACACTTGAGAACAAGACACCTACCAGTGGTCATGGTCACACATTCAAAATTAAATATCCATCTAATAACTTTTCGCTGCTCTAAAATGTACCTGAAATGTAAAAGAGGGTCTTCACAAGGTAGGTATTATCCTGAACTTGACAAAGAAGGCAATCCAACTTATAAAAACAGGAAACCAAGCACACAGGGCAGTGCACAGACCATAATCTCACTCTCTTGGAGTCTAGTGCGCCCTTCCCCTCTTTTGTCTGTCTCCCAGTCAGCAGAAACACAGCTAGCTGTAGCCCTGGGCCAGGTCCCTCACCTTGTGACCTCTGCAGCACTCCACCTGGCTCTGTTCACTCTTAACCCGCTAAAAATAGATCTGATTGTCACTATTAAAAATATTTCAAAGGTAGATTGATCTGTAGTTAAATATATAAAATTAGTTATCATAGGTCAAGTAGAGAGGCTCCCCACAGACTTATGGGGAACCTGTTACTACAAAAATGTCTTAGCTTCATTTCAAGTTAATCAAATCTATTTTCATTGTATTTTTCTGTTTAGGATGGTCTTTAGGTTGTAGGACAGGGTGTTCTCTTTAGCTCAGGAGGAGTATTTCCCCCGAAAGAAGCCCCCCAACCTGGTCCTGACATAGGAAACACCTAATTATGGTTGCCTTTAATGTCAGTTTGCCACAAAGAGACTAACTCAAAGTGTCCTGATCACATTAACTGATGTGAGAAGGCCCACCCCGATTGTGGGTGGAACCCTCTGGTAGCAGCCAAGATAAAAAGTCCTGTCCAGCAAGAACATCTGACACCGTGCTGGCTTTGCTTCCCCCTCTCATCTGAGTTGACTGGCAGTGCTGCTGCTGCTGCTGCTGCTGCTGCTGCTGCTGCTGCTGCTGCTGCTACTACTGCTTCTGCTGCTGCTGCTGCTGGTTCCTTTGCAGAGATCAGAACCAGCCATTCCAAGCTTGTATCACCGTGGACTAGGGACCAGCTGGGATACAGAAACCATCCTTCCACAGTTCTAGCTCCAGACTGGGACTGCTGACACCCCACACCTTGTGGCTGAGTAAGTTCAGTTTGTCTCCTCGACATGAGCGATAGCCATCATGGGACTCCTGCAACTGTTGAGTCATTTACCCTTCAGGACCAAGTAACCACTAGTTTCTGAACTGTGATTTAGCTGTTCTTACTATTTTTAAAGCCGATTTAGTACATTCTGATTATATATACTTTCGTTTCTATTCTACTAGTGAGCCCTGACTAAAACACATCAACTCACTAGCTACCTACACTATTCTATTGCTAACTACCAAGCATGCTACTTATAAATGGTATTGTCAAATACAAGCACAGGCATTTTGTAACCAGAACTTCTTCAAAGGCCTAGACTCAGGCAGCCATCCTCACATGTAAAGAAACAAGTAATGGTTAAAGGCAGAGGAGAAAAAATTACTTTAATAAGACCCTGGGAAGAAGAAAACCAGATAGAAATATTCTGTTAACACCCCTTCTCCAGTCCATTTTCATGGTACTGATGTGAGCTTACTCTAAACTGAGGAAAAAGTATTCTAGTGCACAGGAACAAACAAGCTAATAATAAGATAGGGAGTGAAACATTCCATTGTTTTGTCATTGTTAGAGAGGATACCTGGCATGAGAGTCTTAAGGATTAAGAGCTCTGGATCAGACTGGTGCTAGATAGAGCTCAGAATACTACAGATTTGAACGAAAGCCCCAATCCTCACCAGCCCTCCAAAGACAACTACACAAGAACTATAGGAATTATCTCTATATGTTTCGCTCACCAAAATGTACTTCATTAAAGGAAAAAAAAAACAAGAAATGGTGGCAACAGGAAGATGTGCAGTCCAGAAATTCTGTCATATATTCAAGTGCTCTGTGAGAGTAGCTAGTTGGACAGAGGATTTGGTTTTAAAGCTGCACAGTTGAGAAATACTTAGTTTAGTACAGGACCCATGGTTGCAGAAGGCACTCTATTGTATAACTCTACATGGTTAAAACTGACACTAGGTTATTCCCAAATTGGTGGCCAGCCTAGTGGACTAGACAAAGGGCACTCAAGTCATTAACTTGGCACTAAAGCACCAAAATATCAGAGAAGATGGGTTATAAACTTAAAGTGTTTAAACAGGCATTATATGATAAGCTGAGTCACTTTTTTCTTTTTCTCTTTTTTTTTTTTTTTTTTTTTGGTTTTTCGAGACAGGGTTTCTCTGTGTATCCCTGGCTTTCCTGGAACTCACTCTGTAGACCAGGCTGGCCTCGAACTCAGAAATCCGCCTGCCTCTGCCTCCCCAGTGCTGGGATCAAAGGCGTGTGCCACCATGCCGGGTGCTGAGTCACTTTTATCTGAGTTGTTTGAGAAGTGGGATGACTAGCTGAGCAGAGCTCCCTGAGGAGGTCCTCTTAGACCTGGGCTGTGCCTTAGTGGATACAATAATTGATGAAGACAAACGTTCACTGAAGGAGTGCCTTTTATCAAACCTTTCCTGAAGCCCTTATCTCTTTTACCTACTACTGTGGAACAGAAAATGTAAACCATAAAGAAATCTTTCTTCTGCCTGATATTTAAAACAGAAGCCAGAGGTTGGATTGAATAGGTGGTGTGTGTGTGTGTGTGTGTGTGTGTGTGTGTGTGTGTGTGTGTGTAAATGTATTTAAGACATTTTACATCTCACATCACTGGAAAGGTCAACTCCTAACCCATCAAGCTATGGTCTGAGGAGCAGGATTCAAGCAACTGAAAATGCTAGGCTATGGACAGAGCCCATGGAAACTATTTTCAGAATTTCTGGGGATCCATGGTGAAGTAGATGGTAATGGGGCTAACAGTGGATGCTGCTATATTGGCTACTGGTACAGATAGGTCACCAGTTCTACAAGCTGAAGCTTCCCCTACTACTGTATGGGAGAGGATTTACTTATTACACTAGCAGTGTTCCATGCAATCTAGATGGGCAAGTGACCTCCCCTAATACCCCTTCCAAATGTGAAAATGTTTGAGTGTTGCTGAATTGAGAGAAAATGGGGAGACCCTGAGAAAACAGAAGGGAATAAATGGGCTCTAATTTGAGTGGCTATTATTTCATATCAACTGCTCCAACAAGGCTAGAGTACAACACAATATTATTTTATAGTCCAATTATACCATATTCCTGACATGAAAGTGTATGCTTGCTAAAAACTTGAGGAAGTGTAGTGGCCAACTCCCTTGAAAGACATATTCAGATAGTATGAAGCACTTAATAAAGGTTAAATGGATTCTTATTGACTTATTAGATTTTTCAATTATGTGTCTTTTTGACATGAGAGATTTTTGAAAAAAAGAAAAAAGAAAAGGAACAAACAGGCTTTGGCTTTTGATACCATCATTGAAATGTGCTTTTTCCTTTGTAGTACACGACTTGAATGTACTACAAATGGGCTGTGACTGGTTGACAGAGCCTTCCTATACCAAATGGCTTCTGTCCTACAACCTCTTGGAAGAAATGATTGAGGAATTACAAAAGACAGGACTTATTGGGCCACCTATTTAGTCAGATTGCACTCGGCTAAACTCTGTGTCCTGTCATGTTTCAACAGAATAGTATGTGGTTCAAGCATGCCTATAAATGGTGTATAAAAAACAGATCCCCAGTGACAGGTTCCCTGTGTTCTAGATCATTAAATCTGTAGAGCTTTCTGGAAGGTGGTATATTCTCCAAGAGCATAGAAACCCCAGAGACCATCCTTTATGTCTTACTTCATGACTGCCCTCATCAACCACCCCTCCACACACATACACACTTAATACCCAACAAAGTTATGCAACCATTTCTGTGGGTTCCAGGAGCTGCTTATGTAACTTGATGATTCCTTGTAAAGATATATTGAGCACTAATTTCTAACCATTTCTTCAGAAGCACAGGTGAAATAACCCAGGCTTGCAACAGGCATTTAGGTAAAGGAGAAATATTGTGAAACAGCCATACTCCATGAGTGGACAGTTTCTTGGTACACATTGGAATACATTGATTTCTGTTGTGGACAATTTTCCCCCTGTCTCCTGATCTGTGCTATGGGAGGTTTGAGGGAGAAACTGGGTTTGGGGAAATCACCAGATCTCTCTCTCTCTCTAGCCATCTCCAGGGTCACTGTACATTAATCTCACACCAACTGTGATCTGCTTCCTGTGTTGACCATGCCTGGGTGGAGCTGCCTGGTAACTGGAGCAGGAGGGTTTTTGGGCCAGAGGATTGTCCAGTTGTTGATGCAGGAGAAAGATCTGGAGGAGATCAGGGTCCTGGACAAGTTCTTCAGACCAGAAACCAGGGAGCAATTCTTCAGTAAGTGAACATGAGAATTTGCCATATGACTGTGTGGTCAACACAGCCTGCATATGGGAGGGATCCTCCCTTGTCTAGTAAACAAAAGACACTTTCAGTCCTAACACTTCTCCATGTCCACATTGGTCAAAAGGAAACAGCCCACATAGCAAAAACACAGTTTGGGAGAGACAGAGTTTGGACTGGGAAGTTCTGTCTTTCCTGTAGCTCTTTTATGTGGACTTGCCAGTTGTTAGGTAATAGGCATAAAGACTGTTAAGCTGGGGCCTCAGCACTAGCACTCTCTCTCTCTTCTAATGGCTATTTATCTAGTTGCTTGTTTTGTGCTTGTTTGCTTTTTTGTGGTGGTGGGGGGTTCTTTCATTTAGCATCTTAAAAAGAAGTAAAATGAAAAAGAAAAAATACATGAAAAGGATTGAAATGTAAGGAGACAGGGAGAGGGATGGGGGTAGGAACAACAGACAGAAAGACACAGAGATGCGGATTGAGAAAGTGGATTTCTGAGCATTAGGTCATACCAAGGAACCTATACAAAGCCACCATGAGCAGGACTTTCCATACATTTCATGGACTGTTCTTATTTATTTGTCCCCACTCCTCACTAGAGTTTATCAGTACTATGAATAAAATTGCAGAATTGACTCGTGCAGGCCACTAACCTTTTCCTAATTTGTTATTCTGTGCAAAACTGAACCAACAGATTTTGAAATATATTTTATCACCTATTGGAAACCTCAGGTCATTAAAATAACTTTGCAGGGAAAGAAGGAAAGGTCACTGACCTGAACAGCAAGGACTTTAAGTTGGAACAAGAAAAATGACTCTAGCAGTATCCTATGATTAATAAGCAGAACAGGTCAAGCTGGAGGCCCCTCACTTAAGCTTCAGTATTTTGTCCAGGGGTCAACTCTTACATCCAGAACCTTCATTCCCATTGTCTGTATGTGGCCAAAGCTAGTTCTTTGCCCTCTCCCCAGCTTCAAGGGAAAATGTACATTACCTAGGGATATGCTCTGCACAAAGAGCCCTCCATAGCCCTCTGGGACAACACCCATTCTCTGCATCTTTTCTCTGACCTCTTCCAGCATCAGTCCTCTTCTCTATCGGCTTCAGTGTTGCTTCCAGAAAGCAATATTAACACACAGCGAATTATATTAGAATCCTGATGTCTCAGTAATTGCAAACAGTCAAAGCACAGTCTGGAGGAATAGCTCCACAGTGGGTATGCATAGAAAAGGGTATGCATAGAAAAGGCCGTGCCTAAGCATAAGAGTGAAGATTCCTAGAAGTGTCCTTTCTCTGCCAGGCTAAGTGGGTTCACACCATGGTGACAACTCATTGGTTGTGGGTAAGCTTTCTGGAATGTAGTTAATGTTTCTATCCTCTATTTCTGAAGATGGAGATAAACAAGTGCAGGAGTTAACTGGCTTCCCCAAATGTCACAGATAAATGAAGAAACTAAATGGAAGCCCAGGAAGTCCAGCTGCAGCCTCTGTATCTTCCCACCCAGTGTGTGGCAGAGTTTCTCTGGGTGTTTTTCTGACACAGCTCAGATGACAGCACCATTCCATGATGATGTTGTGCAAATATCTGTCACATCCAGGTGTCTTAGATAAGGGTGCTTCTGTTGTCCACCAGGAAACCCTCTACAGGCTCTCTCTTTGGAACTCAGAGTCCTCAAATAACTCATGGATGAGACTATTTTACTACAGGTCTGGATTCCTCCTCTCCCATCACAGCAACATTCGTGAACCAATCTATTATAAAACAGTACATCTCAAACTGTGAGTTAGCCAAGTGTCTCCTTGGGAGTGGAATGACCCTTTCACCAGGACAGCATATCAGATATTTACATTATAATTTGTAATAGCAGCTAAATTAATTATTAAACAGAAATAGAATTAATTTTCTGGTTGGTGGTCACCACGACATTAAGAATAGTATTGAAGAGTTGCAGCATTAGGAAGGGTGAGAACCACTGGTTTTCAACATTACATGCAAGAGAGAAGAAAGGGGTGGTTAGATAGGATCATGATCACAGTATTCAATCCTCAGATGGGTACCTAATTTCTTCTGAGCTGTCATTTGTGCCTCTCTATAATTCAGGACCTTCCTGGAGTTGCATGGCAAAAGGAGGGAGCCTAGATAAGGCATACTTAGTAGAGAATTGGGATCCAGCAATTGTATTTGTTACTTCCAATTCTATGTGTTTCACCAACCTTTCTCACTGTTTGGCATCATGGGAAATTTCAGTTTAGTTGCATGATCTTAATCTGTCTTTGAAAAATTGACTCCACGCAATGCCAAGGAATGGATTAATAGCACAGGTTGGGAGAGAACAAGTGAGGTATAATCAGTGGCTGTAGCTATAACTGTGTGCCCAGATTTCTTGAGAGTCACTTTCCTCATTTATTATATGGGGCCCAGAGGACCAGTCTCCATGAGGTGTGGGAATGAAGGAAGAAAGGAAGGATGGAAGGATGGAAGGAAGGAGGGAGGGAGGGAGGGAGGGAGGGAGGGAGGGAGGGAGGGAAGGAAGGAAGGAAGGAAGGAAGGAAGGAAGGAAGGAAGGAAGGAAGGAAGGAAAGAAGGTAGGTAGGTAGGTAGGTCTTGAAGCTGTGTGAGACTTAAGAAGCACCACCAGTGTGTCTTCTTTCTCTTCTGCCACTGCTGGGAATGGATTTCTCATCAAAACCCTGGGATAGACATTCTGACTGCTAATCCCACTTCTAGCCAGCTCTCCATTACCACCTTATTCACTTTGATGAATTAGTCAACTTCCCACCTACTCTGTTGAACATTTGACTGCTTGTTTATCTGATTTGTTTTCTGCAGGGGGAAAGAATATTTGCCTCTCTTTCTATATGCCAGGCTTCCTCTCTGACATTTTTCCCACTATGACAATTTTTGATAATCTAGGTGTATACAGCCCACAAAGAAATTTCTCAGTAACCTGCTTTTGTGTTCCACAGACCTAGATACAAACATCAAGGTGACAGTGTTGGAAGGAGACATTCTTGACACCCAGTACCTGAGGAAAGCCTGCCAGGGCATCTCTGTTGTTATCCACACTGCAGCTGTCATTGATGTCACAGGTGTCATTCCCAGGCAGACCATCCTAGATGTCAATCTGAAAGGTAATGTATTTGGAGAGGACAAGGTGAAAGTAGGGCAGTTAATGTCCACACACACCAGCAAGGGATGTTTTTGCATGGAATACCTTCCATACTATGAGTCTAATGCCTCTGCTCACTAGATCCAGCTGGTAGAGCACAGTACTAATCCATGGCCAAGGCCCAGCAGGTATAAAGTAAGTAACCTAGAATTTGAGGTCTGTCCTCGATGCCAGGGAGACTGGACTCCAACTGCAAGCAAATGACAACCTTAAATCCATCACCTCATGTGAGCCAGATCTAGATCTTGCAGGTGCCTGCTTTTAATGCTGCTGGTTCTGCTACAGCTTTTGGGCCTCACCATATTCTGCCATTATAGAAATGATCAACAGGAGGTACACAGATTCTTTTAGTTTTTTGCCAAGACATAAGGTCACTCAGTGCTGGTTTCCAGAATGAAAACTAGAAGGAATATTTACTACCTTTACTTTAAATAACTGAGTAAATGAAGTCATACATAGAACCAAAAATGCTATAATATTGTGCATTCAATTAGGAACACAATTGTATCTCTATGTCTTCCCAAATTCAATAGCCATTTGTCCCCTTCATGTTAGTCTCATCAAATGACATAAACAAAACAATAAAATAAAAACAAACTATTCTTATGAATCGTCTATGTAACATGTATATCACCAGTAAACAACAGTCCTTGAGTTTGAACGATGTTAAATCTTCTATAATTCCTGTTCATAATCTAAGAAATAATTTTGGTTATGTAAATTTAAAAAACATGCATGTTATATGTGTAACACTTATCTCATAGACCCGTTAGGAATGAATTAATAAGACACTTTAGGTGCCTTTTAAAGTTGAAAAACACCCAGTCAAACACACAAGCAAGTACACACTCACAGTTCTGTGAACACAAAGGCCAAGACATACTTGCTCTCTGGATTCCATTTGTAGTCCCCTGGCAATATCGTGGTAGCCATGAGTGCAGTTAAAGAAGATGCACATTAAGAGTGAAGAGGTTGTTGGGCTAGGGCATGAAAATGAGCACGAAGCTTTGCACATGGTGAACCTCAGACACTGACAGTGTGTTGTCTGTGATTAGGTACCCAGAACTTATTGGAGGCCTGTATCCAAGCCAGTGTTCCAGCCTTCATCTTCTCCAGCTCAGTTGATGTTGCAGGGCCCAACTCATACAAGGAGATAATCCTGAATGGCAACGAGGAAGAGCATCATGAAAGCATATGGTCTGATCCATACCCATACAGCAAAAAGATGGCTGAGAAGGCAGTGCTGGCAGCCAATGGGAGCATGCTGAAAATTGGTGGCACTTTGCATACTTGTGCATTAAGGCCCATGTATATTTATGGGGAGAGAAGTCCATTCATTTCTAACACAATAATTACGGCCCTCAAAAATAAGAATATTCTCGGTTGTACGGGCAAATTCTCCACAGCCAACCCAGTATATGTGGGTAATGTAGCCTGGGCACACATTCTGGCTGCCAGGGGCCTTCGAGACCCCAAAAAGTCACCAAATATCCAAGGAGAGTTCTACTACATCTCAGATGACACCCCTCACCAAAGCTATGATGATTTAAATTACACCCTGAGCAAGGAGTGGGGCTTCTGCCCTGATTCCAGCTGGAGCCTTCCTGTGCCCCTACTGTACTGGCTTGCATTCATGCTGGAAACTGTGAGCTTCCTGCTGAGTCCAATCTACAGATTTATACCTCCCTTTAACCGCCACTTGGTCACACTGACAGGTAGCACGTTCACTTTCTCCTACAAGAAAGCTCAGCGAGATCTGGGCTATGAGCCACTTGTCAGCTGGGAGGAAGCCAAGCAGAAAACCTCAGAGTGGATCGGGACACTAGTGGAGCAGCACAGGGAGACACTGGACACAAAGTCTCAGTGATGGGAAGAGGGTGGAGACATGGCTCTGGGTGTTACCAGGTCCTCCAGTAAGGACAAAAGCACAACACAGGTGCTGCTGCCTTCTTTTGACACAGAGGCCAATTTAGTGCCTTAATCAAGTCACCAAAGCCTTGCCAGTCACTGACCCAGCCACAAGCCTTCTTTCTGAAATACCTCCCCAAAGACACACAGGCATCTGTGCCCCAGCTCCTGGGTCCAAGCCTCTCAGCACCTCTTGTACCTCAGAGCTCTCTCCATTATTTTCTCTCCCCATTCAGAGCATGTATAGCCTTCAGAAAATTCTACTTGCTTTATGAAACCCAATGGAAGAAACAATAAATACTTGTCAATACCTCATCTGTGGATTGTGTTTTTCTTTAAGTAAACAACTATATATCCCTTTTTTCGCCAGATAATTTTATGCTAAAATCAGAAGGGGATCATGGATCTGAGATGCACTGAGGGAAAATCAGAAACAGATGCAGATGTGAGACTATTTCCAACGTATTGTCCTTCCAGTGTGCACTAGATGACTAGAATGGATTACTCTATTTTGTGTACTAGGCACCATGACAGAAGGAATGTTACAGAATTTCTTCCAGAGATCCCCTCCCTGCTCAGTCCACAAGGGGGTGCCATCCAAAAGAACATTCTCAGAGTTACACATTTTCTCACGGCTAAATCTTCATATGTCTGTTTGATGATTTTTGTTACAGTTTTTCCATAAAATTGTAGCACTGGTATGAGAAAGGTGGAGAGGAGCTAAGAATGGTCCTCTCCCTAGTCTACACAGGGATATAAACAAACCCACCCGTCTTTACACACTACTCCCTCCCTGTTGTTTCCCTAATTTCTTTCTCAGTCCATTTATCCTTTGTGTAGAGAAAGGCCATTGATTTATTTTAGTTAATTTTATATCCAGCTACTGCACTGAAGCTGTTTATCAGGTTTAGGAGTTCTCTGGTGGAATTTTTGGGGTCACTTATATATACTATCATATCATCTGCCAATAGTGATATTTTGGCTTCTTCCTTTCAAATTTGTATCTCCTTGATGTCCTTTTGTTGTCAAATTGCTCTGGCAAGGACTTCAAGTACTATATTCAATATGTAGGGAGAAAGTGGGCCACCTTGTCTAGTCCCTGATTTTAGTGGGATTGGTTAGAATTTCTCTCCATTTAGTTTGATGTTGGCTACTGGTTTGCTGTAGATTGCTTTTATTATGTTTAGTTATGGGCCTTGAATTCCTGATCTTTCCAAGGCTTTTATCATGAAGGGGTGTTGGATTTTGCCAAATGCTTTCACAGCATCTAATGAGATGATCATGTGATTTTTGTCTTTGAGTTTGTTTATAAAGTGGATTACGTTGATGGATTTCTGTATCTTAAACCATACCTGCATCCCTGGTATGAAGCCTACTTGGTCATGATGGATGATCGTTTTGATGTGTTCTTGGATTCAGTTTGCAAGTATTTTATTGCATATTTTTGCATCAATATTCATAAGGGATATTGGTCTAAGTTCTCTTTCTTTGTTGGCTCTTTGTGTGGTTTAGGTATCAGAGTAATTGTGGCTTCATAGAATGAATTGGGTAGGGTACCTTCTGTTCCTATTTTGTGGAATAGTTTGAGAACAGTTGGAATCAGGTATTCTTTGAAGGTCTGATAGAACTCTGCAAAAAACCATCTTGTCCTGGGCTATTTTTGGTTCGGAGACTATTGATGATTGCTTCTATTTCTTTAGGGGAAATGTGACTGTTGAGATCATTAATCTGATCCTGATTTAACTTTGGCACCTGGTATCTGTCTAGGAATCTGCAACCTCTTAGTTCTAAGGCAAATAAGCTGATAGTTATTTTTTTCCTAAAAGATTCTCTGCAATTTTGTGATTATTGTGTTTAGCAAATGACAGTGTTTTTTATCTTATAAGTATAGCTATAAAAAGTAAAATTCTTTGATTGATCTAAATTTATAAGATTCATGTAGCCACTTCATTTGGTTTTTGATTGGTCTTAAAGGTATAAATATGATCTGCATATCTTGGTCATAGAGAATTGGCTTATAAGTTATTTGGGTATGATTAAAAAGGTATAGCACTGGTTATAAAGTTAACTTAAAAGTAGTAACTCAGGGCTAGAGTCATTTTCAAACAAAAGCACCTGGCATAAACCAGCCCAGAAAACTAGTCTTCTAAAGTTACTTCTAAATTGAGATAATATTTTATGTTATTCTTATCCTAAAAAGTAGATTTATAGAGATAAGATTTTAAAACAATGTCTCTTTAATGGAACATTAATGGAACATTAAAAGTTGCACTATCATGCATTCATGAATTGGCAGCCAAACTTCGTAACATGATAGTGATGTTTCTAGTATTGATTTTAAGGAGAATAAATTGTTTAAAATTGGGTTTTGGTTTCCAAAAGTTATAGATATATTCTAATATTACAAAAGAAACTTAAAAATTATGGTTAAAATTGCCAGTGTCCCATTGACTGCAGTTTGCAATTTAATCGAAAGCTTAAGATTTTAACTCACCCATAATTAAGATTATTACAAGATTAATCATCTTATAAGAGTGCTAATGCTGTTCACTTTGGCCATTCAGCCAAACAAAGCAAGGCAGAGTTAACTAGATATATTCATCTTTGTGCAGAAATTAGACCCTCACACAATCAGTTTGGCTATTGGTTGCAGCCTTGCAGGACCATGAAAGGTCATAAAAGAAAATGTGTAAGGTATAAGTTATCTTAAGAAAGATTGTCCAAAATCAAAGGCATGGACAGACAGTTAAATTGTTCCCCTAGAATCTGTCCTCATTGCAGGAGGGCCAAGATGCTCAGATTAGAAAATATATACATTTGGGTTGATACAAAGCTTAGTGCAGCCTCAGGGAAGTTTGTGTAA
This sequence comes from Mus musculus, assembly GCF_000001635.26. Classification (NCBI taxonomy): domain Eukaryota; kingdom Metazoa; phylum Chordata; class Mammalia; order Rodentia; family Muridae; genus Mus; species Mus musculus. Next base: position 98,802,955 of record NC_000069.6, on the reverse strand, counting down.
AGTTTCTTGTGTTTTATAGACTGCGCCTAGGGAACTTCTTGAAACTTCACCCTCCCTGCCTTCAGGGGGATTTCTTTTTTAGCTAAACAACTTTTTCCTTTTCAGATCTACCCAGGTGTTGTTCATAATAAAGTCTAAATTCAAGATTTATAAAAGGTCAATCAGGCTGTAGAACTTATAAAGGCATTACAAGATAGCTAAACTAAAAGTATAGTTGCCTGTGTTGGTTTTTTTTTTTGTTTTTTGTTTTTTTGCTGTGTTCCAAATCAAATTAAAACTGGCTATTACAGCCAAGCATTTGAGATGTTTTATCAACAATTTAATGTTATCCATATTACTGAGATTTTTATAATTCTCAAGGAAACAATACTGTGGAACTTTAAATCTATATCTTTTTAAATTAAATGCCAAAAATCTCTCTGAGTGTCTATGGCACCCTACAATCAGGCATACTCATGAGATGAAGGGATCCACTTATTGGCACATGGCATGACCCTGTTCAGATACTTAATATGGGGAAAAGGGGGAATGTTTCTGCTTTTTTCACAGAATGCTGCAAGAGCATGCTAGCTTCCAATGTGACAGGCTGACCTGTGACCTGTGAGTGCCCTGACAGTGGTGACAAAAAAGCTGTATTGAGGGCACAGAGGAAAAAGAAATCAGAGAGCAGCCACTTACAAACAAATAAAGAAACTTCCTATCTCCGCCATGGGCTACAGCAAGGAGAGCCTACTTTGGAGACAACTAAAAAAGCTGACTCATAAGGTGGAGGGACTGCTACAAGATTTCATCAGAGACATTGTTTTTGGCCATTCAGGCCAATTCCCCTATAACTGTAAAAGCTTGTGTACCTTACCTGTATGCTTATTTTTAAATAATAAATAATAAATAAAGAGTCAAGATCACCAATCTTGGCAAGTCTTTTCATATTCATTGCAATTCTTGGTCAATCAATTAATTGTATAGATCCTAATTTAGACAAGGAATCTGCTGTTATGATTTTGCTTAAGAGACCTGGGTATGTTTTACTGCCTGTAGAGTTAGGAAATGATCCTTGGTTTGAGAATTCAGGATTGCAAACTTTAAAAAGACTAAATGAACTTATTAGACCTAAGAGATTTGTAGCAGCTTTGATTTTAGGAATTACTGCCTTAATTGCAATTTTAACTTCCTTTACATTATCTACTACAGCCTTAGTTCAGCAACTGCATACCGCTCATTTTGTTAATGATATGCATATGAATATCTCTGTAGCCTTGTCAGAGTTGTATATTATAGATAAAAAATTAGAAGCAAAGGTTAACACCCTAGAAGAAGTAGTGCTGGCAATAGGGCAAGATATTGCTAATATTAAGACCAGGTTAGCTACTAAATGTCATGCTTCTTTCCAATACATTTGTGTCACACCCTTACCTTATAATACAACCACTGACTGGGAAAAGACTAAAGCTCATTTACAGGGAATATGAAGAGATACTGATATTTCTCATGACTTAGAACAGTTAAAGGCAAAATTTTCAGATATTAGTAAAAGTCATCTGGACACCTGGAACATTGATGTATTGGCTAGAGATTGGAAAAACAACCTAAGTGCATTGAACCCCCTGGATTGGGTTCAATATATAATCCTACTTGTTATTATTTTTGGCATTGTTTTATTAGTAATCATTGTGTTTCCACTCATCTTTAGAGTGCTCCTGAGGTCTGTAGCTACAACGAAGCGGGACATCCTGGAACTTTGGCTGAAAAATAAAAAAAGAAAGGGAGAAATGCCACACTCTCCAGTCAAATCAGTTTGACAAGCCGGCTTAAAATCTGCTCATGAAGCAAAAAGAGTTTCAAGGAAGCTCTCTTCCTGGAGTCTGGCGTTTTAACCCATACATTAATTTTCCACTCCCGCATTAGTCTAGTGTATGGATCCACATGCTCTCTAATTAGTATTACCCTATTATAAGTGCCTTTTAAGATTGAATTCTGACATAGCTAAAGCCTCCCCCAGTGTTCCAAGATCCCAGATAACAGCAAGGAGTTTAACCTATTCAGTAACTAATTAAGCATTACAATAAAACAGAGCCATTAGCTCAACCGGTCTGCAGAAAGAGCCGGGGAATCTCACTGAGTAGAAATCTTTAGTACAGGCTACATTCCATACCTATAGCAAGTTGATATACTCTCCTGACAAATGGGGATTCTCCAGACAAGATAAGATTTAGCAAGGCCCAGGAATTTAGGCGTCAGTGACACTACATTATTCTTGAGGCCTGCCAAGAGTAAAAAACCCCCTGGTGCTATTAACACTAAAGTGTGAAATTCTTGCCTGTCACTAGGCTGATCCTAGGCAGGGATGCTAATCTCTATTGTAAACATTTATCTAGTTCCTATAAATTCCTTTTGCAGTCATTCTCTTGTATCTGGTAAATTTCAGTGTACCTTGTCTTATGTGATTTGTAGCCCCTGGAATTTTCTGTATTATAAAATAGTCTAATGCTCAACCTGAGATTACATTCAGATTCAACACCTCTCCTGTGTGCGTCTGTCAATTCCTACGCTTTGCCCGCCTGCCCGAGAGACCCGTTCCATGCAGACACAGTGACCCAGAGGGTCTGCGGCAAAAAATGTTCTGTAGATAGCAACTTCTGTTAGTGTCCATGTGTCTCTGTTTAGTTTCTGTTTCCAGAACCTGTCCATTGGTGAGAGTGGAGTGTTGAAGGCTCCCACTATTATTGTGTGAGGTGCAATGTGTTCTTTGAGCTTTACTAAAGTTTCTTTAATAAATGTGGCTGCCCTGTCTTTGGAGCATATATATTCTGAATTGAGAGTTCATGTTGGTAGATTTTACCTTTGATGAGTATGAAGTGCTCCTCCTTGTCTTTTTTGATAGCTTTGGGTTGGAAGTCAATTTTATTCGATATAAGAATTGCTAATATGTATCAAAAGATGGCCTAGTCGGCCATCACTGGAAAGAGAGGCCCGTTGGACACGCAAACTTTATATGCCCCAGTACAGGGGAACGTCAGGGCCAAAAAGGGGGAGTGGGTGGGTAGGGGAGTAGGGGTGGGTGGGTATGGGGGACTTTTGGTATAGCATTGGAAATGTAAATGAGCTAAATACCTAATAAAAAATGGGAAAAAAAAGAATTGCTACTCCAGCTTTTTTCTTCAGACTATTTGCTTGGAAAATTGTTTTCCAGCCTTTCACTCTGAGGTAGTATCTGTCCTTTTCCCTGAAGTGGGTTTCCTGTAAGCAACAAAATATTGGGTCCTGTTTGTGTAGCCAGTCTATTAGTCTATGTGTTTTTTATTAGGGAATTGAGTCCAGTGATGTTAAGAGAAATTAAAGAAAATTAATTGTTACTTCCTGTTATTTTTGTTGTTAAAGTTGGAATTCTGTTCTTGTGGCTGTCTTCTTTTAGGTTTGTTGAAGGATTATTTTCTTGCTTTTTCTAGGGTGTAGTTTCTGTCCTTTTGTTGGTGTTTTCCCTTTATTATCCTTTGAAGGACTGGATTCGTGGAAAGATATTGTGTGAATTTGGTTTTATCATGGAATACTTTGGTTTCTCCATCTATGGTAATTGAGAGTTTGGCTGGGTATAGTAGCCTGGGCTGGCATTTGTGTTCTCTTAGGGTCTGCATAACATCTGTCCAGGATGTTCTGACTTTCATAGTCTCTGGTGAGAACTCTGGTGTAATTCTAATAGCCCTGCCTTTATATGTTACTTGACCTTTTTCCCTTACTGCTTTTAATATTCTATCTTTATTTAGTGCATTTGTTGTTCTGATTATTATGTGTCAGAGGAATTTCTTTTCTGGTCCAGTCTATTTGGAGTTCTGTAGGCTTCTTGTATGTTCATGGGCATCTCTTTCTTTAGGTTTTTGAAGTTTTCGTCTATAATTTTGTTGAAGATATTTGCTGGCCCTTTAATTTGAGAATTTTCATTCTCATCTACTCCTATTATCCGTAGGTTTGGTCTTCTCATTGTGTCCTGGATTTCCTGGATGTTTTGAGTTAGGATCTTTTTGCATTTTGCATTTTCTTTGATTGTTGTGCCCATGTTCTCTATGGAATCTTCTGCACCTGAGATTCTCTCTTCCATCTCTTGTATTCTGTTGCTGATGTTCGCATCTATGGTTCCAGATTTCTTTTCTAGGGTTTCTATCTCCAGCATTGTCTCACTTTGGGTTTTCTTTATTGTGTCTACTTCCCTTTTTAGGTCTTGTATGGTTTTGTTCAATTCCATCACCTGTTTGGTTGTGTTTTTCTGTTTTCCTTTAAGGACTTCTTCCTTTTTAGCAGTGTACACCTGTATTTCTTTAAGTGAGTTATTAAACTTTTTCTTGATGTCCTCTACCAGCATCAAGAGATATGATTTTAAATTCAAGTCTTGCATTTCAGGTGTGTTGGGGTATCCAGAACTGGCTGAGGCGGGAGTGCTCGGTTCTGATGATGGTGAGGGGTCTTGGTTTCTTTTAATAAGATTATTACACTTGCCTTTCACCATCTGGTATTCTCTGGAGTTAGTTGTTATAGTTGTCTCTGGTTGGAGCTTGTTCCTCCTGTGATTCTGTTAGCCTCTCTCAGCAGACCTGGGAGACTAGCTCTCTCCTGAGTTTCAGTGATCAGAGTACTCTCTGCAGGCAAGCTCTCCTCTTGCAGGGAAGGTGCACAGATATCTGGCATTTGGACCTGCCTACTGACTGAAGATGAAGGTCCGAAACAGGGCCTGTCCCAGAAGCTGTGTCACTTCTGCCTGTCCCAAAAGCTGTGTAGCTTCAGTAGTCCACACTCTCACCTGTGCAGACTAGTCTCTGAGGGATCTGGGACCCAAGATGCCACCCCCAGATGCTACTCAGCAGAGCCCTCCTGGGTGGGACAGACACCTCTCCTCTGGTGGGGAGGGTGCCCGGATGTCGAGCCTGAAACAGGATCTGTCCCAGAAGCTGTGTTGCTTATGCCTGTCTCAAAAGCTGTGTAGCTTCTGTAGTCTGCACTCTCACCTGTGCAGACTGGTAACTGAGGGATCCGGGACCCAAGATCTAGGCTGTGCTTTTGGGTTCTGAGGCTGGAAAGTTCTCAGGAAACTGTCCTTAACAATGCTCCATTCTTCTCATTTTCTTTCTCCAAGACTGCTTGCCTCTCAGAACCCTTGTCTTAAGGATAGCCTGTGCATTTGAACCCAGTTTGTAAAGGAGGTTGGCTAAGGAACATGTGCATTTAGAAATGCTGCCATCTGAAGCATCTTCTCACCACACCTGAAACTGAATTGTCACCTGATTCCTTTCGTTGACTCTCTTCTAGTGGGAAATTAACATTCCCCACATGAAGTTTCTCCTCTCCTCTCCTATCCTCTCCCTCCTCCTTTTTCTCCTCTTCCTCCTCCTTTTCTTGCTCCTCTCTCTCTCTCTCTCTCTCTCTCTCTCTCTCTCTCTCTCTCTCTCTCTCTCTCCCCTCCCCTTGAGAATGCAGAGAAGCTGTCTTTTGCTCTTTGAAATTTGTGTTCCAGAGATTTTTTTTGAAATATCCTCAGAATGGATATGGCAAAAAAAATGGTGGCTTCTGGAGTTGTATAATATGAGCTTTGGACAAAGCTTGGCCTGCACATAAGGCTCCTGGGAAGGAATAACCTGCCATCACATTTTAAAAGAGCATGTCTTTTCTGATATTATCTTGGCATTCTAAACTCATATAATTTTTCTTATCATTGTGCTATGTTACTTTTCATCTGGATCTGTGAAGATTCACCCAATAAAGGAAAGAATAATGGAGGTACAACAAACTTTCTGTTGGAGATGAAACGGATGTACTCTCCCACCTACTCTGGGAATGAAGAGACAGAGTATTCGAAGCAAAGTTAGGTTCTGAAAAGATGGCATGCATCTGTCACACAGAGAATCTTGCTTTTTATCCCTATTCATCCCAGAATGCACTCAGTAGACCAGGCTTGCCTTGAACTAACAGAGACCCTCCTGCTTCTGGATCCCTAGTACTGGGATTAAAGGCATTCACCACCACCTCCAGGCTCATGTCCTATTTGTTTCTGCAGTGAAAGGAACTCCAACAACTCCTTTCAGAAGGGGCTATCAGATGTTCAGCAAAACTTCTTTTACCTCTGGAATTCTAAAGAGGAAATGGCTGTGTATCTATAATGGCTCTGTTTTTTGCATTAATTTAGGCTGTCTTTATTCACAGGGTAAGTACAGTTCTTGTCATGTTTGCTCTAAAATATTTTGTTAATGCATGTGGGTCCTATTATTGTAACACTTTATTTATTTATTTATTTATTTAGTGTCTGCACTTATGTGCCCACACAAGTGAACCTAGGCAGGTGCATGCAGACGTCAAAGGACAACATGTTGGATCTGGTCCCAAGGATTGAATTCAGATTATTAGGCTTTGAAGCAGGATCTTTTTCTGCTGAGCCACCTCATCATTTCTTCAACTCAAGCTCTAAATGCACAGGAGATATTTTTCTCTGTGTGATGGTCTCTATTCCAACACCGCCCCATTTTTCCTCCTGCTTTACAATAAAACATGTTAGGAAAGGTTTTTGTTTCAGCTCACCAAGTGATAGGTCAACATTAAACAAGAAATTCTCATCAAAGGACGTTCTTTCTCAGGCAGATGCTGGACAATCTCTGAATGTAGAAATAAACTTGTCTACAAAGTGAGTTCTAGTACAGTCAAAGCTACACAGAGAAACCCTGTCTCAAAATAAAGGAAGAAAGGGAGGAAGGAATGGAGGAAGGAAGGAAGGAAGGAAGGAAGGAAGGAAGGAAGGAAGGAAGGAAGGAAGGAAGGAAAGAAAAAGAGTTAACACAAGTATTAACTATTAACATTAATTAAATCTCTGTTGTCATTTCCACTTAGGGAGTTACAGAAAGAGTAAAAGATCCCATTTTGAAATAGATGAGATTCATTGTTTTTAAAAGCTGAGTAGTACTCCATTGGGTAAATGTACAACATTTTGTGTATCCATTCCTCTGTCGAGGGACATCTGAGTTCTTTCCAGCTTCTGGCCATTATAAATAAGGCTGCTATGAACATAGAAGTGGATGCTCACAGTCATCCATTAGACAGAGCACAGGGTCCCTAATGAAGGAGCTTGAGAAAGTACCCAAGGAGCTGAAGGGGTTTGCAGTACTATGGTAGGACCAACAATATGAGCTAACCAGTACCCCCAGAGCTCCCTGGAACTAAACCACCAATTAAAGAAAACACATATTGGGACTCATGTCTCCAGCTGCATATGCAGCAGAGGAAGGCCTAGTTGAACATCAATGGTAGGAGAGGCCCTTAGTCTTGTGAAGGTTCTATGTCCCAGTATAGTGGAATGCCAGGACTAGGAAGCAATAGTGGATAGGTTGGGGATCGGGTGGAGGGAGGAATGGGTAGTAGATTTTAAGAGAGGAAACTAGGAAAGGGGATAACATTTGAAATGTAAATAAAAAAGTATATAATTAAAAAGATGAAAATAAGGGCAGCCACATTCATTAAAGAAACTTTAGTAAAGCTCAAAGCACACATTGCACCTCACACAATAATAGTGGGAGACCACTTTGACCAATGGACAGATAATGGAAACAGAAACTAAACAGGGACACAGTGAAACTAACAGAAGTTATGAAACAAATGGATTTAACAGATATATACAGAACATTTTATCCTAAAACAAAAGGATATACCTTCTTCTCAGCACCTCATGGTACTTCTCCAAAATTGACCACATAATTGGTCACAAAGCAAGCCTCAATATATACAAAAATATTGAAATTGTCCCATGCATCCTATCAGATCACCATGGATTAAAGATGATCTTCAACAACAAAATAAATAATAGAAAGCCAACATTCACGTGGAAACTGAACAACACTCTTCTCAATGATACCTTGGTCAAGGAAGGAATAAAGAAAGAAATTAAGGACTTTTTGGAGTTTGATGAAAATGAAGCCACAACATAGCCAAACTTAAGGGACACAATGAAAGCATTTCTAAGAGGGAAACTCATAGCTCTGAGTGCCTCCAAAAAGAAACTTGAGAGAGCACACATTAGCAGCTTGACAACAGACCTAAAAGCTCTAGATCGAAAGAAAGCAAATTCACCCAAGAGGAGTAGACGACAGGAAATAACCAAATTTAGGGGCGAAATCAACCAAGTGGACACAAGAAGAACTATTCAAAGAATCAACCAAATGAGTAGCTGGTTCTTTGAGAAAATCACCATGATAGATAAACCCTTAGCCAGACTCACTAGAGGTCACAGGGACAGCATCCTAATTAACAAAATAGGAAATGAAAAGAGAGACATAACGACAGATCCTAAAGAAATCCAAAACACCATCAGATCCTTCTACAAAAGGCTATACTCAACCAAACTGGAGAACCTGGATGAAATGGACAAGTTTCTAGACAGATACCCGGTACCAAAGCAAAATCAAGATCAGGTTAATGATCTAAACAGCCCTATATCCCCTAAAGAAATAGAAGCAGTCATTAATAGTCTCCCAACCAAAAAAAAAAAGCCCAAGACCAGATGGGTTTAGTGCAGAGTTCTATCAGACCTTCAAAGAAGATCTAATCCCAGTTCTTCACAAACTATTCCACCAAATAGAAACAGCAGGTACTCTACCCAACTCATTCTATGAAGCCACAATTACTCTGATACCTAAACCACAAAAAGACCCAACAAAGATAGAGAATTTCAGACCAATTTTCCTTATGAATATCAATGCAAAAAGCCTTAATAAAGTTCTTGCTAACCGAATCTAAGAACACATCAAAACAATCATACATCCTGACCAAGTAGGTTTCATCCCAGGGATGCAGGGATGGTTCAGTATACGGAAATCCAACAACGTAATCCAGTACATAAACAAACTCAAAGACAAAAACCACATGATCATCTCATTAGATATGGAGGAAGCATTTGACAAAATCCAACACCCATTCATGATAAAAGTCTTGGAAAGATCAGGAATTCAAGGCCCATACCTAAACATGATAAAAATAATCTACAGCAAATCAGTAGCCAACATCAAAGTAAATGGTGAGAAGCTGGAAGCAATCCCACTAAAATCAGGGACTAGACAAGGCTGCCCACTTTCTCCCTAACTATTCAACATTGTACTTGAAGTGCTACCCAGAGCAATTCGACAACAAAAGGAGATCAAGGGGATACAAATTGGAAAAGATGAAGTCAAAATATCACTTTTTGCAGATGATATGATAGTATATATAAGTGACCCTAAAAATTCCACCAGAGAACTCCTAAGCCTGATAAACAGCTTTGGTGAAGTAGCTGGATATAAAATTAACTCAAACAAGTCAATGGCCTTTCTCTACACAAAGAATAAACAGGCTGAGAAAGAAATTAGGGAAACAACACCCTTCTCAATAGTCACAAATGATATAAAATATCTTGTCGTGACTCTAACTAAGGAAGTGAAAGATCTGTATGATAAGAACTTCAAGTCTCTGAAGAAAGAAATTAAAGAAGATCTCAGAAGATGGAAAGATCTCCCACGTTCATGGATTGGCAGGATCAACATTGTAAAAATGGCTATCTTGCCAAAAGCAATCTACAGATTCAATGCAATCCCCATCAAAATTCCAACTCAATTCTTCAACGAATTAGAAAGAGCAATCTGCAAATTCATCTGGAATAACAAAAAACCTAGGATAGCAAAAACTCTTCTCAAGGATAAAAGAACTTCTGGTGGAATCACCGTGCCTGACCTAAAGCTGTATTACAGAGCAATTGTGATAAAAACTGCATGGTACTGGTATACAGACAAGTAGACCAATGCAACAGAATTGAAGGCCTAGAGATGAACACACACACCTATGGTCACTTGATCTTTGACAAGGGAGCTAAAACCATCCAGTGGAAAAAAGCATTTTCAACAAATGGTGCTGGCACAAGTGGCGGTTATCATGTAGAAGAATGCGAATTGATCCATTCCTATCTTCTTGTACTAAGGTCAAATCTACGTAGATTAAGGAACTCCACATAAAACCAGAGACATTGAAACTTATAGAGGAGAAAGTAGGGAAAAGCCTGGACGATATGGGTACAGAGGGAAAATTCCTGAATAGAAGAGCAATGGCTTGTGCTGTAGGATTGAGAATAGACAAATGGGACCTCATAAAATTGCAAAGCTTCTGCAAGGCAAAAGACACAGTCAATAAGACAAAAACACCACCAACAGATTGGGAAAGGATCTTTACCTATCCTAAATCAGATAGGGGACTAATATCCAATATATAGAGAGAACTTAAGAAGGTGGACTCCAGAAAATCAAATAACCTCATTAAAAATGGGGCTCAGAACTAAACAAAGAATTCCCACCTGAGGAATACCGAATGGCAGAGAAGCACCTGAAAAAAATGTTCAACATCCTTAATCATTAGGGAAATGCAAATCAAAACAACCCTAAGATTCCACCTCACACCAGTCAGAATGGCTAAGATCAAAAATTCAGGTGACAGCAGATGCTGGCGAGGATGTGGAGAAAGAGGCCTCCATTGTTGGTGGGATTGCAAGCTTGTACAACCACTCTGAAAATCAGTCTGGCGGTTCCTCAGAAAATTGGACATACTACTACTGGAGGATCCTGCAATACCTCTCTTGGGCATATATCCAGAAGATGTTCCAACCTGTAAGAAGGACACATGCTCCACTATGTTCATAGCAGCCTTATTTATAATAGCCAGAAGCTGGAAAGAACCCAGATGCCCCTCAACAGAGGAATGGATACAGAAAATGTGGTACATCTACACAATGGAGTACTACTCAGCTATTAAAAAGAATGAATTTATGAAATCCCTAGGCAAATGGATAGACCTGGAGGGCATCACCCTGAGTGAGGTAACCCAATCACAAAGGATCTCCACAATATGTACTTGCTGATAAGTGGATATTAGCCCAGAAACTTAGGATACCCAAGATATAAGATACAATTTGCTAAACGCATTAAACTCAAGAAGAAGGAAGACCAAAGTGTGGACACTTTGCCCCTTCTTAGAATTGGGAACAAAACACCCATGGAAGGAGTTACAGAGACAAAATTTGGAGCTGAGACAAAAGGATGGACCATCTAGAGACTGCCATATCCAGGGATCCATCCCATAATCAGATTCCAAACGCTGACACCACTGCATACACTAGCAAGATTTTGCTGAAAGGACCCAGATATAGCTGTCTCTTGTGAGACTATGCCGGGGCCTAGCAAACACAGAAGTGGATGCTCACAGTCAGCTATTGGATGGATCACAGGGCCCCCAATGGAGGAGCTAGAGAAAGTACCCAAGGAGCTAAAGGGACCTGCAACCCTATAGGTGGAACAACATTATGAACTAACGAGTACCCTGGAGCTCTAGACTCTAGCTGCATATGTATCAAAAGATAGCCTAGTCGGTCATCACTGGAAAGAAAGCCCCATTGGACTTGCAATCTTTATATGCCCCAGTACAGGGGAATGTCCAGGGCCAAAACGTGGGAATGGGGGAGTAGAGAAGTATGGGGGAGGGTATGGGGGACTTTTGGGATAGCATTGGAAATGTAAATGAGGAAAATACCTAATAAAAATATTTTTAAAAAAGATAAAAATAAAAATATCCATATAAAAAAATAATATATTCCTATAATGAAATCACAAGTTTTGGTTTTTAAAGCTGTGTTGACTTTGTATTTTCTTTAAAGTACTTAGGATCAGAAAAAGAGGGGAGGGTACCTGTAAAGGAAGAAGAACATAAATCTTGAGAACAAGATAACAGAATTTAACCTATTGGGTTTTTCAATGCTCATGTAACCATGCCATGTTCTTGTTTATCAAGCAACAGCCAAGAATGCACCAGGGAGTCAAACCAACCTGAAATGAGCAATGATCATGGGGATTCCTCTCTTTATGTCCTGAGAGTGACAGTGTGTTTGTTGTCTGTGTTTAGGTACCCAGAACCTGTTGGAGGTTACTGTTCAATCAGATGTGCTAGGTGTCATGTACTACTTGAGATGAGGTTTTAGAGCCCATCTTCTAAAAGATATTCCTGAGTAGCCATGAGGAAGAGGATCATGAGAGGACATGGTCTGATCTATGCCCACACTGCAAAATGTTAGGCAAGAAGACAGTGCTAGAAGCCAATGGTTGACCCTGAAAGATAGTGGCACTTTACATACTCATGCCTTACAGTCCATGTGCATTTATGAGAAGAGAGGTACATTCATATCTCACACAATGTTAGGGTTCTCAAATTTACTGTATTCTAAATGTTATTGGCAAATCACCCATAGTGGCTAATGGTGTGTGAACAGTGTGGCCCAATCACATATTGTGACAGCCAGGGGCCTACAAACCATAAATAGTCACAGCACATCCAAGAGCAGTTCTCCTACATCTCCAGTGACACTCCTTCCCCAAAGCTATGATGATTTTAATTATTCACTTAACAAGCTCTGGGGTATCATCTTTGATTACACTGAAGGTGGTGTTCCTTTACCCTTGCTGCATCAGCTTTTTCTCAGCTTTCTTTCCTTGAAAGTAGAAAAAAATTTTCACTAGGGAGACTGGTACAAAAGTCTTTATCTTCCCACAGAATACTGTAACCTTTACCGGTTTGTTGCAGGAAAAAATGTCCTAAATATAGGATGCTGCCCCCTAACAGAGATGCAGATATGTTGGCTTTCCTCCTGTACAACCATCAATATGATATTCCATAAAATCAGGAAAAGCCTTCACGGGCAGGTGAGATGCCACATGTGCTTTAACAAATGGTCCTAGATAGAAAAGGGAGAAGCAGCAATGTCCTCAGCCTATACCTCTGTTGTGTAGGACTATCTCACAAATCAAACAATGGATGTCTTAGGAAGTCCAGCTGAGGCCAAATGCAGAAGATCATCGTAGCTGGACAGTCAATCCTTGATATCACCTTGTAGAAGAAGGGGCAGGCAGGATCATGGAAACTTCGCCTGAGCATGCAGCCACTCCATACCACATGTTATATTCCCTCCTATTCTAATTGCTTGCAGCTGTGGAGACAGGCTGGTATATGTAGGGGGGGAAGACTATGATGACAAAGGCTTCATCTATTCAGCTATAAGACAGTGATCATCATACTTGGGAAAAAGGTTCCAGTGCACCCTTTTTCAGGGAGAACCCACACTCTTGCAAGTAACCCCTCACCTCTGGACTGTAAGTGAAGCCCATAGATACGTTTTGATGGGAGGATGGAAGTTGGTGACAACATACTTTGATGGGTCAATGGAACATTAGAGGAAGGGGAAGACATTGTTTGCTTCTTGTCAATTGAAAGGATTTAAGAAACAGCATGCAGTGTCAGGAGCACTGAAAGTTCTAGAACACAACTGGAGTGTATAATCATTCCCAGGTCTAAGCTTGTATATTTCCACTTACACAGTGAAGACATCTTATGAGTCTGAGAAAAACAAGACAAAAAAATTGATATTCATCGCAAATATATGTCCCACTGAGTGTGAACCATAGAGCACTATCCTTCCCTTTATATTCAATTGAATCTCCTTCTTCCTCCACATCCATTACTCTTCCTGTGTACAATCATCTCCTCTGTCGTCCTTAGCCTATTTCCTTTCTTGCCATCTCCCTATATTGTCCATCTTGATTTTATTGAAAAGAGATAGCTAATAAAGACAGGATTGAGATGTGGAAAAATTCGGAACATAAAAGGCACTGGCTATTAAGATGGACCACCTGAATTCCATTGCAAGGTCCAACCTCATGGAGTGAGAAAATGGAATAGAGCTATATGTGCCAAGATATACCTGTGCATGCATGTATGTATAAATAAAATAAATATAAATAAATAACACACATATAAGCTAACAATTTAAATAAAGAAATAATTTTGGGTTCTTTTTATCATGGCTCGTAGGTTATCAAGGAAACATACCCAGAAACCCAGTCACTTATACAGAGACAGTGACAATTCAAGGCAGGTATGGGGGTGGCAATCTTATAGGGATAAAGTTGACATCTTCCAAATCTGAATATTATCTCTTCTGCTTTTAGGTACCACAGAGAGTATAAGAGTCTTGTCTAGAACAAAATTTACTCTTCCTCCTATTCAATATTACATTTACACAGACAAAAAACCTATAACACCAAAACTGGAAAACATATTAGGTAAGGAAAGGTTCCATGATGTAGACAATCAAAAAACAAATAATAAAATTCCAACAATACCACTGAGTTTATTTTCCATTGGTCACATACAGTGGGTCATAAAACCTGTCCTTCAATACTGTTTGTATACATTCAGTGAGACTTCATTGAAGAAAATAAAGTCCTTATCAATTGGAGATAGCTTCTGAGTTAGTGAAGAGGGTTTGGTCTCAGCACTGGAACCACATCTGGCCTAGTCCTGAGCAGATCCTATGTATGCTGCCACAGTTCCTTCCTTCCTTCCTTCCTTCCTTCCTTCCTTCCTTCCTTCCTTCCTTCCTTCCTTCCTTCCTTCCTTCCTTCCTTTCTTCCTTCCTTCCTTCACAGGCCTATGGGCCTATCTTACCATGGATGACCAACAAAGCCATCCTCTGCTATATATGCAGCTGGAGCCATGAGTCCCTCCATGTGTACTCTTTGGTTGGTGCTTTAGTCCCTGAGACTTTTATGGGTACTGGTTGGTTCATATTGTTGTTCCTCCTATGGGGCTGTAAACCCCTTCAGTCCTTTCTCTGGCTCCTCCATTGGGGACCCTGTGCTCAGTCCAATCATTGCCTGAGAGCATCCCCATCTGTATTTGTCAGGTACTAGTAGAGCCTCTCAGGAGACAGCTATATCAGGCTTCTGTCAGCAAGCACTTGTTGGCATCCACAATAGTGTCTGATTTTGGTGGTTGTTTATGGGATGGGTCCCCATGTGGAGCAGTCTCTGGATGGCCTTTACTTCAGTCCCTACTTCACACTTTTTCCCTGTATCTGCTTCCATGGGTATTTTGTCCCCCTTCTAATAAGGACTGAAGTATCCACACTTAGTTCTGCCTTCTTCTTGAGCTTCTTGAGCTTCATGAGGTTTGTGAATTGTTTCTTGGGTATTCTAAGCTGCTGGGATAATATTCATTTACCAGTGAGTGAATACCATGTGTGTTCTTTTGTGAATGGTTGGTTCATATTGTTGTTCCTCCTATGGTCACTCAGGATGGTATCCTCCAGATCATTCCAATTGCCTAAGAATTTCATGAATTCATAGTTTTTAATAGCTGAGTGTTACTCCATTGTGTAAATGTACCACATTTTCTGTATCCATTCCTCTGTTGAGGGGCATCTCGGTTGTTTCTAACTTCTGGCTATTATAAATAAGGCTGCTATAAACATGGTGGAGCATGCATCCTTATTACAAATTGGAGAATCTTCTGGGTATATGCCCAGGATTGGTATTGCTGGGTACTCAGGTAGCACTATATCCAATTTTCTGAGGAACCATCAAACTGATTTCCAGAGTGGTTGTACCAGCTTGCAATCCCACCATCAATGGAGGAGTGTTCCTCTTTCTCCACATCCTCAGCAGCACCTGCTGTCACCTGAGTTTTTGATCTTAGCCATTCTGACTAAATCATGAACACTAAGTTTCAGTAGGGTTAAAACCTCTAAATAGGGTCACTTTCTTAGTAATTCTCCTTGAGGAACTAATTGGAGTTCAACTCTGAAATCCTCTTGCTTTTGCTTCAAGCTGCTTCTCAGTGTTTCATCTGCGGGCATCTCGAAGTTAGTACCAGTGACTTCGGGTCAGGGGTCTTACATTTGAGGGCTTTGTTCAGGATCTGAGGAGTACGTTGGGCGACATATCACCGTGAAAAATACCAAGCTTGGCAACCGGCGCCAACTTGTATGTGTTTGTCAGTGTTTGTGACTCTGTCATTTGCTTTCACTTTTGGTTTGCAAGCATGGTGTGGGCTTGAAACTTTCTGGTATGGTGTGGTCAGTTGCAGAGGGCTGACTTGTCTTAATGCTGTCATGACCACATGGAGTCTGAAGGATGCTTCAGGCACCCTGAAGGGAGTCGAGAGGACTGTGATCTTTTTGAAACATCAAGATAGTATAGGCAGGGACCAACTCTTGCTCTAGCCTGGTTTCTGAACCCGTGGAAAGGGGTGAACTGTTTGTAACTCTGCCCTTGGAAAGTGCAAACTGTGTGTTGGTTGTCTTTCTCTGAGGTCTTAGTTTTGGACTCTGCACCCATGGCAGGTGGAAAACTGTTTGTGTGCTAATTGTCTTTCTCTGTGTTTGTTGATGTTGGTTATCTTGTTCTGTGTTCTTGAACTTGGACTGATGACAGTTTTGGACATTGGATAGACTGAATCTATCCCATTAAACATCCTAGTTATCCACTGGAGGAGAAACCTTATCAGTAGCAGTAAAGAAGCAAAAGTTAGTTACTCTGTACTTCTCCTAATGGCTCACCTCCAGAGAAGAGTGGCCACCCATAGAGACCTAGGACTTGTAGGTGATCAAAGCAGTAGAAAAAAAAAGTCTTTAGGCCAGGATCCCTCGAGCACCCAGAAAAAGTGTCCCATAGAGTTACCTGGATAAATCTAGTGGGGGACCCCATCCTTTCATGGATAAAATCCTTTCTTTCCCCCAAGACCCACCTCAAAGGTTCTGGCTCTCTGTAAGAAGAAAACATGGGAGGAGAGATTCTGACCTGAGAAAATTTGATCCTCCAAGACCCCTTCAAAAGTGTACCTCTTACCCCAAGACTGTCCTCCTCCATATCTCCCTACACTTCTCACGAAGGCCCTGCCAGTGCCCGCACCAGCTCTGGGGTCCTCAGCACATATGGACCAAGGTCATTTTGCCACCCCCCTTTAGCTGAGGGAGGAGTGGGAGGAGATACCCAACTTCCAGTCCCACTATGGGACCCGAAGTCTGAGTGCCACCATGGTGGCTCTCCTACTGGGAGCAATCAGGATATGCAATATTGGTCCTACTTGTCCACCAACTTGTACAAGTGGAAAGCCCAAGAAGCCACCCACTCCAATACCACCATCTGCAGATACCTCTAAGGGGCCAGTTAATCTTTTTGGGACTGACTTTTTTTTTAATTCATAAGCCCACCTGGGATGGTATCCAACAAGTCAGGACAGTATTCTTCACCACAACTGAAGACCAAGAATATAATGCAGGAATCCAGAAAGAATGCCCCCTTAGACATGGGGCCTCCATCAATTGGCCAGGCTGTCATCAAAAGCAGGTTTCCCATAACTAGAGCCGACTGGGACTTTAATACAGCAGAAGGTAAGGGGCACCTGAAGGTCTATCTTCAGGCTCTATTGGCAGGTCTCAAGGGGACCAAATAACAACACACAAATTTGACCAAGGTGTGTGAGGTTAGACAGAGATCAGAAGAGCCACCTGCTGCCTTTCTAGAGCAATTCATGGAGACATTCAATCAGTATACACCTTTTGTGCAGGTTTCCAGACTCAACACAGGATCAGAGTTCTCAGCTGGAAGCAGGGATATCTGGAATGTGCATAATAAGTATACAAAGGCTCCTTTTTTGGGTACAAGCTGACAGGCAGTTTTTAAAGGCTTAAAGCCTCTCTCTATTCTCTCTCACACTCTGCTCTCTTTCTCTCATGCTCATTCACTCACAGCTTGAGGCTGCACACACTCTGCATTTTCTTGTACTTTCAGCTTTACTCCTATATGCTTTTCTTTTCTTGAACTCTCACCTTCACACACACCTCTTGGTGTTCCCTTTCACTCTCACGTACACACTTCACACATATCTCACTCACACACACACACACCACATGTATTCTTCTTTCACTCACACACTCTCCCTACATGCCTCAAATACTCTCTTCACTCACTCTTCACACTCACTCTTCACTTACTCTTCACCTGCTCTTCTCATGTTCTCCCACCTTTTTCTTGCCCCAATCATTTATTGATACTCCAAAAACAGGTAAAAAAAAAAAAAAGACATTGTATAATCATTGCCAAATCAAATTCAAAAGAATAGCCATGTCCCACAAAAATCAAGAATTGCAATTGTTCCCCAAAGTTTCAAGCTTCCCTATCCCCAGGCCTATACCCAAGATAATAATAATTTCAAACTTACCATTATTTAAACTTTAACTTATTATATTTCAGAGCTCAGAGCTCCGAGGACAACTACATGCATTTTCCTGTAAAGCTTTAATGATAAATGACATGGGCAAAGCTGCCAGGCAGTGGCCAGAAAGAATCAAGTTAACCCTTAACTCAATAGTACTGCTAGCTTTCTGCTTCTGCACATTATATACAATGACTCTCATAAGTGTCTCAGTGTTTTGACTTAGTTTGTGAATGTAAGATTTTACATACTCTATACTTGTTTATCCAAAAACCACTCTCAAATATTATGCTAAACTTATTTCATAACTTTAATAATTTTTCATTTCTTGGGGTCCCAATGTTGGCTCTATTTCATTTTCTAATAATTTCTTCAAACTTTCTTTGCAAGTCAAGCGTTAATCTGAAACTACCATTGTGCAGTTATTACAATGTTTCCACAATGAGAACACACAGCATATACCTAGGCTGTTAGAACTATGCTGTGCTGTTTCCCATGCCTCAATTTTTAATTGTTTAAGAATCTTTACATCAAGGAACATCTAGTTTCACAGAATTCACCAGAGAAGGAGAAAGAAGTAAGAAAGTCAAATATAATAAAATAATTATGCAGACCAAGGCCAACTGAAAAGCCGTCACACCCAAATGCAATCTATACAGCCGTTGTCTAGGGCTAAGGTTAGGAGAAATGAGAACAACTGGTGTTTTGTTTTGTTTTGTTTTGTTTTGTTTTGTTTTGTTTTGTTTTGTTTTTTTACAAAGAGCTGCCACAGGCTACTGAGATGTCTCCACCCCAGCCTACTGCAGGCAGTTCCTTATTTCAGATGGCAGGTCTCCTGGAGGGATGTGTCTCCTGCTTCTCAGGGTCCCAGATGCCATTCTTTTTTACATGAAGCTGGCACAGGCTTCTGAGCCATCTCCATCCCGGCCTACTGCAGGCAGTCCCTGTTATTATATGTGTCCCCAGCACCTATGACCCCAGCAAAAAGGAAAACAAAGCTACTGCGACTATGGCTTTTATAGACAAGACTAGTAGAGACATCAGGAAAAAGCTTCAGGGGCTATAGGGACTAGAGGATTAGTCTTTGAGAGACTTATTGCAGGTTGTAAGAGAGAATGAACAGAACACTAAAATAGACATGAACTAAATTGACCTTGAGACTGGTACTGACTGGGTGGTACTCTTTCCCCAGGTCCTGTTCGGAGCCAGGAACACCTCATACCATTTTAACCTGACCACTTTTCAGATCATGTTTGCTACCCCAACTCCATTGATGTCTACTGGGCCCTCCCTGGAGGTATCCCAACTCACTGACAGGAACCTCTTCTTGAGGCTCCAAACCCTTCAGTCAATACAACATAAGATTTGGCCTAAAGTGTGTGACTTAAATGATCCAGGAATGCAAGAATTCCCTCACCACTTCCAGACTGGTGACTGGGTCTACATAAGGAGGCATTGGGCACAGTCACTGGAATCCTAGTTGAAGGGACCTTCCTGGTGCTGCTAACCACTCCCACAGACCTCAAGGAAGATGGTGTTACAGCCTGGCTGCATGCTTCCTTTGTGAAACCTGCAGATGCCCAACTTCCGGGAGAACAATGCTAGACAGTAGAAAAGACAGGCAATCTGTGCAAATTCAAGCTCACTCGATCTTGATCATGACTGCCTGGTGGTACCTTTGTATTTTGGTTCTTTCCCCCATTCTATGTACCCATCAACCAAACCCTTTACAGCACTCACTGTCTGACTTCTGTTGGCATTGGGGTTGTCCAGGGCAGCTACTGGGAACTCTGCTTTGATTTACAAGGGAAAAATTATGACACCCATTGATTTAGTTATAAAGAAAATAGAATCTTGCATCAGTCACCTTCAGGAATTATTGTCTTCATTATCAGAAGTAATACTACAGAATAGGAGGTGATTAGACTTAACTTTTCCTCCAGCAAGGAAGGCTATGTGCTACCTTATCTGGGAAGTGTTGTTTTTATGTAGACCTTTCTGGAGTTGTTAAAGATTCTATGGCCAAGGTGAGAAAAGGGCTACCCAAGTAGGAGAGAGAAAGAGAACAGAGACAGGACTGGTTCAAGTCTTGGTTTAATTTCACCCCTTGGTTAACCAACCTCATATCCACCCTGTCAGGACACCTAATTGTTCTCCTACTATTGGTGAGCTTTGGAATCTGCATATTGTACAGGCTTATAGCCTGCATAAAAGAGAGAATAGAAGCACTACAGCTGATGGCAATATGAGACCCTTAGGACAGAACCTGAAGAATATAAATTAGGTACACAAGACCCCTGAGCATAGCTCCAGGATTGGAACTTGTACAAGAATAAGGGGGGACTGAAGGAACCTAAGGGGTATTCCAGTCCCACACCCTTTTTACAGCTTTCCATCCCACCTGGGGCCAAGGCTGGGTCAAGTTCCATTCTCCACCCATGGAATTATTCTTGAGTAAAAAATTCACAGACTGTAATGACTAACAGTTACCCTCTAGAAATTACAGGTAGTACTCAAATGTGTGTCATTCTTGCTAGTCAATAGGTATAAAGGTCAATATGCTTAGCTAATAACTTTTAACCTTGCTGATGTAACCTGTGCCCCTTAAAAGTATATAAAAAATGCTTGTAATAGCCAATTGGGCCTCCATCTTAGGAACTTGCCCTGAGGGCCTAAGTGAATGTATACCCTGACCTGTTAGAAAATAAAACTCTTGCTTCTGCATTGATAAAAAAAGAAAAATTCTAGATAGAACCATCCCAGCTACTTCACATTCAGTGAACTGAGTAGGTATTGTCATCAGCTATAAGACTGGAGTTTGTAAATAGTAATCAATAGCTTTGAAATACTTGTGATATATGGAGGTACCCATGGTGCCCCTGTGGACAACAATATAATTAGATGTAGTGCATTCCCAGCACTGATGGATTTACTTATTTGTAACAGGTGTCTTATGGGTACTTTGTCTCCCCCATTACTGAGTATTCCAATTTAGATTTATTTCATGTCATATATGTTTTATTTTTAAAAGCTTCTACTGTATTAAGTTTCCATATGATCTCTCAAGTGGCACTTAGTTTGAGCTGTCTCTCCAGTATTCCTCTCTTCCAACTCCCCTTCCATGTTTGATCGTCCCTTTTTTGGACCATCCCCATTTAACCATAACTATTTATTCTATTTTGCCTTCCCCCAAAGCTTCTTCCTTTCATGCTAGTGCCTTATCTAGACCTTATCTCTACAATTATAAGGATTGTAACTTGCTTATCAAAGACTTAACATGAATAGGAATACATATTATATTTTTCTTTTGGGGTCTAGATGACATCACTCAGGATAATTTTTTTAGCTCTATCTATTTACCTGCAACCTATTTTTTTGTTTGTTTGTTTGTTTAAGCTGATTGGGAGTAGAGCTGGAAGTACTTGAATAGAGGGAGATGATGATGAGAATATGATGAAAATGTATTATATGTAAACCACAAAAAACAATAAAATATTTTATGAACTGTTGACTCCAAATTACATGTATAATGTAGTATAACTACATAAATTTATATGCCTATAAAATCATTAAACTGTAAGAGTTTTTCCTACTATGACTTCTTAGACCAACTTCATATTGCTTGGATTTCATTAAATAGTTTTTTTACACATAGATTTCTCTCATGAAAGCCTGAGAATTTCAAGATGTCACCTTGAGATAGAGCCAGTTAAGATAAAGGGACTTCCAAACAAACATGAACAGTGAACTCTCTTTGCAATCCCATACAAGCATAAGAGAAAATACAGCAAAAAGCCAAATGAACTTTACCTCTTAACCCTTTTGTCTTAGTTAAGGTTTCCATTGCTCTAAAGAGACATCATGACCAAGGCAACTCTATAAAAGACAACATTTAATTTGGGGCTAGCTTACAGGTACAGAAGCTCAGTACATTATCATCAAACAGAAGCATGGCAGGATCTGGGCAGGCATGACACAAAAGGAAATGAGAGTTCTACATCTTGATCTGACTGCAGCCAGGAGAAAACTATATCTTCTGCACTGGGTAAATCTTAAAGGCCACCTCCAAAGCAACATTCTTTCTCCAACAAAGCCACACTTCCTAAGAGTATCACTACCTATGGGCCAAGAATATTCATTCTACCACATTCCACTCCCTGGCCTCCATAGGCTTGTACAAACAAATGAGTCTATGCAGGCCATACATAGGCACTGTGTAATGCAAAATACATTTAATCCAACTTCAAAAATCCCATAGTTTGAAACAGTCTCTACAAGGTTAAAAGTCTAAAGTTAACACTCTTCTGAGATTCGTGCAATCTCTAGACTGTAATCCCTTAAGAAATGAAAATCAAAAAGCTTGTCACATACCTCCAATATCACTCAGGATGTACATTACCATCCCATAAAATTATAGTGAGGAAGTACTGGACACAACACAAAACCAACTGGGCAACCTACAAACTCCCAACTCCAAATCTCCATATCTAATATCAAAGCTCTTTTTAGATATCCAACTCCTTTCATCCTTGATGACTGTTGTTGGCATATCAGGCATTCAGCAGGAATGAACTTCATTCTCGTGAGCTGGTTCAACTCCCTGTTGGCAGCTTTCCTCTGCAAGTATCCCACAGTTCTGATATCTCTAATAACTTGGGGTATCCAAGGCTACTTCAACTTTATAACTTCTTTTTCCAATGTCCAAGAGCCACACATGATCATCTAGTCTCCTACAAAGGCCTTGGTTCACCTCCTGATAAAGATCAGGAGCAATTTAAGCTCTGGTTGATTCCCTCCAGTGCTGCTGCTCTTTTGGTAGTCATCCCATGGTACTGGTGTCTCCAACACCATGGGTTGTTCTGATGCAACTAGGCTTCACCAAAACCTATCATAGGCTTCCATCATGGTGCCAAGCCTCAACTTTTTGTATCAACCCTTTTCATGACCCCTTCAGCACTAGTCAATCAACTAAAACTGAGGTCACACTTCTACCAATGGCCTTCTCTGGCCTCACACAGTGCCAAGTCTCAGCTGCTCTCCACAATGCTTTCAGAACTTAAAAACCAGTATCACCTGGGAAACTCTTACACATTACCAAGTAGAGAAGCAGCACAAGGTTCAACCTTGTCTATCTCTGAAACACAGATTCTTTGTGCTCTCAGAAAAACATGTCACAGCAGATGTTATCGCTGTGATGCTGGTCTCTTTTTAATCAAAACTAATTTCTTAGCTCCAGCTAATCAGCATCAATTCTCCCAATAGGCCCTTCTATTTTTGACTATAAAGTCAGAGCCTCACAACCAAAGTTGCCAAGTTCTGCTTCTTGAGGTGCTGGAACATACCCCTGTTCTATTACACTATCACCAATTTTCTATTTTCTAATTCTTTCACTGCCTAACCTTGGCTCTCCAGGAACTTGCTCTGCAAATTGACCTTGAACTCAGAGGTCTGCATGGCTCCCTCTCTCTGGAATGCTAGGATTAAAGACATGTACCGGGCGCCATTTCCGGCTCCAGACAACCTGCCACCTTCCTGGTGAGAGCACAGGGGTCCATCCGGCCCGAGGCTTCTGCCTCACGTTCCGTGGGGGCCACCTTGGTTCCGGGACTCCGCGGCGGGCGGTCTGCGGGTGAGAGTGTGGAACACAGAGGCCAGCAGCTTCTGGACCGGGCTAGAGCCACAGAGCCTCTGAGGCGGCGCCATTTTCGCCTCCAGACAACCTGCCACCTTCCTGGTCAGAGCACAGGTGTCCGCACAGCCTGTGAGGCTTCTGCCTCACGTTCCGTGGGGGCCACCTTGATTCTGGGACTCCGCAGCGGGCAGTCTGCAGGCCAAAGCAACACAGCTTCTGGGAAAAATCCTCTTTTGGGCCTTCATCTTCGGCCAGGAGGAGGTCCAAACACCAGATAACTGTGCACCTCCCTGAAAGAGGAGAGCTTGCCTGCAGAGACTGCTCTGACCACTGAAACTCAGGGAAGAGAGCTAGTCTCCCTGGTCTGCTGATATAGTGTAACAAAATCACCAGAGGAACAATCTCTAAACAGAGACAACTATAACAACTAACTCCAGAGATTATTAGATGGCGAAAGGTAAACGTAAGAATCTTACTAACAGAAACCAGGACTACTCACCATCATCAGAACCCAGCACTCCCACTTCGCCCAGTCCAGGGCACCCCAACACACCTGAAAAGCTAGACCTGGATTTAAAAGCATATCTCATGATGATGGTAGAGGACATCAAGAAGGACTTAAATAACTCACTTAAAGAAATACAGGAGAACACTGCTAAACAAGTAGAAGACATTAAAGAGGAAACACAAAAATCCCTTAAAGAATTACAGGAAAACACAACCAAACAGGTGATGGAATTGAATAAAACCATCCAAGACCTAAAAAGGGAAGTAGACACAATAAAGAAAACCCAAAGTGAGGCAACAGTGGAGATAGAAACACTAGGAAAGAAATCTGGAACCATAGATGCAAGCATCAGCAACAGAATACAAGAAATGGAAGAGAGAATCTCAGGTGCAGAAGATTCCATAGAGAACATCGGCACAACAATCAAAGAAAATGGAAAATGCAAAAAGATCCTAACTCAAAACATCCAGGAAATCCAGGACACAATGAGAAGACTGAACCTACGGATAATAGGAGTGGATGAGAATGAAGATTTTCAACTCAAAGGACCAGCAAACATCTTCAACAAGATTATTGAAGAAAACTTCCCAAATCTAAAGAAAGAGATACCCATGAACATACAAGAAGCCTACAGAACTCCAAATAGACTGGACCAGAAAAGAAATTCCTCCCGACACATAATAATCAGAACAACAAATGCACTAAATAAAGATAGAATACTATAAGCAGTAAGGGAAAAAGGTCAAGTAACATATAAAGGAAGGCCTATCAGAATTACACCAGACTTTCCACCAGAGACTATGAAAGCCAGAAGAGCCTGGACAGATGTTATACAGACACTAAGAGAACACAAATTCCAGCCCAGGCTACTATACCCAGCCAAACTCTCAATTACCATAGATGGAGAAACCAAAGTATTCCACGACAAAACTAAATTCACTCATTATCTCTCCACGAATCCAGCCCTTCAAAGGATAATAACAGAAAAAAAACAATACAAGGACGGGAACCACGCACTAGAAAAAACAAGAAGATAATCCCTCAACAAAACTAAAAGAAGACAGCCACAAGAATAGAATGCCAACTTTAACAACAAAAACAACAGGAAGCAACAATTACTTTTCCTTAATATCTCTTAATATCAATGGTCTCAACTCCCCAATAAAAAGACATAGACTAACAGACTGGCTACACAAACAGGACCCAACATTCTGCTGCTTACAGGAAACCCATCTCAGGGAAAAAGACAGACACTACCTCAGAGTGAAAGGCTGGAAAACAATTTTCCAAGCAAATGGTCTGAAGAAACAAGCTGGAGTAGCCATTTTAATATCAGATAAAATCGACTTCCAACCCAAAGTTATTAAAAAAGACGAGGGACACTTCATACTCATCAAAGGTAAAATCCTCCAAGAAGAACTCTCAATTCTGAATATCTATGCTCCAAATGCAAGGGCAGCCACATTCATTAAAGACACTTTAGTAAAGCTCAAAGCACACGTTGCACCTCAAACAATAATAGTGGGAGACTTCAACACACCACTTTCACCAATGGACAGATCGTGGAAACAGAAACTAAACAGGGACACAGTGAAACTAACAGAAGTTATGAAACAAATGGACCTGACAGATATCTACAGAACATTTTATCCTAAAACAAAAGGATATACCTTCTTCTCAGCATCTCACGGGACCTTCTCCAAAATTGACCATATAATTGGTCACAAAACAGGCCTCAATATATACAAAAATATTGAAATTGTCCCATGTATCCTATCAGACCACCATGGCCTAAGACTGATCTTCAATAACAACATAAATAATGGAAAGCCAACATTCACATGGAAACTGAACAACACTCTTCTCAATGATACCTTGGTCAAGGAAGGAATAAAGAATGAAATTAAAGACTTTTTAGAGTTTAATGAAAATGAAGCCACAATGTACCCAAACCTATGGGACACAATGAAAGCATTTCTAAGAGGGAAACTCATAGCTCTGAGTGCCTCCAAGAAAAAACGGGAGAGAGCACATACTAGCACCTTGACAACACATCTAAAAGCTCTAGAAAAAAAGGAAGCAAATTCACCCAAGAGGAGTAGACAGCAGGAAATAATCAAACTCAGGGGTGAAATCAACCAAGTGGAAACAAGAAGAACTATTCAAAGAATTAACCAAACGAGGAGTTCGTTCTTTGAGAAAATCAACAAGATAGATAAACCCTTAGCTAGACTCACTAGAGGGCACAGGGACAAAATCCTAATTAACAAAATCAGAAATGAAAAGGGAGACATAACAACAGATCCTGAAGAAATCCAAAACACCATCAGATCCTTCTACAAAAGGCTATACTCAACAAAACTGGAAAACCTGGATGAAATGGACAAATTTCTGGACAGATACCAGGTACCAAAGTTGAATCAGGATCAAGTTGACCATCTAAACAGTCCCGTATCACCTAAAGAAATAGAAGCAGTTATCAATAGTCTATCAGCCAAAAAAAGCCCAGGGCCAGACGGGTTTAGTGCAGAGTTCTATCAGACCTTCAAAGAAGATCTAATTCCAGTTCTGCACAAACTATTTCACAAAATAGAAGTAGAAGGTACTCTACCCAACTCATTTTATGAAGCCACTATTACTCTGATACCTAAACCACAGAGAGACCCAACAAAGATAGAGAACTTCAGACCAATTTCTCTTATGAATATCGATGCAAAAATCCTCAATAAAATTCTCGCTAACCGAATCCAAGAACACATTAAAGCAATCATCCATCCTGACCAAGTAGGTTTTATTCGAGGGATGCAGGGATGGTTTAATATACGAAAATCCATCAATGTAATCCATTATATAAACAAACTCAAAGACAAAAACCACATGATCATCTCGTTAGATGCAGAAAAAGCATTTGACAAGATCCAACACCCATTTATGATAAAAGTTTTGGAAAGATCAGGAATTCAAGGCCCATACCTAAACATGATAAAAGCAATCTACAGCAAACCAGTAGCCAACATCAAAGTAAATGGAGAGAAGCTGAAAGCAATCCCACTAAAATCAGGGACTAGATAAGGCTGCCCACTTTCTCCCTACCTCTTCAACATAGTACTTGAAGTATTAGCCAGAGCAATTCGACAACAAAAGGAGATCAAGGGGATACAAATTGGAAAAGATGAAGTCAAAATATCACTTTTTGCAGATGATATGATAGTATATATAAGTGACCCTAAAAATTCTACCAGAGAACTCCTAAACCTGATAAACAGCTCCGGTGAAGTAGCTGGATATAAAATAAACTCAAACAAGTCAATGGCTTTTCTCTATACAAAGAATAAACAGGCTGAGAAAGAAATTAGGGAAACAACACCCTTCTCAATAGTCACAAATAATATAAAATATCTTGGCGTGACTCTAACTAAGGAAGTGAAAGATCTATATGATAAAAACTTCAAATCTCTGAAGAAAGAAATTAAAGAAGATCTCAGAAGATGGAAAGATCTCCCATGCTCATGGATTGGCAGGATCAACATTGTAAAAATGGCTATCTTGCCAAAAGCAATCTACAGATTCAATGCAATCCCCATCAAAATTCCAACTCAATTCTTCAACGAATTAGAAGGAGCAATTTGCAAATTCATCTGGAATAACAAAAAACCTAGGATAGCAAAAAGTCTTCTCAAGGATAAAAGAACCTCTGGTGGAATCACCATGCCTGACCTAAAGCTTTACTACAGAGCAATTGTGATAAAAACTGCATGGTACTGGTATAGAGACAGACCAGTAGACCAATGGAATAGAATTGAAGACCCAGAAATGAACCCACACACCTATGGTCACTTGATCTTCGACAAGGGAGCTAAAACCATCCAGTGGAAGAAAGACTGCATTTTCAACAATTGGTGCTGGCACAACTGGTTGTTATCATGTAGAAGAATGCGAATCGATCCATACTTATCTCCTTGTACTAAGGTCAAATCTAAATGGATCAAAGAACTTCACATAAAACCAGAGACACTGAAACTTATAGAGGAGAAAGTGGGGAAAAGCCTTGAAGATATGGGTACAGGGGAAAAATTCCTGAACAGAACAGCAATGGCTTGCTCTGTAAGATCGAGAATTGACAAATGGGACCTAATGAAACTCCAAAGTTTCTGCAAGGCAAAAGACACCGTCAATAAGACAAAAAGACCACCAACAGTTTGGGAAAGGATCTTTACCTATCCTAAATCAGATAGGGGACTAATATCCAACATATATAAAGAACTCAAGAAGGTGGACTTCAGAAAATCAAATAACCCCATTAAAAAATGGGGCTCAGAACTGAACAAAGAATTCTCACCTGAGGAATACCGAATGGCAGAGAAGCACCTGAAAAAATGTTCAACATCCTTAATCATCAGGGAAATGCAAATCAAAACAACCCTGAGATTCCACCTCACACCAGTCAGAATGGCTAAGATCAAAAATTCAGGTGACAGCAGATGCTGGCGTGGATGTAGAGAAAGAGGAACACTCCTCCATTGTTGGTGGGATTGCAGGCTTGTACAACCACTCTGGAAATCAGTCTGGCGGTTCCTCAGGAAATTGGACATAGTACTACCGGAGGATCCAGCAATACCTCTCCTGGACATATAGATGTCCCAACCGGTAAGAAGGACACATGCTCCACTATGTTCATAGCAGCCTTATTTGTAATAGCCAGAAGCTGGAAAGAACCCAGATGCCCCTCAACAGAGGAATGGATACAGAAAATGTGGTACATCTACACAATGGAGTACTACTCAGCTATTAAAAAGAATGAATTTATGAAATTCCTAGCCAAATGGATGGACCTGGAGGGCATCATCCTGAGTGAGGTAACACATTCACAAAGGAACTCACACAATATGTACTCACTGATAAGTGGATATTACCCCAAAACCTAGGATACCCAAGATATAAGATACAATTTCCTAAACACATGAAACTCAAGAAAAATCAAGACTGAAGTGTGGACACTATGCCCCTCCTTAGAAGTGGGAACAAAACACCCTTGGAAGGAGTTACAGAGACAAAGTTTGGAGCTGAGATGAAAGGATGGTCCATGTATAGACTTCCATATCCAGGGATCCACCCCATAATCAGCATCCAAACGCTGACACCATTGCATACACTAGCAAGATTTTATCGAAAGGACCCAGATGTAGCTGTCTCTTGTGAGACTATGCCAGGGCCTAGCAAACACAGAAGTGGATGCTCACAGTCAGCTAATGGATGGATCACAGGGCTCCCAATGGAGGAGCTAGAGAAAGTAGCCAAGGAGCTAAAGGGATCTGCAACCCTATAGGCAGAACAACATTATGAACTAACCAGTACCCTGGAGCTCTTGACTCTAGCTGCATATGTATCAAAAGATGGCCTAGTCGGCCATCACTGGAAAGAGAGGCCCATTGGACAGGCAAACTTTATATGCCCCAGTACAGGGGAACGCCAGAGCCAAAAAGGGGGAGTGGGTGGGTAGGGGATTGGGGGTGGGTGGGTATGGGGGACTTTTGGTATAGCATTGGAAATGTAAATGAGCTAAATACCTAATAAAAAATGGAAAAAAAAAAGACATGTACCACCACACTTGAACCTAAGCTCTTCTTTACTCAGAACCTGTTCTTTCTTGGCTGGCCTTGAACTTAGAGATCTGCTTGCCTTTGGCTCCTGGGATTAAAGGCTTGTACTAAAATGCCTGGATCTAAACTTAGCTTGGTGGGATCTCGCCCCAAGGTCACTACTCAATAAATTCAAGTAAACATCCTTGAACACAGGATTCAGCTCCATTTTACTTCCTGATGTACTCTTAATATAGGAACCATATGTTTTGTATTGTTCTATTCTAAGGTTGCTATGCTTATTCAAAATAGTTTTTTTGTGGAAACAAAGTCTCTGCTGTAATTTATTGAGACTTCCTTTGCAAATGGAATTAATATAATTCTCTTTTCCCTAGCCTCTGTTGAACTCTTCAGGCAAAGGCAAAAAACAGCCAAATTCTTCAGGAAGATACTACAAAAGGAGTGTCTAAGCCACATACTGAACTTCTGCTGCACTGTAACAATTAGGGCCATGTCTGAACACTTAAAATCACTTTTAGCAATAAAGTATTCCATGTCCCTACTAGGATGGCCCATTAAGCCCTACTTAAAGCATTCCACTGCTTTCCAA
The DNA here is from genome assembly GCF_000001635.26 of Mus musculus. Taxonomy (NCBI): domain Eukaryota; kingdom Metazoa; phylum Chordata; class Mammalia; order Rodentia; family Muridae; genus Mus; species Mus musculus. The sequence continues at coordinate 98,772,542 of NC_000069.6, read as the reverse complement.
ATCCAAAGTCTCCAAATCTACATTCTTCCAAACAAAAGCATCATCAGGCCTATCACGTTAGTACCCCAGTCCATGGTTCCAACTTCTGTCTTTGAGTTTTACTGCTGTGAGCAGACACCATAATCCAGGCAACTCTTATAAGAACAAAATCTAATTGGGGTGGTTTACAGGTTCAGAGGCTCAGTCTATTATCATTAAGGCAAGAGAATGGCAGCATCGAGACAGGTATGGTACAGGAGGACTAAGAGTTCTATGTCTTCGTTGGAAGGAAGCTAGGGGAAGTCTGACTTCCAAGTAGCTAGGATGAGTGTAATAAAACCCATTCCCACAGTGACATATCAATTCCAACAAGTTCTCAACTCCTAAAGTACGACTTATTGGGTCAAGCATATACAAACCATCACAGAAAGCATTGGAATGCTTTAAGTGGGCATTAATGGGCTATCCTAGTAGGAATATGGATGACTTTGTTGCTGAGGGTGACATGAACACACTCATTCCACAGAAGTGTGGCTTTGGAGGGTTTAGAGGAAAAGAATTTTAGTATGTTGTAGAAAGTCTGTTCTCGTGATATTTTGCTTAATAATATGGCTACTTTTTGCCCTTGTCCAAAGAGTCTGCCTGACACTTAAAGTGGAGAGAGACAAGTTAACTACATTGACAAAAGAGGTCTCAAAAAAATCTAGTTTAGAGTCTGTGCTGTGCCTTAGCCTCATTAACAGTATTTAGATGAACTGGAGCAAACTCAGAAAGAAAAATACAAAATGTATGTGTTGTAGTAGACGATTAATCCATTCTAATCACTCCGGCGGTGATTAGTTCCTTGCTATCTGCCTAGTGTCCTTTGTTCCCAAATGAAAGACACATGTGCAGCCTTCTACTTTAATATGACTTAAATAGCTCAATGGCAGGTCCCTTCCCAAACCTACACATGACTAACACCTCCCCTCCTCTCTCCTAAATTATTACTGACTAAAATCTGTATTCCATCTTTACTGCTGTTGACCAAATTGGGGGGCTTCCCTGGGGCTGCTCCTCTCCAGCTCTTACATGATTGATATGTTCTCTCTTCTGCATCTCTCAGGTCTGGATCTGACTGCTTTCTTGGCATTGCAGTCCTACATCCTCTTCCCTTCTCCATCCTTCCTCTTGCCTATGAATACTACAGTTCTACTCTGTCTCTCTGCCCAGCCATTGGCTACCAGAAACTTTATTTACCAATAAGAACCAACTGGGGGCAGAGACCCTCAGTGTCTTACATATGGATTCTGGGATTTTCATGCAATTTTAGGAACCCAAATAGCATAATACATACATTAGACCAAATCCACAACATTTCCCACTTTTTGTCCATTAACAAGTCATTTTCTCTTACATATATAATGAGCATTGTTATAGCAGTTATGTAGTCTATAAGGTATAATATGCAATAATAACATTGAGTGCATGAATTTTGTCAATTTAGGTACATTACTTTAAAATCTATCCTAACTTAAAGAGCTTACAATTCCATACCTGAATTTTTTTTTCACTTTTTACTTGAATTACCATGTGAAAATCATCCTTTCAAATCTACATCATTTTCCTCAATGCTGAACAACTTAAGTTTTATTATGAGACTATACCTAGTCATCATCTCCTTCAGAAATCTAAAAATAAGTTAAATGTTACCTAAATATATAGGAAGCACAAAAACATATCTTCAAAATCTTAAACATTTTGGAGATACAGCTGACTAACTGGACATTCTCCTATTCCAAAAATTTTGGATTATCTATCTTCAGCCTTCTGTCCCAGAACCATCTGACAGAACTTAAGTGAATCAGGAATTATGAAGGACTACCTTACATTGTCTTGGCAGAGCTAAGTTGTCAACCATCCCTCATTGTGTGTCTTTTCTTGGAAAGTATTTTTTGGCTGTAGATGAATTAGGGCAACTCTTTCCCAATGGCTACCTTACCACAAACCAAGCCACTCTATATGGAGGTTATGATGCTCAATATCTTCTTTGAACTGTGAAAAGGTACTGTCAGGAGCAGATATGTACCTTACTCAAAAATCTAATAATGAAATGAATATAAATGCCATAGTCTATGGATTTCTGATGCTTTAAAAGACTATCTATATAAAGTAAATCTGAACCTTAACTACTCTTAGCTATTTCCATTTGAATAATAATGAAAACCCTTTATTATAATTAAATCAGACTGTCATATACACGAACTTACTATCTGGCCCTTAATTGGGGAACTTAATTATCTCAAACAGTTTGCAATAGCAGATATAGAAGACTCAATCACATTCTTGTATTCCTGGTTTTTGTTGTTGGTGGTGTTGTTTTTGTATGTTTATTTTTAGATATTTTCTTTATTTACATTTCAAATGTTCTCCCCTTTCCTAGTTTCCCCTCCAAAAGCTCCCTATCCCTTCCCCCCTCTGCCTGCTCACCAACTCACCCACTCCTGCTTCCTGGCCCTGGCAGTCCCCTATACTGGGGAATATAACCTTCATGGGACCAAGAGCTTCTCCTCCCATCGATGACTGATTAAGCAATCCTCTGCTCCATATGCAGATAGAGCCATGAGTTCCTCCCTTTGTTTTCTTTGCTTGGTGATTTAGTCCCTGGGAGCTCAGGGGGTACTGGTTTGTTCACATTGTTGTTCTTCTTATGGGGCTGCAAACCCCTTCAGCTCCTTGGGTACTTCCTCTAGCTCCTCCATTGGGGACTCTGTGCTCCATCCCATGGATGGCTGTGAGTATCCACTTCTGTATTTGTCAGGCATTGGCAGAGCCTCTAAAGAGACAGCTTTATCAGGCTCCTGTCAGCAATCACTTGTTGGCATCTATACTAGGGTGTGATTTTGGTGGTTGTTTATGGGATGGATCCCCAGGTGGGGCAGTCTCTGTATGGTTATTCTGTCAGTCTCTGTTTCACACTTTATCTCTGTAACTCCTTCCATTGGTATTTTGTTCTCCCTTCTAGGATGGACCAAAGTATCCACACTATGGTCTTACATCTTCTTGGGTTTCATGTGATTTCAGAATTGAATGTTGGGTATTCCGAGCTTCTGGACTACTATCCACTTATAAATGAGCACATATCATGTGTGTTCTTTTGTAACTAGGTTACCTCACTCAGGATGATATCCTCCAGATTCATCCATTTATCTAAGAATTTCATGAATTCATTGATTTTAATAGCTGCGTAGTACTCCATTGTGTAAATATACCACATTTTTCTGTATCCATTCATCTGTTGTGGGTCATCTGGTTTTTTCCAGCTTCTGGCTGTTACAAATAAGGCTTCTATGAACATAGTCGAGCATGTGTCCTTATTACATGTTGTAGCATCTTCTGGGTATATACCCAGGAGTGGTATTGCTGGATCCACAGGTAACACAATATCCAATTTTCTGTGGAATTGCCAAACTGATTTCCAGATTGATCTTACAAGTTTGCAATCCCACCAGCAATAGAACAGTTTTCCTTTTCCTCCACATCCTCAGCAGGATCTGTGGTCACCTAGTTTTTTATCTTGGCCATTCTGACTGGTGTGAGGCAGAATCTCAGGATTGTTTTGATTGGCATTTTCCTGATTTCTAAAAATGTTGGACATTTTTTTTTATGTGCTTCTCAACCATTCAGTATTCCTCGGTTGAGAATTTTTTTGTTTAGTTCTGTAACCCATTTTTAATAGGGTAATTTGTATTTCTGGAGTATAACTTCTTGTGTTCATTGTATATATTGTATATTATTCCTTATCAGATTTAGGATTGGTAAAGATCCTTTCCCAATCTGTTATTTGCCTTTTTGTCTTATTGACAGTGTCCTTTGCTTTACAGAAGCTTTGCAATTTTATAAGATCCCCTCTATTAATTCTTGATCCTACAGTACAAGCCATTGGTGTTGTTTTCAGGAATTTTTCCCATGTGCCGATATGTTTGAGGCATTTCTCCACTTTTTCATGTATAAGTTTCAGTGTCTCTGGTTTTATGTGGAGGCCCTTTATACACTTAAACTTTGTACAAGGAAATAAGAATGCATCAATTTGCATTTTTCTACAAGTTAAATGCCAGTTGACACATCACCATTTGTTGAAAATGATGTCTTTTTTTCACTGGTGGTTTTAGCTCCTTTGTCAAAGATCAAGTAATCATAGGTGTGTTGGTCCATTTCTGGGTCTTCAATTCTATTCCATTGATCTACTTGTCTGTCATTATACCAGTACCATGCAGTTTTTATCACAATTGTTCTGTCACACAGCTTGAGATCAGGGATGGTGATTTTACCAAAGGTTTTTTTATTGATGAGAATGGTTTGTGCTATCTTTGGTTTTTTTGTTATTCCATATGAATTTGCAAATTTCCCTTTCTAACTCTGTGAAGAATTGAGTTGGAATTTTGATTGGGATTGCATTGAATCTGTAGAGTGCTTTCAGCAAAATGGCCATTTTTACTGTATTAATCCTGCCAATCCATGAGCTTGGGAGATCTTTTCATCTTCTGGGATCTTCTTTGAATTCTTGCTTCGGAGACTTCGAGTCCTTATCATACAGATCTTTCACTTGCTTAGTTAGAGTAGCCATTCCAATATCAAATAAAGTAAACTTTCAATCTAAAGTTATCAAAAAAGATAAGAAGGGACACTTCTTACTAATCAAAGATAAACTCTACCAAGATGAACTCGCAATCCTGAATATATATGCTCCTAGTGCAAGGGCATCCACATTAAAGAAACTTAGCTAAAGCTCAAAGCCCACATTGCACCCCACACAGTAATAGTTGGAGACTTCAACACCCTACTCTCAGCAATGGACAGATCATAGAAACAGAAAGTAAACAGAGACACAGTGAAACTAACAGAAGTTATGGACCAAATGGATTTAACAGATAGCTATAGAACATTTTATCCTAAAAACAAATAATATATATTTATATATACCTTCTTCTTAGCACTCTATGGACCTTCTCCAAAATTGACCATATAATCGGTCACAAAACAGCCCTCAACAAACACAAAAATATTGAAACATTGCCATACATCCTATCAGAACACCAAAGACTAAGGCTGATCCTCAATAACAGCATAAATAAAAGAAAGCCCACATACAATTGGAAGCTGAACAACACTCTACTCAATGATAACTTGATCACAGAAGAAACACAGAAAGAAAGTAAAGACTTTTTAATGTTTAATGAAATTGAAGCCACAACATACCCAAACTTATGGTAAACACTGAATGCAGTCTTAAGAGGAAAACTCATAGCTCCGAGTGCCTCCAAAAGGAAACTGGAAAGTGAAAATACTAGCAGCTTGTCAGCAGCTCTAGAACAAAAGAAGGCAAATTCACCCAAGAGGAGTAGACAGCAGGAAATAATTCAACTCAGGGCTAAAATCAACCAAGTAGAAACATAGGAGAATCAACCAAACCAGGAGCTGGTTCTTTGAGAAAAATAACACAATAGATAAACCCTGAGCCAGACTAACTAGAGGGTAAAGAGACAGTATCCTAATCAACAAAATCAGAAATGAAAAGGGAGACGTAACAAGAATCTAAGGAAATCCAAAAAATCATCAGATCCTACTACAAAAGTCTATACTCAACAAAACTGGAAAATCTGGATGAGATGGACAATTTTTTAGATTGATACCAGGTACCAAAGTTAAATCAGGATCAGATTAACGATCTAAACAGCTCCATATCCCCTAAAGTAATAGAAAGAGTCATTAATAGTCTCCCAACCAAAAAAAAAAAAAAAAAAAAAAACCGGGACCAGATAGGTTTACTGCAGAGTTCTATCAGACCTTCAAAGAAAACCTAATACCAGTACTCAAACTATTCCACAAAATAGAAACAGAAGGTATGTTACCCAATTCTTTCTATGAAACCACAATTAGTCTGATACCTAAACCACACATAGACCCAACAGAGAAATAAAACTTCAGACCAATTTCCCTTATGAATTTGGATGCAAAAATACTCAATGAAACTCTCACAAACTGAATCCAAAAACACATCAAATAGATCATCCATCATGATCAAATAGGCTTCACCCCAGGGATTCAGGGATGGTTCAATATAGGGAAAACCATCAATATAATCTGCTATATAAACAAACTCAAAGAAAACAAAAACCACATGATCCTCTCATTAGATTGTGAGAAAGCATTTGCCAAAATCCAACACCCCTTCATAATAAAAGTATTGGAAAGATAAGGAATTCAAGGCCCATACCAAAACATAATAAAAGCAATAAACAGAAAACTAGTAGTCAACATCAAACAAAATGGAGAGAAACTTGAAGCAATCTCACAGTCTTGTATACTTAAGTGAGTTGCATAGGCATAGTGCTTATCTAAGAGTAACAATATTAATTTCAAAATATGTGTCAATATACAAATATTTATACCAATGGCAACATTAAACCTGTGTCAAAATATAAATACTGTTTGAATATAGGAAATTAAAATTTCAATTTTACATAAAATATAAAGATTTCTACAATTTATTATTATTACTATTCAATGCTTTCAGAATTAATTTAGTAATCCATCCCATGTATTTAATTTCTTACAATATTACCCTATTCCACTTTCCACTTTTCCTCTACAACCCCCTTCTTTTTACTAAAGAAATGATAGAAAAGAGGAAAGACAGAAAAAGCCAAGTTTAAGTTCACTATTTAGTTTGTGTCTGTTTAAAAGTATGGCCATTTAAAAATAATTCCAATCTATAATTTATAAAATAACCATAACCAGACACCCTAACCCAAGGGATCAAGATGGTGACTCTCCACAACTTATTCCTGCTGGAGAAATAATTTTTTTTAATTGGAGCAATGAATTTTTTAAGGGGTGGGGATGGAGTAGAAAAATTAGCAAGACTTAAGAAAGCTGGCTTTAACATCTATCCAGTCTCAGTATGCCTAAAGGTTCAGGGCTTGACTTAAATTCTGACTGGATTCATCTAAAAGGCTAGATGAACCAAGATCATCAGGAATCAGCAGCTATTCCTGAAGCTGTTCTGGAAGCAAGTCTTTGGTATCAGCATCAGGATGTAGGTAGCTGGAAGAGTAGGTCATTTCAGTATCCCCAGTATGAATCTTGCCAGAGCTGAATATTATGTAATATATGAATCTTAGGACCAAAATTTTAGTACTATTAAGACATTTATAAGAACTGTGCAAGGTGCACAAATCAACTAGGGATGAATTTTTGCTTCTTGTCTGATAAGTTGAAATAAAACTATACTTTTATGAGTTTATCTGATCAACAACCAATTGTAATAGATCTATATTCATGCTATGTGAATTATGGCATGATGAATCTTAATGATTCCATGGTCTTAATGAACCAATAAAATTTATTGTTCAATTTTAGCTGGAGTTTTGTCTGGAGATATTTTTATGTCTAAGCCAGTTACAGGGCTGTTCCCAGGTTGAGGAATCAGGAAATCATGTTACCTGTCCTATTTGATCTTCTCAAATTTTTCTTTTCCGTCTGTAGCCAAGATCATCAGGGTGTCTTTCCTTAACTAAGACACTTTCCAAAAGTACATCCATCCAAAAAAAAAAAAATCACGCTCATGCCTACCACAGCAATATCCCAGCCCCTGGTACTAACTTCTGTCTTTGTTTGGATTCTACTGCTGTGAAGAAACAGCATGACTAAGGCTACTATTATGAGAACAACATCTAACTGGGGCTGGCATACTTGATCAGAGGTTCAGTCAGTCCATTATCATGGTGGGAGCATGTCAGTGTCCAGACTGGCATGGTACAATAGGAGTTGAGAGTTCTTCACCTTGACCTGATTGCAGCCAGGAGAAAACTCACTATCCCACATAGGGCAGAGCTTCAAATCCCACTCCCACAGTGACATTCTTTCTCAACAAGGGCACACACCTCCTAAGAGTACCACTCCCTATGGGCTAAGCATATCAAAGACTACACCATTATTGGAGTTTTGAATACACAAGGCATTTTGGTAGGGACAATTTTTTTTTTTTTTTTTGCAGTCTTCTTTTAACAAGAGTTCAACCTCTGCTCTAGTCCACCAGCCAGCTGAGGTAGTGTAAAAAAGAGTTATCTCAATAAGGGGGGAGTGGCCCTGTTCAGCAATAGTTGTTACAGGGCAAGCTCAATATTCTTTGGCAGCAGTTCAGTACCAAGGCAAATGGCAAATACAGCTCAGCAGCTAGAGATCAGTCCTCTTGGCAGGAAAACCCCAGGCACCAACCAGCAGCTGATGTCCAGTTCTGAAAGCATGCTGAGGGCACACAGAAATTGGCAGCTGTTGTCCATCTTGTTCTCTAACCAGGACATGGTGAGCTGCACAAGCAGCAAACTGCCACTGGGACCTCACAAGAAGTTTGTGGGTGAGCTTCTCTCCACTGTCTGTGGAGTCATTTCCACTTCACCTGTTGTTTTATCTGAGGTCATCATCATCCCATGACATGCGCACTCACTTATCAGGTTCCCGACACAGCGACAGGAGTTGGGGGCAATGAACCACATAAATGCCTTTCTCTAACTCTTCTTTACCCCTTTGCTTTATATTAGAGTAACCCCTTCAAAACAGAAATAGCATATTTTTGATTTTGATAACAATATGAATTATGTTCCATAGAGTGAAAGAGTCTACATTTATGCACTAAGTATTGAATGAGGGAAATTTGTAAGCACATAGCTAGTTCCAAATAATCCTGCAGCACACTCTGCATCCATACCAAGAAGGGAGCTCTCAACTGCTCTGGCTTCATGATCTACAACACTTGAAAACAAAACATAAGTCCAATTAAATGCTTTCTTTTATAAG